>NC_060120.1:141091019-141716019 GCF_021461395.2 Schistocerca americana | reverse complement strand
TTCAGCTGTGATAGTGGCCCAATGTTGGACTGCTTTGGAATGTGAGGACTGAGTTTGAGTCCAGTCCAGTACACAGTTTTAATCTGCCAGGAAGTTTCAAGGTTCCAGTTGACCACATCTGACCACCACAATGGATGCTCACTGTATTGTAAACCACACACACTGTAATTCCTTCATGTCTGTCACTGTCACTCAACACCAAGTAATGGACTCCCGCTCTACAACATTCTGTGTTATCCTGAACCATTGGTCAGAGATTAATAAAAACTGAACTGGGGAAGTGCATAGGCTGCTGTTAACACTAAAACACAAATACCTACATTTGGAGTAGTGCCTTGGCCGAGATGCATGGACTGCTGATGAACAGCATCACTTTGAGTTCAGTGATGAATTGCGTTTCTGCATGACCCCAGATGACCATCGTCATATAGTACGGCAGCAACATGGGGGAGAGTGCCAATTTCCCAATGTTTTGGAGAGGCACAGCAGTGTTATTCGTGGTATCATGGAGTCCCGGGGAGCCATTGTGTATGAGTTCACATCACAGATGATAGCAACTGAGGGACTCTGAAAGCACAACAATATTTCAGAGATATCCTTTGTTCTCAGTGCACCTATCACATTGTGACACTTTTCAACAGGACAATGCTCGTCCACACATAATATGTGCCTCCATGAACTGTCTGCATGATGCTGAAGTGCTCCCTCCAATATCCCCAGATTTTTCTCTGACAGAACATGTGGGACCAACCTGGATGCCAACTCCATCCCAGTGCCAGTATCCAAAATATCAAGAACGAGTTACAACAGTTGCCGACCAGCTTGCCCCAGGAAAGGACACAAAGGCTTTATAAATCCCTTCCCAACAAAACAAGAGCGTGCATCCAAGGCAGAGGGTGTGCAACAACATATTGATAAGTGAACTTATACTGCCATGTTCCTCATAAATTTGCTTTGATATTATAATTACTGAAACAGCATCACATACCCTATCAACATATTAAGTCTCATTTTGTTTCCTCCTTCCTTTCTGACTGCTTCACTTTTTTGCGAGGTAGTGTATATTAATTTATATATTAATTAATTTATAAATGAAAATTTGTCCTTTTTTAACATCTTTGAGGATAGCTTAACTAAAGGTCTGTTGAATGAAAGATGAAATTAAAAACCAAACATATCAGTTCTTGTGCAATATACAATCAAATTTTTTCTTCAAATGTTTCACATCCATGAGAAGTTGGTAGAAAGCACAAAAAATTAATCAAATCTCCTTTAAAAGCTTCAAATGTACTTGATTTTGTTTTTAGAAACTTTATTTTTATCTATGCAAACATGGAAAGTTACAAAATACACACACACACATGCAAGCAGCCACAATAGCAACAAAAAATCATAGGAATGAGAAACAAATCTACCATGACACTTCTAAACAAAATATCTGAAAAATAACCACACACATAGAACATTATAATAAGGAAGTAAGTAAATGTCACATTAACATGTGGCTTACCACCACAATCAATGACAAATGTACTGCATGCAAAAAATCCTGTAACATTTGTAAAAATTGTAACACTAAAAATATTACATGTGAATGAAATTGAGTTTTATATGATTTGTGATGTTTTTCAACATGATGTGGTATTGGTACATGAGGCACAAAACTCATTAAAGTTTTTTTTTGTCTGGAAATTTTGAGTTCAGAGATGCAACTCAGCCATCTCAACAAGGTGCTGGATAAGTTGATGAAATTAGAAAAAAGTTGCAATGGTATTTGTAAGAAACCATGCACTGATCACAAAACAGTTTTAAACCATTTAGCTAAGGCCATGTAGTAATAGATCAATTCCATATGATCTGATAATGGATCAAAACTTTATCTGTGAATAATGGCTGATTCAGAACAAAATTTTCTGTTTTTGAAAGATTTCATCATGAATGAAAAATTTCACAATGGACAACAATGATACAACAAAAACATGATTTTCAAAGCAAGAGAAAGCTCTGTGAAAAATAATATGATGTGGGATGCATCTACAGCACGTCACATTTGTTACCCAATTGTCAGGTGGATGCATACAAAAAGATGTACATTACTGTCATGTTTTTTATATGGTTTTGTGGTTATTTGTATCAAATACAAATATCCACACTGACACAAATACAATACTTCTGTTTAATGTTGAGAAGTAATACTCAAAATTGCTACCATAATTGATAAATAATACATTATTTAGCATTCGTAAGCAGAAAGAACATGTTTAACATATGAAAAATGTTACTGCTTTAGGTGAAAAGGGGAAGAGAGAATGAGGTGGTTAATCATTTATGCACCAAGAGCTCTTTCTCTCCATCCAAGAGCCCTTTCTCTCCATTGTCAAGAGCTGGAGAGAATAACCAATCAAGTTGGAGACATCAACCATATCTGATCAATAAGGAGTGTGCCAATCATCTTATATCATACCAGAGCCACATCAATGTATTCCCAGTGCCCCTTGAAAAATCATTAGAACTTGTTTTTCAAGTTGATGCTTGCACCTTACAGTCCAGACCTTCTACCATTAGGTTACCATTCTATCCCCTCTTTAAAAAAACTCTCTTAATGGTGAAAAGTTGCCACAAAAAATAACTTAGGTGCTACAGCAACTGATTACATTCTCGTCTCAATAATGGCGATAAGAAATGCTGCGATGCCGGAATGAAGGTATAATACTTAAATTTGCCAGAATTATTCATTACATTGGGACAAAAACGGCCAACAACATTAAGAAGCTTGCTGGTTTTGCCCATTCGTTTTGCATGCAGAAACTAGATTTCATATCCAAGGATTTATTTTATTTGCATTTGGAAGAACTGGTGCTGCCATCTGCTGCATCCTGGGAATGGGTTGACAGTTTGTCCTGGGCAATATCAGACAGGGTCTATGCAAAGGCTGTCAGCAGGCAATCTTCAAAGTTTCAATGGCTTTCTTCTCAGTCTAAAATAACAGATGATGTCACCCATGACATGTTGTAATTAATCCCACAACCAAACAACTGGACAATGCTACACTGGCAGTATTACATTTTGCACCAACACCCAGAAATGTTCCCTTTACTAAATTAATTTCCGCAGTTGGACAAGTGGTGTCCAGGTTTTTTGAGGATCAAGCTGATGAAATTAGGCAAGAGGTCTCGCATACGTTGCATTGGGTGCCATCCCCACAAAGTAACATCTTCTCACTTGAAAGAGTCACAATTCGGTCCATCAGAGAAGACCAGGATTTAGGAGTTCAAAAGCAGACAAGGACAATGCAATGGTTCTTCTTTTGTGGAGCGATTATTTGGGTAAAATGGATCTTTTACTTGCAGACTCAGCATACCAAAAATTACAGAATGACCAACTGAATGCATAAAATGCAAGATGCTTTCATTTTTGAAGAAGAGTTCATTTTCTGGTGATGTACTTAAAGAAAATCGATCTGATGCTGCAGTCCCACCGAGATTATATGGTTTGCTAAGGAATACAATCAAGGAGTTCCTCTTCAGCCTATTGTTAGCAATCTGGATGCTCCTACTTACAGCTTGGCCAAGTATTTAGCATCCATTCTCAGTCTCCCTGTTGGAAAATGCAAACATCATATTTCCAATTCTCTGGTTTTTATTCAGCGTTTGAAGTCTTTGTGTCTAAGTCCCATGGATTTGCTCATTAGTTTTGATGTTGTCTCTCTTTGTACCAGAGTTACTCTCAAAGATTTTTTGCAATTAAATTGCAAATTAGCCAAAGAAACAACTAAGCTTTGTCACCATGTGTTGACGTCCAGGTATTTTTTTATTTAATGACAATTACTTTGAACAAACGGACAGAGTGGCTTTGGGGAGTCCATTATCCTCCATAGTCGCCAATTTTTTTATGGAAGATTTTGAGGACATGGCACTGAAGACGGCATTCTTAAAACCAAGCTGTTTTTGGAGATAAGTTGACGATACATGTATGGTATGACCAGATGGGAGGGATGCTCTGGATTGTTTCCTAGATCATTTTAATTGTCTGCAACCCAATATTAAGTTCACAGTGGAAGTTGAAAAGGATGCAAAACTTCCATTTTTAGATGTCAATCTACAGGAAGGATGATGGGACATTAGGACACAGTGTTTATTGTTAATCCATGCATACAGACCGATATCTTGATCCATCAAGTTGTCATCCATCATTCCAATGCAAAGAGGTCCTACATACATGGTAAAAAGAGCTTATGCCACCTCAGATGCAGGTAGCTTGAAACAAGAACAGGACCATCTAAAAGCAGTGTTCAAGCAGAATGATTACACTGACAATCAGATCTGTTGTGCTCTACAGATTAGACCTTCATGGGAACCAACAGAAGACACAAGCAAATCGGTGCATTCCTACCATTCTTAGTGAGCACATCTTCAAACACAGGAAGAATTTTACGGATATTTGATATTAAAAGTGTATTCCATCCACCAGCTAAGACTAGGGTGCTGCTGGGCTTAGTGAAGGATAATTTGGGTTTGAGGAAGTCTGGGTTTACAAAATTCCCTGCCATTGGAGGAAAGTCTATACTGGACAAACGATTCATACAGTCCAGGATCGATGCCTGGAGCAGCATCATCACATGCATTTATTTCAGCCAGAAAAATCTGCATTTGCTGAACACTGTCCTACTGAAGGACATAAAATGTTGTATGATGGGACACAAGTGGTTGCCACTGCATCGCGTTTTTGAGAGTGTGTAGTGAAAGGAGCTACTGAAATCCAGCTATCTGAGAATATTATAAACAGATATGAAGGATATCCTTTAAGTAAGAGTTGGAATCCTGTTTTGTTTGACATTAAAAGACAATGGTCTCTGTTTTGGTAAGCAAAAAATGCCAACAGTGTTTGATATCGATTAATCGTTTCCATGAGTTTTCACCACCAGTGCACTGTTACATTTGCACATCCACAGTGGACTTACAGGCACTGTATAGATGAGCTGTCACTGTGTGTTTGATTTCAGTTCTGGCAAGTTAGTGCTTACTCAACTCAACTGAAGATGGCACCAAGGTGGACCACAGAAATATTGTGTCAAGATGATGTTATGTTCCGGCTGGGAACCCAATATGAATATCATGGCAAAACGTAATCGAACAAAAGACACATACAGTGTAATCTCGATTATTTATGTGCAGATTATCCAGTTGCAGATTATTCATGTGTCAAAAATGTGCAATACTTTTCTCCAGTAAACAGCAATAAAAAAAGCTGCTGCATGACAATAAATGCCATTTCAACTGTTTAAACTACAGCTGCTTGGCTGGCAACACATTACCCTTCCCATTGTTATTAGCCAAACTCAGTCTTCTGCTGTTAATTAGCATGCAAGTGCCATCGAAGTAAGTTGAAAGAAATTTCTGAAAGCGATGATGGAGAAATGAAAGAAACATGTGTTGACATTAATACAAAAATTAGAATTAATTGAAAGATTTGAGGGGGAAACCACTGGGAAACTAACTGTTGATTATATCAATATAATGGAAGGAAACATTGAAATCCTCCCCACTCCGCCAAGAGTGTCTTTCCGCCGTCTACCTAACCTTCGTAACCTGTTAGTTCATCCCTATGAAATCCCCAAACCACCTTCCCTACCCTCTGGCTCCTATCCTTGTAACCGCCCCCGATGCAAAACCTGTCCCATGCACCCTCCCACCACCACCTACTCCAGTCCTGTAACCCGGAAGGTGTACACGATCAAAGGCAGAGCCACGTGTGAAAGCACCCACGTGATTTACCAACTGACCTGCCTACACTGTGACGCATTCTATGTGGGAATGACCAGCAACAAACTGTCCATTCGCATGAATGGACACAGGCAGACAGTGTTTGTTGGTAATGAGGATCACCCTGTGGCTAAACATGCCTTGGTGCACGGCCAGCACATCTTGGCACAGTGTTACACCGTCCGGGTTATCTGGATACTTCCCACCAACACCAACCTATCCGAACTCCGGAGATGGGAACTTGCCCTTCAGTATATCCTCTCTTCTCGTCATCCGCCAGGCCTCAATCTCCGCTAATTTCAAGTTGCCGCCACTCATACCTCACCTGTCTTTCAACAACTTCTTTGCCTCTACACTTCTGCCTCGACTGACATCTCTGCCCAAACTCTTTGTCTTTAAATATGTCTGCTTGTGTCTGTATGTGTGGATGGATATGTGCGTGTGTGCGAGTGTATACCTGTCCTTTTTTCCCCCTAAGGTAAGTCTTTCCGCTCCCGGGATTGGAATGACTCCTTACCCTCTCCTTTAAAACCCACTTCCTTTCGTCTTCCCCTCTCCTTCCCTCTTTCCTGATGAGGCAACAGTTTGTTGCGAAAGCTTGAATTTTGTGTGTATGTTTGTGTTTGTTTGTGTGTCTATCGACCTGCCAGCGCTTTTGTTCGGTAAGTCACCTCATCTTTGTTTTTATATATAACTGTTGATTATGATATTGGAAGGCAGACTGTTTGCGACATTAAAAATAATAAGCAGAAAATATTGGATTTTGTCAGGAAATGCGATTCTAGTTCTGGCTCACCTGCATGAAAAAGCATGAAGGCATCTACATTTGATGAATTAGATGGTTATCTTTTGCAATGATATGGCGAAAAACAAGCAGAAGGTGAATGTGTACCTATTTCAGGTGCAGTGTATGTCATTAAAGCTAAATTTTTTCTTGGTTCTAGGGTTGGAGGAATTATTTAATGCTTCATTCAATCAAAGCATTCAAGTATACCACAGTTAAGGATCTCGCTGCACATTATTACAACCAAAAGGGAGCATAGGTGGCCAGTGAAATTTTCAAAACTGTTCCCCCACACATTTTGCACCAAAAGTTCAGTGATTTCTGGAAGAGAAAGGAAGAAATGATTTTAACCAACATGGCTGGGAGTGTCAGTGATCTTACTTGTAATAATTACTTATGAAGCAGCAGTCACAATCGCAAAATATCATTTATTTAGGGTGACTGGTTCTGGCACATACAGTAAGCCATCTTCAGATTGACTGCACCATTTGCTGGAGCTGGTGAGGCAGTGGGCAGCTGCATGTTGTCAAGAACAGTTATTGTCTTGACAACAGGCAGTTGGCTGCCACAGGGATGCCATTAGAGATCGCTGCTGCAATAGGTGTCTCCTAATCACCACACAAAATTTTTCCAAATCATTGGAAAAATAAATCTTCTCACTTCATATGCCAAAATTTACTTATCATGAAATATCCTTGCTTCTTGACCCCACTGCTTTCACAGAGGAAGATTGCACTGTAGTTCCTTCTCTAGATTGTCGCATAGATGACAAAATGGTAGATATCGAAATAGACGACAGAGGGATAGAGAAACAATTAAAATCGCTCAAAAGAGGAAAGGCCTCTGGACCTGATGGGATACCAGTTCAATTTTACACAGAGTACGCGAAGGAACTTGCCCCCCTTCTTGCAGCGGTGTACCGTAGGTCTCTAGAAGAGCGTAGCGTTCCAAAGGATTGGAAAAGGGCACAGGTCATCCCCGTTTTCAAGAAGGGACATCGAGCAGATGTGCAGAACTATAGACCTATATCTCTAACGTCGATCAGTTGTAGAATTTTGGAACACGTATTGTGTTCGAGTATAATGACTTTTCTGGAGACAAGAAATCTACTCTGTAGGAATCAGCATGGGTTTCGAAAAAGACGGTCATGTGAAACCCAGCTCGCGCTATTCGTCCACGAGACTCAGAGGGCTATAGACACGGGTTCACAGGTAGATGCCGTGTTTCTTGACTTCCGCAAGGCGTTCGATACAGTTCCCCACAGTCGTTTAATGAACAAAGTAAGAGCATATGGACTATCAGACCAATTGTGTGATTGGATTGAGGAGTTCCTAGATAACAGGACGCAGCATGTCATTCTCAATGGAGAGAAGTCTTCCGAAGTAAGAGCGATTTCAGGTGTGCCGCAGGGGGGTGTCATAGGACCGTTGCTATTCACAATATACATAAATGACCTTGTGGATGACATCGGAAGTTCACTGAGGCTTTTTGCGGATGATGCTGTGGTGTATCGAGAGGTTGTAACAATGGAAAATTGTACTGAAATGCAGGAGGATCTGCAGCGAATTGGCGCATGGTGCAGGGAATGGCAATTGAATCTCAATGTAGACAAGTGTAATGTGCTGCGAATACACAGAAAGATAGATCCTTTATCATTTAGCTACAAAATAGCAGGTCAGCAACTGGAAGCAGTTAATACCATAAATTATCTGGGAGTAGGCATTAGGAGTGATTTAAAATGGAATGATCATATAATGTTGATCGTCGGTAAAGCAGATGCCAGACTAAGATTCATTGGAAGAATCCTAAGGAAATGCAATCCGAAAACAAAGGAAGTAGATTACAGTACGCTTGTTCGCCCACTGCTCGAATACTGCTCAGCAGTGTGGGATCCGTACCAGATAGGGTTGATAGAAGATATAGAGAAGATCCAACGGAGAGCAGCGCGCTTCGTTACAGGATCATTTAGTAATCGCGAAAGCGTTACGGAGATGATAGATAAACTCCAGTGGAAGACTCTGCAGGAGAGACGCTCAGTAGCTCGGTACGGGCTTTTGTCAAAGTTTCGAGAACATACTTTCACTGAAGAGTCAAGCAGTATATTGCTCCCTCCTACGCATATCTCGCGAAGAGACCATGAGGATAAAATCAGAGAGATTAGAGCCCACACAGAGGCATACCGACAATCCTTCTTTCCACGAACAATACGAGACTGGAATAGAAGGGAGAACCGATAGAGGTACTCAAAGTACCCTCCGCCACACACCGTCAGGTGGCTTGCGGAGTATGGATGTAGATGTAGATGTAGATGTGGTCAGCTGGCAACCTTCATCCACCTCCCTATGATAGTTAACAGTTCTTTGGTCTCAGTCACCTTAAAACCATTTCCTCTCAAACATTTAATTTAATTCAGACAACACCGCTACATGTGCCTGTTTATATTCTCTCTGTTATTAATTTTGTTGCTCTGGGCAAAATGTCACATCTTCTTCCAATTTCTTCATTTAAATTCTCAAAATTCTTCTTCTAATTCATCATCAACATCATCACCACCACCACCAACATCATTATTGAAGCTCCTTTCTATCTGCACCTCTAACTTGCGTCCTGCACTAGGGGGCCAAAATTGAATGGAACTTATTTTTGGATATTGTTACGTCCACACTATATACAATCTGTCACCTTTTGGATGCGTGTGTGAACTTTTACTTTATAAAATATCTTCATTCACTGCTCTTGATATACATGCAATGAACCTGCTATTCAGTGGCACTGAACCATGTCATTAGACTTCTTTACCTTGTAGCGATGTTCGGGTGCTAGAAGGAAGTTCTGATATATTCAAGCTACTAAATGACAAGCTCACTTCTGCATGAACTCTTCTGTATTGACAACAGAATCTTGATACTTTACTAATCTGATTACAGATCTTTCATAATGTGTAGCTCTCAATAGGTCACAACATGTATGTGTAACAACATGATATTTCAAAGCAAGAGAGAGATCTCCTCTATGTCTTCAACTGTTTGGGAATTTAAAATGTTGACAGCACACTTGGCTCCATAGCCTCCAAGGCACCATCAAGCCATGAAACCCAAAGAACAAGTGCTCTGCCCTGCTGGTGGAGAGGTTTATTTGTCTGGCACATTGTTGATGTTTGGATCTGACGTCTTTTACACACCTTGTGCACATATACCAAATTAAATCACACACAGTGGGATATTCAGCAGTTATCAACTAAGTAAAATAACCTTTCAGGTTTGCACAAATATTTTTCATCACCCAGAATGGTCAGAAGTGGAATATGTTATCCCACAGGATAGACATGTTACTCCCACATTATGAATGTCAGTTAAAAATATCTTAAACTATTAGTTATTAGCTTTAAGATTTCGTATAAAGTTTACAGCTTTTACGAATACTCTCATCACATGATCCCACTTCAAGTTTTTGTTGAAGCATTCTATAATGAGGCTGGAACACTCTTTTAAACTCCCTGTTTCATTTTAACAAACAGAGTACCTCTGCTTCAAATGCACTTCTAACTCCTTCATTGGTCATACTTTTTTATTTGACCTATGCCAGTTTTAGTTCTTTAATAGCGCCGCACACCTTTTTCGAATAAATCCTGACCTGGTTGTAACCTTCACATTGAAGAGTGGCAACTCTTCAGTTATTAGAAAGTTATTGTCAATACCTGTAATAAAAATAACAAATTGTGAAAAATTACAAACATTTGTACTCTCGTCCATAGTGAGAGAAAAAACAATAAATTTACTAGCACTTTCTCCAAACATAGTTTTCATTCATTATCTATGTCCTCTACTCTATTTGTAACTGATCTGTCAGATTGTTTTGACTGCTGATAACTTTACTGGTCACACCTTTTCAATAATGGACTTCAATAACATAGGTTTTCGCCAACTCTGTGACAATAGATGACCTACAAAATATGTCTATTGTCTCAGAAACATGACAAGTGGCTCACAAAGAAACAAAGTTTTACTTTATTTTCTTTCTTTCTCACATCAGATTTGCATTTTGTCATAATAACAGATGAACACCTTTTCATATGTAGAAATTTGTGAAGTCTCTTTAAATTGTATTTCTTCAAAACAGACATTCTACCTCGACAAATTAAAGAATGTGGGTTATTCTTACATTGTACAAAAATGAATATTTCTGTCCACTGTGCATTAAAGATACTCTACTCATTTTCTGTTTCCCTCTTGTTAGAAATATTGGACAGAAACATGCTTATTTTTCATGACTTGAAACATATATTTCAACCTGAATTTTCTGTACAGATGTGGTCACTGCTCAACACAACATTTCAAATATAGTAATAATAGTGATGATTAACACTCACCTAGTGTTCTTGATGGTTACCAAGCAACTGGTGAAAAGAAACTGACACCTGAAGAATAGATGCATTTTAGGTCACTATGAATCAACCCTCATATGCTGCATCACAACTCCCGAATAACATTAGAGCTAGGCCAGCCTTTGTGTCACTGTATGAGTCACAAGAACACTGGCATCACTCCACTGCACTGAGATTGGCTATATAAACATTGTCATACAGCATAACCATTGGCAATAAAATACATTGACCACAATGAGACTACCAGCTCCTGTTTCTAACTGCTTGTTTTGAAATGTATTTTCTTGTATGAAAAGCGAATAAAACCTCTAGCAGTTTTGCGATAGGTCTACAGGCTGCACACATGTGGGGTCAGGGGCCACATGCAGCCAGTGAGTTATCGACTATTGCTCCAAAGCAAATAGCAAGGGAGGACCAAAGGTCAGTACAAATAATGTTTTATGAAGCATAGAAAAGAAACCTGGATCATTTATAATGGTTCCTCATAGGATTCTATTGTGCTGCCAACCAAAATCATCATAATGCTCACTGGTAGAACTTCATATTCTGATGTGTTGGTCATATTTTCCTTGACAAAAATTGTCTTCTACCTCTAAAGCAGTTTCATTAGTACAGCAATGCATTTTGGGAAAAAATCATGGAAAACAATGAAGATTATTTCCAAGAATTACAGCTCTAATTTGAAATAAATCCGCATTCACTTTCTGGATAAACTCCCAATGTGCATATAGTAATTTGAACAGAAGCTGTTTGGAGGTTTTGCATGTGATTATATATATGGATGTTGCATGTGTTCAAGGTGGAACAGCAATCAAACTGTTACCACCAGTTGTGTACCTCCATGGGCTTTGTGTTTTCTCCTTGAGTTGGCCCCCCAAACTGGAGTAACACGGTGCCCCACAGAGTCAAAGCACATGTTGTAATAATGCGGCATGATGTCATGCCAAGTCTGGAGAAGATACTGAAAAGTCATTAATGTCATTCTAATTTCAGGACTCAAGATGTTTACAAAAGTCACGTCCCCTGTACAGTGAAGTACTGAAATAGTAGAAGTCAAATATCTTGAGTAAGAACACACGAAGAATTCAAGATATTTACACAAGTCATATTCCTTGCATATTAAGTATTGAAATAGGAGAAGTCAAATATCTTGAGAGAGAACATATGAAATCCATTACAGCAGATGTCCAGACTAACCAAAGTAAAAAGCTGAAACAAACATAATATTCATATTTAAAGAGGAACAATATAAGCTTCTGAACCATCACTCTATTTTTACTTTTTTGTTATATTCTCACCCTTATACAACTGCAGACATCTAAAAACATGTATGTGTGTACTAAAATTAAAAAAAGAGCAGCAGTTGAAGAATTACTAATGCCTCTTTGCTGTTATATGTATTTGTGTGTATGCATCAATCAACATGTGACTGTACGGTTTTCTCAATTTTTGTTTACTGCTTCCCTGCAGGAAATTCAATAATTGTAGTGTCACCTACATCTACAACTACATCTACATACATACTTCACAAGCCACTGTATACAGTGCATGGCACAGGGTACCTTATACCGCCCTAACCATATCCTTTCCTGTTCCACTTGCAAATGGAGCACACAAGCCATCTATATGCCTCTGTATGAGCTCTAATTTCTCTTATTTCCTCTTTGTGGTCCTTCTATAGATTGAACCCACTCGTAAAAAATCCAGCAGCACTCCTTTTAATTGCTTCAATGTCTTCCTGTAATTTGACCTGGTGGGGATCCCACAGATTTGAGCAGTACTCAAGAACGGGTCATACTAGTGTTCTATACACTGTCTCCTTCACATATGAGATACACTTTCCTAAAATTCTCCCAATAAACTGAAGTCAACAATTCTTCTTCAGCACTAACTTCCTTACATGTCCATTCTATTTCATATCACTCTGCAACTTAACACACAGATATTTAATACACTGTGTCAAGTGATACACTACTAGTTCTGTATTTGAATGTTACAGGGTTGTTTTTCCTACTAATCCACAATTCTACATTTAGAGGAAGCTGCCGTTCATGACACCAACTCAAAATTTGTTTAAGTGATCAAGTATCCTCGTATAGTCACTCAACATGATACCTTCCCATACACCACAGCACCTCCAGCAAACAGCCACAGATTGCTGCCCACCCTGTCCATCTTATCATTTATGTATATACAGTACAGGATAAGAAACAGAACCTTATACATTGTCCTTATCTCTGATGAACACTCATCATCGAGGACAAAGTAGTAGGTTCTGTTACTTAAGAATCCTTGAGCCATTCACTTATCTAGGAACTTATTCCATAGGTCCAACCTTCATTAACTGTCTGCAGTGGGGCACAGTGTCAAACACTTTCCGGAAATCTAGGAATATGGAATCTGCCTGTTGCCCTTCATCCATGGTTTATGGAATGTCATCTGAAAAATGGGCAAGCTGAGTTTTGTATAAGTGATGCTTTCTAAATGTGTGCTGAATGCATGCTGATTTGTGGACGGAAGCTTTTCTGTCTCAAAGAAATTTATTATTACACATTTTTTGCTTCCAGGACAGTGGTTAATTTGTAATATTACTTGATAATTGATTTTTTTCCTGTTTCCTTCTTTTCTCTTCCCAGTGCCTCTTCATTCTTTGGCTGTGTTCCTGTTTCCTTTGCTCTATCCATAATTTACCTTTTTTCTTCCTTTCTTTTACTTCAGATTTCATGTTTATATTTTTTCTGAATTTGTCTCTTTCATTTATCATTTCAATACTGATCTCTGCTTGTTTTAGGTCATCTTCTATTTCTTGAAACCAATTAGTTTTTTCGCTGAATGTTCATTACATCAAAAATCCTATTTGTGAGTCTGTTATTGTTCATTCTAGGTATGTGTCCACAGAATGTTAGTTGGTGTTTTCTGATCATGTCTGTGAGTGTGCCTGTACTTTCATATATTTCGTTGGTCTTTTCATCCGTATACCATCTCTGTGTAATGCTCCAAAAATTTTCTGAGGAATTTATGTTCTATTTTTTTTCTGTCTCTGTGATGCCTGATGCTCCGACTGTGGTTATTTCTGATGCGGAGAATGCTTCTGGTAGTACAATTGGACTATAGTGCCTGCGTTTGGCCTGTCTTGAAATATTTCTGTTATTGTAGTGTGTCCAGGCTATTTTGTACGCTTTCTGAAGTTTTCCTGTTCTTTCTATGTTGGAGGCCTTGTTAGATCCTCCTATTTGTATTTGTATATATTCCCCAAGATATTTGAATTTTTCCACTCTGTTAACCTTTCTGGATTTTGTTAACTTGGCTTGTTTGTTTTTGTTCTTTCTTTCCATGTATTGTGTTTCCTCATGTGATATCTGTAGACCTGTTTCGGCAGAGATGCCATGTAAGTATTGCAGTGCTTCTCATCTATTGTTGCTGAATACTGCCAGGTCATCTGCAAATTTCAGGCATTTTATGATCATCTTCTCTGCACATGTTGTTCCTAACAGAATTCCTTTTATTTTTTTCCCATTGTTTAATAATTTTGTCCAAGACCACACTGAATAAAAGTGGTAAGAGACCATCTCCTTGTCTGACTCCTATATGTATATCAAATGGGTCTGAGATTTTTCCCATTAATTTTATTTTGAATGTAGCATCTGCAAGTGTCTGTCATATGAGAATCCTACTTTTTCTGTCTTCATCTATTATGTCAAAGAGAATCTGCCTGGGTATGGAGTCATAGCCCTTCTTAAAGTCCATGAATGTGACTACAATGTTGTTCGTCTGTCTGATCTTCACAAGTGTTTGCAAGTTCCAAATCTGTTCAATGCGGGACCTTCCTTTTTTTAAGATTGCTTGTCATTCACCGATCTTTGTTTCAGGAAATTTATTATATTCAAACTCACTATCAGAGTATGTTCGAAACCTACGTTAATGGTATTGGTCTGTAATTATGCAGGCCCCTTCTTTTACCTTTCTTATATATGGGTATCACCTGCACATTATTCCACTTGTTCATAACTGTTAGAGTAGTAGTTACTTTGATATTGAAAGATGTCAAGTGTAGCACTATTTTATATTAAGAAAACAGGACAAACACACTGAAAAACACACAAACTTACCTCTAATGTCATTGCACTGATGCAAAACAGAAAATTATAAGAAAATAAAATGTTATGTTTGGAGATCCGTGTGATACAACAAACTTCTTGTGCTATAAAGAAGCATTCTCATGCATGCAACGAAGAGAAAACAGAAATAGTAGTATGCTGCACTTGCCTCTCTCTGGTCATGACAGTAACCTTCTTCTGGACCCTCTGTTTCCCCTGAACTAGTGCTACCACACTGTGAATGTGGACGTGGCAGAGAGTCATCACCCTGTTCACCAATGCCACTGCTGTCACTGTCATCTTCAGCAGTTTGTGGGTCATCACATTTATGTAATTTATTAGCTTTACAAAGACTCTTGTCATGTGTAGCTAGATACTCTTGTTCCCTCTCAATACGTTCACGATATGGCTTAGGCAAACGCAGCATTGACTGGTATGTTAGAGGGCCTGCACGAATAAGAGTTGAAAAAGAAAACCTTATGTTTAACAAGTGCAGTTACAATACTGAAAATAAAAGAGATACCGAAATTTATTTTAATTTTCCAAGCTTAGCACTATTCCCTGGTTAGCATATCCATTACTGCTGAAACAGATTGAAGTGATAAAGTAAACAGAAAATACTAATTGCAATTGAAAGTCTTGACTAGAAAATATACCATGATTATGATAACAAACTATCACCCATATTGTAAATTTAACAATGGGTGACAGACATTTTCATAAGAACATTCTACACGGTTACATCATCACTACTAACATTTTGTTCATTTCTGTAATTGTTACAGACTCATTGGAATACATCTGCCTTTCTAACAGCTTTCTCTATCTAATCAGATATTGTATCATTTGTGTGTCTACCCAACACTCAAAAACACTACATTCAAGGTGAAAAGTAATCTGGTCTAATAATTGTTGTAAACAGGAACTGTGTTTTGGCAGAAAGAAGTAGGAAAATTCAGTTATGAGTACTGTAGACCTTACTTGTCTACACACTTCACACCTCAAAGGAACTGCACAGAAATTGCACTGCATCCATTTTTTATCTTCAACGAAACATATACACTCCTGGAAATGGAAAAAAGAACACATTGACACCGGTGTGTCAGACCCACCATACTTGCTCCGGACACTGCGAGAGGGATGTACAAGCAACGATCACACGCACGGCACAGCGGACACACCAGGAACCGCGGTGTTAGCCGTCGAATGGCGCTAGCTGCGCATCATTTGTGCACCGCCGCCGTCAGTGTCAGCCAGTTTGCCGTGGCATACGGAGCTCCATCGCAGTCTTTAACACTGGTAGCATGCCGCGACAGCGTGGACGTGAACCGTATGTGCAGTTGACGGACTTTGAGCGAGGGCGTATAGTGGGCATGCGAGAGGCCGGGTGGACGTACCGCCGAATTGCTCAACACGTGGGGCGTGAGGTCTCCACAGTACATCGATGTTGTCGCCAGTGGTCGGCGGAAGGTGCACGTGCCCGTCGACCTGGGACCGGACCGCAGCGACGCACGGATGCACGCCAAGACCATAGGATCCTACGCAGTGCCGTAGGGGACCGCACCGCCACTTCCCAGCAAATTAGGGACACTGTTGCTCCTGGGGTATCGGCGAGGACCATTTGCAACCGTCTCCATGAAGCTGGGCTACGGTCCCGCACACCGTTAGGCCGTCTTCCGCTCACGCCCCAACATCGTGCAGCCCGCCTCCAGTGGTGTCGCGACAGGCGTGAATGGAGGGACGAATGGAGACGTGTCGTCTTCAGCGATGAGAGTCGCTTCTGCCTTGGTGCCAATGATGGTCGTATGCATGTTTGGCGCCGTGCAGGTGAGCGCCACAATCAGGACTGCATACGACCGAGGCACACAGGGCCAACACCCGGCATCATGGTGTGGGGAGCGATGTCCTACACTGGCCGTACACCACTGGTGATCGTCGAGGGGACACTGAATAGTACACGGTACATCCAAACCGTCATCGAACCCATCGTTCTACCATTCCTAGACCGGCAAGGGAACTTGCTGTTCCAACAGGACAATGCACGTCCGCATGTATCCCGTGCCACCCAACGTGCTCTAGAAGGTGTAAGTCAACTACCCTGGCCAGCAAGATCTCCGGATCTGTCCCCCATTGAGCATGTTTGGGACTGGATGAAGCGTCGTCTCACGCGGTCTGCACGTCCAGCACGAACGCTGGTCCAACTGAGGCGCCAGGTGGAAATGGCATGGCAAGCCGTTCCACAGGACTACATCCAACATCTCTACGATCGTCTCCATGGGAGAATAGCAGGCTGCATTGCTGCGAAAGGTGGATATACACTGTACTAGTGCCGACATTGTGCATGCTCTGTTGCCTGTGTCTATGTGCCTGTGGTTCTGTCAGTGTGATCATGTGATGTATCTGACCCCAGGAATGTGTCAATAAAGTTTCCCCTTCCTGGGACAATGAATTCACGGTGTTCTTATTTCAATTTCCAGGAGTGTATGTAGATGTACAGTGATGTGACCAAAACATTATGGCCTCTGCCCACAGTGACGCTGAATGTCAGCTCCTGGGTTGCAGGCACATGATGTTGTATGGAAATAATATAACTAGAACAGTGACGAATTGGGCATAATTCTAGCAGCAATATGGGGGAAATCTACTAGTTTTAACAAAGGGTAGATAATAATGATCTGGCACTTGGAAACAGGCATCTAGAAAAAAGCAGGCTGGCTGTTCACACGTTACTCTTGAGAGCATCTATGTAAAGTGGTTGAAGGACAGTGAATCCATGAGTGGATACAACATGTTGGCTGTAAACATGCTTCACAAAATATGGCCAGAGGTTTGCTCACTCTGTAAAGCGGGACAGGCAGCAATTCATGGCAGATCTGATGGCAGAGTACAATACTTATTCAGGCACAAGTGTTTCTGAGCATACTGCCCAGTGGATATTGTTCCAAATGGGATTCCACAGCAAATGATCCTATGTGTTCTCATGCTGATCAACAATTATACCGTGCACAAGGGATCATTGAGATTTCACCATGGATCAATGGAAACATTTCACCTGGTAGTACGAATAATGTTTCTTGGTGTCCAAATACACTGTTATCCAGGCAAACAGCTGCTAGAAAAATGCAACGCACTGCAAATGTAGGCCAGTGGGGGCTGTATTATGCTATGGGTAACATTCATCTGGGCTTCCATGGTACCTGTGATATCAAAAGCATCATCACAGCTGTGGACTACAAGAACAGTATTGTGGATCACCTGCGTCTCTTGTTACTTGATAACTTCCCAAATGGAAATTGCATCTTCCTGCAGGATAACTGTTCACATCACAAGGCTAGAATCATGCTACAATGGTTTGACGAGCAGGATAGTGAATTCATGGGCAGCGAATTCACCTGATCTGAACCCAATAGAACCCATCTGGGATGCTATAGGGAAACCGTTCCGCACCTACAAACCACTGGTCTTTTATTTATTGTAACTGTGTGAACTGTGTATAGACATGTGGTACCACATACCACTGGGAGCCTACCAAGAACTTCTCAAATCAAGGTCATGCAAAACAGATGCTGTGTTGCATTCCAAAGCTGAGCCAATACCATAATGTTTTGACTCATCAGTGAGACAATATTCACAGTATAGGCAATCGACAAACATTTCAGTGTAAAACTGCAAAAATAATTCAGCTTCTGAAAATTTTTACTTACGTACAAGACTTATTACAGTTAATGATACCAACTTCAATATAATTTGTTTCATATATATATATATATTTGTAGATTTTTTTCTATCTGCGCAAATGTGAATACTACCATCAGTCTTCCAATCATGTCTGGAATTAAATTCCTGCTTGATGTCAGACATGGCATAACATAGTTATGTGCTATAAACCTTTAGATGTATACTGCATCATCTTTGCTCTATTAATGTTTCCTTATTATTTAAGAGCCTTACTGCCCCACCAAATTGGTTATTTCTCATTTGTTATTTTTTGTGATGGGGAATGATATAACAGCTCTACAGTTTTTATCCAGCTGGAGATTTTAGAAAGCTAAAACTGATTAACTGTACTATGGAAAGGGAAGTTGTCACTCACCATATAGCGGAGATGCTGAGTCTCAGATAGGCACAATAAAAAGACTGTCACAAATAAAGCTTTCCACCTGTAAAGCCTCCACAAAAAATAGACAAAACACACACACACACACACACACACACACACACACACACGACTACAGTCTCAGGCAACTGTAGCCACACTGTGAGCAGCAGCATCAGTGCAGGATGGGAGTGGTGACTGGGTGGAGGTAAGAAGGAGGCTGGGGCAGGGAGGGGGACGGATACTATTGTCCATCTGCCGTCCATCGAACCTACACAATATACTCTTCCATCCCTACAGAACCCCTCTTTGCAGCCCCTTGCCTCATAGCTTCTACCCCTGTAATAGACCTAGATGTGAGACCTGTCCCATATATTCTCCCACCACCACCATCTACTCCAGACCAGTCACAAACATCACCTATCCCATCAAAGGCAGGGCTAGCTGTGAAACCAGTTGTGTGATCTACAAGCTAAGCTGCAGCCATTGTGCTGCATTCAATGTGGGCATGACGACCAGCAAGCTGTCTGTCCTCATGAACAGTCACCGACAAACACAAACTGTGGCCAAGAAACAAGTGGACCATCCGGTTGCTGAGCACAGTGCTAAACACGACATTCTTCATTTCAATGACTGTTTCACAGCCTGTGCCATATGGATACTTCCCACCAACACTAGCTTTTCTGAACTGCGCGCATGCGAAAATTCCCTGCAATATATCCTACGTTCCCATAACCATCCTGGCCTCAATCTTCATTAGTTGTTGTCCTCACCCATCCAGCCTCCTGTTCCCATCATCATCACACCCAGTCCTTTTATTTCTCTCCTTTTCCGCTGTCCCCCCCCCCCCCCCCCTCTCTCTCCCACTGTCTAACCTCCCAACTGCACATAGCTGTCCAACCCTCTCTCCACCTCATCCCTGCATGCTCCCCAGCAGCAATGCACTGTCCGCCACCCTACACAACCATCTCTCCACCTCCCCACCCAGCCTCCTTCTTACCCCCACCAAGTCATCACTCCCATTGTACACTGGTGCTGCTGCTCACAGTGTGGCTACAGTTGCCTGAGACTGCAGTTGTGTGTGTGTGTGTGTGTGTGTGTGTGTGTGTGTGTGTGTGGTCTATTCATCTATTTCTGAAGAAGCCCTTACGGGCCAAAAGCTTTATTTGTTGGTTGGTTGGTAGGTTGAAGAGAGAGAAGGGACCAAACTACGAGGTCATCGGTCCTTTGTTCCTAAGAAATCAATGCCACATGGGTGAGAATTAAACGGACGAAACGTATAACACAAAATGGAAAGAAAGGACAAGCCACAAGAACGAAGGGAAGGCAACGAATACTAAAAGGAACAAAAAAGTACAAAAAACAAGAGAGACGCTAGAAACAGAAGGGAGTGTGCTCCCTGCCGCCGTTGGATAAGCAGCTGCAGCAGCAAGTCGTATACTCCTAGCTCACTCATTTGTTACATAGTTTAATTCTTAATTTCTTTGCGTGTTTTTGGTACTTGCATTGTTTAATTCATAAATTTCGGGCGTATTATAGTATTTGACAGTGTAGCATCGCGTTTTAGTACCTGAATAGTGTAAATTCGCGTAGTCTCCTTCCGCCGCCGAGCAGCGTCAGCAGTGCGCAAGTAGCAGCATTACTGCATTTACTAGGCAATCTTGTATTTTAATAACCGTTTAAATTTTGTCGATTTGTTTGCACTCTCTGTAGATTAGTTCAGACATTCTTTGCAAAACTGTTTTTAGCATGGATAGGGACTGCAACTGCTGTGTTCGGATGCAGGCAGTTGGCATCCCTTCGCTCCCAGCTTCAGGCAGTGTTGGCTTCGGTCACACAGCATGAGGCTGTTGCCAATGGGCATCACTGTGGGGGTCTGGATGGGGGTTTGTTGGGGACGGCCAGCTCGTCCCACACATCCCCTATCGGACTACGACTGTGGTTGCCCGGGATACAGCCCGCATTGAGGCTGATCCCTCACCTGTGGTAGAGTGGGAGGTCGTCTCAAGGTGTGGCAGGGGGCGAAAGACATTCCGGAGGGCTGAACAGAAGGCCTCTCCAGTTTGTCTGACGAAACGGTTTCAGGCTCTGTCTCAGGCTGATACTGATCTTCGGCCTGACATGGCTGCTTGTCCTGTTCCAGAGGTTGCCCCTCAGTCTGCAAGATCCGGGCGTTCGCAGAGGGTGGGCTTACTTGTAGTTGGGAGCTCCAACGTCAGGCGCGTAATGGGGCCCCTTAGGGAAATGGCAGCAAGAGAGGGGAAGAAAACCAATGTGCACTCTGTGTGCATACCAGGGGGAGTCATTCCAGATGTGTAAAGGGTCCTTCCGGATGCCATGAAGGGTACAGGGTGCACCCATCTGCAGGTGGTCGCTCATGTCGGCACCAATGATGTGTGTCGCTATGGATTGGAGGAAATCCTCTCTGGCTTCCGGCGGCTATCTGATTTGGTGAAGACTACCAGTCTCGCTAGCGGGATGAAAGCAGAGCTCACCATCTGCAGCATCGTCGACAGGACTGACTGTGGACCTTTGGTACAGAGCCGTCTGTCTGAATCAGAGGCTGAGACGGTTCTGCGACCGTGTGGACTGCAGATTCCTCAACTTGTGCCATAGGGTGGTGGGGTTTCGGGTTCCGCTGGATAGGTCAGGAGTCCACTACACGCAACAAGCGGCTACACGGGTAGCAGGGGTTGTGTGGCGTGGGCTGGACGGTTTTTTAGGTTAGATGGCCTTGGGCAAGTACAGAAAGGGCAACAGCCTCAACGGGTGCGGGGCAAAGTCAGGACATGCGGGGACCAAGCAGCAATCGGTATTGTAATTGTCAACTGTCGAAGCTGCGTTGGTAAAGTACCAGAACTTCAAGCGCTGATAGAAAGCACCAAAGCTGAAATCGTTATAGGTACAGAAAGCTGGCTTAAGCCAGAGATAAATTCTGCCGAAATTTTTACAAAGGTACAGACAGTGTTTAGAAAGGATAGATTGCATGCAACCGGTGGTGGAGTGTTCGTCGCTGTTAGTAGTAGTTTATCCTGTAGTGAAGTAGAAGTGGATAGTTCCTGTGAATTATTATGGGTGGAGGTTACACTCAACAACCGAGCTAGGTTAATAATTGGCTCCTTTTACCGACCTCCCAACTCAGCAGCATTAGTGGCAGAACAACTGAGAGAAAATTTGGAATACATTTCACATAAATTTTCTCAGCATGTTATAGTCTTAGGTGAAGATTTCAATTTACCAGATATAGACTGGGACACTCAGATGTTTAGGACGGGTGGTAGGGACAGAGCATCGAGTGACATTATACTGAGTGCACTATCCGAAAATTACCTCGAGCAATTAAACAGAGGACCGACTCGTGGAGATAACATCTTGGACCTACTGATAACAAACAGACCCGAACTTTTCGACTCTTTAAGTGCAGCACAGGGAATCAGTGATCATAAGGCCATTGCAGCATCCCTGAATATGGAGGTTAATAGGAATATAAAAAAAGGGAGGAAGGTTTATCTGTTTAGCAAGAGTAATAGAAGGCAGATTTCAGACTACCTAACAGATCAAAACGAAAATTTCTGTTCCGACACTGACAATGTTGAGTGTTTATGGAAAAAGTTCAAGGCAATCGTAAAACGTGTTTTAGAAAGGTACGTGCCGAGTAAAACTGTGAGGGACGGGAAAAACCCACCGTGGTACAACAACAAAGTTAGGAAACTACTGCGAAAGCAAAGAGAGCTTCACTCCAAGTTTAAACGCAGCCAAAACCTCTCAGAGAAACAGAAGCTAAATGATGTCAAAGTTAGCATAAGGAGGGCTATGCGTGAAGCATTCAGTGAATTCGAAAGTAAAATTCTATGTACCGACTTGACAGAAAATCCTAGGAAGTTCTGTTCTTACGTTAAATCAGTAAGTGGCTCGAAACAGCATATCCAGACATTCCGGGATGATGATGGCATTGAAACAGAGGATGACACGCGTAAAGCTGAAATACTAAACACCTTTTTCCAAAGCTGTTTCACAGAGGAAGACCGCACTGCAGTTCCTTCTCTAAATCCTCGCACAAACGAAAAAATGGCTGACATCGAAATGAGTGTCCAAGGAATAGAAAAGCAACTGGAATCACTCAATAGAGGAAAGTCCACTGGACCTGACGGGATACCAATTCGATTCTACACAGAGTACGCGAAAGAACTTGCCCCTCTTCTAACAGCCGTGTACCGCAAGTCTCTAGAGGAACGGAGGGTTCCAAATGATTGGAAAAGAGCACAGGTAGTCCCAGTCTTCAAGAAGGGTTGTCGAGCAGATGCGCAAAACTATAGACCTATATCTCTTTTGTCGATCTGTTGTAGAATTTTAGAACATGTTTTTTGCTCGAGTATCATGTCGTTTTTGGAAACCCAGAATCTACTATGTAGGAAACAACATGGATTCCGGAAACAGCGATCGTGTGAGACCCAACTCGCTTTATTTGTTCATGAGACCCAGAAAATATTAGATACAGGCACCCAGGTAGATGCTATTTTTCTTGACTTCCGGAAGGCGTTCGATACAGTTCCGCACAGTCGCCTGATAAACAAAGTAAGAGCCTACGGAATATCAGACCAGCTGTGTGGCTGGATTGAAGAGTTTTTAGCAAACAGAACACAGCATGTTGTTATCAATGGAGAGACATCTACAGACGTTAAAGTAACCTCTGGCGTGCCACAGGGGAGTGTTATGGGACCATTGCTTTTCACAATATATATAAATGACCTAGTAGATAGTGTCGGAAGTTCCATGCGGCTTTTCGCGGATGATGCTGTAGTATACAGAGAAGTTGCAGCATTAGAAAATTGTAGCGAAATGCAGGAAGATCTGCAGCGGATAGGCACTTGGTGCAGGGAGTGGCAACTATCCCTTAACGTAGACAAATGTAATGTATTGCGAATACATAGAAAGAAGGATCCTTTATTGTATGATTATATGATAGCGGAACAAACACTGGTAGCAGTTACTTCTGTAAAATATCTGGGAGTATGCGTGCGGAACGATTTGAAGTGGAATGATCATATAAAATTAATTGTTGGTAAGGCGGGTACCAGGTTGAGATTCATTGGGAGAGTGCTTAGAAAATGTAGTCCATCAACAAAGGAGGTGGCTTACAAAACACTCGTTCGACCTATACTTGAGTATTGCTCATCAGTGTGGGATCCGTACCAGATCGGTTTGACGGAGGAGATAGAGAAGATCCAAAGAAGAGCGGCGCGTTTCGTCACAGGATTATTTGGTAGCCGTGATAGCGTTACGGAGATGTTTAATAAACTCAAGTGGCAGACTCTGCAAGAGAGGCGCTCTGCATCGCGGTGTAGCTTGCTCGCCAGGTTTCGAGAGGGTGCATTTCTGGATGAGGTATCGAATATATTGCTTCCCCCTACTTATACCTCCCGAGGAGATCACGAATGTAAAATTAGAGAGATTAGAGCGCGCACGGAGGCTTTCAGACAGTCATTCTTCCCGCGAACCATACGCGACTGGAACAGGAAAGGGAGGTAATGACAGTGGCAAGTAAATTGCCCTCCGCCACACACCGTTGGGTGGCTTGCGGAGTATAAATGTAGATGTAGATGTAGAGTAAAACATGAAAGCAGATTACAGTGGCTGGCCAACCACGAGAATAAAAAGGGAAAGACAGCCACTCTGCAACACATTAAAACCTCCACCCTAAAAGCACTAGGGTGGAGGACACACAGGGACAAAGGACATGCACTAAAACCTACATAGAAGTGTAAAACCCACTCTCACGGATAAAACATAAAGCTAAAGCTGCTGTGGAGGCGTTGTCGTCCAACACCGAAGGCAGGGCACTGGGAAAGTCAAAAGTCTGCCGCAGAGCGGCTAAAAGTGGGCAGTCCCAGCAAGAGGTGGACGACTGTCATTTGGGAGCCACAGCGATACAGAGGTGGGTCCTCACGACCGAGTAGGTAACCATGCTCTCAGCCACGTATGGATAATGCGGAGCCGGCGAAGGACAACCGATTCCCTGCGAGAGGCCTGCATGGAAGACTTTTACACATTCACAGTCTCCTAAATGACACGCAGTTTGTTGTGTGTGCTGTTATGCCTCTCTGTCTCCCAAAGCCCGAAAACCTTGCAGTGTAAGAAAGAATGCAGCTCGGCTTCAGAGATGCCTATCTCCAGAAGTGGTTTCTGTGTCGCCTGTTTGGCCAACCTGTCGGCAAGTTCATTGCCGGGGATTTCGACGTGTCCTGGGGTTCCACGCAAACACCACAGAATTGTGGGACTGTTCCAGGGCATAGATGGACTCATGAATGGACACTACCAGATGGTGGCAAGGGTAGCACTGACCGATAGCTTGTAAGCTGCTTAATGAGTCAATACACAGGAGAAATGGCTCGCCAGGGCATGAGCGGATGTACTCAAGAGCACGAGATATGCCCGTCAGCTCTGCAGTGAAAACACTGCAGCCAACTGGCAAGTAGAGCTGCTTAACACGTCCTCTGTGAACATATGCAAAGCCTACGTGACCATCAGCCATTGAGCCGTCAGTGTACACCACTTCAGAGCCCCGGAACAAGTCAAGAATCAAGAGGAAGTGATAGAGGAGAGCTGCGAGATCAACGGAGTCCTTGGGGCCATGCAAAAGGTCCAGACAAAGCTGCGGCCGAGGCATACACCATGGAGGTGTATGTGAACGGACCACAAGTAGAGGTGGTAAAGGGAAGGACTCTAGTTCCGAGAGAAGGGACCGCGCACGAACCGCAATCGTTAGCCCCGATCTGAGCTGCCGATGCAGGAGATGGACTGCTGCAGGCGGGAAAAAGAGACAGTAATTTGGATGCTCAGGGGAACTATGAATGTGTGCTGTGGAACTGGCGAGCAGCTGCACACGTCTGATCTGCAGTGGAGGGACACCAGCCTCCACCAGTACACTGGCCAGCGGACTCATCCTAAAAGCTCCTGTCACTAATCGAACCCCACAGTGGTGCACAGGGTCGAGTAAATGCAGCACCCAACCCAACTGCCGACATACCATATGTTCCAGCAGCTTACAAAGAACGTTGGTGAGGCTGATGGGCCAATAGCTATCCACATCAAGTGAGTTTTTACCGGGTTTGAGCACCTGAATGATGGTGCTCTCCCGCCACTGTGATGGAAAAACACCATCGCACCAGATCCGGTTGAAGATGACGAGATGGTGTCGTTTGTAGTCAGATGAGAGATGTTTAATCATCTGGCTGTGGATGCGATCAGACCCAGGGGCTGTGTTGGGGCAATGTGCAAGGGCACTGTGGAGCTCCCACTCTGTAAATGGGGCATTACAGGATTCACTGCAGCGTGTAGTGAATGAGAGGATGTTCCCTTCCAGCCGCTGTCTGAGTGTGCGAAAGGCTGGGGGGTAATTCTCTGACACAGAGGCTCGAGCAAAGTGCTACATAACTAGCCATTTATGGTAACACTGGGGACAGCTATTGGTGCCTGGTACCAGAGAAGGCGTTTGATCTTTGCCCAGACTTGGGAAAGTGACGTGTGGCATCCAATGGTGGAGACGTATCTCTTCCAACACTCCTTCTTCCATTGTTTGATAAGGTAGCAAACACGGGCAGGGAGCCGTTTTAAAGCTATGAGGTGCCCATCTGGGCAGGCATCTGTGTGCCTGACACTGGGGCAGTGACAGGAAGATGGGGAAATGGTCACTACCACATGGGTCGTCATGTGCTCTCCAGTGGAAAGTTGGGAGAAGTCCTGGGCTGCAAACTGATAAATCAATGGCCGAGTAATTACCATGAGCCACACTGAAGTGTGTGGAGGCCCCAGTATTTAAGAGGCAGAGATCGAATTGTGTCAGTAAAGTTTTGACATCTCTGCCTCGGCCAGTAAGCATGGTAGCATCCCACAAGGGATTATGGGCATTAAAATCTCCCATCAGTCGGAAAGGTTTAGGGAGTTGATCAATCAGTGCAGCTAATACATTCAGGGGTACTGCACCATCTGGAGGAAGATATACATTGCAGACAGATATTTCCTGTGTCATCCTTATTCTGACAGCCACAGCTTCAAGAGGGGTTTGAAGGGGCACATGTTCACTACAGACCGAGTTTAGGACATATACACAAACTCCATCTGACACTCGATTATAGTCGCTACAGTTCCTGACATATCCTCTATAGCCACAGAGGGCTGGGGTCTACATTGCTGGGAACCAGGTTTCCTGGAGGGCAATGCAGATAGCAGGTGTAAAGCTTTACAGTTGCCGTAGCTCAGCCAGGCGGTGGAAAAAACCACCGCAATTCCACTGGAGGATGACATCGTGATACTGGGAATGAATGGAACATTCAATGAGGCAGTTTACGCCTCAAAGTCACCTACTGCCATCGATTTATTGCCTGAGCAGTCTATATCCATGTGTGGATGGATATGTGTGTCTGTGGGAGTGTATACCCGTCATTTTTTCCCACTAAGGTAAGTCTTTCCACTCCCGGGATTGGAATGACTCCTTATCCTCTCCCTTAAAACCCAAATCCTTTCGTCTTTCCCTCTCCTTCCCTCTTTCCTGACGAGGCAACCGTTGGTTGCGAAAGCTAGAATTTTGTGTGTATGTTTGTGTTTGTTTGTGTGTCTATCGACGTGCCAGCGCTTTCGTTTGGTAAGTCACATCATCTTTGTTTTTAGATATTTTTTTTTCCCCACGTGGAATGTTTCCTTCTATTATATTCAAATTATTTAATAGGATAGACAAAAAAAATCTACTCACCAAGCAGCAGCAGGACACACACATAAAGGACGGATGTAATTGGCAACTTTTGGAGCCAGTGGCTCCATCTTCAGGTGGAAAGGTTGAAGGGGAAGGAAGATGGGTGAATAAAAAAGGACTGGAGACGTCTACGAAAAGGGATTCGATCTTTTCATATGGACTCATGGTGAGGCTGATCTGCTAAAATTTGTGGAATCTCTAAATACCTTCTCCCAGTTAAATTTCACATGTTCCTATTCAGAATCCCAAGCCACTTTCCTTGGTGTTGATCTCGTCCTCACCGAAGACCAGCTATACACTTCCATCCACATTAAACCTACCAACAAAAAACAGTACTTACATTTTGACAGTTGCCATCCTTTCCACGCTGAACGTTCCCTCCCACACATCCAATCCTAGTACTGCTGATCCCTCCAAAAGACAACATGACTCAATATTATGCTTGTCTGGAATATGTTAATCAGCTACTTCGACAGGGCCATGACTTCCTAAAATCATGCCCTAAAATGAGATTGCAATTTTGCCCACCACATCTAGAATAGCTTTCCATCACCATCCAAATCTCCGCAATATTCTTGTCAGACCTACGCTGCTCCTGCATCCATCTCCCTACCCTATGGCTCCTACCCCTGTGACTGACCCCACTGCAAGACTTGCCCTATGCACCTCCTACCACCACCTGTAACAGCCCTGTAACTGGCAAAACATAAACTATCAAAGGGAGAGCCACCTGTGAAACGACACGTCTTATACCAGCTGTTATGTAAACATTGTTCGGCCTTCTACATTGACATGACTACAACCAAATTACCAATCAAAGTGAATGGGCATAGGCAGAAGGTGTAAACTGCCAATTCACAATATCCTATTGCAGAGCATGCTCTACAAAATGCATTCGTAACCTCGGCACCTGTTTCACCACACGCACTATCTGGATTCTTCCCCCAGATACCAATTTCTCAGAATTCCACATGTGGGAACTAGCACTACAGCATGTCCTTGGTTTTCGCCACCCACTTGGTCTTAATTTGCTTTAATTTCTTCTGCCTCAGCATCTCTTCATTGTAATTACTCTGTGCTTCTCTCCATTTTAGTTTCCTACATCTTCCATTGTCTTTCCCGTCTATTTTTCACTGCCCCCCTCTCACCACTGTTACATACAATGCACTTAGCTTTTCACTCTTATTAACTCATGAATGATGTTTAAATAGCACTCTCTGTCTGCATATTACCCTGTCTTCCACCTTTAAGCTCTCATGTTTTCCAATCTTGTCTGATGCAGTCCCCAACAATTAGTCTTTCCTTCTCATCCCATATGGAAAGTTTTCCCTGACCTGAAATCTACCCCTTTTTCTAGACCTCTCCAGTCCTTTTCCTATACTCCTCTTCCTTCCCCTTCAATCCTTCTGCCTGAAGAAGGAGCCACTGGCTCCGAAAGCTTGCCAATTACAACCGTCCTTTATGCGTGTGTTTTGCCATGGCTTGGTGAGTAAATTTCTTATTTACTCTATTAAACAATTTGGATTACTATTACTGCTTCTTTTGTGCTAGCAGTCTCTGACACATACCTGGGATTTTGTGTTTGAATTCAGTAGCCACGTCTACGACTACTCTTCATGTTTAATGGACTCTAACTTTGAGGATGCTGTTTTAAAATGGTTTGAGGACAGTTTAGAAAGTATGTTGGATCAAATAGTGACACCAAAATCAAAACTGAACATAATACATCTACATCTACATCTACATTGATACTCCGCAAGCCACCCAACGGTGTGTGGCGGAGGGCAATTTACGTGCCACTGTCATTACCTCCCTTTCCTGTTCCAGTCGCGTATGGTTCGCGGGAAGAACAACTGTCTGAAAGCCTCCGTGCGCGCTCTAATCTCTCTAATTTTACATTCGTGATCTCCTCGAGAAGTATAAGTAGGGGGAAGCAATATATTCGATACCTCATCCAGAAACGCACCCTCTCGAAACCTGGCGAGCAAGCTACACCGCGATGCAGAGCGCCTCTCTTGCAGAGTCTGCCACTTGAGTTTATTAAACATCTCCGTAACGCTATCACGGTTACCAAATAACCCTGTGACGAAACGCGCCGCTCTTCTTTGGATCTTCTCTATCTCCTCCGTCAACCCGACCTGGTACGGATCCCACACTGATGAGCAATACTCAAGTATAGGTCGAACGAGTGTTTTGTAAGCCACCTCCTTTGTTGATGGACTACATTTTCTAAGCACTCTCCCAATGAATCTCAACCTGGTACCCGCCTTACCAACAATTAGTTTTATATGATCATTCCACTTCAAATCGTTCCGTACGCATACTCCCAGATATTTTACAGAAGTAACTGCTACCAGTGTTTGTTCCGCTATCATATAATCATACAATAAAGGATCCTTCTTTCTATGTATTCGCAATACATTACATTTGTCTATGTTAAGGGTCAGTTGCCACTCCCTGCACCAAGTGCCTATCCGCTGCAGATCTTCCTGTATTTCGCTACAATTTTCTAATGCAGCAACGTCTCTGTATACTACAGCATCATCCGCGAAAAGCCGCATGGAACTTCCGACACTATCTACTAAGTCATTTATATATATTGTGAAAAGCAATGGTCCCATAACACTCCCCTGTGGCACGCCAGAGGTTACTTTAACGTCTGTAGACGTCTCCCCATTGATAACAACATGTTGCGTTCTGTTTGCTAAAAACTCTTCAATCCAGCCACACAGCTGGTCTGATATTCCGTAGGCTCTTACTTTGTTTATCAGGCGACAGTGCGGAACTGTATCGAACACCTTCCGGAAGTCAAGGAAAATAGCATCTACCTGGGAGCCTGTATCTAATATTTTCTGGGTTTCATGAACAAATAAAGCGAGTTGGGTCTCACACGATCGCTGTTTCCGGAATCCATGTTGATTCCTACAGAGTAGATTCTGGGTTTCCAAAAACGACATGATACTCGAGCAAAAAACATGTTCTAAAATTCTACAACAGATCGACGTCAGAGATATAGGTCTATAGTTTTGCGCATCTGCTCGACGACCCTTCTTGAAGACTGGGACTACCTGTGCTCTTTTCCAATCATTTGGAACCTTCCGTTCCTCTAGAGACTTGCGGTACACGGCTGTTAGAAGGGGGGCAAGTTCTTTCGCGTACTCTGTGTAGAATCGAATTGGTATCCCGTCAGGTCCAGTGGACTTTCCTCTATTGAGTGATTCCAGTTGCTTTTCTATTCCTTGGACACTTATTTCGATGTCAATACAGCGTAACAATAGTGCGAAAGTGAAAATGAATTTATTTTTTGAATGAAGCAAGTGATCAAAGTGATGAGGACAGAAGTGTGGAAACTGAAATTTTAGCTAGAGGTTCTGCCAGAAATACATTGGGTCAAAACAAATATTGCTGCTCGTCGAAGCCTCTTCCAACAATGATCACTGGCATTAGTTTTCTACACGTTGGACATAAGTGCCGGAGTAAGTGCATTTGTACTTTATAATTCCTACAAAGACAATACTCAGGTGAACTGTTTTAATTGTTCAAGAAGCTTGTAAACTCGTTGGTGACACAACAGATAAAACGCAAGTCAACAAGCATCACGTACCCTGTGAACTTCTTGTATCCTTCACAGTGTTTTGGGTGTAGCAGAAATCAAGAGTAGAGGTTGTTGTAGAACAATCAGAAAAACACAAAACATGCTCCACCTGTGACCCAAAGAAGAAGAGGGAGACATCTTATATTTGGCAATGTTGCAAGAAGCCAATCTGACTTGAAGACTCTACAAAAATTTCCAGCGAGTGCTTGGAAAACCTCTGAGAAGGAAACTAAACACTTATGAAGTACTGGCGTAATTTCTGTATTTTTTAATGTTTTGTGGGAGTTTTTTATGTTTTTATTATTACATGAGTAATAAACAATATAAATATAGCAAAAAGTAAAATTTGGAGTGCAGGGTATTTGAGTTTTCATGGTATTGATATTATCATGCAATATTATGTTCATTTTGTGTAGTTTTCTGTATAAATGAATTTTTTCATGAAAATAAACTTTAAAATTTATTTGAATACATATTTTCTTTGTGGTATTAACATAACCTTTTAACTAAAATCTGAACTGTTGCACTGAAATTGCTGAATGTAATATTTATGGCTATTTAAATATAGCAATCACCCAGACTGCATCTGGGACAGTGTGTGAGCAAAAAATGACCTGGGAAGCTAAAAGTTAATCGCTTTGTCAACAGTATTTGGAGCAGTTGATTCAGGACATCCCCTGTTGTGTCAGTTACTTTGATGACTGTTTAATGGGCCATACCAGAGAGGAACATTTGCAAAACCTTCATTGGTTTTCCATCACCTCTTGGAGAATCGCCTTCATTGCAAGCCGGAAAAGTGCAGTTTTTCTTCCCAAGAGTTCATTTTTTGGAATACGTGCTTAGCAAAGATGGCCTTGTCTTGACAGACAAACACATCAAAGCCATCCTCAACCTGCTGGCACCCAAGAACCTGAAGGAACTCCAATCTTTCTTGGGTAAGATTCAGTTCATTCCTGGGGCTGCGCACATCTGCCCTCCTCTTATCTAGCGTCGACTGAAGGGTGTTAAGTTTGTCTGGTCTGTGGATTGTCAACAGGCTTTTCAGCCTCTCAAGCTGTGTTTATGCTCTGATCCTTGTCTGGCTTCTTTTATGTTGCATAAAGCTTTAACCCTGGTCTGTTACCTGTCCCAGTACAGATTTCGTGCAGTCCTGTTCCACTGGAACCAGACAGCACATCCTTACACAATGAAAATGCTTTCTACTGTGCTGCATAATTATTCATAGGTGGGAAAGGAAGCACTAGCTATTATTTTCAGAATCAAAAAGTTTCACATTTTCCTGTATGGACTGAGATTCCTTCTCATCACCAACCACAAGCTGCTGGTTTCCTTATTTGGCCCTTGTTCCAAGCAACCCAACAGGAATGCCCACTGACTGCATAGGTGGGCCCTATTTCTCAGTAACTATTGCTACAACATTCATTACTACTCCACAGCCCAGCATGCCAATGCTGACGTGCTGTCACAGCTACCACTGCGACCTGATCCACAGTTAAATTGGCAGAAAACTCTTGTGCTTGCATTGGATGATGCCTTGGAGTAAATCCTATCAGACTTTCCATTAACAGCAAGAGGGTTTGGAGCTGTCATGGCTACAGACACGCTTTTCCAGAAAATTGTTTCGGCAGTCCAAATGGACAGGCCGGAATGCATCTCTTTAAGTGTGGATCCGACATGGCATATGCACTTTCTCCTACGTGACTGTTTTAAAGTTGTCAGGGGGTCCTCGTACTTGCCACACAGGAGCAATCCTTTGAGTGGTTGTCCTGCTGGTGTTGAACTCACGCATACTTCACTTACTGCATGCATCAAACTTGGGTATGACTCTTATGAAGGCATTAGTGCAATGTCATATCTACTGGCCGGCAATCGATTGTGACATTGAATGTTTTAGCGTGTGCTTGCAGGCACTGTTTGCAGAACCAGGTTGCACTGTCATGCTGGGTTTCTCATTGGGCAGTCCTGGATCACCCTTGGGACAGGGTGCACTCAAATTTGCGGGTAGGAGACAAGGTACTACCAGAAGTAAAGCTGTGAGGAAGGGGTGTGAGTCGTGCTTGGGTAGCTCAGATGGTAGAGCACTTGCCCGTGAAAGGCAAAGGTCCCGTGTTCAAATCTCGGTCCAGCACACAGTTTTAATCTGCCAGGAAGTTTCATATCTGCGCACACTCCTTGCAGAGTGAAAATCTCATTCTGATTAAGGGACCCTGCTTCACAGCACTCCAAGCTCAATTTCACCCACAGACTCTGCTGATCGCCATCCCTGTGTCTGCTCTAAGCCCAGTCATTGTAATGTTGTATTATTCTGTTTTTGGTTTTCCCCTATTGTGGAATAAACTTGTTGACTACTCACACCTGCTGTTATACGTTATTCGCCATTAACAGACACAACAGTTATCACCCTGTGGGTTGACATTATTACCTCCAATGTGTTGACTCCACTCATTGGAACTGGGACACACAGTAAATTTGGTTATCTTGATTTCCTCTAATAGTGACTAAACTAGGTGAGTAAACTATGCATCCTACCACAACCAGCAATAACCAATCACTGTAATTCACGTTTTTCTTCCCAGCACTAGAATGAGTTGCAAAACTAATATATCGGGCATTGTTGCTAACTTTCATCATGAAGTACAGTTCAAATTCTGAGTAAATTTTACAAAATCTAGTAGATGATTACATTAACCACATAACCTATAAACATGTACAATGTATGCCAGTTAAAATGTAAAACAAAATTAAATTTTATGATGAAAGTGTTCCTAGCTATATTCATTTTTTAAAGCTTATATGTAGATTTTCCTATATAATGCAGAAGGTTTATTATCACCTGAGAACTACGAGTATTATACAGGAAGTAAAGTCAATCTGGATTTAATAAATTCAAGAAACATATTTTTATCACAAAAGAAATCACATACAAAACTGAAGCTTACTTCATTTCTCTACATTATCATATAAATTATTTAGGCACATCAAATTCCTACCATCAGATTTAGAATTTCCATGTCGTTATTAGCTGTCATTAGCCCATTAAGTCAGTTCCTCACAGTATTATTCACGTTGGCACAACTTCTGAAAGGTTCCCTGCCTGAGAACTGTTTGACTTTCATGAGAAGATGAAATTCATTAGGAGCAAGGTCCAAGCAAGGCAAGACTGTATGTTGGCTGATCCAAAATTTTGCACTGAAACTGTGTAGCAACTCTCTGGTTGCAACAAATATGAAAGTGTACACTGTTGTGAAGAAACACTATTTCATAAGAAAGCATTCCATGTCTATGGTTTTGAATTATGACAGTTTGGTTGTCATTGTTGTTGTGTTTGTTGTTGTTGATAATGTTATCATCATCATTTCAATAGTAGTCTGATGTATCTTGCTACTCTAGTGTATCTTTTTCAAGTCTTTACATATCTGGATAATTACTATGCTCTACATCCAGTTTAACCTGCTTAGTACTTTTTAGTTTTGGTCTTCCTCTACAATTTTTATTCTCTTACACTTCCCTCCCTTGCAATGTTACCTATTCCTTGATGCCTCAGTAATCTATCAAAATTACCCCTTCTTTTAGTAAAGCCGTGTCATGAAGCCCTTCTCTCCATGATGTGATTCAGAGTAGATTTCGTGGGTGTGTCTACATCAATCTGCATTCATTGTCATGTCTTCTGGCACGGTGTCCCATTGGATGCTGTTAACGAAGGTACAAGCATATAGAATAGTTCACATAAGTGTGAGTGGCTTGAAGACTTTTTAAGGTATGGAGCCCAGTATGTTGCCCACAACAGCGAGTCTTCGAGTCAGGAATGTCCCACAGAACTGTGATAGGACTGGTGTTGTTCTCTGTATACATGAATGATTTGGCGCAAAGGATGGGCAGCAATCCCAAGTGAGTGACTGTAGGAAGATACAAGATGACTTAGACTAAATTTCTAGTTGGTGTGGCAAATAGCATCTACCTCTAAATGTAAAAAATGCAAGTTAATGCAGATGAGTAAGAAAAATAAACGCATAATGTTTGGATAAGGCATTAGTAGTGTCCTCCTTGACACAATCCCATCATTTAAATATCTGAGCATAACATTGCAAAGTGATGTGAAATGGAACGAGCATGTGAAGACTGTGGCAGGGAAGGCAAACAGTCGACTTCGGTTTATCGTGAGAATTTTAGAGAAGTGTGGTTCACCTGTAAAGGAGATCACATACAGGATGCTAGTGTGACCTATTCTTGAGAACAGTTCGAGTGTTTGGGATCCGTACCAGGCAATTTAGTGGCAGACTGCTGCATTTGGCACCAGCAGGATTTTGTATTACACAGTTCATTTTATATAATCACAGATTGCACAGTAATATATGTTTTAACAGGCAGGCACAAAACAATAAGATATGATTTCAAGGGAACCATCTGACCTTGGTTAGAAGCCTGATATCAATCTATGCAGTGGGAATGCACAATAAATTTTTACTTCCTGGATTATCCTTGTATTTACTGAAGTTAGGATTTGTCACATTTCATACATGTTCTAGGGAGCAGCACTTAAGTCGTAGGTGGCACAAGTTAAAGTTTGTGCAAAGCTCTTTCCTAATTATTTGTCAGTAACAACTCAAATGAATCTCAGTTTTGCAGTACTGTTTTTAAGACCCTGTGCAGTCCATCCCAGGCATATTTATTAATCTTTCATATTCTTTTCTTCTAATCCTGTAATACAACTACAAGTGCATTCACATTTCTTTGAAATTATACAGTAAAAATATTTTTTATGTTTTATAGTAAAATAAGAACACTAAATTAATATTTCAAAATCACAGTACTGTGACTACAACAATAATGCTATTTTTTAATTTATCAATAATTGGCACTAATTAATTACAGTATCTATTCTGTAAATGAAGTTATTGGATACCTTATCAGTTTTCCACTGAAGTGGAAATTTCTGAATGTTCTAGCATCAGAACTCTCCATGATATCCCTTGCATAAAAATATCATTTTACTGTACACTATTATGCTTGCCACATTTCCAGGGGTTATTTTATCTTCTTTGTTCCAGTTAATAATAATATAGCAATGACATTTATTTTTATGCTCGTACAATGCCTTATTATTTTTTCAATGTTGTGTTATCACTTTATTTTTCATATTACTTATGTAATTGTTTCATTGTTTCACAATTTGTTTTCATCATGAGACAATACATTCAGTTGTGATGAGGAAGCAATTATTGTAGATCACAACGACTTTCACATAAGACTTGTGCCCCACAACAAGTAAATTACTCCTCTACACACACATACTGATGAACAATACTCATGAAGTGGTTGAATGAGTGATGTGTAAGACACTTCCTTCTTGGATAAGTTAAGTTTCCTTAAGATTCTTCCTATGAACCTGTCTGGCATTTGCTTTTCCTACTATTTGTTTTATTTGGTCATTCTACTTAAGGTCGCTATGAATATATTGATATTTTAGGTTAGATACTGTTTCCAGCAGTTTCTCATCAATCACTTGTGTATTCGTGCAGTAGTAGCTTACTTCTCCTATGTGTGCGCAATATGTCACATTCATTTACGTTCACGGTCAACTGCCAGAGTCTGCACCATTCATTAATCCTTTGCAGGTCATTATGCAAACTGATACTGTCTTCTGGCATACCTATTTTGTTACAGATAACTGCATCACCTGTGAACAATCTTGAAGAGCGTCCAATGCTATTTACCAGATCATTTATATATAATGTAAACAATAACTTTCCTACCACACTTCCACAGGATACTCCAGAAATTACCTTTACATCTGTCACCTTTCGTTCTGTTAAGACCGTCATGTTAAGTTCTACCTGCAAGGAAGGTCCAAATCCAGTGGCAAATCTGGTCCAATACTCGATAAGCGCATATTTTTTCAGTAAACAGCAGTGCATCACAGTGTCAAATGATTTCCTTAAGTCAAGAAACACAGCATCAACCCAAGAATCATTGTCTACAGTGCCATGGATCTTATGTAGGAACAGTGTGAGCTGAGTTTTGCAGGATCTTCCTGTTATATCCTAGCCAGTAATGCCACCCGAGCCCGCTGCCAAAAGGTTGGCAGCATCAAAGTCCGGACGCCGGCCGCATAAGCAGCGCCAGCGAGACAGGAAATCGCCGCAAGTCTGCGCGCGCCACCGCTGGCTTCTGGTTTCTTAAGCGCTGGAGTCGCGAGCGCTAGGACAGTTCTGTATTCGCCGCTCAGTTGTATACTCGCCACCAAATTGTGTACTTGCTAGTCAGTTGTGTGTTCATCACAGCAGAGTTGTTGTTTGTCGTCAGCCGACGTTGACCTAGCCGCTCCGACTCGAACTAGACAGATTTCTGTAGACACGGAGTTCACTACTGTGTTTCTGTATCTTCATTAATAAAGATAAGTACCGACTTTTATTTAATCAGAGTGTTTGGGTTTTCATCTTTCTGTTCACTGTTCCAGCGAGCCGGTCGGCCCGCTATTAAAAGTGTGGCGGTGACTTCGTAAGCCGTTTCTACAGCGAATTGTTTGTCGCTACGAACGCCGCCACAAAACTGGCGACGAGGGCTTCCAAACTCGTGTGCAGGGCTGGTTCAACTTGTTTCTGGTTATACTAATTATAGCGATAAAATTTTGGGGGCTGGTTTAATTTGTGTTCACTATGTCTGCCGAATTACAACAGTTGATCTTGTTACAGAGTCAGCAAATACAAAGTCTGGTGGAAGCGATCGCCAAACAAGCGGCTAATCCTCCAACACAAAAGGAACAAGCACAGGCAGCGCCACCTTTCCGTGCTTTTGATGCATCAAGAGAAGAATGGCGAGAATATTTCGCGCAGTTGCAGGCGCACATGACAGTCTACGAAATCACGGGTACTGAGCGGCAGCTTTATTTAATTTCCACTGCAGGCATGGAAGTCTATCGACTACTTTGTAAGTTGTTCCCGGAATCCAAGCCAGAAGCTTTAGACTATGACGTTGTTGTTAACAAGCTTGCTGAGTATTTCGAGTCGCGAGTTCATGTGGCAGCAGCCAGATTCAAGTTCTTCAGATTAAAGAAACTGCCACATCAATCTAATAAACAGTGGTTAACAGATTTACGGGGCCTCACCCGTCAGTGCCGATTTAATTGTGTGTGTGTGGAGCTTCCTACAGTGATGTCATGTTACGAGACGCTATTACTCAAAACATTGCAGATTCTCGTATTCGTGCTGCTATCTTAAAGTTGCCTGACCCGTCATTAGAGACTGTGATGAACATCATTGAAGCCCAAGATACTTTTGACTATGCTGAGTGTGAGTTAGATCATCCACGTATTTCTCAAATTGCCTGTGCTAAGCAAGTTATGTCACGCCCGCGGCCCCACCGGCAGAGTCAGACTGTAAACACTAGCCGGCCGCGTCATGTTAAACACATTCGTCAGCCGCGTGTGCAAAATGATAGAGTTGAGTCTTGCCCTAAGTGTGTTCTAGCTCATCCTCGTGAACGTTGCCCGTTAAGAAACGCGGTTTGTCACTTTTGTCAAAGGAAAGGACACATCCAGACTGTTTGTTTCTAGTGCTACCCAGCCCATGGATATTCATGTTCTTCAAAGCCAGCCCGCCCAGAAGGTCGCGTTTAAAGACTCTTCCACGGTTCGTGTGGGTAATAAACTTGTTCGCAATAAGCCACCCACCCAGCCCTCTGCTATGCGACCCAAGCATTATTCAACCGCTGTAAAACGTAATGTACAGACTGCAAGTGAAGCGGGAGTTGTTGTTCCACCCGCCCAACCCACGAGTTGTCGTAAGCAGCGAACACACGCTAAACGCGCTGATTTTGTGTCTTCCGCCTCCACTGCACCGATCCAGAGACAGTGTAATAAACTATTTGTGAAGCTACGCATCCAGGATAAGACCTTCAATTTTCAATTAGACACTGGTGCGTCTGTGACTCTCATAAATAGTGCTACGTATGCGGCTATCGGCCGCCCTAAACTTTCAGCGGCAAAACATTCTTTGGCTACTTATAGTGGAGAACAAATTCCTGTGTTAGGTGTATGTAGCATGCCAGCCACATTCCGTGGCAATACAAAAACAGTTTCATTCACAGTGCTCCGCGCTACAGACAGTGTAAACATTTTCGGATTAGACTGTTTTGACTTGTTTGGCCTGTCTATCCAAGACAATGTGTTGCAAAGTAATTCTGTTGTTGTTCCTCAAGACAGCATAACCGATTTGTGTAAACGATACAGTGACATATTTAAAGACGAACTAGGTTGTGCTGCGATTTGCCGCTCATATTAAGTTAAAAGATAATGCTCAGCCTCGATTTTTTTGTGCTCATCCAGTGCCTCACGCCCTCCGGGCACCTGTAGCAGATGAACTTCGTCGTTGGCAAAACAACGGTGTTATTCAACCCGTTTCAGCGAGCCAGTGGGCTTCTCCCTTAGTTATTATAAAGAAACCGTCTGGCAAGTTACGTTTGTGTGCTGATTTTAAGTCGACAGTTAATCCTCAGACTGTCATTGATTCTTTTCCTTTGCCTAGACCGGACGAGCTGATGGATAAGTTAGGGGAAGTTCGTTTCTTTTCCAAAATTGATCTCCGTGAAGCATATTTGCAATTGCCCCTCGACGAGCAATCACAACAGTATTTTGTCATAAACACGTCGTTGGGGTTGCCGCCACAAAACTCCCCCCCCCCCCCTCCCCCCTCCCCCAATGTTGATTTTTGTAGAGGAAATTTTCATTCTCCAAAAATGTTTAATTCTTGAGCAAAAAATATGTTTCATAATTTTATAACAAATTGACATCAATGATATAAGTGTACAACTGTGTGATCTGTCCTGTGGTCTCTTCTTGAAAATGGGAAGATATGCACTTTTTTCCAGTCACTAGGTACCCTTCGTTGCTCCAGCAATCCACAATCTTCTGCTGCTAGAAAGGGAGCAAGTTCTTTCGCATAATCTTTCTAAAATCTTATAGGTATCTCATCTGCTCCTGTTGCCTTTCCACTACTATATGACTGTAGTTGCTTTTCTGTTCCACGACCAGTTTTCTCATTACCTACCATTTCGATGTTCGTATGATGATTGAAAGAAGCGACTACATTACAATCTTCTATGGTGAAAGCCTTCTCTATGTTATCTTCTGTTTCTGTGCCAGAATGGTCTGTAAGTGAATGAATAAATGATTTTGAACCACTTACTGATTTTACATAAGACCAAAACCTCTTAGGATGTTTCCTCACATTGGCTGACAATATTTTACTTTCAGAATCATTTAATGGTTCTCCCATTGCTTTCCTTACACTCATTATCACTTCATTCAGCCTTTGTATGTCAGCTAGGTTTTGACTTGTTTTGAATCTGAGAGGAAACTCTCTTTGTTTATGGAGCAGTTTTCTAACACAGCTACGGTGGGTCTTTCTCATTTCTTAAGACCTTGATCAGAACATATTTCTCTAAGGCATACTGAATGATGTTTTCAAATTTTTCCATCTGTGCTCATCATCTATGTCCTCATCACTGAATATTTGATTCTGAACTACTCAGATACTCTGCAATTTGTATCCTGTTGTTCATGCTAAGCACACCTTTCTTAATATTAATTGTAAAATCTACAGACACAGTTGGTATCACAGCTTTATGATCTCAGATACCTTCCTCCACATTAACTAATTTATTATGTTCAGGTCTGTGTGTTGCTAGAAGGTCTAACACATTACCTAACTTTCCACTCAAATCAATTTTTGGGGAAAAGTATGTGATTCTACACCCTAGATATTACAGAGTTCTTTACTGAAGTAAATGTGCCACCACCACTTGCGACTAAAGTATCCTTATGATAAACATTCCAATCTGAACTTAGGATTTTGTTGCCATTCAGTTTCGGTTTCAATGAGCTTTCTGTTCCTCATATTATCTGGGCACTATAACCTTCAATAAGCAATACTAATTCTAGGACCTGTTCTTGGATGCTCCTGCAGTTTACTAATACTCCCTTTGTCAGAAAAATTCCAGGACATGTTTAAAAAAATCTCCGCTAATTTCAATTTGCCGCCGCTCGTACCTCACCTGTCATTCAACAACATCTTTGCCTCTGTACTTCCACCTCGACTGACATATCTGCCCAATTTACTGGAAGGTGTACACGATCAAAGGCAGAGCCACGTGTGAAAGCATCCACGTGATTTACCAACTGACATGCCTACACTGTGAAGCCTTCTTTGTGGGAATGACCAGCAACAAACTGTCCATTCGCATGAACGGACACAGGCAGACAGTGTTTGTTGGTAATGAGGATCACCCTGTGGCTTGGTGCACAGCCAGCACATCTTGGCACAGTGTTATACCGTCCGGGTTATTGGATACTTCCCACTGACACCAACCTATCAGAACTCCGGAGATGGAAACTTGCCCTTCAACATATTCTCTCTTCCCGTTACCCACCAGGCCTCAACCTCCGCTAATTTCAAGTTGCCGCCGCTCGTACCTCACCTGTCATTCAAAAATATATAGAAAATTGAACATACCAAGTAATGATCCTAGCTCCTATTGAAGTAGTTTCCTTGGTTACAAATACACTGTTGTCAACGTCTCTTGCGGTCTACAAGCTGGGAAATTTTCAACTGCAATGCTCATAAGCTCGTATGTCACAGCCTGTTGGATGTTTGCAATATCGTAGTGAATCTTCCCTTTCAGTCACCTTTTCACTCACGGAAACAAGAAAAAATTGCAAAGTGAGAGGTTGAACGAATATGGTAGATGGGTAATGGCAACAGAATGTCTGGCCAGAACTTGTAACAGATAAAGCAGTGTGGGGTCTTTCTTTATCATGCAGTAAGAAACGGTCCTGAGAATGCTACAAATCAAGACAGCAACTTTGAATTGCTTGTCGCAAACGTTTCAAGTTGTTGATGTAAAGAGTCTGGTTCACTGTTTGACCTGGAGGAACATACTCAAAGTGAACTAAACCCTTACTATCAAAGAAGGTAATCAACATTTTATTCATTCTTGAAAGTTGTCGTTTGACTTTTTTCAAGGTTGGTGATCCAGGACTCAACCACTCAGCACTTAGAAGCTTCATGTGAGGATCGCATTGGTAGCACCAACTTTCATCCCCAGAAATGTGGGATCATGTCTGGCTCTATCCAGTAGTTCAGCAGAAATTCTTCACCTTTCCTCTTTCTGTCCACCTTTTAGTGTGTGAGGGACAAGTTTTGTGTTAAGTTTCTGTTTCCCTAAACCTTCACGTAAAATATTATGACACACATCACAATTCAAATTAAGTTGTTCTGAAATCGCATGCACAGTTACATGAGGGTCTTCTTGCAATAACTGCCCAACATGCTCCACGTTTTCACTGCTAAGCTGTAGACAGGCGACCAGCTCTGGGATCATCTTGCACTGAATCTCTACCTTCACTAAACATTTTGTGCCATTCGAAATTACGACTTCTTGAAAGTGCCTCATCTCCATACACTTGCTTAATCACTGTCCACATTTCACTAGGGGTTTTCCCAAGCTTAACGCAGAACTTGATGTTCATTCTTTGTTCACAATCAGCATTCATTGTGTTACCGTTAACTAATGTGCCGAGAACCCAAACAGTGTGTCGCTAAGCACAGCCCTGTCACCTATTGAGTTTGTGCAAAAACATGGACAAGGTCATTTCAAGAACAAACACATACCAGGTAACACAAAAACCACATTTGATCCATTTTAGAATTGCGAACACAGAGAGAGAGAGAGAGAGAGAGAGAGAGAGAGCGAGAAAAAAAAAAAAAAAAAAAAAAAAAAAACACATCCTGGAACTTTTCTGATAACTTTTCTCTATCCGATCTGCAAGGACGAGCATTCTTTGAGAAACTCGGAGCTGATGTAAATTTGATTTTGGCAGGAAATTCATCTCTGATCCCAAGGAGGCTTTCCCTAAAAAAAAAAAAAATGTGCACACAACGTATTCTCTAATACCCTAATACGTGCATCCTGCGTGTGGTGCACGTGACCTATTAAGGAGAATGCCACAATTCTCCTTGTACTAGTAGAGGTCATGAAATTCACATCCAATACCATTACAGAGTCATCTGAGCCTCTGGTTTAGACCTTCCATTGTGCTCCGAACCAGAGGAACACGACTAACCCTTGGTACGACGCTATAAATAGACAACTTAGCCTGCACCCCACGTGTGATGCTTGTTGCCTCACCAAATCAGCCATCTGCCAAAAGAGCTGACGATGGCCTCAGAACCCAAACTTCAGGCATCATTCATGTCAACATATGCCAATATCTGCAGCCGGTTGTACCCAGTGCACTTGATAGCTGCCGGTAGGGCCTCCTCCACTTCATGGACAAGACTCTCGACAAACATATTGAGTTCACACTGGCATTCTTTCCCACCATGCACGCTATTTCCCTGAGGGGCTCCATCATCTGCTTAACAATGGAACACCCAATGACTAGTGTACCCACCATTTGCACCTGTCTGGACTGGACAGGAGAATCAGAAGAATTGGGCACTGGCCCAACAGGAGAGGCATCCTGTACTGGCTCAGAAGCGTTATTTAACACTGAGTAACATATCATACCTGTCGCTAAGGTGTAAGGGCCCAGTCATGTGGCCAGTTTTCTCTTGCACCTTCCACTCAGAGACACATGAAGCCACCACTGTCCAGCACACACCCTTAAGTGAGGACGGACCAGTCACATACTGCGTATTAGAAGAAACAGCTACAACCAGGTCAGCAGGGATTTCCAAAGGTATCAAAGGTGTCACAGGTCTCATCACTAGTGCCCCAATGACACTGCAGCTTTGAGCATTAACCAGAAGCCAGTCAACCATCGCTGACACAGCTTCCAGCTGTTTACGGATGGCAGCCAATTTTCCTTGTGTCCGCTCACAACAGGCACAGTCCCAAGCCATATCATATTGGTTGCTTTGGATGAATGAATAAATAGGTAACAAATAAATAAATGTGACCTCCTAATTATAATTTTTAATGAATAATGAAATCATGAAATAATAAGATATATCGTGTTATGCTATGTAACCATGTGATCAATCTGGCTAAAGTGATATGCCAAGCAAGTTTGATTTCACTCATAAATCTACTTCTAACTTTAATTTTATATGGGTTCAAATATGTAATTTGGATTACAAATTGATTATGTTCTGCTTTCATTTCTTCAAAACTTGGAATTAGTTCTGATTCTATTCACACTTACACTGCTACCCTCTCTTACTCATTGTTCAAATGTTGCAGTGCAATGTAGCTGACTTGCAATCGCTCCTATATTTTTTGATCTGCCAGTCACTCCAAAAACCCAGGTGTTCAACTAATGTTGATGCCAGTCTACCAGGCATGTAACTACAAGCAAACAAAAAATTAATTACCTAACTTTTGTTTGCGAGGTGATACTTAAAACTTTATGATTGTCTATTGCAGGTGCCAATCAGCCCTCCTGGCAGGTTGTAATTTCATAGCTTTCAAGTGAATTTCCCTTTTGATAGATTTAAACATCATTATATATTGTGAAACATAATTTGCAATTGTTTTGTGATGTTAGTACTCACAGAACCTGCACAAATGGCCAAGTGCATTAATGCACCATTTCTGATATTCATGGAGGTGTGCCTGTTCCAGACTGGATCCATTTCATAGATTAACGATGAGAGCTGGTGGGCAGGCCAGCCTGGATGTGGCTTTTAGGCTATTCCCCAAATCCATCCAGGTAAATACTGGGCTGGTACCCATGTCCTGCCTAAGATGCACACACTTCGGAAGTATTTGGAAAATGTTCTCACTCTTGAACAAGAGATTTACTCTAGACGCAGACAGACGGCGTACACAAACTGTATTGCAGCTGGAGTGATGGTGCCAGGAAGGGCACTCAGCCACCAGCTGTCACTATCATTGCCAAAACCTGTATAACAATGATGACCCCATAGTGAAATGGGAAAAGACAATAAAGAAGAAGAAAAGAAGAAGCAGTCATGGAAATGGAATTTCATGAAATAGGCACAGTACGATATTGATGATTATATCACGTTTATCCACGTCTCCCAGAGTATGAATGTTTCATTGTAGTGTCATTAATGCACCAGTAAGACGAGAGAAATTCACAAATGAATTTCACAAGCATCAACTGATGGTTAATCTTCAGGTAACATTAGTCTATACTATTCTCTTGGACCACCGTATCTATTACTGGCAGAAACATTACACTCATGCAAATATCGCTGCAGCTTTACCATGTTGATTGGAACTGTGATGCTTAACAATGAGTACAGTGCTTCAGTTTTTACTAAATAATAAGAAGCACCACATTTATCAATCAAGTAAATCACAAATTAGTGGTAAACGTTTCAGATTTATGTTGCATGATGTACACCATATTAAGCCACCAGAGCGAGAAATCTCTAATGTACACATAAATACACGAAAACTGGTATCTGCACCCGACCTGTTGGGAAACAATAACAACCAGCATTACCATTAAGAACAACCAAAATCCTTCTCCTAACCCTGAAAATTATTATGAGCTCAAATCTTGTGGTAGAAGGTAGGAGTGCAGGGAGTGGTAGTGAGTAGAGAGATGGACACCGGGGAGAGGTTCTGGGGTGGGCCTAAGGATTTGAGTAGTGACCGGAAATCTGCAGAACAAACCGCAGTCCACCATCTAAAAACTGATCCCGACATTATAACCCTACCTATGGACAAAAATAAGTCTCCACATACGATTACCTGGCAGAAGGACTCCACAAGCTGTAAGGTTCTTCCACCTACGAACCTTGCCACGGTGACCTCATTCCAGTAATCCAGCAGGATCTCCAGTCACTACTCAAATCCTTAAGCCCATCCCAGAACATCTCCCTGGAGTCAATCTCTCTACTCACCCCTACCACTCCCCGCACTTTTACCTTCTACATGCTTCCTAAAGTCCATAAACCAAACCACCCAGGACGCCTCATTGTGTCAAGTTACTGTGCCCCCACTGAGAGAATCTCTGCTCTTGTAAATCAACACCTTCAACCTATTACCCGGAATCTACCCTCCTATGTAAAAGATACCAACCATTTCCTCCACCGACTCTCCACAGTTCCTGTACCTTTACCACGTGGTGCCCTGCCACTATTGTTGCCACCTCCTTGTACACTAACATTTCTAATGCCCATGGCCTTACTGCTATTGAACATTACCTTTCCCAATGCCCAATGGATTCCAATCCAACAAACTCCTTCCTAGTCACCATGACCAACTATATCCTCACCCACAATTACTTCTCCTTTGAAGGCATTACGTACAAACAAATCTGGAATAAGGCTATGGGCGCCCGCACAGCACCAACGTATGCCAACCTATTCATGGGCATCGACAGGAATCCCTCCTAAAAACTCAGGATTCTAAACCCCTCACAAGGTTCAGATTCACCGAGGACATCTTTGCTATATGGATCAAAGGCAAGGACACCCTATCCACATTCCTCCAGCACCTCAACAACTTCTCCCCCATTTACTTCACCTGGTCCTACTCAGCCCAACAAGCCACCCCCCCTAGATGTTGACCCCACCTCAAACTCCACCTCAAAGATGACTACATCAGTACCTCCATCCATAACAAACCTAATAACCACCAGCAATACATCCACTTCAACAGCTGCCACCCATTCCATACCAAGAAGTCCCTTCCATACAGCCTAGCTACCTATGGTCATCACATCTGTAGTTAGGCCTTAAGGGCCAAAAGGTTTAATTGTGAGAGCCTTTGTGTTGTGCCCATCACAACTCAGCATATCTGGCTATATGGTGAGAGGCTTCCTTTACCTGGATACAGATTAGCTGGCTGCTTTTCAAGGAGTTCTTTGAGGAGTGGGGAAGTGGCCACATGCATAAAAAACGGTATTATATTTATGTCCGTGGGCATATCGTGGCACTGCACTGAACAGGTATTTGAATGTTGTGCACAGGCAGTTGACTTTAGTGAATCCAAACTTCTAATTATTGTTTATTAATGATTAATGGAAAATCTCATATAAGATGTGAAACAAATACTAACAAAGAGATAGAGGGGCTGGCCAGTACTTACCTCAGCTCAGTACAGCCGATAGATACACATAAAACAGAACTGAAAATTTACATTCCTAGCTTTCGGAACTTTGTTCCTTCATCAGGGAGGAGAGAGGGGAAAAAAGGGAAGAAGGGAAAGTGGATTCAGTTACTCACAACCCAGGTTATGAAGCAACAGGGAAAGGTAAACAGGGAGGGTAGCAAGGATGGAGGCATGGTTGTCAGAGGGAAGCCAAAGATATTCTACTGTGCCAGCTTCAAACCAAAGAGGATGCATACAGAAGTAAAGAGGTATATAGTATAAAGATAAACACAACTATGTAGGATGAAAAGATGCGTGAATGGCTAAAGAGGAAAGGGAAAGAGGAGAAGACTGAAGAGTGAATGGGAGTGAGGTTGTTTAACGTAGGTTCAGTCCAGGGGGATGGCGGGATGAAAGGATGTGTTGGAGTGCAAGTTCCCATCTTTGCAGTTCAGAGGGACTGGTGTTGGGTGGGAGAAGCCAAATGGCACATACGGTGTAGCAGGTTCCTAGGTCCCTAGAATTATGCTGGAGGGCATGCTCCACTACTGGGTATTGCGCATCTCCTAGGCGGACAGTTCGTCTGTGTCCGTTCATGCGCTCAGCCAGTTTAGTTGTTGTCATGCCGATGTAAAATGCTGTGCAGTGCAGGCACGTCAGTTGATAAATGACATGTGTAGTTTCACACGTAGCCCTGCCTTGAATTGTGTATGTTTTACCAGTAGCGGGGCTGGAGTAGGTGGTTGTGGGGGGTGCATGGGGCAGGTTTTGCAGCGGGGTCGGTTACAGGGGTAGGAACCGCTGGGTAGAGAAGGTAGTCTGGGAATATTGTAGGGTTTAACAAGGATGTTACGGAGGTTAGGGGGACGAGAAAAGGCAACTCTGGGTGGTGTGGGGAGAATTTTGTCAAGGGATGATCTCATTTCAGGGGTTGCCTTGAGAAAGTCATATCCCTGGCGGAGTAATTTGTTGATGTTTTCGAGGGCAGGATAATATTGGGTGACAAGGGGGATGCTTCTGTGTGGTCTGGGGGTAGGAACATTGTTGTTGGACGGGGAGGAATGTATTGCTCGGGAAATCTGTTTGTGGACAAGGTCTGCAGGATAGTTGCGGGAGAGGAAAGCACTGGTCAGGTTATTGGTGTAACTGTTGAGGGATTCGTCACTGGAGCAGATACGTTTGCCACGAATACCTAAGCTGTAGGGAAGGGAGCGTTTGATGTGGAAAGGATGGCAGCTATCAAAGTGAAGGTACTGTTGTTTGTTTGTGGGTTTGATATGGACAGAGGTGTGTATGTGAGCTTCAACAAGATGAAGGTCAACATCCAGGAAGGTGGCTTGGGTTTTGGAGAAGGACCAGGTGAAATTCAGATTCGAAAAGGAGTTGAGGTTATGGAGGAAATTAAGGAGTGTTTCTTCACCATGAGTCCAGACCACAAAGATGTCATCTATAAACCTATACCAGGCCAGGGGAAGCAGCTGTTGGGTCTTCAGGAAAGCCTCCTCCATGCGGCCCATGAAGAGGTTGGCATAGGAGGGGGCCATCCTGGTTCCCATGGCCGTTCCCCTGATTTGTTTGTAGGTCTGGCCTTCAAAAGTGAAGTAATTGTGGGTGAGGATGAAGTTGGTAAGTGTGATGAGGAACGAGGTTTTTGGAAGATCTTCGGGTGGGCGTTGGGAGAGGTAGTGCTCAAGGGCAGAGAGACCATGGGTATGTGGGATGTTTGTGTAAAGGGATGTAGCATCTATGGTGACAAGAAAGGTTTCAGCTGGGAGAGGAGTGGGAACGGATTTGAGGTGTTCTAGGAAGTGGTTTGTGTCTTTGATGTAGGATGGGAGTCTGCTGGTGATAGGTTGTAGGTGCTGCTCTACCAGAGCTGAGATACGTTCGGTTGGGGATTTGAAGCCTGCTACAATGGAACGGCCAGGATGGTTCTCTTTGTGGATTTTGGGTAATAGGTGGAAGGTAGGGGTACGTGGCTCAGGTGAAGTGAGTAAGTCTATGGAAGCCGTTGTGAGGCCTTGTGAGGGACCTTGGATTTTTAGGATTTTTTGCAGCTCAGTCTGGATGGAGGGAATGGGATCCTGGGTAACAGCTTTGTAGGTTGAGGTGTCAGAGAGTTGACGCAGTCCTTCTGCCACATACTCCACACAGTCAAGTACGACAGTTGTGGAGCCTTTATCCGCCGGGATATTTTCAGCTCCTTAATGGCACGGGATTCAGCTGGGGTGATGTTGGGGGTTGTCGGGATGTTCTTCAAGAAGGACTGGGAGGCAACACTGGATGTGAGGAATTCCTGAAATGTCTGCAAGGGATGGTTTTGGGGGAGGGGAGGAGGATCCCTTTGAGAAGGCAGTCGGAACTGTTCTAGACAGGGTTCAACACTGGGCCTAGTATTTGGGGGCTGTGTTTGGGTAGTGACGTGATATTTCCAGTTGAGGTTCCGGGTGAATGAGAGGAGATCTTTAACCAGGGCAGTGTGGTTGAATTTAGGTGTGGGGCTAAAGGTTAAGCCTTTTGATAGAACAGATGTCTCTGGAGGAGAGAGGGATCTGGATGAGAGGTTTAGGACTGAATTGGGACTGGTGATATGTGGCATTTGACTGTGGTTATAGTTGAGATTTGGTCTGTGTGGGGTGTGTGCTGGGATGGGGAGATTGAGTAGGGTGGCTAGGCTAGGTTTGTTGGCTATGAGGGGGGTTTGTTGAAGGTTCTGTTGTGGTTGGTGTTTGTGAGGGATAGGGAGAGGGACCCCACTTCTTAGGTGTTGCACTAGCACTGTGGATAGTTTTTTCAGGTGGTGTGTGGCATGGAACTCAAGTTTGCAGCTGGCTTCTAGGATGATGTTCCTCAGTGTGTTCTCCAAGCAAGGGTTTGAGAGGTGGAGGACTTTGAAGAGAGATAGGAGCTGTTGGGAGTGGTGGTTACATGAAGTAGTGTAGAGATTCAGGACAAGTTGGGTAAGGGCTAAGGATTGAAGGTTCTGGAAGTCCAGGAGAGACTGGTGGAAGGAGGAATTGCACCCAGAGATGGGAACTTTTAAGGTAAGCCCTTTAGGGGTAATTCCAAAGGTTAAGCAGGACTGGAGGAAAAGTATGTGGGATTGCAGTTTGGCTACGGTGAATGCATGTTTCCGGAATGAATGTAAATAATGTGGTATAGGATTAGGGTACATAGTGGGTAATTGGTGGGTAGGGAAATTAAACAACTAAAGTTGAAATAGTAATCATAAGAAGGAGTAAAACACGGAGGGAAGGACGAGAAGGAAAGAAACTGTGTTCGTAATGTTCAATACCAAAGGAAGACCACTAAATAAGAAAAATACGGAAAAAGTTGACCAGACCAAGCAAGTATGTCCAGATCAGGGGAAAAGAACACACGTTGCTCAAAAACAGAGATAGCGAGTGGCGAAAAAAGATCACGCGTGCCGCAAAAGCGATCGCGCGTGCCGCAAAAAAGATCGCGCGGGCCGCAAAAAAGATCGCGCGGGCCGCAAAAAAGATCGCGGGTGGCGCAGAAATTTTCTTGTGGCAGAGAAGGATAGCCAATGGCACAAAATTATTGCCAGCAACAAGAAATCGACGGAAATGGATGATACTGGTAGGTGTGGAAGAGATTGTTGGCAGTGATTGTTGGCTGGGAAACAGCGAATAACGAACGTTAAAACTATGGAATGTTGAATAAATAAATCAATAAATAAAAAAGAGAAGAGGACTATAAACGGAACAAGATAATAGGAGGAAGATTAAACTAGAACAGTTGGTGACGAAAATATTTATTTATGTATATATAAAACACTGAAGAAGAGAAAGTGTTAAGATGACAGACGTAAGTGATAGCTAACAAAAGGGACAAAACAATGAAGGATGTGGACCATATAGGTGATCTAAATGATTAATGGAAAATCTCATATAAGATGTGAAACAAATACTAACAAAGAGATAGAGGGGCTGGCCAGTACTTACCTCAGCTCAGTACAGCCGATAGATACACATAAAACAGAACTGAAAAATTACATTCCTAGCTTTCGGAACTTTGTTCCTTCATCAGGGAGGAGAGAGGGGAAAAAAGGGAAGAAGGGAAAGTGGATTCAGTTACTCACAACCCAGGTTATGAAGCAACAGGAAAAGGTAAACAGGGAGGGTAGCAAGGATGGAGGCATGGTTGTCAGAGGGAAGCCAAAGATATTCTACTGTAGGTACTGTGCCAGCTTCAAACCAAAGAGGATGCATACAGAAGTAAAGAGGTATATAGTATAAAGATAAACACATCCACACCTCTGTCCATATCAAACCCACAAGCAAACAACAGTACCTTCACTTTGATAGCTGCCATCCTTTCCACATCAAACGCTCCCTTCCCTACAGCCTAGGTATTCGTGGCAAACGTATCTGCTCCAGTGACGAATCCCTCAACAGTTACACCAATAACCTGACCAGTGCTTTCCTCTCCCGCAACTATCCTGCATACCTTGTCCACAAACAGATTTCCCGAGCAATACATTCTTCCCCGTCCAACAACAATGTTCCTACCCCCAGACCACACAGAAGCATCCCCCTTGTCACCCAATATTATCCTGCCCTCGAAAACATCAACAAATTACTCCGCCAGGGATATGACTTTCTCAAGTCAACCCCTGAAATGAGATCATCCCTTGACAAAATTCTCCCCACACCACCCAGAGTTGCCTTTCGTCGCCCCCCTAACCTCCGTAACATCCTTGTTAAACCCTACAATATTCCCAGACTACCTTCTCTACCCAGCGGTTCCTACCCCTGTAACCGACCCCACTGCAAAACCTGCCCCATGCACCCCCCACAACCACCTACTCCAGCCCCGCTACTGGTAAAACATACACAATTCAAGGCAGGGCTACGTGTGAAACTACACATGTCATTTATCAACTGACATGCCTACACTGCACAGCCTTTTACATCGGCATGACAACAACTAAACTGGCTGAGCGCATGAACGGACACAGACGAACTGTCCGCATAGGAGATGCGCAATACCCAGTAGTGGAGCATGGCCTCCAGCATAATTCTAGGGACCTAGGAACCTGCTACACCGTATGTGCCATTTGGCTTCTCCCACCCAACACCAGTCCCTCTGAACTGCAAAGATGGAAACTTGCACCCCAACACATCCTTTCATCCCGCCATCCCCCTGGACTGAACGTACGTTAAACAACCTCACTCCCATTCACTCTTCAGTCTTCTCCTCTTTCCCTTTCCTCTTTAGCCATTCACGCATCTTTTCATCCTACATAGTTGTGTTTATCTTTATACTATATACCTCTTTACTTCTGTATGCATCCTCTTTGGTTTGAAGCTGGCACAGAACCTACAGTAGAATATCTTTGGCTTCCCTCTGACAACCATGCCTCCATCCTTGCTACCCTCCCTGTTTACCTTTCCCTGTTGCTTCATAACCTGGGTTGTGAGTAACTGAATCCACTTTCCCTTCTTCCCTTTTTTCCCCTCTCTCCTCCCTGATGAAGGAACAAAGTTCCGAAAGCTAGGAATGTAAATTTTCAGTTCTGTTTTATGTGTATCTATCGGCTGTACTGAGCTGAGGTAAGTACTGGCCAGCCCCTCTATCTCTTTGTTAGTATTTGTTTCACAATTATTGTTTATTATAAGACCCCACGACTTAAGATGGTGGTGGTGGTTAGTGTTTAACGTCCCGTCGACAAGGAGGTCAGTAGAGACGGAGCGCAAGCTCGGGTTAGAGAAGGATTGGGAAGGAAATCGGCCGTGCCCTTTCAAAGGAACCATCCCGGCATTTGCCTGAAACGATTTAGGGAAATCACGGAAAACCTAAATCAGGATGGCCGGAGACGGGATTGAACCGCCGTCCTCCCGAATGCGAGTCCAGTGTGCTAACCACTGCGCCACCTCGCTCGGTACGACTTAAGAGCATTTCTGCTCAAGCTGGAGAGGGTTCTTAGTTCACTTTGCAGGAAGTGCCAAAAAATAGTCATATATGTGGTGACTTCAATATTAGTTTTGTATGTGATTGTGCAAGAAAAAGGATGTTGAAAGATCTCCTAAACTCTGTACAGGATGGCAGCCAGTCAAGGAATATTTTAGGGTATTAGTTTAAAAAAAAATTATTTCAAAGGCCCAGTGGAATCTTTACACGTTTTCTCCCAGAGTAATTCACACCATGTCTACATGACACAAGTTGCTTGTCTTTCAAAACAGAGGCAGTTCTGTCCAGTTAAAGCTGCTGACAGGAAACACCCTGAGCCATCTGCTGCAACTACTAGCGAATTCACACCATTGGTTTCAGCCAATAGCGTGCACGGGATACCAATCATGTTTGTGTCCTGCAGAGCGGAACACAATTGCTTCGCTCTCTTGTAATCCAGACCTAGAGCAGAACAGACGTCTTCTTGGAAGGCAGAGCCTCTGGCTCTGCTTTTCACGACTGGCCACCAATGTAAGTCAACATGAACCGCTTCCCCTTCCGTTGCCCATTTCATTTAATCGTTCGACCTCCTAGACTGACCTAAACCTGCTAAATTCCGACCCTAGGTGCCCCTTCATTGTACTTAATTCCCTGTTTCATCATTTAACGGGAGCCCTGGATGCCCACTATCACATCCTGACCGCTTGATCTCCTGCACACTGTCGCCACGAGGTATATTTAACAACCTTCTTCCCCCTTCCCTGCCATCATTAACAACTGGTGTCAGAAGTTTCTCTTCCCATCTCCAAACAATTTACTCTTTTAAAATTGGTGCTAGAAGTGGATGTAAAAATTATATCCCCCCCTTCCTGGCACGAACTCTTTTACAACTCACATGATCTGATGCAGGCTGTGTTTTTTCCAACTAGGGTGCAGGGGAACAGTAGCACAGCCATAGATAATATTTTTATTCATTCTTCATTACTAGAGGGGCATTCTGTTAGTAAAAGCGTGACTGGCCTTTCACACCATGACACACAAATTTTAGCACTAAAAGGCTTTTATACTCAAACAAATGTTATATATATTTACAAACTATGTAGAAAAGCTAATCCAACGGCAATAGTGAGTTTTTTGAACCTCGTTAAGGAACAAGAGTGGCAGGATGTTTACAGTGCCGAAAATATAGATGACAAATATATTGCTTTCATTAACACATTTCTATATTGATTTCGTTAACACATTTCTCATGCTCTTTTAAAACTGCTTTCCATTAGAATGTTCTAAACAGAGTACTAGCAGTAAAAGACAGCCTGCGTGACTGACTAGAGGGTTGAGGATATCATGTCAAATGAAGTGAAAATTATATCAAAATGTTAAAAGTAGTCACATCAAGCTACAGTAGCCCATTACCAATAGTGCTGTAAAGTGCTCAAAAACATTATTAGGAAGGCAAAGAGTATGTGGTATGCAAACAGAATAGCTAATTCACAAGATAAAATTAAAACCATATGGCCAGTTGTGAAGGAAGTGTCCGGTCAGCAGCACAAATTCGACAATATAAAGTCAGTTCATACTAAAAATATTTCTGTACAGACAAGTCAGATATACGCATAGTATTTAACAATCATTTTCTGAGCACTGCTGGTGAATTAAGGGTATCGTGCCTTTCCAAGATTGATGTCTGAAATACTCCTCTGTGGTACTGACAAGGGAGAGATTGCGTCAATAAGTAAATCACTGAAAATTAAGGACTCTGGGGTTCCTAGCAGAACATTACAGTGCTGTGCTGCATATGTTAGCCCTGTACTTAGCCATATTTGTAATTTTTCCTTTAAGAATGGTCAGTTTTATGAACAATTTAAGCACTCAGTAGTAAAGCTGCTTTATAAAGAGGGAAAAAAGGGATAATGTAGATAATTTTAGATCTATTTCTATCAGTGTTTCCTAAAGTTGTTGAAAAGGCTGTATATTTACGGATAACTGATCATTTTATTTCATATAATTTCCTATCAAATGTACAGTTCAGCAACAGAAGTGGTTTAATAGCTGAAAACACTATATTCTCTTTTCTCTGTGAGGTACTGGATGGATTAAACAAAAGGTTTCGAACATTAGGCATCTTTTTTGATTTAACTGAGGCATTTGATTGTGTTGATCACAAAATATTGCTCCAAAAGTTGGACCATTACAGAATGCAGGGAGTAGCTCCCAACTGGTTCACATCTTACTTTAACAACAGACAGCAAAGGTTATTATTCACAGCGTTAAGAATGGCTGTGATGGGTCTGTGTGGGGCACAGTCAAATGAGGAGTGCCCCTTGGATCAGTGTTGGGACCACTCCTTTTCCTTATTTATATAAATGATATCCCCTCTGATGTTGTGTGCAACACCGGCTCTGTTTCAAATAGTGCAGTTCATGACATAAGTTCATCGCTTGTAGAAAATAAATTAATGCTAAATGACAGTAAGACTCAGTTTTTACAGTTCTAACACACAATTCAACAAAACCCCGACATTTTAATTTCACAGACTGGGCATATGATTAGTGAAACTGAACAGTTCAAATTTCTAGGTGTTCAGATAGATAGTAAATTGTCATGGAAAGCTCACATTTAGGATCTTGATCAAAGAGTTAACGCTACCATTTTTACTGTTCGAACCGTATCTGAACTAAGTGATAGAATGACATGAAAAGTAGTCTATTTTGCTTATTTTCATTTGCTTAAGTCATATGCTATTATATTTTGTGATAACTCTTCCCATTCTCAAAGGATATTTTTGGCTCAGAAATGGGCAGTTGGGACAATAAGTGCTGTAAGTTCGCGAACCTCTTGTCGACCCCTGTTCACTAGTCTGAGTATTCTGACACTGGCCTCTCAATATGTATATTCTTTACTGTTGTTTCTTGTTAACATTAACAGTATCAGCTTATTTCCAAGAATTAGCAGCTTTCTCTCAGTTAATACTAGGCAGAAATCCAATCTGCATTTGGATCGCACTTCCTTGACACTTTTGCAGAAAGGTGTGCAGTATACTGCTGCATCCATTTGAAGCTACCACAAGAATTCAAAAATCGTAGCAGTAATCCATGCACTTTCAAATAGAAGCTGAAGAGTTTCCTCATGGGTCACTCCTATTCTGTTGAGGAGTGCCTTGAAAAATTAAGTTGATTCCCATGTTATATTATTAACAGTGTTTACATAAACTTATGACCTGTCTTTTTTGGGTTCATAAACATTTTATTTTATCTGTTATTACTTTCATGTTGTAATTTCATGTACTGACACATTCCATGACCTTGGAGATTTGCTTCTACAGAACCAAACAAGTAAAGTTTTTTTTAAAAAATACATACAGTAAAGTCAGAATGACAGGATATGTTTTAAATATATCTGAAGATGCCCACCACAGACTGAAATCTATAGCCTGAGAGCAAATTTTTGTGATTATAAATTGAAATAAAAGAAAGAACTTACACGTTACCTGGATCACGGTTCATGAAACTTCCTGAAACCATTTCACCAACTAGTGAAGTGTTATCCTGGCTGTGATGGTAAGCAAATAAACTACGAAGAATTTTGGTTGGTGCAGACACAAAGTCTCAACCAATAATTCCTTGGGCTTCACTGCCGGATTTTGAAACATCTCTACTACAGAAATCTTCCACTTTTAGGTAATTTACAGTGGTATTCTGCACATTAATGAAGTTTTACTGCTCTATTACAGTTAAGATACACACAACAGTTTTTTCTGGGTTGACATTTTAATCCATGCAAAGTTTCCCAATTGCCATCAAAATAAACACCTTGAAAAACGTCCAAAATTGACAGTGACCATCCCCAACTTTTATAATTTCTGGGTTAGAGCAAAATAGATCGCACATGAGCAGAAGAACAATTGCTAGTATTCAGAACTAGTAAAAACCTCAAAAGTTGGATTTATTTTGTATCCAACTTCTCACACCTTTTAAAATGTTATTCTTTTCTAGTTGTTCTCCCACTCTTCATTTAACCTTTTCACTTACAATATTAGCTGTTTTGAGGGCACACTGAAAGAATACAACAACAGTAATTGTTTTTAAAAGAGTAACCCGCTATTTGACTGTGTATAACTACATTTATCTTCTGTACTCTCTAGATTTTAGGTTTTTATGTCGTTCTCAGGTACAATGCCAAAAGTTGTTAGACCATTATTGAGTCATATCTGTTAAGGCAGTTCCTCTTCAATGTGGCATGAATGTTAGAGTGAGCTTCGTATTTGGTGAAAGGGTTCAGACATACCTTTGTAATCACACTGATGTAGTTCCGTGTAGAGTGTGTTTATACGATCCATGTAAGTATGAGTAATCCCCTTTCCAGTGCATAATTCCTCCAATGATCCAAGCAGAGCAACAACACACGAAACACTGACATTTGATACTGCCGAGTCACTGCATCTACTGCATTCTTCAATTGAGTCCATCACCCTGCAAAACAAAAGCAACGAACATAACGAAAAAATTATATATTACTTTGTTGTTCACCCAGCATATCAATGTTAAGACCCTGCATCCCCCACCCTCCCAGAAAAAAGAACAGGAACAGTACATGCAGATGCAAATTCTACAAGTGCTGACAGTGTTCATTTTTTTTATCAATGGCACTCATTCCTAGTTGATTTTTGTAATAAGGAGAACACAGTTGCTGAGCAACACAAGAGCACTTTCTATTTGGAACCTGACTCCTCGAATCAGAGCTCACAGCGTCACCCGCAAACTGTCTGCCAACGCCAATGCACTACAACAAACCATCAGTTCACTTGCAGTAACCGTGTCATGTGGTGCATGTACATAATCAGTTTTTAGGCATGCCAGTAGCCCATTCAACTGCCACTGGTTGAAGTGGGCCACTTTACATGTTAGGAAGTACTAAAAACTTAATCAGGAAAATGTGGCTGGCTGATCACTGAAAGTATGAGCCATCCAATCTGTGACATACTAAAACTCTCCCTCTAATGACTTAGGCTGGAGTCCTGATGGCATACGAAATTTTAATAGTAATGCTGACTACTAAACCCCAAAATGCATACCTCATTTACAGCTTCCCATGCATCAGACTATAAAATGCACTCTCTTCAATGTAGCATACTGTGTCATGTAAACCATAAGTACCATATGTTGGAGAGTTTTATGTTACAAGAATCCATTTGACTACATAGTTGGCCCTATATGGAGACACACCAGAGGGACTAGGTCCTGCAGAAGGGACTGGTATGGTGTACACTACAGCTGAACAGCTGCTTTCCCTGACTGCAGTTTTTTATGCCTCTTTGCCAACTGCTCACCACCTCACAGTTGCATGGCTCTTTGACTCAATGGAAAGATGACACTGACAGGGTAATGGCAAATGTGTTTCCTGCAGGCCTTCTTGACTATCATATTTGCTTCTTTGTTTCCATGAATTCCTTAGTGCTCCAATACTCAGTAAAATGACATATTTTCTCTCGAAGAAGAAGTGGGTCCCTGTATATTTTGGATCAGTTTATGTGCTGTGTAAATCTTTTATAGTGACAGTAGGTCACTAAGGGAACACAGATACATAAGAAATATCATCCTCAATGATTCTTCATATGCTCTGTTGTTTTCAGGCTAGGTATAGGTCAGTAGTAAACACTGAAAAATCCTTTAGAAGTTCAACAACAGCACATATGTAGGAAAGACTAGAGAGCAACCAAGGGTGTCCTCTTGCTTTAAACAATCAGTATACACTAAAATGGAATTGTGATCCTCATTTAAAGCATTGCTGTTAAAAAATACATACAGCTACATTTGCTATGCATTCTATTAGAATATACTCAAGTCTAAAAAATTTATGGGCTTCTTCAGAAACCAAAGTGGATTTTTACTCCAATCTTGGTGTAAGGCATTGATTTTTGTCACATACATTTCTAAAGAATGTCAAAATGCCTCATTGTTTAGTGACAGTTGTTAAACAGTTGTTAGGAAAGTGGAAAGCACCAGTAACACAAGTAAGTGAAATGTAGTCAGATTACAACTCTTTGATATCATGACAGGTTGCCATCAATAGAGAAAGCAGCTCTCCATTCTCAGCAGAAAGGTTGGGAATGTGATAAGTCAAATATGCTCCAGTGGATAGGTTGAACTCCGTCTAATCTATTTAAAAATGACCATACTGCAGACAACATACATCCATAATCAAGCCACGATCACAAGAAGGTTTCATTAAATTGAAGTGGACATGTTCTGTTTGCTTCCAAACCATGTGGCTAATACATTTCAAAATGTGAGGTGCTCTGGAGACACCGCAGCAGGGCGACTGCGCGAGTTTTGGTGTTCTAGTAAAGATAAGTCATTTTAGATTATAAAACATATAGTTTACTACTGGTTATGTGGTAAATAGGTGTATTAGTGTGCCTTTTAAGTGTACCATTAAAGGTTTCATTTTTATTAACGTAATATAGCAGAAAATGTGAAAAGATTGTACAGTCGTATTTTCCGTTTACATTTTGCCGCAGCAAATCTATAGAATTTCGTTTAGTTGTTCTTTGCTCTCTCCAGCAATTTAATTGTAGTGTACCTCTTCATTATTTAACAAGCATTTCTGGAAAGTAGTGTAAAGTTTAAGTTGTTGTTTCAGAAACTTTGCACTGTTGTTTTTGTTTACACACAGTTGCGTGCAGGCCCAATCTGTGAACCATATTTTCGTGTTTATCTGCAATTTAACTGACAAATTCTTAATAAACTATTACGTTTATCATGAGTGAAAAGTGCTTGACTTGCCATAGAATTGTTAGGTCGGGGCTTTGGTGTGATGGGTGCTGTAGTTTTTTCCATGTGGGTGACTGTAGTGGTGTGGGAATAGGGGAAGTAAATGAGACTCACAGTGGTTTTGTAGGATATGTAGTAGAGATAGGACGATACTAGAACAGGAGAGGAAAATTGCTGCCCTTCAGGCTGAGCTAGACAAGGCCAGGGGAGATCTTGACAGGTTAAAGAGGGAGAAGGGTAAAGAGAGGTGGGAAGTGGCAACAGGCAACAGGAGGAACAGGCCTAGAACTTTGCCTGACAGTGTCGTGGTGAATGTGCAAAATAAATTTGACCTGTTGCTTCAGTTAGAAGCTGGTGAGCCTCAAGCAGTTGCATGTGTAGATAGGGCACAACAAACTTTCAGCAGCAAATTGAAAAGTAAGAATGTAGTAAAATAAGTAAAGAAAAAGAAAGTGTTTTGTTAGGTAGTTCCCACTGCAGAGGTGTTGGCCAACTTCTGCAGGATGAACTAGGATCAGAATACCAGGTCACCATTTTTTTTAAACCTAGTGCTGGTCTGGAGCGGGTGACAGAGGATTTAGGGTAACTTTGCAAAGATTTCACTAAGGAAGACATGGTGGTTATAGTGGGTGGGCCAGGTAATAGTATTGACAGAGATCCTGGGTACAGTATAGTGTGTAACCTGGCAAAGAGTGCATCAGCATCAAAGCATACTAGTGTTGAGTTCATATCTGTTCTTTGGTGCCATGATTGACCTCATTTGAACTCTTCTGTCAAGAGAGTTAATTTGGAGTTGAAATGGTTGCTTATGTCGGGTGCAGGGTCACACATTGGTGTGGTTCCTGTTGATTTTCTCAATAGGTGGGATTATACCTCAACAGGAAAGGGAAGGGTAAACTGGCTGGGGAAATAGCAGGAAAGTTAAAGGGGAGAGGCACTGTCATGAGTGATAAAATACCAGTGGTTATAGGGTTCAGAAAAGACCCTTTTTTAGGGTAGCGAGGACAGAAAGAAACCAAATTTTAAGAGAGGTTAGGACTGAGATTAACCTTCAGTTTGAGAAAGAAACCAAAAAACACAATTCTAGCTTATTACATCAACATAAACAGCTATTGGTTAAGAATTTTCAACAGTCAGCAGATATTTTAACTCTACCCAATTTTAGCTCAGTCAATGTGAAATGTCCGCTATCTTTATTGCATCAAAATATTCGAGGACTGAGAAATAAAATTAATGAATTAATTATCTGCATAGATGAATTAGAGTCCTCAAACCTAGCTGACATAATCTGCCTCTCTGACCATCATGTGACCACTGGTATAGAACTTTTTAAGTGTTACAGGGTTTAGGTTAGCATCTCACTTTTGTAGAGCAGAAATGGAGAAAGGAGGAGTTGCCACATCCATCAGGAACTGTCATAAATTTAAGAACATAGACATTCATAAATTTTGCCTAGAAGAGTATATGGAAGCATGTGTAACAGAAGTAGAATTTCACAAAAAACCCTTCATAATATTAAGTGTATATCGAGCACCTGCAGGTAACTTAAATCTGTTCGTAAACCACCTTGAAGCTGTACTGGCCCATTTAACAACCAAAAACAAACAAATAGTGGTTGCTGGTGATTTCAATGTAGAGTTTCTTAAAGACTCTCCCAATAAGACCTTATCTGAGTTAGTAACACTATCATTCAACTAAATTCCCACTGTAAAGTTCCCCACGAGGGTAGCCAATTGTTCACAAACAGCCATTGATAATATCTTTATAGAAAAGTCCAATGAACAAAATTATATTACAAAACCAATAGTCAATGGCCTCTCAGACCATGACATACAGTTCCTTCTGTTAAATGTTAATACTGAACAGGATATAAAATCTGTTAAATCTGAGCTCAAGAGGGTAATCAATAAGCCAAAAATTGATTATTTTAGGACACTCCTCAGAGACATTCACTGGACTGATGTTTACAGTGGTCATGGCAGGAATGAAAAATATATCACTTTTGCTAATAAAGTGCTTACCTTATTCGAACACTGTTTTCCCCAAAAACTTACCAAGGTTAGAGAAAAGTCTACTAAGAAGCCATGGATTACTCAAGGAATAGGGGTATCTTGTAAAACAAAAAGAAAACTGTATCTCTCAATCTGAAACAATGCCGATGTTGATGCTATAGCACATTACAAGAAATACTGCAAAATACTAAAGACTGTAATACAGACATCAAAGCAAATATATTACAAGGGAAAGATAGTCATATCAGATAACAAAATAAAGACAATATGGGATATAGTGAAGGAGGAGACCAGTAGAACCAGACATGAAGAGGGACAAATAGCATTAAGACTAAATGATACATTGGTGACAGGTGTGTATAGTGTTGCAGAACTTTTTAACAAACATTTTACAACTGTTACTGAAAACATGGAGCTGTCAGGTTCTGTAGATGCTGCTATGGAATACCTCAGACCAGACATTTCAAGTAACTTCCATAACATGAATTTGACCCTCACTACCACAGCAGAAATAATGTCCATCATAAAATCTTTAAAATCAAAAACATCTAGTGGGTATGATGAAATATCAACAAAGCTAATTAAAGAATGTGATTCTGAGTTAAGTAACATATTAAGCTATCTGTGTAACCAGTCGTTTATCAGTGGAATATTTCCTGAATGGTTAAAATATGCTGAAGTTAAGCCACTGTTTAAGAAGGGAGATAAGGAAAAAGCATCAAATTTCCGTCCAATTTCACTTTTGCCAGCATTCTCAAAAATTTTAGAAAAAGTAATGTACAGTCAGCTTTTTAACCATCTTATCTGAAATAACATACTGTCAACGTCACAGTTCGGATTTTTAAGGGGTCTGATATTGAGAAGGCTATCTACACTTACAGTGAAAATGTGCTTAATTCATTAGATAAAAAATTGCAGGCAATTGGTATATTTTGTGATCTGTCAAAGGCATTTGACTGTGTAAATCACAATATCCTTTTAAGCAAATTAGAATATTATAGTGTAACAGGAAATGCTGCAAAATGGTTCAAATCTTATATCTCTGGCAGGAAACAAAGGGTGTTATTAGGAAAGAGACATGTATTAAGCTATCAGGCATCATCCAACTGGGAACTAATTACATTTGGGGTCCCATAAGGCTCCATTTTATGGCCCTTACTTTTTCTTGTGTATATTGACAACCTTTCATCAGTAACATTACCAGATGCCAATTTCGTTTTGTTTGCCGATGATACAAACATTGCAATAAATAGCAAATCAAGTGACGTCTTCGAAAGATCAGCTAATAAAATATTTGTGGACATTAATCACTGGTTCCTAGCTAATTCTTTGTCACTAAACTTTGAAAAAACACACTACATGCAGTTCAGAACTTGTAAGGGGTGTTTCATGAGTATATGCGTAATATATGATGTCAAGCAGATAGAAGAAGTGGACAGTGTTAAATTGTTGGGATTACAGCTTGATAATAAATTCAACTGGGAAAAGCACACCACAGAACTGCTGAAGCGTCTTAACAAATCTCTCTTTGCAATGTGAATTGTGTCACACATAGGGGATATAAAAATGAAAAAGCTGGCATACTATGCTTACTTTCATTCCATAATGTCATATGGGATTATTTTTTGGGGTAATTCATCAAGCCAAGCTAAAGTTTTCTGGGCACAAGAACATGCAGTAAGGGTCATATGTGGTATGAACTCAAGAATATCCTGCAGAAGCCTATTTAGGGAACTAGGGATACTAACTACTGCTTCCCAATACATTTACTCCTTAATGAAATTTGTCATTAAAAATATATCACTTTTTCAAACCAACAGCTCAATTCATGGAATCATTACTACAAATAAGAATAATCTTCACAAGGATTTAAAGTCACTTAGTCTCGTACAAAAAGGTGTGCATTATTCAGGAACACACATTTTCAATAACTTGCCAGCAGCCATAAAAAGCTTAACAACCAATGAAATTCAGTTTAAGAGAAGCCTAAAGGATTTATTGGACGCCAACTCCTTGTACTCCATTGATGAATTTCTCAGTGCAGTAATGTGTTCATTGTAAATAAGTGTGTGTGTGTGTGTGTGTGTGTGTGTGTGTGTGTGTGTGTGTGTGTGTAAGTACAATCTAACTTCTACACCATGCAGTAATGTGCTCATTGTAAATAAGTATTATAGTAGTTGTATTACACGTTTATTACCTTATAAATAAATAAATAAACTTTTTTATTTTAAATTCAGTGCATTAGTATTTGTAAAATGATCCTTTCATATAAAAAATGATGATCATTCCACTTGGGACCTGTGGAATGGTACATTAGCTAATTTGTTTGAGTTGTAAATATTTGTCATATATTGTTTTTTCTGACATGTTCTACATCCTGGAGGACCTCCTCACTACGGATCAATTGGAATGAAAGTAAATCTAATCTAATCTAACCTGAGGTCTGTACAGATATTCTTCAAAAATAGTTCCAGACTCCTCACTTATTCTTTAAAATTTAAAATGGGTCACTCATTATAATTTCCGGAGATTTCAAAAAAGGGGGGGGGGGGGGGTGATAACGATTGAAATGCAGATTCGTCATGTGCAAATTTAAAATCTTTTTTTAAATTTAAAACCTACTTTTTTTGATCGCTCTATCAGCCTTCCAACTTCCAACTGACCAAGCATATGCATACTGCAAGACTGGAAGATGAATAACAAATAGAAAACTCATCCGTGAATAGAGGAGCTTCTTACTGTGAATATAACTGTATTAGTAGCTACCGAAAATATTGTCATACTTAAAACACTGCCTTGAACTGAAAGTGATCAGACAGGTTATTGTTGGCTAAAAAAATTTGAAGTCATTTGCAACGGCCTCATGCAAGGAGCTGTCTACTTCTCAATAGGCTGTAGACCTTTTCAAAGATAAAAGAAACATCTATTAAGTAACACATGCACATCCACCACAGTTGGGGTATCAATGGTGGTATGATAGCACTCAAATCTACAATGAAAGTGGCAAGTAACTAACAAGATTGCTGGATTCCAATATTTAGGTAAGATGATTATTTACCACCTGCTCCAGTATCTGTCTCATACAGCTAGTACAGTCTGTAACACTACAACCTAGAGCCTCACATATTTTTCAACTTCTGATTTCTCACATTTATAACCTTTTGTTTGTAAATGGATGTGTCAATGAATTTTTTTCAGTAATTAGAGTTTATGAAAATGTTATCTATGTTGATACAATAAGTAAAAATGATTTATGTCAAATCACTGCAGTAACCTGGTTTGATATGTAAAGCCTTACTTCAACACAGATGAAACCTAACCTAATCTAAGCCTTACTTCAAGACAGATGAAACCAGCAGCAATGTACTCTAGAGCCTTGGTACATTAAATGCAAGCATAAAAACTGCAATCTTAAAGTCACTGTGCACTCTCTTCTTACTATTTTTACCCTAGTAACACCATCCTTAACCAATTATTCTTATAGCTATTTGGTTTCAAGGTAAATATGTCCCTGCTGATGACTATTCCTTTACTGTAATTTAGGGTGGTGCTCAGATCAGTACCAATATGGCTTCTCTCCATACATCCATGCAATTTGGTTACTTGGGCAACTGTCACTGACTCACCCAGAAATGTACAGTTATGTGGCTAGTTTACTGACGTAAATGACTCTCCACTCTCTCGTTAAAAAAAAAAGTTACCACAGGGCTTGTTCTTTTACTGACATTTACTGTGGGTTTGATACACTTCCCAGGCAGACTGGCCATGTGAAGTTTCTTGGCTGACTAGCTGAGCTTTGGGCCACACAAATCATTGGGTATGTTTCTATTTGTCATTTTAGGATTAACAGACATGCAACTATCAGACAGGTAATCACAGAAGAGCCTCAAATATACAGGAAAATTAATACAACTGAGGCGCGGTAGCTCTGTTACTGACATTATATGCATTAGATTTGACAGAATTCCCAAGTGGATGAATAATATGAGGTCTGTTGGTGGGTTGGGTGGGAATACTGGCCAATGGACCAGCCAAACCACTAGGAGAAGAGATTTTAGTGTATTTTCAGCATTAACAGAAATCAAATGAGTAGATAAGGAACTAGAAGTTCATATCAGCACATTCTTATCTTATCTGTCAACTTAATTTTCTGCATTTTATCTGTACCACCACATCATAAATGCTATAACTGTCTTCCTTTCTAGTTTTTGGAAAAAAAATCATTTCTGAACAACGCTAAGTTCAAGACGTACATTCTCAGAAACTTCATTCTCAAATTAAGGCTTATATATGACACTAGCAGACTCCTTTTTGGAATGAAGTGCTCTCTATGCATGCGCTAGACTGCTTTTATGTCCTCCTTGCTAAAATTCTCTTCCTTTCTAGTTTTCGGGAAAAAAAATCATTTCTGTACAACGCTAAGCCCAAGTTGTATATTCTCAGAAACTTCATTCTTAAATTAAGGCTTATGTTTGACACTAGCAGACTACTTTTTGGAATGAAATGCTGTCTATGCTTGTGCTAGACTGCTTTTATGTCCTTGCTTCATCTGTCATGCATTATTTTGCTGCTGAGGTAACAGAATTTCTTTCCATTCTCAAAAGAAGCTTCAAATGAAATTGTATGCCTGTGGAGTATGTCTCAGTTGTTTGCAGGGAGCAGTTTCCTGTCAGGAAGACAGGGCTTGTACGAAAACATTTTTTCACAACAGCACTCATTAAGTTCGTAGGCTTCCATGACCAGTGTAATTTTGAATAAAATAACTCTGGTTATTAGGCTGCATCATTATAGAACAGCCCTCTAGGATTGTCTGCAAACAATGCTGTCATTTAACATGTTGCAAAGTCAACAGAAGATCAAAACAAATTGCAAAATGATTTAACAAGATACCTACATGGTGCAAGAAGTGGCAATCGATCCGAAACAATAAAAAGTGCTAGGGTCTTCACATGAGATATAAAAGCATTTCATTAGATTTTGGTTACACAATGAATAATACTTTAATCAGATAAATCCTGAGGGATCACAATTACAAACAACCTAAAGTGGAAATGTCACAGAGAAAATGTTGTGAAGTTGGCAAACCAAAGACTAAATTTTATGGGCAGAACAATTAGAAGACGAAACAAGTCTAGTAAAGAGACTGCCTGCACTATGCTTGTTCGTCCTCCTCTGGAATACTGCTGTGCAGCATGGAACCCTTACCAAAGACAATACTGATGAATAGCCACCATGTCATCCTCTGTTAATAGCATCACTGGATGTGATATGGAGAGGCATGTGGTTAGCACATCATACTACCAGCTGTTGTGAATATCCAAACCTTGGAGCCATTACTTCCCATTCTTGCATCTCCACAATGCTAAAGGTATCCTATTTCAGTCATACCACTGATAAATAATGTCTGGCAGTACAGGGAATCAAGCACTGGCAATAAGATACTCACATACTTAACAGTTCAGCCATGGAGGTGGGTGATATGTTATTACACTGTATTTTATTATTATAATGATACCTTCTCACTTCTCAAATAAATGGAAATATGAATGCAAAAAATTATTCAATAATAGTGTTTTGATCAAATTTTGTAGCCCAGCGAACAGTACTTAGGACTGTTAAGACTGTTCCTACATGATCACATTGGGATGCCACAGATTTCAACACTATTAATATCACAGAGGGGATTTCAGTACTTCTCGAGTCTAAACATCCTCTTGCAGTTTTACTTACAGTCTCATAAGGGCCATATCACTTTGTTGAGATCCTTTATCATCTTCCACCAAAATCGGGCCAGCGAAATCTACTATACGGCTTGGACTGCGGAGCAGCTGAAATACAAATGAAAAAATACTTTTCATTGATTGATTCCAGTTAATGACACAACATAGTAACATCAAACAACAGTGGCAAAAAATGTAAACTCATACTAACAAAGAGATAGAGGGGCTGGCCAGTACTCAGATCAGTACAGCCGATAGATAAAAAATAAAAAAAATAATAAAAAAATAAAAAAAAGAACCGAAAATTTACGTTCCTCGCTTTCAGAACAGTGTTCCTTCATCAGGGAGGAGACAGGGGAAAGAAAGGGAAGAAGGGAAAGTGGATTCAGTTACTCACAACCCAGGTTATGAAGCAACAGGAAAAGGAAAACAGGGAGGGTAGCAAGGATGGAGGCATGGTTGTCAGAGGGAAGCCAAAGGTATTCTACTGTAAGTACTGTGCCAGCTTCAAACCAAAGAGGATGCATACAGAAGTAAAGAGGTATATAGTATGAAGATAAACACAACTATGTAGGATGAAAAGATGCGTGAATGGCTAAAGAGGAAAGGGAAAGAGTAGAAGACTGAAGAGTAAATGGGAGTGAGGTTGTTTAACGTAGGTTCAGTCCAGGGGGATGGCGGGATGAAAGGATGTGTTGGAGTGCAAGTTCCCATCTCCGCAGTTCAGAGGGACTGGTGTTGGGTGGGATAAGCCAAATGGCACATACGGTGTAGCAGGTTCCTAGGTCCCTAGAATTATGCTGGAGGGCATGCTCTGCTACTGGGTATTGGACATCTCCTAGGCGGACAGTTTGTCTGTGTCCGTTCATGCGCTCAGCCAGTTTAGTTGTTGTCATAACGATGTAAAAGGCTGTACAGTGAAGGTACGTCAGCTGATAAATGACATGTGTAGTTTCACATGTGGCCCTGCCTTGAATTGTGTATGTTTTACCAGTAGCGGGGCTGGAGTAGGTGGTTGTGGGGGGATGCATGGGGCAGGTTTTGCAGCGGGGTCGGTTACAGAGGTGGGAATCGCTGGGTAGAGAAGGTAGTCTGGGAATATTGTAGGGTTTGACAAGGATGTTACGGAGGTTAGGGGGACGACAAAAGGCAACTCTGGGTGGTGTGGGGAGAATTTCGTCAAGGGATGATCTCATTTCAGGGTTTGACTTGAGAAAGTCATATCCTTGGCGGAGTAATTTGTTGATGTATTCGAGGCCAGGATAATATTGAGTGACAAGGGGGATGCGTCTGTGTGGTCTGGGGGTAGGAACATTGTTGTTGGACGGGGAGGAATGTATTGCTCGGGAGATTTGTTTGTGGACAAGGTCTGCAGCATAGTTGCGGGAGAGGAAAGCACTGGTCAGGTTATTGGTGTAATTGTTGAGGGATTCATCACTGGAGCAGATACATTTGCCACGAATACCTAGGCTGTAGGGAAGGGAGCATTTGATGTGGAATGAATGGCAGCTATCAAAGTGAAGGTACTGTTGTTTGTTTGTGGGTTTGATATGGACAGAAGTGTGGATGTGAGCTTCAACAAGATGAAGGTCAACATCCAGGAAGGTGGCTTGGGTTTTGGAGAAGGACCAGGTGAAATTCAGATTCGAAAAGGAGTTGAGGTTATGGAGGATATTAAGGAGTGTTTCTTCACCATGAGTCCAGACCACAAAGATGTCATCTATAAACCTATACCAGGCCAGGGGAAGCAGCTGTTGGGTCTTCAGGAAAGCCGCCTCCATGTGGCCCATGAAGAGGTTGGCATAGGACGGAGCCATCCTGGTTCCCATGGCCATTCCCCTGATTTGTTTGTAGGTCTGGCCTTCAAAAGTGAAGTAATTATGGGTGAGACTGAAGTTGGAAAGTGTGATAAGGAACGAGGTTTTTGGAAGATCTTTGGATGGGTGTTGGGACAGGTAGTGCTCAAGGGTAGAGAGACCATGGGTATGTGGGATGTTTGTGTAAAGGGATGTAGCATCTATGGTGACAAGAAAGGTTTCAGGTGGGAGAGGAGTGGGAATGGATTTGAGGCGTTCTAGGAAGTGGTTTGTGTCTTTGATGTAGGATGGGAGTCTGCGTGTGGAGTATGTGGCAGAAGGACCGCGTCAACTCTCCGACACCTCAACCTACAAAGCTCTTACCCAGGATCCCATTCCCTCCATCCAGATTGAGCTGCAGAAAATCCTAAAAATCCAAGGCCCTTTCCTCTTTAGCCGTTCACGCATCTTTTCGTCCTACATAGTTGTGTTTATGTTTATACTATATACCTCTTTACTTCTGTATGCATCCTCTTTGGTTTGAAGCTGGCACAGTACTTACAGTAGAATGCCTTTGGCTTCCCTCTGACAACCATGCCTCCATCCTTGCTACCCTCCCTGCTTTCCTTTCCGTATTGCTTCATAACCTGGGTTGTGAGCAACTGAATCCACTTTCCCTTCTTCCCTTTCTTTCTCCCCTCTCTCCTCCCTGATGAAGGAACAAAGTTCCAAAAGCTAGGAAAGTAAATTTTCGGTTCAGTTTTTTTTATCTAACGGCTGTACTTAGCTGAGGTAAGTACTGGCCAGCCCTTCTATCTCTTTGTTAGTATTTGTGTGTGTGTGTGTGTGTGTGTGTGTGTGTGTGTGTGTGTGTGTGTATATATATATATATACATATATATATTGGCTGTACTGAGCTGAGGTAAGTACTGGCCAGCCCCTCTATCTCTTTGTTAGTATTTGTTTCACATCCTTATATGAGATTTTCCATTAATCATTTAGATCACCTATACGGTCCACATCCTTCATTGTTTTGTCCCTTTTGTTAGCCATCACTTACATCTGTCACCTAAACACTTTGTCTTCTTCAGTGTTTTATATATACATAAATAAATATTTTCGTCACCAACTGTGCTAGTTTCATTTTCCTCCTATTATCTTGTTCCGTTTATAGTCCACTTCTCTTTATTTATTTATTTAGTGATTTATTTATTTATTTAACATTCCATAGTTTTAATGTTTGTTATTCGCTGTTTTCCAGCCAACAATCACTGCCAACAATCTCTTCCACACCTACCAGTATCATCCATTTCCGTCGATTTCGTGTTGCTGGCAATATTTTTGTGCCATTGGCTATCTTTCTCTGCCACAGGAAAAATCTTTTGGGACATTTCTGCGCCACCCGCGAACTTTTTTGCGGCACGCGCAATCTTTTTTTCGCCAGTCGCTATCTCTGTTTTTGAGCAACGTGTGTTCTTTTCCCCTGATCTGGACATACTTGCTTGGTCTGGTCAACTTTTTCCATATTTTTCTTATTTAGTGGTCTTCCTTTGGTATTGAACATTACCAACACAATTTCTTTCTTTCTCGTCCTTCCCTCCGTATTTTATTCCTTCTTATGATTACTATTTTAACTTTAGTTATTTAATTTCCCTACCCACCAGTTACCCACTACGTACCCTAATCCTATACCACATTATTTAGATTCATTATGGAAACATGCATTCACCGTAGCCAAACTGCAATCCCACATACTTTTCCTCCGGTCCTGCTTAACCTTTGGAATTACCCTTAAATGACCTACCTTAAAAGTTCCCATCTCTGGGTGCAATTCCTCCTTCCACCAGTCTCTCCTGGACTTCCAGAACCTTCAATCCTTAGCCCTTACCCATTTTGTCCTGAATCTCTACACTACTTCATGTAACCACCACTCCCAACAGCTCCTATCTCTCTTCAAAGTCCTCCACCTCTCAAACCCTTGCTTGGAGAACACACTGAGGAACATCATCCTAGAAGCCAGCTGTAAACTTGAGTTCCATGCCACACACCACCTGAAAAAACTATCCACAGTGCTAGTGCAACACCTAAGAACTGGGGTCCCTCTCCCTATCCCCCACAAACACCAACCACAACAGAACCTTCAACAAACCCCCATCATAGCCAACAAACCCAGCCTAGCCATCCTACTCAATCTCTCAATCCCAGCACATACCCCACACAGACCAAATCTCAACTATAACCACAGCCAAATGCCACATATCACCAGTCCCAATTGGGGTTGGGGTTGGGTTGTTTGGGGAAGGAGACCAGACAGCGAGGTCATCGGTCTCATCGGATTAGGGAAGGATGGGGAAGGAAGTCGGCCGTGCCCTTTGAGAGGAACCATCCCGGCATTTGCCTGGAGTGATTTAGGGAAATCACGGAAAACCTAAATCAGGATGGCCGGACGTGGGATTGAACCGTCGTCCTCCCGAATGCGAGTCCAGTGTCTAACCACTGCGCCACCTCGCTCGGTACCAGTCCCAATTCAGTTCTAAACTTCCCATCCAGATCCCTCTCTCCTCCAGAGACATCTGTTCTATCAAAAGGCTTAACCTTTAGCCCCACACCTAAATTCAACCACAATGCCCTGGTTAAAGATCTCCTCTCATTCACCTGGAACCTCAACTGGAAATATCACTTCACTACCCAAACACAGCCCCCAAATACTAGACCCAGTGTTGGACCCTGTCTACAACAGTTCCGACCGCCTTCTCAAAGGGATCCTTCTCCACTCCCCCAAAACCATCCCTTGCAGACATTTCAAGAATTCCTCACATCCAGTGTTGCCTCCCAGTCCTTCTTGAAGCACATCCCGACAACCCCCAACATCACCCCAGCTGAATCCCATGCCATTAAGGAGCTGAAAACAGACCGCTCTATTGTCATCCTCCCAGCGGATAAAGGCTCCATAACTGTGGCACTTGACCATGTGGAGTATGTGGCAGAAGGACTGCGTCAACTCTCCGACACCTCAATCTACAAAGCTGTTACCCAGGATCCCATTCCCTCCATCCCGACTGAGCTGCAGAAAATCCTAAAAATCCAAGGTCCCTCACAAGGCCTCACAACGGCTTCTCACTCCACCTGAGCCACGTACCCCTTCCTTCTACCTATTACCCAAAATCCACAAAGAGAACCATCTTGGCCGTCCCAATGTAGCAGGCTTCAAAGCCCCAACAGAACGTATCTAAGCTCTGGTAGACCAACACCTCCAACCTATCATCCGCAGACTCCCATGCTATATCAAAGACACAAACCACTTCCTAGAACACCTCAAATCCGTTCCCACTCCTCTCCCAGCTGAAACCTTTCTTGTCACCATAGATGCTACATCCCTTTACACAAACATCCCACATACCCATGGTCTCTCTGCCCTTGAGCACTACCTCTCCCAACGCCCACCCGAAGATCTTCCAAAAACCTCGTTCCTCATCACACTTACCAACTTCATCCTCACCCACAATTACTTCACTTTTGAAGGCCAGACCTACAAACAAATCAGAGGAACGGCCATGGGAACCAGGATGGTTCCGTCCTATGCCAACCTCTTCATGGGCCGCATGGAGGCGGCTTTCCTGAAGACCCAACAGCTGCTTCCACTAGCCTGGTATAGGTTTATAGATGACATCTTTGTGGTCTGGACTCATGGTGAAGAAACACTCCTTAATTTCCTCTATAACCTCAACTCCTTTTCGAATCTGAATTTCACCTGGTCCTTCTCCAAAACCCAAGCCACCTTCCTGGATGTTGACCTTCATCTTGTTGAAGCTCACATCCACACCTCTGTCCATATCAAACCCACAAACAAACAACAGTACCTTCACTTTGATAGCTGCCATCCATTCCACATCAAATGCTCCCTTCCCTATGGCCTAGGTATTCGTGGCAAATGTATCTGCTCCAGTGATGAATCCCTCAACAATTACACCAATAACCTGACCAGTGCTTTCCTCTCCCGCAACTATGCTGCAGACCTTGTCCACAAACAAATCTCCCGAGCAATACATTCCTCCCCGTCCAACAACAATGTTCCTACCCCCAGACCACACAGAAGCATCCCCCTTGTCACCCAATATTATCCTGGCTTCGAATACATCAACAAATTACTCCGCCAGGGATATGACTTTCTCAAGTCAACCCCTGAAATGAGATCATCCCTTGACAAAATTCTTCCCACACCACCCAGAGTTGCCTTTCGTCGCCCCCCCTAACCTCCGTAACATCCTTGCCAAACCCTACAATATTCCCAGACTACCTTCTCTACCCAGCGGTTCCTACCCCTGTAACCGACCCCGCTGCAAAACCTACCCCATGCATCCCCCCACAACCACCTACTCCAGCCCCGCTACTGGTAAAACATACACAATTCAAGGCAGGGCCACATGTGAAACAACACATGTCATTTATCAGCTGACATGCCTGCATTGCACAGCCTTTTACATCGGTATGACAACAACTAAACTGGCTGAGCGCATGAACAGACACAGACAAACTGTCGCCTAGAAGATGTCCAATACCCAGTAGCAGAGCATGCCCTCCAGCATAATTCTAGGGACCTAGGAACCTGCTACACCGTATGTGCCATTTGGCTTATCCCACCCAACACCAGCCCCTCTGAACTGTGGAGATGGGAACTTGCACTCCAACACATCCTTTCATGCCGCCATCCCCCTGGACTGAACCTACGTTAAACAACCTCACTCCCATTTACTCTTCAGTCTTCTACTCTTTCCCTTTCCTCTTTAGCAATTCACGCATCTTTTCATCCTACATAGTTGTGTTTATCTTTATACTATATACCTCTTTACTTCTGTATGCATCCTCTTTGGTTTGAAGCTGGCACAGTACTTACAGTAGAATACCTTTGGCTTCCCTCTGACAACCATGCCTCCATCCTTGCTACCCTCCCTGTTTTCCTTTTCCTGTTGCTTCATAACCTGGGTTGTGAGTAACTGAATCCACTTTCCCTTCTTCCCTTTCTTTCCCCTGTCTCCTCCCTGATGAAAGAACACAGTTCCGAAAGCTAGGAACATAAATTTTTGGTTCAGTTTTTTTTTTTTTTTTTTTTTTTTTTTTTTTTATCTAACGGCTGTACTTAGCTGAGGTAAGTACTGGCCAGCCCTTCTATCTCTTTGTTAGTATTTGTTTCACATCTTTATATGAGATTTTCCATTAATCATTAAAATGTAAACTCAAGTAGCCTTAAAAAATAAAGTTAAAAAATGAAATTTGTTGTTTTAAGTTCCTCACAAGATTATACACCGACATACTGTAAGTACAGTAACATGTCAACTGCAGTGCTGCAAACAACAACGTTGACAGATATTTAACAATTCTTGTGTTTGTAAATATTGAATAGTAGAGGCACTGAGTTACCAAAAGGCACACAAACAAGGCTGAGAACTTTGCCTTTTCAGGACTAGAGCTATAGAATACAAGAACACACACACACACACACACACACACACACACACACAAAATGAAAGCTAGCAAAGTAGTTACATTTCACCACAGCTTTTCATTACCAGTCCTAGTTTTTAACTGAGAAACAGTTTTTGAAAGGTATATGACATTTGGCTATCTCTGTGCAATACTGCTCAGTTATATGTAAGTTCAATTAACTGTGTAATAAAAACCACACAACTCTAAGCAGTTTACCTCTCTCAGTGATTTTAAAGCTTCCAATCTGTGCTGTGGAGGTGGATACAGCAACATACGGTGAAAAACAGATTCCAGAACTGGTCTCATAGAGCCCACACATCCAACTAGTCGCACCAGCTGTGTGCCAATACTGCAAAACATAAAGCCACTGTTATAATCTTAATATTTCAAGTATAACACTTTTGTTATTTGCAAGAGCAAGTACAGTCCAATGTTAATCTTCTTCATTGGAGCACAGTCTACGAAGCTGAAAAACATTGTTGAAAAAAGTAACAAATTATAATTTTGGACTTCTTAGTATTTACATTTTATCTGAAACGATTTGGCCCTTGGCTCTTGGTACATAATATGACGTTCTGATGTTTCACATTTGACTACAATACAAGCAAAAATTAAAAGCAACCAAATATGTGCTGTTTTTACTGAATACAGAGAATATCCATCAGTCTTTTGCTGAAAACGTATACACCCAAGAACAGTTGATAGACGCTGTGGAAAAATGTCAATCTCTTGTGTGCTATTCTGAGATCCACTTCAGATATGTTGTTCTGAGTAATAAGAGCTTTGTCACAACACGCTGTAATTACTGAACATGAGAACAACTCCACAAAAGAGAGTTCTCTAACAGAAGAGTTCTCTAAAAGGCAGTTACATTATTTTGCAATTGAGTTGGCATAGTTGTGAGCTCTCTTACAGCTCTCATCCCTCGGCAGTGGAACAAAGTCCCACAGCACAATCAGTGGCACTGCACGGCAGGTTCACTGCAACAAGAATGAACGAGAAGGCGACTGTAAATTGTCAATAAGGTAAAAGTAATCTTGAATGACATAGAGGTGACAGATCAATCAAGAAGTGAGAACTTAGTTACAACCCATAACTATGGACACTATTGAAACAATTCAACAGATCAACGCCTGCACTTGAACAGGAGGGCAGTAGTGGAGAGGCAGATTAGTTGAGTGTCTTACAGAAAGTGCAAGGGGGCACAAGCACACATGGTAAAAATCCCTACGATTAAAGGAGTCAAGAGGGGCATGTTTCTTAGGTTATTCAGGTTACACACAGACAGTCTTGAAAAAAATTAAAACAGAACAGGACCAAAATATACGTTACAGTTTCCAAAAAAGTAAAATTAGTTTGTTTTATCAGGAGATAGCCGAAAAACAAGTTAGACGAGCTTCCAATGCATCTACAAGATGTGGAAAATTCTGAATGTGATACGTTTTCTGTTCCTTTCAGGCAGATGTTAAATATCAGAAATTACAGGATTACAGACCAGCATCACTTTTATATATGTTAACATGGAAAAAGAATACGTTGCAACATACGTAAAATTTTACGAAAATATAGGGTCTGTTTTTTTGGACATGTCTGAAGGAACAGACAACACACGGAATGCACAACAGTGATACATATTACATAAATTGAAGATAGAGAAGGGAGAAGAGAAAGGAAACGAGTGGAACTACTGATGTCAGCTGAAAATGGACTTCATGTAGAAACAGTGGTGATGAGTGAAAATGTGTGCCAGACCAGAATTTGAACCCAGGATCTCCTGCTTGCTAGACAGTGCTGTTAAACACTGTGCAATCTGGACACAGTGTGTATCGCAGTTGTGCAGACTATCTTCGCACAACTCCCAGTTGACCCACACTGTACAATCTGGACACAGTGGGTATCGCAGTTGTGCAGACTATCTTGGCAAGCTCCCAGTTGACCCACATTTCCACCTAGTGCCACCTATCCACAGTCCCCATCCATGTCCTCCATGTTCGCTGCTCTGAGATTCCTCATGGGAAGTCGAACAATATTATGCATTATCAATGTGAGGAGTTAAAAAGCACCACGGGGATTCCTCAGCTGGGATACAGTATGTAAATTGAAAGTGGAGGGTGGAGAAAGGAAAGGAAAGGGAAGGGAAGGAATTATTTATGTCAGCTGCATCAGGACTTCAAGCGAAATCAGCAGCGATGAGTAAAAATATGTATCTGACTGAGACTTGACCCTGGGATCTCCCATTATGTTAACTACTACGCCATCCAGACACAACGTTTATTGCAACCACATGGACTATCTCGGCAAGCTTCTCAAGCAACCCGCACTGAGCGACACCTATCCGCATTCTCCATCATGTCCTACATAGTTACTACTTTGAGATTCCTGCAGGAGGTCGAACATTATTGTGTACCCACACTGAAGATGGTGGATTCATGGCAATTATATGAATGCATGGAGTCTGTTCTTTAGAACAAGAGTCTGGATAGAGTAGTGGTTAACACAACTGCCTAGTAAGCAGGAGAACCAGGTTTGAGTCCCAGTCCGGCACACCTTTTCACACATAGCTACTGATTCCACACATCACCGCTAATTCCGCATAAGGTCCCGATGCAGCTGACACCAATAATTCATTCCTTTTCCTTTAATTTCTTCCCCCTCCACCTTCAATTTAAATAACACAAATGTAAAAGTTGGATACAAAGTCAAAAATATTGAAGTTACAGTTGTTACAGCAGAATACTTCTCTTGTGATTGTAACCATCTACATATACCCTCTAGGAAACTTTCAGCTACAGGGTGTCCAGAAAAGGGCTCCCTGATTTCAAAATTAAATATCTCGAAAACAAAGATCAGCAGAGGAATGCAGTAAACAGTATGTTTATTGTGAAAGCTGTAAGAAGTTTATACAGCAGTTTGAAATAATAGTTACAAAAGCTGCTAACAGATGGCACTGTACGCTGTAAAGCTCATATCAGCATACATAAGTGAAATAATCGTATGAAAACAATCTTTGCAAACAATCACATCACAATGTTTTCAAAATGTTCACCGTTGGCACTACAGAGGTGGCACAAACGAAGAATGAAATTCGCCATCACATTTCGTAGTGTCTCAACCGAAATGGATTCACATGCCACAGAGATCACCGATTCAAGCTCATGCAGCTTGGCTAGACCATGTCTTCCACTGTGACCCACAAAAAAAAAGTCACAGGGAGTCAAATTCGGCGAATACGGGGGCCAATCCATGCCTGCACCAGTAAATTTGGGATATTCCAAAGCAATGACTCGATTCCCGAAGTATTCCTCAAGAAAGCGAAAAACTTGTTCGGTTCGATGTGGTCGGGCTCCATCTTGCATAAACCATTCAGTACCTGGTCGATCCTCTAACGCTTGCTGTGTGGTGACAAATTGTTCCAAAATTGCAATGTAACGTGCACCAGTGACCGTTTCTCGAATGAAAAAAGGGCCAATAATGCCTCTGCTGCATACTGCAGCCCACACAGTAACTTTAGGAGAATACAGGGGTTTCACTTCACACCAATATGGCTTTTGGAACCCCAAAATCGCCAGTTCTGCTTATTCACATATCTATTCAGGTGGAAGTGTGCTTTATCTGTAAACCAGATGCAGCCAACATCAAATCCTTCACTATCAATCATTGTGAGCATCTGATTAGCAAAGGCAACCCTTTGTTGCACAGCTCGTATGGGTATGGCCCGGTGCGTTTGAATTTTGAATGGAAACATGTGTAGGCTCTTTCTCAGTATTTTCTGCGTGCTGGAACGCTTCAAACCAGTCTCAGATGCAGTTCTATGGATGGATGACATTAGATTTCACTGAATAATTCCAGAAACTGTGGCAATATTTTCAGGCATAACTGCGGTTTGCTTGTGGCCAACATGCCCCACTAGATCATCAGTTACGCTGCCTGTTTCTTGAAATTTTGCGAAGAGCGTACGAATGGTTTTCGCATCGGGTCCTTTTGAAACATTAAATCGTGCTTGAAAACTTCGCCTTGTTGCCGTAGGACTCTCTTCTAACCTGTGGTACTCTAGCACCCGAAAAACGCATTGTTCAATGGAGTACATGGTTTTAATCTCTTCCTTCGGTACACTAATCTCCTTTCACGTTTCAATAGTGGAACTGATCACTCTGGGCTTCGGATCACTATTTATACTAGGCATTACGTATGGCGATTACAGCGCCATCTGATAGCAGCTTTTGTAACTATTATTCCAAACTGCTGTATAAACTTCTTACAGCTTTCACGATAAACATACCGTTTACTGCATTCCTCTATCGATCTATCTTTTTGAGATATTTAACTTTGAAATCAGGGAGTCCTTTTCTGGACACCCTGTATCTACGAAAAATCTAGATGCATTATTGAACTACCTGTCAGGCAAGAAGAAACAGCTAGTAGTTTGTGAAGATTTGAATGTAGATTTTATCAAAGATTATGACAGCAAAAATGAACTGTAAGACTGATAACATTCATAGACAGTTCTATGACTGAAAAATTAACTAATATCCAATTGTTAATGGTCTATATGATCATTATGCACAGTTATTGGAAATAAATAATGTAGCACTTTACACTGTTGTGACATGTTCAAACAAAGGAGTGAAGCTTATTAATAAGACCAGGATACAATGTTTTAAGAACATGAGGTCTGTTCAAAAGAAGACCGAACTTCACATCTTTACTGCTCATTGCACTACATTTTAATCACTGTTCCCCTCAAAGTAGTTCTGTCCACTGGCAATACAGGGTGATTCAAAAAGAATACCACAACTTTAGGAATTTAAAACTCTGCAACGACAAAAGGCAGAGCTAAGCACTATCTGTCGGCGAATTAAGGGAGCTATAAAGTTTCATTTAGTTGTACATTTGTTCGCTTGAGGCGCTGTTGACTAGGCGTCAGCGTCAGTTGATGCTAAGATGGCGACCGCTCAACATAAAGCTTTTTGTGTTATTGAGTACGGCACAAGTGAATCGACGGCAGTTGTTCAGCGTGCATTTCGAACGAAGTATGGTGTGAAACCTCCTGATAGGTGGTGTATTAAACGTTGGTATAAACAGTTTACAGAGAATGGGTGTTTGTGCAAAGGGAAAAGTTCTGGACGGCCGAGAAGAGTGATGAAAATGTAGCACGCATATTGTGAGATGTTAGAGAATTGGCTGTTCCCTCAGCTCGAACAAGAAGCACAACAATTCATATTTCAGCAGGATGGAGCGCCACCACATTGGCACTTATCTGTCCGTAACTACCTGAACGTCAACTACCCGAGGCGATGGATCGGCCGCCAGGCAGCCCGTGACAGAGCACTTCATCACTGGCCTCCAAGAAGCCCTGATCTTACCCCCTGCGATTTTTTCTTATGGGGGTATGTTAAGGATATGGTGTTTCGGCCACCTCTCCCAGCCACCATTGATGATTTGAAACGAGAAATAACAGCAGCTATCCAAACTGTTACGCCTGATATGCTACAGAGAGTTTGGAACGAGTTGGAGTATCGGGTTGATATTGCTCGAATGTCTGGAGGGGGCCATATTGAACATCTCTGAACTTGTTTTTGAGTGAAAAAAAAAACCTTTTGAAATACTCTTTGTAATGATGTATAACAGAAGGTTATATTATGTTTCTTTCATTAAATACACATTTTTAAAGTTGTGGTATTCTTTTTGAATCACCCTGTATACTGTTCGCAATGTCCCTTCAGTTTTTGGAAAGCCTCCTGGAAAGTATTCCTTGGGATGCTGCATGGATCTCTTGTCACACTGTCCTGAATCTACCCTATGGTTTTGAAGCAACATCCTTTCAATATGGTTTTAAATTTGGAAACAGGAAAATTTCTGCTGAGTACAGAAAATAGGGTGGAGGGTGCACAACAGAAGTATGATGTTTCGCCAGATGGCTATGGACAAGGAGCAATGCCTGAGCCAACACATTGTCAAGAACAAATTCCTGCTGGACACTGCCTTTGGAGTCACAAAACACAAACCAATATCATCTTGATTTCTGACTGATTCAATCATGTTTTTTTCAGACAAGGAGACACTTTGCCTACCCACCCTGTACACTTGACTAAGCAATCGAAATGTCTCTGTAAAAGTTTTGCCAAGTTTGTAGCAAAATTTCACACACAGATCTACATCTACATCTACATTTATACTCTGCACGCCACCCAACGGTGTGTGGCTGAGGGCACTTTACGTGCCACTGTCATTACCTCCCTTTCCTGCCCCAGTCGCGTATGGTTCGCGGGAAGAACGACTGCCAGAAAGCCTCTGTGCACGCTCGAATCTCTCTAATTTTACATTCATGATCTCCTCGGAGTAGGGGGAAGCAATATATTCGATACCTCATCCAGAAATGCACCCTCTCGAAACCTGGACAGCAAGCTACACCGTGATGCAGAGCGCCTCTCTTGCAGAGTCTGCCACTTGAGTTTGCTAAACATCTCCATAACGCTATCACGCTTACCAAATAACCCTGTGACGGAATGCGCCGCTCTTCTTTGGATCTTCTCTATCCCCTCTGTCAACCCGACCTGGTATGGATCCCACACTGATGAGCAATACTCATGTATAGGTCGAACGAGTGTTTTTTGTAAGCCACCTCCTTTGTGATGGACTACATTTTCTAATGACTCTCCCAATGAATCTCAACCTGGCACCCGCCTTACCAACAATTAATTTTATATGATCATTCCACTCCAAATCATTCCACACGCATACTCCCAGATATTTTACAGAAGTAACTGCTACCAGTGTTTGTTCTGCTATCATACAATCATACAATAAAGGATACTTCTTTCTATGTATTCGCAATACATTACATTTGTCTATGTTAAGGGTCAGTTGCCACTCCCTGCACCAAGTGCCTATCCGCTGCAGATCTTCCTGCACTTCGCTGCAATTTTCTAATGCTGCAACTTCTCTGTATACTACACCATCATCCGCGAAAAGCCGCATGGAATTTCCGACACTATCTACTAGGTCACTTTTATATATTGTGAAAAGCAATGGTCCCATAACACTCCCCTGTGACATGCCAGAGGTTACTTTAACGTCTGTAGATGTCTCTCCATTGAGAACAACATGCTGTGTTCTGTTTGCTAAAAACTCTTCAATCCAGCCACACAGCTGGTCTGATATTCGGTAGACTCTTACTTTGTTTATCAGGCGACAGTGCGGAACTGTATCGAATGCCTTCCGGAAGTCAAGGAAAATGGCATCTACCTGGGAGCCTGTATCTAATATTTTCTGGGTCTCATGAACAAATAAAGCGAGTTGAGTCTCACACGATCGCTGTTTCCGGAATCCATGTTGATTCCTACAGAGTAGATTCTGGGTTTCCAGAAATGACATGATACGCGAGCAAAAGGTCATCATGCAACATTACCTCCGTTAGACAAAAAATAGTGTAATATTTTAAGGAAAGGCATTAAAAGTCTAAAAATATGCATGTTCTGACAAATAAGTAATGCAGATAAGAAGATTAAGGCTGTATGGAATATTTTGAAATGGGGGTCAGGACAACAACTCACTGCACAAGACACTATCAGAAGTAAACTAATTGACAAGCTGCAAGTATTTTTAAAAGTCACTTTCTAAATGTAGCAGTAAAAATTGGAGTAAATGGTTCAGTTGTAAAATCAAAGGAATATATTCCAAATGTCATTCCACAAAGTTTAAGCAATTAGAAGTAGTGCCAGCATCCTTCAATGAAATTAACTGAATTCTAAAATTTCCAAAAAAGAGAAGCTCTTATGCCCTTTCTGGAATTTCAAACAAAATTCTGAATAGTTTCCAGAATGAAATTTTCACTCTACAGCAGAGTGCGCACTAACCTGAAACTTTCTGGCAGATTAAAACTGTGTGCCAGACCAAGACTCGAACCCGGGACCTTTACCCTTCGTGGGCAAGTACTCTACTGACTGAGCTACCCAAACACAATTCACGATCCATCCTCACAGCTTCAGTTCTGCCAGTACCTCGTCTCCTACCTTCCAAACTTGGCAGAAGCTCTCCTGAAGAGTTGTTGTAACTTAATATGTAATGTCCTTTGTGATACATGCAAAGCATCACTGGCTCTGGTAATTTTTCCGACAGCTTAAAATATGCAGCTGTTAAATCTCTTTGTAAGAAAAGTGATGAGAAAGACTTAAACAATTATCATATAATTCCCCTACTCACGTCCTTTTCCAAAATATTTGAAAAATGTAGTGAACTCAAGAGTAATCTCACATTTCTAAAGAATTTACTTAGCAGATCACAGTCTGGATTCCAGAAAGGTTGCCTGACTAAGGATGCTATTTACACATTCACTCGTCATATATTACTAGCCTTAAATAATAGAATATTTTCAGGTGGTATTTTTATGATCCTTCCAAGGCATATGATTGTATAAATCCTGTTCCTCTCTTTAAAAAACTGAAGTTTTATGGAATTGATTGTTTTAAAAACAACTGGTGTGATTCATACTTAACAAACAGAACACCAAAAATTGCACTGGGTGAGTCAAACAATATTGAAAGGTAGAACATTTTAGTGATTGGGGAGAAATCACAAAGGGAGACCCACAGGGTTCAATCATGGGTCTACTCCTATTTCTTAAACATGTCAATAACCTTCCACTTAACATTAACAACCAGAATCAGTACTTTCTGCAGACAATGCTAACTACAAGAAAAGTTACTTAAGCGTAAAATCCCTAACACCGAGTATGGCAATGTGGAAGAAGAACGGGCAGGGTGTCAGGAAGGGTAAAGGAAAAGGAGATACCATGGTGGTATAGAGGGTGAAGGAGGCAGTAAAAGAAAAGAAGAAAGCCTGGCATGAATGGAACAGAGACCGAACACCTGAAAGTAAGAGGAAATACCAGGATAGTAAAAATAAGTGTAAGAAAATGGTAGCAGAAGAAAAGAGGAAAAGCTGGGAGAAATTCACACGAGAGATGGAAAAAGATGTTATAAGCGGTAAGAGGATGATACATGGAATTACAAAGAGTATGAGGAAGGAAAAAACATAGCTAGTGCATGAGGAAAGCTGAGAGCTATTAATGCAACCAGAGGAGATAAGAAAAAGATGGAAAGATTACTTCAATAAATTACTAAATGTGAAGAATGGCAATGGAAAGGGAATAGAAGTATGGCAGGGGGATAGGGGTCTGGAAGAAGAGGAGGACATAATGACATTGGAAGTGGAATTAGCTCTGAGAAAAATGATAACAACAAAGGCACCTGGGATAGATGAAATTACTGTGGAGATCATAAAGGCAGCTGGACCAGTTGGGCTACAGTGGCTATATAAACTAATAAGATGCATTTGGACCCAAAAATGTTTACCTGAAGAATGGGGAAAGGGAATAATAATCCGAGTTTTCAAGAAGGGTGACAGGAAAGTACGTGACAACTATCAAGGGGTCACACTATATCCCAAGTAGCAAAAATAACGGAGAGGATACTGGAAAGAAGAGTGAGAGAAAAAGTGGAAGGGCAGTTAGAAGAGGAGCAGTATGGCTTTCGTCATGGTAGATCAACAGTGGATCCAATCTTTAGTATGGGACAGTTGATGGATAGCCACTGGGAGTACGGAAAAGATCTGGTGATGACATTTCTCAACCTAGTGAAAGCACATGACAGTGTTCCCAGGGAAATGGTATGGGCAACCTTTAAGAGAAAGCGAGTTGCAAAGCAAACACTTGAAGTCATCCACAAAATGTATGAAAAAAGCTCTAGTTGTGTGCAGATGCCAGTTGGAAGAAATGAATGGTTTATGAATGTTGCGGCACTAAGACAAGGAAGTGTGATATCACCACTACTATTTATAATGGTGCTGGATGAAATAGTCAAAGAGACGAAAGAAGGGAGATGAAGCTGTTACAGCTTGCGGATGATATTGTGGTGCTGGGAACAAGCAGTAAGGAGGCACAAAACAAATAGACATCATAAATGACAAGGTCGAGAAATATGGAATGACATTTAGTGTGGAGAAAAGCAAGACCATGGTGGTAACCAGAGGGGATAGAGAAGGCAAGATACAAATTCATATTAAGGGATGGGATATTGAAATAGTGGACAACTTTAAATATTTGGGAAGTGTATTAATGGGAAATGCTTGTTTGGAGACAGAAATTAGCAAAAGAATACAAAAGAGTAGTACATTTTACCATTGTGTGAGGGGCTTGGTGTGGGGAAGGGAAGTGCCAATGAGGTGCAAGCTGGTGCTATATACAAGACTTACTTCACACCCATTCTAATTTATGGCTCAGAGACTTGGACTATGACTAGAAGAGAGGAGAGTAGGATACAATCCAGTGAAATGAAGTTTCTGAGTAGTATGGTAGGGAAGACGAGGAGAGATGTTAGGAAGGAAATTGGAGTGGAGAAGTTGACTGAGAAAATTGAAAAGAATAGATTAAAATGGTTTGGGCATGTGAAGAGGATGGGAGAGGGAAGAGTTCACCATTGAGGCCAAGAGGAAGGCTGAGAACAAGATGGCTTGATACAATAAAGATGATTTCAAGGAGGAGAAACCTACTATGGAACCAAATTGTGGAAGAAGAATGGTGGAAAGATCGAGTAAAGTGGCAAAGTACCATTGATACCCCAACACAACCAGATGTTGGTTAGAGGGGAAATGAAGATCATGATGAATGCTAGTGTTATAATAAATCTCATGAGAGAGAAGCAACAGAAGAGATTGTTGTTGATGCTTCTCAAAGAATTGTTCAATTGGCCTCTGAAAAAGGACTCTGCCTAAATTTTGATAAAACACACTATATTCAGTTCTGGACAATAAATAGCCACTACCAACAACTGATGCAGCAGATGAACAGCATTCGGTGGCCTGTTCTAAATTTCTGGGGGGGGGGGGGGTGCATGTTGACAAAACCTTGAACAATAAGAAGCTTATTACTGAAGGCTCAAAGAATTAAATCGGGTTAGCTTTTGATACAATTGAGAGTCTTGAAAAAAATGAATCAATAACAAAACATATTTTGCTTGTGTCTGACAGATAGTAAACCAAGTTTTAAATGTAACTTAAAATCATTTCTCCTGAATACTCCCCATACTCCAAGAATTAATTTTTATTTAAAAACCAGTAGTCTATAAGACAGTAAGGAAAAAAGGAGGAGGAGGAGGATGAGGAGGAGGAAAAGAATGAAGCTAATTTTTAGGTGTAGTTGCATGAGCACGACTGAAAAATATGTTCATTAATGCTAAAACTAATTGTTGTTGTTGTTGTTGTTGTTGTTTTGTTGTGGTCTTCAGTCCAGAGATTGGTTTGATACAGATCTCCATGCTACTCTATCCTGTGCAAGCTTCTTCATCTCTCAGTACCTACTACAACCTACATCCTTGTCAATCTGCTAACTGTATTCATCTCTTGGTCTCTCTCTATGATTTTTACCCTCCATGCTGCCCTCCAATACTAAACTGATATTCCCTTGATGCCTCAGAACATATCCTACAAACTGATCCCTTCTTCTAGTCAAGTTGTGCCACAAATTCCTCTTCTCCCCAATTCTATTCAATACCTCCTCATTAGTTATGTGATCTACCCATCTAACCTTCAGCATTCTTCTGTAGCACCACATTTCGAAAGCTTCTATTCTCTTCTTGTCCAAACTATTTATCATCTACATTACACTTCCATATATGGCTACACTCCATAAAAATACTTTCAGAAACGATTTCCTGACACTTAAATCTATACTTGATGTTAACAAATTTCTCTTCTTCAGAAACACTTTTCTTGCCATTGCCAGCCTACATTTTACATCCTCTCTACTTAGTCCATCATCAGTTATTTTGCTCCCCAAACAGCAAAACTCATATACTACTTTAAATGTCTCATTTCCTAATCTAATTCTCTCAGCATCACCCAATTTAATTCGACAGCTATCCATTATCCTCATTTTGCTTTTGTTGATGTTCATCTTATACCCTCCTTTAAAGACACTGTACATTCCGTTCAACAGCTCTTCCAGGTCTTTTGCTGTCTCTGACAGAATTACAATGTCATCGGCAAACATCAAAGTTTTTATTTCTTCTCCATGGATTTTAATTCCCACCCTGAATTTTTCTTTTGTTTCCTTTACTGCTTGCTCAGTATACAGACTGAACAAGATCGGGGAGAGGCTACAACCCTGTCTCACTCCCTTCCCAACCACTGCTTCCCTTTCATGTCCCTCGACTCTTATAACTGCCACCTGGTTTCTGTTTTTTTGGTCATCAGTCTACTGACTGGTTTGATGCGGCCTGCCACAAATTCCTTTCCTGTGCTAAACTCTTCATCTCAGAGTAGCACTTGCAACCTACGTCCTCAATTATTTGCTTGACGTATTCCAATCTCTGTCTTCCTCTACAGTTTTTGCCCTCTACAGCTCCCTCTAGTACCATGGAAGTCATTCCCTCATGTCTTAGCAGATGTCCTATCATCCTGTCCCTTCTCCTTATCAGTGTTTTCCACATATTCCTTTCCTCTCCGATTCTGCGTAGAACCTCCTCATTCCTTACCTTATCAGTCCACCTAATTCTAATTTTCAACATTCGTCTATAGCACCACATCTCAAATGCTTCGATTCTCTTCTGTCCCGGTTTTCCCACAGTCCATGTTTCACTACCATACAATGCTGTACTCCAGACGTACATCCTCAGAAATTTCTTCCTCAAATTAAGGCCGGTATTTGATATTAGTAGACTTCTCTTGGCCAGAAATGCCTTTTTTGCCATAGCGAGTCTGCTTTTGATGTCCTCTTTGCTCCGTCCGTCATTGGTTATTTTACTGCCTAGGTAGCAGAATTCCTTAACTTCACTGACTTCGTGACCATCAATCCTGATGTTAAGTTTCTCGCTGTTCTCATTTCTACTACTTCTCATTACCTTCGTCTTTCTCAGATTTACTCTCAAACCATACTGTGTACTCATTAGAGTGTTCATTCCATTCAGCAGATCATTTAATTCTTCTTCACTTTCACTCAGGATAGCAATGTCATCAGCGAATCGTATAATTGATATCCTTTCACCTTGTATTTTAATTCCATTCCTGAACCTTTCATTTATTTCCATCATTGCTTCCTCGATGTACAGATTGAAGAGTAGGGGCGAAAGGCTACAGCCTTGTCTTACACCCTTCTTAATACGAGCACTTCGTTCTTGATCGTCCACTCTTATTATTCCCTCTTGGTTGTTGTACATATTGCATATGACCCGTCTCTCCCTATAGCTTACCCCTACTTTTTTCAAAATCTCGAACAGCTTGCGCCATTTTATATTGTCGAACGCTTTTTCCAGGTCGACAAATCCTATGAAAGTGTCTTGATTTTTCTTTAGCCTTGCTTCCATTATTAGTTGTAATGTCAGAATTGCCTCTCTCGTCCCTTTACTTTTCCTTAAGCCAAACTGATCGTCATCTAGCGCATTCTCAATTTTCCTTTCCATTCTTCTGTATATTATTCTTGTAAGCAGCTTCGATGCATGAGCTGTTCAGCTGATTGTGCGATAATTGTCGCACTTGTCAGCTCTTGCCGTCTTCGGAATTGTGTGGATGATGCTTTTCCGAAAGTCAGATGGTATATCTCCAGACTCATATATTCTACACACCAACGTGAATAGTCGTTTGTTGCCACTTCCCCCAATGATTTTAGAAATTCTGATGGAATTTTATCTATCCCTTCTGCCTTATTTGACCGTAAGTCCTCCAAAGCTCTTTTAAATTCTGATTCTAATACTGGATCCCCTATCTCTTCTAAATCGACTCCTGTTTCTTCTTCTACCACATCAGACAAATCTTCACCCTCATAGAGGCTTTCAATGTATTCTTTACACCTATCTGCTCTCTCCTCTGCATTTAACAGTGGAATTCCTGTTGCACTCTTAATGTTACCACCGTTGCTTTTAATGTCACCAAAGATTGTTTTGACTTTCCTGTATGCTGAGTCTGTCCTTCCGACAATCATATCTTTTTCGATGTCTTCACATTTTTCCTGCAGCCATTTCATCTTAGCTTCCCTGAACTTCCTATTTATTTTATTCCTCAGCGACTTGTATTTCTGTATTCCTGATTTTCCCGGAACATGTTTGTACTTCCTCCTTTCATCAATCAACTCAAGTATTTCTTCTGTTACCCATGGTTTCTTCGCAGCTACCTTCTTTGTACCTATGTTTTCCTTCCCAACTTCTGTGATGGCCCTTTTTAGAGATGTCCATTCCTGTTCAACTGTACTGCCTACTGCGCTATTCCTTATTGCTGTATCTATACCATTAGAGAACTTCAAACGTATCTCGTCATTCCTTAGTACTTCCGTATCCCACTTCTTTGCATATTGATTCTTCCCGACTAATGTCTTGAACTTCAGCCTACTCTTCATCACTACTATATTGTGATCTGAGTCTATATCTGCTCCTGGGTACGCCTTACAATCCAGTACCTGATTTCGGAATCTCTGTCTGACCATGATGTAATCTAATTGAAATATTCCCGTATCTCCCAGCCTTTTCCAAGTATACCTCCTCCTCTTGTGATTCTTGAACAGGGTATTCGCTATTACTAGTTGAAACTTGTTACAGAACTCAATTAGTCTTTCTCCTCTTTCATTCCTTGTCCCAAGCCCATATTCTCCTGTAACCTTTCTTCTACTCCTTCCTCTACAACTGCATTCCAGTCGCCCATGACTATTAGATTTTCGTCCCCCTTTACATACTGCATTACCCTTTTAATATCATCATACACTTTCTCTATCTGTTCACCTTCAGCTTGCGACGTCGGCATGTATACCTGAACTATCGTTGTTGGTGTTGGTCTGCTGTCGATTCCGATTAGAACAACCTGGTCACTGAACTGTTCACAATAACACACCCTCTGCCCTACCTTCCTATTCATAACGAATCCAACACCTCTTATACCATTTTCTGCTGCTGTTGATATTACCCGATACTCATCTGACCAGAGAAATCCTTGTCTTCCTTCCACTTCACTTCACTGACCCATACTATATCTAGATTGAGCCTTTGCATTTCCCTTTTCAGATTTTCTAGCTTCCCTACCACGTTCAAGCTTCTGACATTCCATGCCCCGACTCGTAGAAAGTTATCCTTTCGTTGATTATTCAATCTTTTTCTCATGGTAACCTCCCCCTTGGCAGTCCCCTCCTGGAGATCTGAATGGGGGACTATTCCGGAATCTTTTGCCAATGGAGAGATCATCATGACACTTCTTCAAATACAGGCCACATGTCCTGTGGATACACGTTACATGTCTTTAATGCAGTGGTTTCCATTGCCTTCTGCATCCTCATGTCATTGATCATTGCTGATTCTTCCGCCTTTAGGGGCAATTACCCAGCCCTAGGACAAGAGAGTGCCCTGAACCTCTATCCGCTCCTCCGCCCTCTTTGGCAAGGCCGTTGGCAGAATGAGGCTGACTTCTTATGCCGGAAGTCTTCGGCCGCCAATGCTGACAATTTATCAAAATTTAGGCAGTGGCGGGGATCGAACCCGGGACCAAAGACGTTTTGATTATGAATCAAAGATGCTACCCCTAGACCACGGGTACCTGATCCTGGTTTCTGTACAATTCTAACTTGAATTCCTTACAGACGAATGAAAAAACTGGTAGAAGCCGTTCTCTGGGAAGATCAGTTTGGATTCCATAGAAATGTAGGAACACGTGAGGCAATACTGACCCTATGACTTATCTTATAAGATAGATTAAGGAAAGGCAAACCTATGTTTCTAACATTTGTAGTCTTAGAGACAGCTTTTGACAAAGTTGACTGGAATACTCTCTTTCAAATCCTGAAGAGGCAGGGGTAAAATACAGGGAGCGAAAGGCTCTTTACAAACTGGTTTCTGTACAAATTGTAAATAGCCTTTCGCTCCATGTATTTTACCCCTGCCTCACGTGTTCCAACATTTCTATGGAATCCAAACTGATCTTCCCAGAGAACGGCTTCTACCAGTTTTTTCATTCGTCTGTAAGGAATTCAAGTTAGATTTTTGCAGCTGTGACTTATTAAACTGGTAGTTTGATAATTTTCACATCTGTTGACACCTGTTTCTTTGGGATTGGAATTATGATACTCTTCTTGAAGTCTGAGGGTATTTCGCCTGTCTCATACATCTTGCTCACCAGATGGTAGAGTTTTGCCAGGGCAGGCTCCCCCAAGTCTATCAGTAGTTCTAATAGAATGTTATCTACTCCCGAAGCCTTGTTTCGACTTAGGTCTTTCAGTGCTCTGTCAAACAATTTACACAGTATCTTCATCTACATCCTATTCCATTTCCATAATATTGTCCTCAAGTACATCACCCTCGTATAGGCCCTCTATATACCCTTCCACCTTCCTGCTTTCCCTTATTTGCTTAGAACTGGGTTTCCATCTGAGCTCTTGATATTCATAGAAGTGGTTCTCTTTTCTCCAAAGGTCTCTTTAATTTTCCTGTAGGCAGTATCCATCTTACCTCTAGTGACATATGCCTCTACATTCCTGCTTAGCCATTTTGCACTTCATGTTGATCTCATTTTTGAGACGTTTGTATTCCTTTTTTCTTGCTTAATTTACTGTAGTTTTATATTTTCTCCTTTCATCAATTAAATTCAATATATCTTCTGTTACCGAAGGATTTCTACTAGCCCTCATCTACTTACCTACTTGATCCTCTGCTGCCTTCACTATTTCATCTCTCAAAGCTACCCATTCTTATTCTACTGTGTTTCTTTCCCCCATTCTTGTCAATTGTTCCCTAATGCTCTCCCTGAAACTCTCTACAACCTCTGATTCTGTCAGTTTATCCAGGTCTCATCTCCTTAAATTCCCACCTTTTTGCAGTTTCTTCCGTTTTAATCTACAGTTCATAACCAATAGATTGTGGTCAGAGTCCACATCTGCACCTGGAAATGTCTTAAAATTTAAAACCCGGTTCCTAAATCTCTGCCTTACCATTATATAATCTATCTGAAACCTTCCAGTATCACCAAGCCTCTTCCATGTATACAACTTTCTTTTATGATTCTTGAACCAAGTGTTAGCTATGATTAAGTTATGCTCTGTGCAAAATTCTACCAGTCAGCTTCCTCTTTCATTCCTTACCCCCATTCCATATTCACCAACTACATTTCCTTCTTTTCCTTTTCCTACTCTCGAATTCCAGTCACCCATGACTATTAAATTTTTGTCTCCCCCTCCCTATCTGAATAATTTCTTTTATCTCATCATCATACATTTCATCAATCTCTTCATCATCTGCGGAGCTAGTTGGCATACAAAATTGCACTACTGTGGTAGGCATGGGCTTGGTATCTATCTTGACCACAATAATGCATTCACTATGCTGTCTGTAGTAGCATACCCACATTCCTATTTTTTTATTCAATATTAAGCCTACTCCTGCATTAACCCTATTTGATTTCGTATTTAAAACCCTGTATTCACCAAATTTCACTAATTCCCACTATATCTAACTTTAGCCTATCCATTTCCCTTTTTAAATTTTCTAACCTACCTGCTCGATTAAGGGATTTGACATTCCTCTCTCCGATCCATACAACGCCAGTTTTCTTTTTCCTGTTAACGACAGTCTCCTGAGAAGTTCCCGCCCGGAGTTCCGAATGGGGGACTATTTTACCTCCGGAATATTTTACCAAGAGGACGCCATCGTCATTTAACCGTACAGTAAAGCTGCATGCCCTTGAGAAGAATTACAGCTGTAGTTTCCCCTTGCTTTCAGCCGTTCGCCGTACCAGCACAGCAAGGCTGTTTTGGTTAGATCAGTCAATCATCCAGACTGTTGGCCCTGCAACAACTGAAAAGGCTGCTGCTCCTCTTCAGGAGCCACATGTTTGTCTGGCCTCTCAACAGATACCCCTCCATTGTGGCTGCACCTACAGTACGGTTATCTGTATCGCTGAGGCATGCAAGCCTCCCCACCAATGGCAAGGTCCATGGTTTACATATATTGTAAATTAACTCACTCCAAATCATTTCAGCACAAAAATGTTCAAATAATCTATGGAACCTGTACATTAAAAAAAATAATAAAATAAAATAAAAAATTAAAGTGAAGTGAAGAAATGTCAGTGGTGATCGTCCACGAGTCATTAATGATTACTGCCATGGGGACATCCAAAGAAACAGAAAAGAAATAAATAAAAAATATTCTAAACAATATGATTTTGTTATTTTAGTTCATGATTCTTATGTTTTTTAATATTCAAGTAGTAAACAGAACCTCAACCAACGCATTAAAGTGAAAACAACCCTGCATAAAGATTGTTGAAAGGAAAATTCAAACATCTTAGATAAAAACCACTAATAATTTAGGTCTCAAGTGATAGACTGACTAAAAAGAAAGAAAATCAAACTTAAAGTAAACTGGAACAACTTTGTCAAGCAGAGCAACTTTGCCACTTTGTGAATAAAAATATCGTTGACATCTTACTAAGTTCCTGGATCATCGCATAAAGATGCCAATGTTTTCACTGCACAAGGCAACAATTAATGAAGGATATGGCGCACATTTTACATTTATTTATTGTTTCCTCATCTTTGTCAGTGCTTTTCTTTCAGCTTGTGAAACATGCGTTTTCGGTAGTCTGCAAAAGTCTCACACTGTCCACTAATTACAACGTTGCAGTATATAATTACATTTCAGAATCACTTTAAGAAATAAAATGGAGTGGTATATTTACTACAATAACATAACTTGGCAAAGTTGCTTCAGGAAGCTCAATAAAATGGGACAACTCTGTCACCATAGAATTTTGCCTCTTTCTTACATCTTTCAAGCATTTTTTTTTTATTTTTTATTTTTTTTAATCGAGTATTTTTGGGTCTCTGTACAGGTTTTTAAAATGTCAAGACTCATTTTAATCAAACTGGGAGCACACAGGTATCAAAATTACGATATCAATACACTACAGCTAGCTGTATCTATGGTGATTAATAATCAAATGACCAGTGTACAAGCAGAAAAAAAAAAAAGAGTTCAATATTCCTTGAAGAACAACTTTAAACAAAGTAAAGTGTCTCCATTTAAAGAAACCAGGGTGGCAGACTACACAGAGCAGTGAAGAAGAGGAGGAGATCCTTGAAAAAGTCCTCTTATGTGGGGGTTGGGGAATGCCTCCTGATGCCCTTCATCTACGGCTCATAATGACATATTTCTTGGATTCAGTGGGGAAACAGATTTCACTGGTCATACAGGGTTAATAAAAAGATTTGCACTGATTTTAACACAGTTGGTAAAGTTGCCCTGTTTGCCAGGTAACTGTGCCAAATATGTTTTTCACTTTTTAATACATAAGTAAGTTGTTATCTATCCACAGATTATGAAACTAGAGGTCAAGGTTCATTTTTAGGATGGTTTCAAAAATGTTTGTTGCATTAGTAGGTAACAAACCAGGCTGAAGAAAAAAAATGTGGCAGAATTGTCCCAGTTTAAGGTAAATATAGGAATCACAAAGAGTAAAATGTAAAAATACAAGATGTTTTCTTATGTAATGATTGGGAAATAAATACAGCAGCATGGGTCAGAACAGTTATGGGTAACAAGGTGAAAAGTTTATTCTGTAGATAATTTATGATTGTATTTGCATTCCAGTGGTACATACTTCGCTACTATAATAACTGAAAACAACCGACCAAGAACAGTACACCACAGAAAAATGTATACAATGAAAATTTTGTACTACAATAATTATGAAGATCAGGTATAGAGCACAATAAACCTTTTTCTGCCAGTGATCAAATAGGTATCACACAGACAGCCTTTATCCCTTCCAATAAAAGAAGATTTATTAATTCATGCATAGACGTGAAGACAGCTTACATAACTGAGAAATTAAGAGAACGAAATATATGTCATCCCACCAGAAGAAGAAAGGAAATCTTGTCCAGAAAAAAAGGAAGATTTGTTGATTGGAGACGAGTACTGATGGACTGAAACAGAGTGGACACTGCTGGAACATATATCTGCATGAAATCGTCATCAAGCTATAAGTTAGATGCCAGTATTTATTACAGACAGAGTATAGAAGAGGTCAAAATAATGGCTATATGGGTGGATGATTTCTCAATTCTTACTAAAGATGAAAAACAGAAGAACAATTTTAAGAGACATCTCCAAACCAAGTTTAACATGCATGACTTGGGAAAGGTAAAGTATTACTTGGGCATCCAGATTGTTAAAAATAGGAGGACAGAGCAGTTAAGCACAAGCTAATTGTCATATAAAGATAAAATTTTGAAAAAAAAAATGGTATATATAACAAAAACCCACTTCCATATTGATGGAACCAGGAGCTAAGTTAGTGGCCAATGAAGCAGCTGTAGAGTGCAATGAAAATTTACTGTATTTGGAGGCAGTAGGTAGCTTTATGTATCTGTCACCAACTCCAAGGCCTGAAACCACTTTTCCCCACAGTTGTTATGAGCAGATTCTGCAAAAGCGCAAGAGAAAAACATTGGAAAATCATTACAAGGATATTCAAATATCGTAAGAGAACCACAAACTGTAGGTTAAGATACAGTAAAAAGGGAAATATAAACTCAAAGGTCATAATGATGTAAACTGGGGAAGTGGATTAGAGAAAATATTTCCACTACAGGGTGTTGTTTAAGATTGAGGGAAGGACTTATATGCTGGTCCCACAAAACCCAAAAAAGAGTAGTCTTGAGCACTGATGTAGAAGCTGAATATATGGTTTTATCACACGTGGTTTGAGAAGCATTGTGGATAAGGACTCTAATGAGTGAGATAGAGCCTAACATCAGTATGAGCCCAACATCAGTACAAAAAACACCAAGATTTTCAGTGACAAGCGATCTATACACTCAGCCAACAGTGATGTCACTAGTGCCAGAACCAAATACAACAACATTTTATAAGCAACATTTTATAAGGGTTCACATAGAGCAAGAGATTTTGGCTGGTTTACTAACCAAACACTTAAAAAAGTACAAATTTCAGAAGCTAGTGGAACAATATGGTTTGACTTGGGAAAGTGACATCTGAAATATATACACACTGAAGAGCCAAAGGAACTGGTACAACTGCCTAATATTGTGTAGGGCCCCCCACGAGCATGCAGAAGTGTTGCAACATCACATGGCATGGACTCGACTAATGTCTGAAGTAGTGCTGGAGGGGCCTAACACCATGAATCCTGCAGGGGTGATAATAAATCTATAAGAGTACGAGGGAGTGGAGATCACTTCTGAACAGAATGTTGCAAGGCATCCCTGATATGCTCAGTAAAGTTCATGTCTGGGGAGTTTGGTGGCCAGCGGAAGTGTTAAAATTCAGAAGTGTGTTCCTGGAGCCACTTGGTAGCAATTCTGGACATGTGGAGTGTCACATTTTCCTACTGGAATTGCCCAAGTCCATTGGAATGCACAATACACATGAATGGATGTAGGTGATCAGACAGGATGCTTACCAATGTGTCACCTCTCAGAGTCGTATCTAGACATATCAGGGGTCTGTATCACTCCAACTGCACACGCCACACACCATGATAGAGTCCACCAACTTGAACAGTCGCCAGCTGACATGCAGGGTCCATGGATTCATGAGGTTGTTTCCATACCCATACACGTCCATCTGCTCGATACAATTTGAAATGAGACTCATCCAACCAGGCAACATGTTTCCAGTCATCAACAGTCCAATGTCAGTGTTGATGAGCCCAAGTGAGGCAAAAAGCTTAGTGTTGTGCAGTCATCAAGGGTAAACGGGAGGGCCTTCCTCTCCGAAAGCCCATTTCAATTATGTTTTGTTGAATTGTTCACACGGTGACACTTACTGATGGCCCAGTGTTGAAATCTGCAGCAATTTGCAGAAGAGTTGCAGTTCTGTCATGATGAATTCGCTTCAGTTATCGTTGGCCCCATTCTTGCAGGATCTTCTTCCAGCTGCAGCGTTGTTAGAGATTTGATGTTTTACCGGATTCCTGATATTCACGGTACACTCATGAAATGGTTGTATGGGAAAATCCCCATTTCATCGCTGCTTCGAAATGCTGTGTCCCATCGCTCATTCGCCAACTGTAACACCACGTTCCAACTCACTTAAATCTTGATAACTTGCCACTGTAGCAGCAGTTGATCTAACAACTGCACCAGACACTTGTTGCCTTATGTAGGCATTGCCAACTGCAGCAACATATTCTGCCTGTTTACACATCTCTGTATTTGGGTATGTTTGTCTATACCAGCTTCTATGGCGCTTCGGTGTATTTCGTGGTGAGTGTATGTCCATCCGTGGCAAACTGTATGACTTCTCTGTGGTGTTGTCTTGACAACCATATGTGCAAATTTTACGTAATGATGAGTGTTAAAATACAGCTTTGATTGTTCCAGCAAATTAATATTCAGAATTACTTATGCCCCTTATTATTTCAGTAAGAAATGTGAAAACACATAAATATAGCAGTTTACAATTAACTCAAGGAAGGCTGTTTAAATTCAATTGATTTATTATTTATGGTATTATGTTGAACTTGTTGCAAGTAATTATGGCATACAAACAGTACCTGTAAACAGTCTTTGCTTCAGAACTGTTGAAACTTGGAGCTGTAGCTAGGCAACCTGAACCACGGCCAACTTCTGTTTCATTCATGCCTCCTTTTTCCCTTGATATGATGTTTTTGTCAACACGAGGTGACCCAAGGAAGGCAATTAATGCTGGACAGAATTTCTGCCACAAAAATGTACTAAAATGCTTGTTATTATGTATCTGCTGAGGCAAGCTTGAAACAAGTGTGTGTAAGCACTCAAGTAGAAAGACAACACTGTTTCCACAACGACCAACTCTGTAAAAGATGAAAATAATGTTTAAATTTCAAGCACAGTGCATCCAGCAACTATTAAATTGTTTATAAATTTGTTACTAACACTTGAGCCTCATCCATTTTGCTACAGATAAACTGCAATATCGGAATAACCTCATTGAAACAGGATACTCCAGAACTGACATCTCCTTCACCACACCTCTTCAAACTGCGGTCGAGTTCCTGAGATTCTTCTTCTACAAATAAATGTAAAGCATATAATCAGTGCTATATTTTCAAAGTAACTTTCAAACTATAACTATTAAAGACCTACAAAGCAAGCAATGAGAGATATAAATGAGATATGGTTCAGGTGGTTTAAAATGGGTTTGGGGAAATGGGGAGGTGAGGACGGTCATTACATATTAATTTTTCTTACACTACATATTCAAACACATTTATCCTGCTTAAAAGATGATAATGTAGCTCACTAAAGCCAGTACGGACTTCTCAAAGAGTCAATTCTGGTTGACTTTGGCTGATACATCTGTGACATAGCATGAACTGCAACAACCACAATGTTTCCTCTGTGTGCACTATCTGTACTGCAGTCACAACTTCGTTAGTTTTAGAAAAAAGCTTTAAAAATTTTGGTATATGCCCTTTTGGTGTTATAAAGTTCACCTTAATCAATGGTTTTTCTTCTTTTTATATTAGTTATAACCGAATAACTCACTCTCTGATGTCCTTTGGTTCTAAGTTGTTTGATACAAGTTGCACTACATACGTGTATTTCATCGCACAATTGTTTTCATCAACCCATAGTAATTTGCCACTCTTTGGTCACAAAATTTCTTCCTTGGTTACATGAAAAACTTTGTTTCAAACTATTATTGAGTAATGCCATCAAATATATTAGTTTCTACCAACATGCAGTAAAATACCTATTGTATCTATCATGAATTGTGTATTTAAGTTTTCATTTTGAAGTTGGCTCTTTGTAGATATACTGCAGCCTACTTCTCCTTTTGTTTATTATACATCTATTACATTAACTTGATTACATGCTCTGGCTATGTTTCAAAGCTTATTATTTTAGATGATCTAGGTTTCTAGAGCCAAACCCATTTTCTAGTTTTACTGTTTAAAGGATGTTATTCGTGTCTTACAGTGCACTTTACTTCAATTTCAGAAATAATGCTGCCATTTGAAGATAAATTCCAAGATAATCAGATAAGATTCATTTCTCAGATATGTTCTACCAGTTGCCCTCATCACCAATGATGTTTACCCATTTCCACTTTCAATGTTAACACATGACATCTTCGTCTTCTCTTAATTAAATCACTTTCACCACCAGCACTGCACAGAGATCTGCACGATTCTCTTTGTGGAAACAATGAGACCACTGACCAACAATCAGGGTATAAATTAACATCAAAATGTGGTTTCATTCAAATATGTTTACATAAGCATTACATTACAAGATTTTGCACTGGGTGATATTTTTGGAAACTCTTCAGGATGGAGTGTTTTCATCATAATTTCACTTGAATTGTTTACAAATGAATCACTGTCATCATCAAAATCATTGTCAACAAAATTAATGTCGCTCTCATTTTCACTTAAGACATTCCTCTAAAAGCTTTACGCTCTCTTCCTCAGAAAGGAATGTGTGTGAAGAACTAGCCATTTCAATCCCTACTAACGCGAATGTAATAATTACAACCTCCCTCTCAACACAACTGCTACAGTTCAACACAGACTTCCCTAGATGGCAGTACTATACAGCACTGATGCCTTATACACTCATATTTGAGAATGTGGGATGTGAGAACTATGAGAAATCATGTTGAATGAGGTTCGCCATCAGAGAAACAACATTCGCAATGTCAAGTGCCACTTGCCGTTAACACAGAAATTGGATGATTTTTTTCAGTTCCTACCAGAATGAATCGTCCTAGACCACACATCTCCTTTCACAGCTGGAATGGTGTTCCTGCCCTCTGCATATGCATTTTATTTTCACGGACAACTACTACTTTCTATTTGATGTCTGTTACTTCAACACTAAATAATTAACTTGTAATTAATTTCAGGAGGCTCTCAACAGTTAGAGGTGCTTCCCAAATACATTATAAACTATTAGAAGCCATTTTGTAACACAAAAATCTCCTTTGTGTTTACTCTGATGGGATAGCTTTCACAGAATTTTAAAACAATTGTTGTGGCTTCTATTATCTAACATTAAGCGTGAAATCTACTATTTACTTATTTATTTATTTGTATCTGACCCTGCGATACATAAAGATATAGGACAATTGTACATCAACTTAGATTCTTTTTAAACAGGTACATCAACAGCAAGTCTATAAATTACTATACTTCAAACATAATTAAGTTTGGCTTCCATTTCAAACAGGTTTTAATGCTTTACCATTCTGAGGGTGTCTACTAGGTTGTTGTGCAATTGCATTCTACTATGTATGACACTTATGAAAGAATACTTTCACATGTGAAATATACGAATGTTATGGCAGTTTCCTGTTCCATGACTATGTACACAACTGTTTTATTGACAAACCAGGGGAGAAGCCCTGTGCTGCTCAAGTACCTATTTACAACTGTGTATCCAAGCCCGTAACATGCAGCCTCTGGCTCTGTGCTTAATGTCCATGACATCATACAACCTGGACTACTTGTCGTACAATGATATAATATTGTAGGTACATTCAGCAGCACATGTGTATAGTGTCTGCAAAACTCATTGTGAATAAACTTAGTAGCAAAAAACTAATAATTTAAATGTCATACATGATGTTGCAAATTTCAATGCATCTCATTGCTTATAACATCATATCTCCTGAACTATGCGTCACACAATGATATGATTTTGCACTTACATTCACTGGTATATGTGTATACTGTCCGTAAAATGTTTTGTGAATACTGTTAGAAGTAATAAATTATAATGTCATGTCTCAGATGGTAGTTTTACTGCATGAACAACAGAAAAGTCATAAGCAATAAACATTTTTCCTTTCATCATTCCATATCAGTTGTCGATGAGATTTTTTTTTGCATAGGTTTGAAGTTATGTGTAGAGTGTGTTGCAAGTCACTAAGTGCTCTCATCCTCAAATACTGGATGAATAAAGTCTGGAAATCCACCCACTGGAGGTTTTTTCAACTTGCCCTTAACCCCCACTCCTCTGAGAAGTGTCGCCTGACAGTAATATATACATATCATCAGGTTACCTTCCATTCAGAAGGCTGTTGCACTCAGCGACTGTTATACTGACTTGTAAATAACAGAATTCAGCTATCAGTCTTCCTTTTTAAATTTTATTGGGAGATCGAGATTTCAGCTAGAAACCAGCCATTCTCAATGCACTTTCATTTTTGATCAATGCATGTAATGCCTGTTGGTCGGCTGAAATTTGGTCTAGTGCTTTTGGAGGAGATATGGAACTGGCGGGCACGCTCGCGCACGCCCATCCCCCCCCCCCTTTCTCCTTCCCTACACACACACACACACACACACACACACGTACATTTAAATGAGATGTATGGATTCCAAGGGCAAAAGGTATTTTATTACAAAAACTAATCCATGATTTCATGTCTACATGATTCAGGATTTTTAATACAGGGGAATAATGAAGACTGTAACTCTAGTGTACCAAAATATTAATTCAGTACTTCACTTTAAGCTAAATATACTAATGATACAGTTGTAATGGTTAGCTGGTACTCACTTTCAGAAGACACAGTTCGTAGTACTTCTGATAGAAAGTCTTAATGCAGAAAATATTAATTCTAGCTTTAAGAACAATGTGTTACTAGAGTGGTAAGAGCGATTGGTTGGAAAGACTGGAAATGTTTTTTTTTTCCTTTTTTTAGATCCACTTGTTATGAGGATAAGGGCAGGCCAGGATCACGGACAAGGTGCTAGAGAGATTAGGAGGTAAAGACAGTAAATTCATAGATACTGTCTCAAATCCAATTGATAGATGACAGAAGAAACAGAGAGGGAAGTAAAACTTTTTTGCCCCCTGTTTTTTCATTATTTTCTATCTCTAATTGCTTTGTTCTTTCCATCTTCCACTTCTCTTCTTCTTTTAATCCATCTTTACTTCTCACTCTGTTCCTTTCATTGCCGTGGAATTGAAGTTGGCAAAGTTTTTACCAACATACAGCCTTTGACCCCCAATCTCTTCACTGTCTTCTCCTACATCTTTGTCTCCCAACCTTCTCCAATCATCTCTCTTTTCTCCCTGATGAAGGAATGTGTAGTTCTGAAAGCTAGGATTTCTACTTTTTACTTTTAGTGATTCTATCAACTGTTCTACGAATTGTGCCTCCCGAATCCAAGTACAAGATGCAAGGAAGTACCCACACTTTTACATGCATTACAGTCCTTGGCTACACACATACATGCATATTTGCATATTTTGTAAGGTTATCTACCCACCTTCCATTAGTTCAACATCTCAATTCACCTGGATACTTGTCCCACCCACCAACATTTCATATTCATTTCAGTCATAATTAAGCCTCCAACTCCAGCTTGTTCCCTGATCCATCTGTTTGCTTTCCTGTTCTTATAAATACTTTCAAACATGCATCTAATCACTAATAATGCTCACTAAACGACATTCAGGTTTTGAATGTTTTGCTCATAAAAAGCCAATTTTGAATGTTTTACTCATATAAAGTCAGTGTCTCAAAACTTCCCTTTTCAAATGCACTGGAATTTTTGTTTTCAAAATTGTGTGTAGTTGGTCAAAATACTCAAGGTCACTGTTGCTCTTCTGTTTATTGCTTTTGCTGTCCATTTAGTAATTGTCTCACTTCATTTTTAATTTGTACAATTCTATACTTGATATAATGATTGTGCATTGTTTTAGTCTTTTTATAATTGATTTTCATGGCAACTTTCGATCAATCTCTAGTAAGCTCTTCCATTTGTTGTTGAAGGTTGCCACAAGCAGTGCAATGTCATCAGCAATAGATAGGTATACATCCTCAAGTTTTTGTGTCAAAATGAATGATCCTTTAAAATCTGAGTGTGCAACTGCTGAAATCTTGATTCTTCACCTGATATTTCACTCATACAGCTTTCAGCCATCTTACGAGTAGCCAATGGACTGAAGCTACAGTACTTGCTATGGCCTTTTAAACACGCAGACGACACCATTACACATGCAGCCTCAGATACACCAGAGGCAGAGGTCTCATTCAGTGGCAAAGAGCAGCACATAAACAGAATGTATGGTTAGTTAGTAGATTAATGCTGGGATATCGATATTTTGTTAGTTGCTGTACTGTAACAATGTCCTTAAGTGTTTATTAACGAAAGTGCCGAACTCCATGTTTGGTCCAGGGTGAAACCTTTATATCTGTTAATGAAATTTTGTGCCTAATGAATTTCTACTGGTTTCTTCATGATCAAGTCTCAAAAAGATGAAGTTGACGCTAAAATTTTGACATCATTATACCACATACAGTGACAACTGTCAAATCAGTGCTTTGCCACAGTTGATTTATTGGGCTATAAGAACTGGATTTGATTTTTAGTGTTCTATGCACCTTTCATGGATCATGCACAGTCTGTCAAATATATGAAAGGATACACTCATAGGGGATCTTGTAAGCTGCAGCCTTGATGAACATCAAACCATCCTTGACAGAACCCAAAATGGCTGCTGTCTTCAGTGCAGGGCAAAAAATCACTTTCAATTTGTTCTTGGAGTGAATGACGACAGGATTCCCGCATACAGTGGGAAAGCCATGAATTCAAATTGCGTTATTTCATATTTCTCACTTCTGAAGTCTACCTTAGATTTCGTTAATATCACCTTACATATCTGTTGTGGAGAGTCAACATTGCTTCAAAAACTGCTTTTAAATATAAAAGCTCATCTGCACATCGTTCCTTTTAGTGACGCTATGTGCTCTGTGAAAGAAAGTTCTGAGAACATCCCTCTTACAGTAAGGGTGGTGGTAGCTATTTGCATGTAATACAAATCCATGTGAGTTATACCGCTTGTTCAAGGACAAGAAAATTAGAAAGAGGAGATTAGTGTTTAATTTCCCATCGACAAAGAGGTCATTAGAGATGGAGCACAAGCTTGGATTAGGGAAGGATGGGGAATGCAATTGGCCGTGTCCTTTGAAAGGAACCACTCCAGCATTTGCCTGAAGCAATGTGAACAGCTTGTTCAAACATGTTTTCGCTTGACTTATTTTTATCTGATAATTTTTTTAAAAATTTTTATTTTTACTTTGAGGAAAGTCACTGGAATCTGCTAGTTTGAAATGAATACTATTTTGGAGATATGCTGATGACACATTTGCACTGTGCGCACATCCTGAAGATACATTCCAGGGATTTTGAAGCATCTATATCGCATCCATGGAAATATTCTATTGTCATTGGTAACTGAAAAGCTGGGATGTTTTCCATTATTTGATGGTTTCATTCAGTGCAAAGAAGAGGGAACATTGGGACACACATTTTATAAGAAACTGACTTCTAGGGACTTCAAGTCTCCTTGTCTAGGATCTGAGTGGAATTATGATCTTTGGTGTAAATGTGTTCATCATGTTCCCATCTAACACAAAGCAAGGAATCAAGAATCCTTGATTATTCCAAAGAAAATTAAAAATATACCTTATTAGCCACTACTTCCAAAAATTGGCCAGTTATCAAAATTCAGGTATTGAAAATTCCTGTTAGCTGCAGGCTGGTAAAAGCAGCAGGATAAGTAGTAGGCTCTTAAAAAGGATCTCTGTTGTTAAAGATCCAGGCAACAGTTTTATTTGAAAAATATCATGTAATCGAGTACATATTAAGCCACATATAGAAGATAAATGGCAGCTATTTAATCTAATTGAGAAAGTAGCAGCCTTTTTAAAAGTAGTAGCTTTACTTACAATTTACTAGGTTACATTTAGCTGACGTAAACACAACTAGTACTAAGTTTTATAGTGATAGTTTATTGTCGATACGTATATGTCAAATTCAAATGTCCCTCGCCTCATCACTGCCCCAATGTGATAGGCACACGTGTCAAAAAGATCTTGCTGTTTGTCTCCACCTCACGTCAGAGGCATTCACATGTATGCTTTGCTTCGGAGCACACACATCACCTGCGATTTGGTCATACAGTAAGTACGGCGTCACAGTATTTGTTTGAAGAACAATGAGATGTGGTTTTTGTTTATGGGCTAGCCAATGGTAATGTGCATGAAGCTGGAAGGTCATATGAGGAACGGCACCCAGAAAGAAACCACTCAAACCCGGAAACATTTACAGAAATTCACCGGAGAGTTGGCGAAACATGCTGAATAGCGGGATATCATGGTGATGCTGGAAGACCTCAAACACAACAGGATGCTGCATCTGAAGAGAGTGTTCTTGAGCACTTCGAGGAAGCACCTACGACAAGTACTCGAGTGGCTGGACATGACATAGGGGTCACTCATTGGTCAGTCTGGGATGTTTTGAGGGATGACGGCCAGTAGCCATTTAGTTTCCACCCTGTCCAAGACCTGAATCCTGTGGTGGACTATGAACACAGGCTAGGGTTTTGCCAGTGGCTTCTGCAATGTGCTGCATGAGATCCCGACTTCCCTGCCATTGTGTTGTTTACCAAAGAGTGCACCTTCCATCGGCATGGCCTTTACAACACTTGAAACGTTCGTTACTGGGCAAGGGGAAATCCTCACGTCACATATGTCCACAGACACCAGGAACAATTTGGGCAGGCATTGTGGGTGACCATCTGATTGGGCCAGTCCATCTACTTCCTCAACTTACTGGGGCAAATTACCTTCAGTTTTTGCAAGGAACTGCCTGCTGGAAGATGTTCCCCTGGACATATGGCCACACGTGAGGTTACAGCATGATGGGTTGCCCCCCGCCCACACATAACAGTTGTGCTGTGCACTGATATTTAAATGAACTCTTCAATGGCTGGGTAATTGGCAGAGGTACTCAAAGGACATGGCCCCTGTGATCACCAAACCTCGCACCACCAGACTTTTTCCAGTGGGGATCCTTCAAGGTTCTAGTTCATCCACTTGGATGCAAATCACTAAGAAACAAAGAGGAATTAATGGATCACATTCAACATGCTGCCAATCACATCAGGGCAAAGCCAGGAATCTTTGAAAGCGTTCGTCAAAACACCGTTCAACATTACCAAGCTCGTGTCATGTCAGAGGGTCGCCAGTTCGAGCACTTGCTTTAAGTGAACAATGTCCTAGCTACAAAAAAGGCCCTTTTCAAGGCTGACACAATTTGTAAAAGACTTTCTGCATATGAACTAACAGCTGTTAATGGGTTTCTTTGATAAGTATTATCATGAAGCTTCAACAGATGTGTCAGGACCCTGGCAGATTTGCCCCCAGGCCCCCAGAGTGGAAGGCTGGCACGCTACCACCAAGCGTGCGGGCCACCTTGGATACATCATGATGCAGGCGAAGCATTCGTGGCCATGCATTGTCCAGAGCATCCGGCAGTTTGTTTTGTTTTCTTCATATTCTCATTATTTTCAATCATGTTAGTTACCTTCCCACAACCTTTCGTTGTCACTTCAGAACAGTTTTATTTTATACAGCATATTCTATCATGTTAATATTATTGTTTGCTTGAAACTCAAATGTTCTCCTAAATAGCTACCTTCTTCCTTTTAAAAATTTTTTTCCTCTTTGCTTTTGTATACAATTTCTCTGGTACTTGAGAAAATATAGACAGTTCCGTTTTTAGTTCCATTCTGTCCTTGCCAATTCTATTATCTGTTTATTTTCTTATTGGAGAATGTGTTACACACATGCATCATGCTCCTCTTGGCAAATTCCACAACATATTGTGACATAGAAGAAGGTGTAATTAGATGAATGACGAACATCAACATCACTTAACGAGAGCGTGGAGCGAACTGCCTCTGGCCCGAACACATACGGTATATATACAGTTACAGAACATTCCAGTACAATGATTCTTGAAATTTGTGAATACTTCTAGAATGTCCTCAAACTGAGTACAGAAATTAAAATTTTTCAGTTCTGATGTGTTTTGAACTCTCAACCCTCCATGCAACAGTCTAGTAGCATAACCACTACACCACGGTGACTGTGGTACTCAGCTTCTTCTGAGACATTGCTGCCTCCTTAAGAGAACAGTGTCTCGGTGTTACATCCTCCTTGCCCAGGAACGAGTCATCAGTCCTGCATATTCCAACTCCCGATGACTTATGTTCGCCCTTACTGTGATCTTAGAACTTCCTTTGCCACTATGCTCTTCGTAACCTTTCCGCTTGTTGCCTGTTGCTGGAGCTTCGAATTTACCCTGGATTGCAATATCCTTATAGGGCTTCATTCGAAGAATGTGGACCGTATCTCTGATCTTTCGTTGCCTTGAGTCAGGGTCAAGATCTTCAACTTCATAAGTAACATCAGACACCTTTTCTACAACCTTATAAGGTCCATAGTAGTGCCTGAGGAGCTTCTCAGAGAGACCAACCTTCCAAACAGGAGTGAAGATCAAGACAAGGTCACCAGGCTGGTAGACAACAGGGCAGTGGCTCACATCATACCTTCAGCAATCATTTTCTTCAGCCTTCAGCATATGGAGTCGAGCTAACTGCCAAGCTTCCTCAGCTCTGGTTAACACCTGGCCAATGCAGTCGTCGTCCACATCATCAGGATGTAATGGAAACACAGTGTTCATTGTCATAGTTGCCTCGCGCCCACGCACCAGGAAAAATGCCATAAATTCTTTGGTGTCTTGTTTGGTGGTGTTGTAGGCAAACGTCACGATAGGTAGCACCTCATCCAAGTTGCTCTGCTGAACATTGATGAACATTGATAGCATGTCAGCCAAGGTCTTATTAAAGGTTTCAGTTTGTGGATGGTAGGCAGTTGTCATGTGATGAGTAATGTTGCACCAATGGTTCATCTCTGTCACAAGACGCGATTGAAAAACTTTCCCTCGATCTGTAATTAACTACCTTTGGGCAACGTGTTTTAATACAATGTCTTCCACAATGAATTTGGCTACCTCAAATGCTTCAGCTGTTTCCACGGCTTATGTAATGGCATAGCATGTCAGATAATCAGTTCAAACAATAATCCATCTATTGCCACTATCAGACGTTGGAATTTGTCCGAGGAGGTCAATCCCAACACGCTGGAAAGGCGTTTTGGCTGCTGGAATTTGAGTTGGCCAGGCAGTTTCTGAGGAACCACCTTTATCCTCTGGCACTCGCGACAGTGCGACACATAGTGATGGACACTCCTAAATAAACCTGGCCAGAAAAATCTCTTGTGGATCTTATCGTATGTCTTAATAAATCCTAAATGTCCAGCTTCAGATGTGTCATGGAATTTCTGTAGAACATCTAAGCACGTGTGTTTAGGAATCACTGGTAGCCACCTCTTTCCAAACGGATCAAAGTTCTTCTTGCAAAGTAATCCATTAACTACCTTAAACTGTCCTTTCACATTCTCTGACTAATTTAAGGCAAGCATAATTTGAGATATCTTGGCATCCTTCTTCTGCACAGCAGAGAGATCCTGGAGAGCTGCAACACAGTCACTATCTTCATCAAAGTCTTGATGGTCTTGCACAGAGTTTCTCGAGAGACAGTAGGCATCTAGGTGTTTTCTTCCACTTTTGTACACTATGGTAATGTCATACTCTTGAAGACGTAGTGCCCACCTGGCAAGTCGTCCTGTTGGATCCTTAAGACCTGTCAACCAACAAAGTGAATGATGGTCTGCAGCAACTGTGAATGGCCTTCCATAGAGATACTGCTGAAATTTGCACATGGCCCAGATCATAGCAAAACATTCTCTTTCTATAGTTGAGTAGTTTCTCTCGGCTTTTGTAAGTGTCCTAGAAACATAGGCTATAGCCTTCACTTTTCCATCCAAAATTTGTACCAGAACAGCACCGATTCCATACCCACTGGCATCTGTGTGTAGTTCTGTAGGTGCTCTCTCATCATACAGACCAAGTACAGGGTCAGTCGTCAGAGCTTTTCGCAGCACATTGAAAGAATCTTGTTGAGCACTACCCCAGATAAATATAGCATCGGCATTTAACAACTCTTGGAGTGGCCCGGCTTTGATACAAAAGTCTTTGATAAAACGACAGTAATAGGAACATAATCGAAGGAAGCTTCTCACATCTCTAATACTTTTAGGAATAGGAAATTCTGTTATAGATCTCACCTTTTCTGGGTCTTGCCACACATCTTCATTTGACTCACAGTGTCCAACTATTTTGATTTCTTTTGCTCCAAAGAGACACTTTCTTAGATTAATTTTCAGTCTGCCTTATTGGAGACACTTAAGAACAGCCTTCAGTCTTTTTACGTGTTCATCAAATGTCTCTGAGAAAATTATAATGTCATCTAAATAACAAAGACTTAAAAGATTATCCATCATCCGTTCAAAAGTTGCTGGTGCATTACACAAACCAAACGGCATGACCTTAAACTCATACAGGCCCTCAGGGGTGATGAATGCAGTTTTCTCACGATCAGTCTCATCTACTTCAATTTGCCAGTATCCCGAGTACATGTCCACGGTTGAGAAAAATTTGCCCCCATCAGTCAATCTAATGTATCACCAATTCATGGAAGGGGGTAAATGTCCCTTTTAGTTATCTTATTAAACTTCCTGTAATCAACACAAAAGTGCCAATTGCCATCCTTCTTCCTGACGAGAACCACTGGTGATGACCATGAGCTCTGCGAAGGCTGAACAATGTCATTCTTCATCATTTTCTCTAGCTCATCACGAATTATTCGACATTCCATTGCTGGCACACGGTATGCTCTCTGGCTTATTGGTTGATGGTCTCCAGGGCTAATCCATTGCTTCACCGTCAATTTGTCTAATTTGCTCTTCGCCTGTGGATTGAAGCATTAAGAGAACTCTTGAAAAATGGCAGGTAGCTTCTTCTGTTGTTTATTAGTGAGATCTGGTGATAGTCAAGTTAGAAGATCTTGTCTCGTAGTGGTAGCGCCAATTTCGCCCACAGACTCGGCATGGGAGGTTTCTATGACGCTCAGCTGTTCGGAAATTAACGGCTCAGCGTTTGCTACGCACATGTGTCTTGGAAGGATCTGCAGTTCTCGGCAACAGTTAACTATCCAAAATTCACCAAATCCATTCTTAAATGAGATGACACAGGATGAAATGACCAAGTTATTCTTCAGTGGTATGCTTCTCTTACATTCAACTACAAGATCCTTGGTTGATACATGGCATGACACATGATAGTTACCTTTCTAGCGCTGTCTGCAGGAATAATCACTTCATCCAGCACACATAGTCTCCACACACTCCGATGAGCAACTTCCTGTCCACGGCATCTCATCTCGTCTAGCATAATCTTTGAGCAACCACAATCTATAATTGCCTGAGAAGCTTTCAAAAAGTCCCACCCGAGAATGACATCATGACTACACTCTTGTAAGATGATGAATTCTAAGGGCTGTGTATGGCCACTTATACTCACATGAATGACACATCTTCTGGTAGGTTTTACATATTTCCCATTAGCCACCTTCAGCAGAGATGTTTTGTTGTCAATGAATACGGTTTTCTGCAACTGGTGATGGTACTTCTCCGAAATGACTGAATATGATGCTCCAGAGTCCACAAGAGCTTGGGCTGGTTAGCCATCCATGAGGATATCGACATAGTTTCCAGTCATTTTTGTAGTGATCGATGGTGGAGGATTTTTCTCTTTGGCGGCCTCACCTCCAAGGAAGGTTGCACCCTTTAGTTTTCCGGGTTGCGGCAGCTAGGTGATCGGCTGGAGCTTCCTATGGACACCTGTTGGGGAGCATCCTCTCCAGTGGCTAGCTTGTGGCGATGGTGGCCTACGTCGTCTTACACCCACATCTTCTTATTCATCTTCATCGTCCCGGAATTGTGCTGGCTAAGATCAGTTTACTGTCTTCTGGCAAGGGCATCATCAAATATCTGCCGCCTTTCTTGACAACAGCACAGCACATGTCCCAGCCGTCCACAGTGAAAACATACTGGTTGGTTATCCTGGGTCCTCCAGACGTCAGTTTTCCTTGGTGCCCAAACAGGTTCCTCATGCAGCATTGTAGGAACATAACTTCGCCTGGGCCTCGGCTTTTTCACCGTTTTAAAGGGAAATGAAGGACGAGAGATCGGATGCAATGTCTATTCCTCTTGCTCCCAAGTGCCTTCTGAACTTCCTTTCTCACTATCTGATGAAGAACACTTGTGAAATTAGTTCCTTCCTCCATCACAGACATCGATAAGACGTTTGGAAGCCGTTCAAACTTCTTGCGTGTAATTCTTTTTTGATGCATTGACTCAATATACTGGTACCATTTTTTGAAGTATACTGGCACCATTTTATGAAGTCGTCTGCTGTCAAAACCTCCTTCAGGAGTAGGGCTTGATACATGTCATCAGCAACACCCTTCAGGAGATGCGAAACCTTATCTTCCTCCTTCATTCTATGATCCACCATTGTACACAGCTCCAAGACGTCTTGAATGTAGGATGCTTTAGTTTCTCCTGGACACTGTGGCCTGCACTTTAATTTATCTTCAGCCCTGCGCTTCTGTAGTTGTGTGTCACCGAAATCCTTGTACAGTTCCGCCTGGAATACTTCCCAGCTTGTGAACCTCATACCATTGTTTGGCAGTGCCCTCCAAGTAGAAAAATAAGTTAGCCAAACACACGGTGTCATCCCATTTGTTAAATTTGGCTATCACTCATATACCTTCAGCCACTTGTTTGGATCTTGGCCATCGTCACCAGAGAACCCAGAAGGATGTCTCATGTGGTGGCACACAGTTGCTGTCATTGTAACATCCTCTTCTTCTTCTGTCTCCGACAGACTGTGATCTGTTGAATAAGGCTCCAACTCGGGTTTCTCACTATGTAAATGATGGCTCTGTCGTGGCCTGATGGCAGCCACTGTGTCGTTGATAACGTGTGCTATCACAAGTTCCAATACCCAGTGCCTCCACCAGAATAATGTCATGCAGAAGAAGGTGTAATTAGATGAATGACAAACACTAACTTCACCTAACGAAGGTTTATGCAACAGCTGCACATACAAGAGTGCGGAGCGAACTGCCTCCGGCCAGAACACATACGGTATATATACGGTTACAGAACATTCCAGTACAATGATTCTTGGCATTTGTGGATACTTCTAGAATGTACTCGAACTGAATATAGAAATTAAAATTTTTCAGTTCTGGTAAGTTTTAAACTCACGAACCTCCATGTAACAGTCTAGTATCATAACCACTACACCACGGTGACTGTGCTATTCAGCTTCTTCTGCGACAATATGACCTCTGTCGTTTCTGGTGCCATATAGGAACTTTCCCACTGAAAGGGCATTCTTTAATTTGTTCTACTTTCACAGCAAACTCCCTCATTATTATTTTCTGTGCATATCTGTGCAGGTACTCCTACTCCTTGTAAAAATGCAATTTTGTTGGTCCATGGGTTTGAATGTTTTTCATGGAAAATATATATATGTGTGTCTGCTTGTGTCTGTATGTGTGGATGGATATGTGCGTGTGTGCGAGTGTATACCTGTCCTTTTTTCCCCCTAAGGTAAGTCTTTCCGCTCCCAGGATTGGAATGACTCCTTACCCTCTCCCTTAAAACCCACTTCCTTTCGTCTTCCCCTCTCCTTCCCTCTTTCCTGATGAGGCAACAGTTTGTTGTGAAAGCTTGAATTTTGTGTGTATGTTTGTGTTTGTTTGTGTGTCTATCGACCTGCCAGCACTTTCGTTCGGTAAGTCACCTCATCTTTGTTTTTATATATAATTTTTCCCACATGGAATGTTTCCTTCTATTATTATTTTTAGAACAACAGAGCTATTCTGTCTTAAATGCCCTAAAATTTTGTAAAAATATTTTTAATTTCTCACTCAGAATAAAGCCTACACCTTAACCTCCTACCTGCAATGTCCCTTTGTAATACAAACAGATGTTCTGATAGCATTACACTATACCATTTCCTCTTACTTACTTTGTTTTGCAATTCCAGTATCCTATTTTTAGATCCCAGAATTCTGTAATTTGTTGTACAAAAATAAATAAATAGAAACAGCTGTGTTTTCAAGGGTCATATTATTACTGTATATTTAATCAACTTCATGTAGTAATTTGGGGGAGAGGAGGTGGATGGAGGAGAAGGGCTCAGAAGCAGCTGGGAGTGCCCTGTGGCCTCAAGGTGATGCCCAAGTTTCCTGTGGCCAGCGCTACTAATATTCTTTCCCTCTGTTCAGAATACAGACACTCTAGGAACTTGCACTGTCAAAAGGTCCTCTGAGGACCAAATGGTACACAAATGTGCCAGATCCCAAAAATTTTGGTGAGATTTGCAAAACCTCAGCAGATCTATGATCACAGAAGTTTCGGCCTATGTCAGAGTGCTTCAAAATTTGTGAGCTGATTATGTGTTAGTATAAGTGATAGGAAAATTTTAAGAATGGGCTTGTAATTGTACAATGATGGTACTTATATGCTACTGTAATGCATCTCCTTCAAAATAGTCCCCTTCTGACTGGGCACACCGACTCCAATGTTGTTTCCAGTTTTGGAAACATTCCTGGAATTTTTTTTCCTGAAATGTATTAAGGATGCTCTCCATATTTTCCTGGATGTCTTCAATAGTCAAATCGCTTCTCTTTCAGTGAAAATTTCAGTTTAGGGAACAGGTAGAAGTCCGCAGAGGCCAAATCAGGGGAATATGGCAGTTGTAGAAGCGCAGGAGTTTTGAATTTGGTCAAAAATTCAATGATGGAGAAGGCATGATGAGCCTGAGCATTGTCAAGATGTAGCACCCTTTCCACAATACTGGCCTTTTCTTCCGCACCTTTTCGTGCAAACGCTCTAGGACACATTTGTAGTATTCCTGATTAATTGTCTGTCCTGCAGGGGTAAATTCATGATGCACAATACCGGTAGAATTGAAAGAAAAAAAAAAAAAAAAAAAAAAAAAAATCACCAACATTGTCTTCACCTTTGACAGACTTTGACGTGGTTTTTTGGTCGTGGAGAACCTGGAGTCTTTCACTGCGAAGAATGCACTTTGGTTTCAGCATCATATCCTTATACCCACTATTTGTCACCTGTAATTACTCTCTTTAACAAATCTGGGTCATTTTTAGTCTGATTAATCAGTTCTTGGCACACTTAAAGTCGGTATTGTCTCTGGTCACTTGACAACACTTTTGGAATGAATTTTGCGGACACTCAACACATGTTCAGATCTTCAGTTAAAATTGCCTAAACTGCATAGAAACTTAAATTAAGTTCATCATCCACCTCCCTAATTGTAAGTCTATGATCAGAGTGCACTAAGCCATGAACTTTCACAACATTTTCAATCGTTTTTGAGGTGGAAGGACAGCGAGACCGTGGTTCATCTTCAAATGATTCACGGCCTTTTTTAAATCTGTTGAACCAGACAAAAACATTTGACTGGCTCATACAATTATCTCCAAAAGCTGTTTTTAGTAGTTCATAAGTCTCAGAAGCTGATTTCTCAGTTTTAAAACAAAATTTCACACTAACTTGTTGCTCCATTTTTACGTTCATTTTCAAGCAGACAGAATCCAGCTACAAGCCCTAACAGACCTGCACTTGACCAGCTGCCACAACGAACTGAATAAAGGAAACACAATTTCCTGTCAGAGGGTATTCGAGGACAAGGCAATGACTCACTCCCCACCCTCTGTGTACCTGCCCACCAAACCATTCTTGAAACTTTCCAATCACACCACATAGTTATTTAGCAATTGATGTCTCTGTGTCACATGTACAACATTTAGTCAAGAATGAAGCAGACTGACTCACCACACAGTCTGCAATGCAGGTTGATTAGCAGACCATCCATATTTGTTCTCCATAAAGCAACCAATCAAGAGTGTTAACTTATGGTTGCATTACATGAGCGTTTACAATGGGAATGGGGCTCTATCCTTGTTAAAGCCCTTTATCCTCAATATGATGTAATTAGTACTCTCCCCATGGTTTTCAGTATAGTCACCTTTTTGCAGCATTATCACTAAGATCATCTGTACATAAAAGAAAAAGTAGTAAAAGTCGAGAACCCTGTGTAGATCCTTATAGTCCATGACTGATTAGCAATTCTGCTGATGAACACAGTGCTGTTTTTTTAATCTTTCCAGAGGTTGTGTCATTCGTTGCTTTATATGACAGAACTTAATCCATTCACTTGCCAAATATAGAATTTGTGGTGTCACCGCCAGACTTGCTAGGTGCTAGCCTTTAAATCGGCCGCGGTCCGTTAGTATACGTCGGACTCGCGTGTCGCCACTGTCAGTGATTGCAGACCGAGCGCCGCCACACGGCAGGTCTAGAGAGACTTCCTAGCACTCGCCCCAGTTGTACAGCCGACTTTGCTAGCGATGGTTCACTGACAAATTACGCTCTCATTTGCCGAGACGATAGTTAGCATAGCCTTCAGCTACGTCATTTGCTACGACCTAGAAAGGCACCATTATCATTTGCTATTTATCTTGTGATGCATGTACCGTCAGACCGATGTTCACCAATTATGGATTAAAGTTAAGTATTCCAGAAGCTACGTACTATTTTTGCTACTATAAAGACCTTGTCCTGTTCTAGACCTCACGCCATCCTGCGTGAGCTTAAACGCGTGCCTTCGGCTTCCTCTCTTAGTGGCTTGGTTGTCTTGCCAAGTCACAACAGTTTGGCGACAAGGATGGGATTTCGCGTTCGTAATTATACGGACTGATTTACTTGTGTAATGGCTTCGTCACAATCTCCAGATGTACTGTACGAATTTTATTGCTTGCAGAATCAGCAGACGCAGGCCTTATTGGATGCCCTTGGACAGCTCGTCCAGGGTCAACGTGCAATGCAAAACAATGCGGCAGCCGCCGCTCCACCGCTACCGCAGCCACAACACGCTGTTGCACCAACTTTTCGTCCTTTTGATGTGGCACTGGAAAGCTGGACGGAGTGGTTACACCAATTTGGATTCCATCTCGCCGCCTACAGAATTCAAGGTAACGAGCAGCAGCCTTTCTTATTATCATGCGTCGGCGTGTCCATGTACCGTGTGATAGTCAAATTGTTTCCCCGACGCGACGTAGCAACTCTGTCCTACGACGAAATTTTGTCTGCATTAGATGCATATTTCAAAGAATCAGTCAATGTAGTTGCGAAAAGGTATACCTTCTTTCGTATAAAACGTACGGCCGGTCAAACTAATCGGGAGTGGGTTGCAACCTTGCAAGGCCTTACTAGGGATTGTGCTTTTGAATGTGGATGTGGACTCCCTTATTCAGATACTATGGTACGTGATGCAATTGCACAGAACGTTTCTGATGTTCATATAAGGGAACAGATTTTGAAACTAGTCAATCCCTCCCTTCAACAAGTGATGGACATATTGGATCGGCAGGACACACTTGACGTTCCTCAGGAATCATTTGAAACTTCACCGGCCGTGTGTCACATTAACCGGCCCGCCGGGCGACCTGCATGGAACAGTAAACAGCCCTCGCGCCCGACCGCGCAGCTGCCGCCAAGCTCTCCGCCACGTGTGCCGCACAAGCAAGCAAATGCAGTGCTAAAATCATGCCTGCGGTGTGCTACTAGACATTCGGGTGAGAATTGCCCGTCACGCCAGGCTATTTGCTTTTTCTGTAATAAAAAAGGACATGTTCAAAGTGTTTGCCAGAAAAAGCTCCGATCGGACACTCACAACCATTCCAGGCCCTTTGCTTCGTGCCGGCATCGGAATCGAACCCAGAATACTCAGGCTCATGAACCTTCGCCCATGGAAATTCATGTAGTTCATTCCACTCCGCCCAGTGCCTCTCTCTCTAACAGTGACTGCGTTCGTCCCACAAATAGTGTGCGTCGACATCGCCGGAAATCCCGTCAAGTCGCAAGTGATTCTGTACCGGTGTCAGTTCACGTTGCACGAGGCAGTCGCTCTTGTCGTCAGCAGAACAATAAACTTTTTGTAGATTTGGACATTAATGGCAACGTGATACCATTCCAGCTCGATACCGGAGCTGCAGTTTCACTGATCAATCACGACACGTGCAAACAGCTGGGCACACTTCTGTTGCGTGCCGCAAATGTTAAGCTCAGTAGTTATTCAGGACAAGCAATCCCTGTGTTAGGACAGTGCAGCCTTCGTGCAACATACAAAGGACAAACAAAACTTGTGTCATTGTACATCCTTCGTTCTTCTTCTGCAGTGAACTTGTTTGGTTTGGATTTATTTCTGTTGTTTAACTTGTCTATAGTCAATCAGGTCCTATCAGTGAACCAAACTGTGCCTTCAGACAGTGTTTCTCGTCTATGTGCAGAATTTGCAGACATTTTTGCACTGGGCCTTGGTTGCGCTAAGAACTATGAAGCACATTTGGAACTGAAAGTAAACGCGCAACCGAAATTTTTCAGAGCGCGCAATGTTCCCCACGCATTGCGTGATGAGGTCGCAAGAACATTATACGATTTGGAACCACAAGGTGTAATTGAACGTGTGCAGGCTTCTCTCTGGGCATCACCCTTAGTAATTTTGCCAAAACCTTCTGGAAAATTGAGACTTTGTGTGGACTTCAAGGCCACAGTGAATCGACAACTAGTGATTGCAACTTTTCCTTTACCCCGCCCGGAAGATCTTTTTGACAAACTGTGCCCGGGTAAATATTTTTCGAAGTTGGACCTGGCAGATGCGTACTTGCAAATACCGGTGGACAAAGAATCCCAGCGCGTTTTGGTGGTTAACACGCATCTTAGTTTGTATCAATTCAAACAACTGCCATTCGGGTGTGCATCCGCCCCTGCATTGTTTCAGCAATATCTACAAACTGTTTGTGCCTCGGTCCCTACTGCAGCAAACTATCTGGACGATATTGTGATCTCCGGAAAGACAGAAGAAGAACATTTAGCCAATCTCAGAACACTATTTCAGGTCTTGCGACAAAATGGTCTTCGCTTGCGGAAGGACAAATGTGTGTTTTTTGCTCATGACTTACCCTATCTGGGCCATGTACTCAATGTCCAAGGCATACATCCCAGTCCAGAGCACCTCCGTGCCATACAAGACTTGCCTACGCCGCAGAATTTGAAGCAGCTACAGAGTGTGCTGGGAAAAATCAATTACTACCATAAATATGTGTGCCACGCCTCTTCTATTTCAGCTCCGCTTCATCGCTTACGCCGTAAAGGTGTTCCGTTCGTCTGGACAACAGAATGCAAACGCGCATTTCGCCAATTGCAATCGGCGTTGCTTTCCAATACTTGCCTTACGCCATTCGATCCCCAGAAACCCCTTTTGTTGATGGTGGATGCATCGGATTTCGGGATCGGTGCTGTGCTTGCGCACAAAGATGGATCGCACGATCGCCCTATTGCCTTTGCGTCCAAATTGCTCTCGTCTGCACAAAGAAATTATTCACAGATCGAGAAAGAAGCTTTGGCTCTCGTATTTGGTGTTACAAAGTTTCATGATTTCTTGCATGGTTGTCACTTTACCATCATCACGGACCACAAACCTTTGACATCGCTTTTCCATCCGAACAAGCCTGTACCTCCACGTACAGCGCAGAAATTCATTCGCTGGTCTATTTTCCTCTCGCAGTACCGCTATGATATCTTGTATCGGTCCACTGTTAAGCACGGAAACGCCGATGCGTTGTCCCGTTTGCCTGTTGCTGAGGATAGAGCGTTCGATTCCTCCGAACTTGCTTGCATGTTCATTGATTCGGAAACCGATGACGTGGTCGAATCGTTTCCCATTGATTTTCGTCGTGTAGCTACAGCCACAGCTGCTGACCCTGTCCTTACTACCATTCTGCGTTTTGTTGCTACGCAATGGCCCTTGTCAAAGTCACGGATCGAGGATCCGTTGGTTTGCTGATTTTTTGCTCACAAGGAGAGACTTTTTGTACGAGGTGGTGTTTTGCTGTTGCGTTCTGATAATGATCAGTCCAGGGTCGTGGTCCCACGTTCGTTACTGTCCTCTGTCTTACGGCTTCTCCACCACGGACATTGGGGTATAGTGAGAACGAAACAACTTGCTCGTCAGCACTGTACTTGGTTCGGAATCGATGCTGCGATTACGAATATGTGCTCTTCTTGCAAGGCGTGTGCCGAACAACAATCCGCACCACCGCAGAAATTCTTTGCATGGCCAAAAGCCACTTCCCCTTGGCAACGCTTACACATCGATTTTGCTGGTCCATTCTGGAATGCTCGATGGTTGGTTCTGGTCGATTCATTCAGTAATTTTCCTTTTGTTGTTCGGATGTCTTCCACGACGTCTTCTGCGACCATCCAAGCGTTATCTGCTATCTTTTGCATTGAAGGTCTGCCACAGACTATTGTTTCTGACAATGGCCCACAATTCATGTCCGCAGAATTTCAGTCATTCTGCAAGGCCAATGGTATTCAACATCTGACGTCCGCGCCATTTTCGCCAGTCAAACGGTGCCACTGAACGATTGGTCAGGACTTTCAAGTCACAGATGTTGAAGTTAAAAGAGTCGCATTCTCGGGAGGACGCGTTATTGCTCTTTTTGTCCTCGTATCGCTCTCAGCCCCGAGATGGTCGCTCGCTGGCTGAGTTGCTCCACGGTCGTCCTCATCAAACCTTGATGTCTTTGCTACATCCGCCGCATCAGGTTCCTGTGCAGCAGCAGACACCTGCTTTTGCCCCAGGCAACGTTGTATACTATAGCAACTATCAAGGTTCACGGCGTTGGCTCGCAGGGCGCATTCTTCGCTGCCTCGGCCGTGCTGTGTATCTGGTTTTGGGGGCCTCTGGTGAGGTGCGTCGGCATCTCAATCAGCTGCGCCTCTGTCGTCGCACGGGTTCTGCCATTCCCCGTCTGCTTTCAGCGACGGTGCCGTCCGGTCAGCGCCCTGGGGACCCATCTACTGGCTCGCCTCATCCCCAGGTGTTACCGACGCTGCCTTCCATTTTGCCCCATGGCACCGCCGCCGCCTGTTCTCCCGCCAGCGACGTCCAAATTGGACACGTCGCTGCAACCACCGGACGCCTCCCTGGGTCACGCGCCGCCGATCGCTTCCCGTGACCCGTTGTCCTCCGCCATGGACTTCTTGCCCGCTCCGGACCACATGGCGTCTTCGCCCGTCGGGTGCCCCGACCCGATGGAGGTCAACTCTTCGGCCCCTCCTGTCTCTTTACAGGCGCATACACCGCATGTTGGCGAGCACCCTGGACTAGGTTTTCAGGCGTTTCCTAGCTCCCCTCGGACCGAATGGCAGGGTGCGGGTGGCACAGCCTCGCCTGTTGTATCTCCCCACCTCATCGCATACGTCAACATAGGGTCCTCCCCATGGCGGGCGGAAGCCTTATAACACAGCCGTACGCCGATTTGCGGGGGAGGAATGTGATGTCACCACACTTGCTAGGTGGTAGCCTTTAAATCGGCCGCGGTCCGTTAGTATACGTCGGACTCGCGTGTCGCCACTGTCAGTGATTGCAGACCGAGCGCCGCCACACGGCAGGTCTAGAGAGACTTCCTAGCACTCGCCCCAGTTGTACAGCCGACTTTGCTAGCGATGGTTCACTGACAAATTACGCTCTCATTTGCCGAGACGATAGTTAGCATAGCCTTCAGCTACATCATTTGCTACGACCTAGCAAGGTGCCATTATCATTTGCTATTTATCTTGTGATGCATGTACCGTCAGACCGATGTTCACCAATTATGGATTAAAGTTAAGTATTCCAGAAGCTACGTACTATTTTTGCTACTATAAAGACCTTGTCCTGTTCCAGACCTCACGCCATCCTGCGTGAGCTTAAATGCGTGCCTTCGGCTTCCTCTCATAGTGGCTTGGCTGTCTTGCCAAGTCCCAACAGAATTCCTTTCCTTTCCAAACCATCTGGTAAAGTTATCATTATAAGAAGCATCATATACTTTAGATAGGTCCATAGACATCCCAGTGTTTGTTTCTTTGTTTTATATGGATTTTAGGAAATCATGATAATACGTACTGACAAATCATAAGTGACTAAATCCTAGTTCGTAATCTGACAGTAGTGAATTCTTTTTTATAAATCTAGCAGCGTATAAAACAGGTTACTTCAGGAAATCACGGTATGAAGAGTACTCGCAAAATTATAATTATCATCTCAAAAAATAAGGCCACATAATTTTTTTTCCTGCAACCCTGGTACAAATTTAAATCCTTACACCACAGGTTAGAACATACACAGATACTATAATAGGCAGAAAACAGACAATCCAACAAAAGAAACTCACCAAAATGATAAACCACACCAACACCTACCAATCCCACCACCAATACAACAAAAAAATTATCTAACCAAGACAGCAGCCTACTTGAAAAGGGTCCAAACATAACATAAACACAATAGTGTCACACAAGACAGTAGAAAATATCATAACAGAAACTGAACACATCATAAATCAACAAGAAAAACTAAACCCACCTGAATTCAATGCAAATCTAACAAGAGAACTAGTTGCTGAGGAAATAAGAAACATAATCAAAGGGAATGAAACCACCATACAAGAAAACACTAGGACTGCTGAAGAAAAAAACTATAATATGCTATCTTCACAAAATCCGACAAGGTTAATTCACTAGTAGTCATAAACAAATAGGAATACATTCACAAAACATCAGAATTCATCCAAAGCAACAACATCAGAGAATTAAGAAGTGACCCAACAAACCGATACCAAAGTAAGTTACAGAAAACCTTGAAAAACATAGGAACGATTTTCACAGAAACACAGATTAAAAGAATGATACCGAAAAATCCCAAGGCCCCCACCCTAATATCATTGCCTAAAGTTCACAAACCTGGAATATCTATACATCCATTGATAAACTTCACCAAAGCACCAACATATCACTTAGCCAAAAACACACACACACACACACACACACACACACGCACACACACGCACACACACACACACACACACACACACACACACACACACACAATATACAAACACACTGAAAACAGAAGTCTAAAGAACTCAAGTGACTTAATAGAAAAAATAAGAAACGAAAACATCCCAAACACAGCAACACTGATTTCATTTGACATAATTTCCATGTACACACACATTCCAACAGAACAACCATCAACATCATAGAAAGAAAACCTCCAACTACAAAGAAACATACCCACAACAAACATACAAGTAATATCAGCCATACTCAGGCTCATCACAGAGCAAAACTTCTTCACATTTAACAACAGATTTTACTCTCAACAAGATGAACTACCCATGGGATCCCCAACCAGTGGCTGCTTAGCTGACATTTTCCACAATCAGATAGAAAAACAAATCTTTGACAGAATGGTAACACCAAAACAATACTAAATAATAATTGGTACAGATATGTAGATGACATAATTTGCTTAATAGATGAACCACAGCCTTGCATAAAAGAACTTCATGACAACATAAATTCAATCCACCCACAAATACAATTCACCATTGAAACACAATCAGACGAAAAACTTAATTTCTTAGATCTCACCATACACAAGAGAAACAACAAACATGAATTCACAATCTACAGAAAACCCACAATTCGTAACCAATCCAATCACCCAATAACTCACAAAGAGGCCAAATTGAGATATTTACTACACAGACTGAACAAAATACCCATGAACAAACATGATTACACACAAGAACTGAACACAATAAAACAAATTGCACAGGAGAATAGATATGGTGCAAAGAGAGTAGACAAAATAAACCACAAAATACAAAAACAAACAACACATAACCATCAAACACACACACAGGCAAATACAACACAACACACAACAAATCAGCACACAGTAAGCAACAAATGGCACATAATGACTTACAACAACGGAGTCACACACAGGGTGGGTAATATACTAAAGAAACAAGGACTCAATATAGCATACAGAACCAACACCACAATACAAAGCAGACTTGGAAGAAATACCACCAACAGTACAAATACAGCCAGTCTGGTATATACCAACTTACTTGCAACTGCTGTCACTTTGTGTAAGTAGGACAAACATGCAGGAATTTCTGAACCAGGTATACAGAACACCTCAGAGCACTGAAAAGCAATAGCTCACACTCAACATTTGCAGACCACCCGATAGCACACAATCACCACCCAACAAACATTGAAAGTAGCAGCTTATACCAAAAATTAACTATAGAAGAAAACTATCATATCCAAAAACCAATAGCCCAAGGAAACAAAATACTCAATGAATACACATCACTGTGCAACAAAACCCTCTTCGCCACAATAGAAGTACTATTTAAATAATAACCACACCAAAATATCATCCCCCCCCCCCCCCTCGCTCTCTCTCTCTCTCTCTCTCTGCCCCAGTCCTCAACCCCCCCCCCCTCCCCCCCACACACACACCAAATGCACATCAAACTCGTGTGCCTCACCCAGCAAAACACGCTATGAAACAAATGAATACCACACAGCCACTACAACATGTACTGCCTATGTTTTGAGAAATCAGAAAAAGTACAGTGCCATGAGACCATAGATCACGAAGTAAGCCTATTCCCTTCACCAACATCATAGAAGAAAGCACCACAATATCAAAACTGTAAGTTACACACAAAAAACGTGATATAGACTCATTTCCATTTGTTAAATAAACAGAAAAATAAAAATTACATTTTTGCTGTTTGCAAATGAGACGTTGTATGTTGTGTAACAGAATAGCTACCAAAATAAATGTCCAATAGCATCATGTAAGGTACGTAAACTAATGCATACATCCATTTTCTGCCAATTCAGCTATAAAAGGAATAATGCTGTAAACAACACAAATGTTAATATGTAACAACAATTTTACAGTTAAAAATAAAAATTAAACCCACTGAAGATAGCAAAAAAAATGATGAAACCTGTACGGGTGAAACAAAACAGAGAAAAAAGGTGTCTTGCATAAGGTGGAATTTTTCATCCTATGTAATTTGTTTTCTGCATTTGAAGTGGAATGACACTGTAACAATCCGTGCTGAGTTGGTGGAAACATACAGCAACAATCCAATATGCAACTGCACAGTGGCGACACTTCCAATGTTGTCAAATAATTCTGAATGACAAAGAATGAAGTGGAAGACCCGTCTCTCTGTGAAAAACAGGGAATCACAAGAGAAGTGGTGCAACAACGACTAGTGTATTATGATCAAGGTGATAGTAAAAAAAAGTGAAAAATAAGTCATATATCAGTTTTCTACATCTTGCATGACGCTTTGGACACGACAAAGGCTGTGTTCTGGGATTGCACGCACCAATTTAAAAATCCTGCCAAAATGAAGCAGGAGCAAAGATGTTGCAGCTGTGTCAGTCCAATCCAGATGAATTCTTTAGCTACCTAATCATCATATTTAAGTGTTGGGATTATCACTATGACCTCAAGATAAACGAGCAAAGCAAATGTTGGAAACATTTGGATTCAACACCATTTAAAAAGGAAAAAACCATGACAACCTGACCATCATTGGGCAAGGTGGTGCTGACTGTTAATTGTGGCTGCAATGGACTGGTGCAAATAGATTATGCTCGTAAGGGGCAAGTTACAAGAGCATACTGCCAGAATCTCCTCACAAGGATACAGGAGGCTAGCAAGACAAAGTGTTGCAATAACCTATACAACATTCTGCTTTTGTGGGCTGATCAATGATTGCTTTCTCTTTTCTTGCAATTTGTCCTCTCAAAATAAATAAATAGTAGAAACAACTGGATTTCTGAGGTTAATATTATTATTGTCTATTTAATCAAGCTTCATGTAGTAATTGGGAGGAGAGGGGGGAGGGGTGGGGGAGGAGGAGGAGGAGGAGGAGGAGGAGAGCACAGAAGCAGCTGTAAGTGCCCTGCGGTCTGAAGTTGATACACTAGTTCCCTCCTTGCATGTTGGGCATTTCCAGAACGATGATGAGATGCTTTTCAAGGTCGAGTATTTCCTGAACAGCCAAATGGCAGATTTCTACAAAGTCTCTGCCAAGCCATTTACTGTTGGGAAAATTCATTAAGCTATTAGAGGGGGTAGTAAAAGAAAACGTACTAGAAATAAATGGGAAGTGACTATATGTGGAGATTTCAATACAGATTTCATCTCCAATAGTTATGACCAAGGATACCTAGAATTGATTTGGCTTGACCCTCACAGTTAGACGTGAGTCCCATAAAATTACCTACCTAAGCAATGGCAGCAAAAACAAATACCCTTCAATCAGTTTTAACCAAGAAAGGAAAGCTAAGATTTCACAGACTTGCTGGCTCAGTTACATTTTTCAGAGAGATTTTACAAGCTGAGAAATAGGAAAATGTTTACCAAGGACATATAGCAGATGAGAAATTTAATTCTTTCTTACATATATTATTACAACATAACATATCCAGTTTCCTTTTACAAGGAGTCAGGTACATTCACAGCAGATGCTGACAAAGAAGGTGGATAAAATCTAGAATCAAAATACCTTGTACAAGGATGTGAGAGATACATTTAATACAAAGGATTGGCTGTAATCAAGACTTAAAAATACACCATAAAATCAAGACTTAAAAATACACCATAAGCAGTACTGTAAAATACTTCAACAGGTCTTCAAAAAGATGAAAACACATACTATGCACGAAAAATTTAAAATGCCAGGAACAAGGCAAGGACAATTTTGGCATTATTAGGCATGGAACAAATAAACTTGGTAACGCAAATGATATTGAACTTCCAGATGGTAGCAATAGCGAGACAGGTGATATGAAATTAAAATCATTGCCTATTAAACTCCCTGAATTCTTCATAACAGCAGCTGAAAGCATGGGGACAAGAAACTGTTCATCAAAAGTAGATCCAATAAACTTACTTAGACAGATAATAAGTACTCCATCAGACAGTCTTCCAAACCCGTGTGTCAGAGAGATCACCAAAATTATTAGGTCACTAAAAAGAAGCCAACATACTACAAGCTTGTGCAGACTTGGTAATGCCACCCTTGAGTTACCTTCATAATCAGTGGATGTGTCAAGGAGTATTTCCTGAAAGACTGAAATATGCTGCAGTAATGCCAGTATTCAAAACTGGATGTAAGAAACTGACCTAATTACTGACCGATATCACCCCTTCCCATGTTCTCAAAAAGTTTTGAGTAGCTTGCAACAGATAACTGAACCATCATTTTGAGAATATTGAGCCATCATTATGAGAATAACATTTTAACAGCAGCTCAGTTTGGCTTCTGCACAGGCTTTTCTACTGAGAATGCAATATATGATCTCAAAAACTCAGTTCTAGAAGAACTAAACTACAAAAATTACCCTGTTAGCATTTTCCGTGGCTCTTGCCAAGGCCTTCAACTGTGTAGGACATAGAATTCTCTAAGAGAAATTAAAATGGTATGGAATTAAAGGTCTTCACCTTGGATGGACGGAGCCATATCTTCACAACAGAAAACACAAGGGTTACATTAACAAATGATATGACAAGAATAAAATTAAATTTGTGAGGGAACTCCTATTCGTGACCTACAAAAATTTTTAAATGAGCACATTGGAGGACTCTTCAAAAACTGTAATATTTGCTGATGACACAATCACATTGATAAAAGACCCAAACACATAAACATCAGATACAGCCAAGAGAATAATTGAACAGGGTTACAACAAGCTCACAGCCAACAACTCAACTCTTACTCTTGCAAAAACTCATATTATGTAACTCCAAACAAATAAATCTGACTTACATGCATCAGAAGTAGGGATCATTGGGCATACATTGGATGATGCTCCATGTGTGAACTTAACCCTCTTCAGGAGTGTAGACTCAAACTTACGTGGCAACACACAATACTTCCTAATGATGATTGTGGTTAACTTCAGGAGTAAATTTATGCTTTTAGTATCCTCACAAGCAGACATTGTGATGGAGGCAGAAAAGCTGGTATGTTCATTGTGGCAGGACAATGTGGATCAGTGGATCACTGCCATGGGTGGATGGGGGGGGGGGGGGTGTTCATGTGACACGTGCACATGGTATGGGCGCCAGACCTGCTGACAGAATCTGTACCTGCTGGGAACAGTAAGCTGGGCTGGGCAGTTTTAACGCCAAGCTCAACCACCGTGGACCTCACTTTGCACTTCCACCAGTGCATTTTTTCCTTGTGCTCACCCACCAGCCAGTCAAGTGCTCACCCACCAGCCAGCCAAGCCAGTCACATGTTGTGTTTATCACTGTGCTTGTCTCTACTCAGTTTCAGATTTTCTGCTTCTTGTCGACTGAATTGCATGGCGATTTTTATTTCCTCTTACAGGGTTCAGTTGCACAAATGCGCCAACAGTACTGTTGGGGGTCATTGTTACAACTGAGCAGATACTACAATGATGAATTCAGCAATTCACAAAAACAATATTAGAAGCAGAAATAATTTCCCTATAGACTGTGCCTCCCTCTCTAGGAATCAGAATGGAGTTTTACACTCTGATGCAAAAGTCTATAACAGGCTCTCAATGGAAACCAGGCAAGAAACTGAAAATCCCAAAATATTTATAAAATGACTCCTCACTACCCACTCCTTCTACAGTATATCTATATACCTGGACTCGGGACTGTAAATTCTGCCTAACTCTAATATTTTTAATAGAATCTGATTTTGCCAGTATACAGACAGCTAATAGTGGTCTGTTTAAAGTTTGAAGTATCAGATAACAACAGCAACTGAGTAGATAGGAGGAGCAGTGGCTTTCATTTAAGTAGTTGTATTTTTTCATAACATACAAACGTAAAGTAATCTGGAACTAATTACAGTAATTATCAGTTTGAGTAGTTAAGTGCTAGCCACAATTTATTGTTCATATACTTTACAGAAGTAGTCAGCACTGGTTACTTGTGCCTACTGACTCATTCTACATCTCTGAAATATCTCCTTCATGATGGACTCTTGGAACGTGTGTGAATGAATAAACTGATGATGCATTAAATGGTAAATACGTAGATAAGAATTAAAACCACCATCAAGTTTTTGGTTGCAGCTTGATATTTATTTTCTGAGGTGATTAAACTTTTATGGCTACCCCTCATAAGCTTTTAATTGTTTACATTATCTGCTGTATCCTTCTAATGTAATGTGGGAAATGGGGGGGGGGGGGAGTGACTTTAGCAAGCTTTGGAAAATTGAAGAAATACCCATAGAAAAAGAGAGATTAATTGTAGACATGAAAGTTTCTACAGTAAATATCCTGTGTGTTTTATAATACAATCTGGATTGCACTCAAAATCACAGTTTTTACTTTTTCTTTTTAGCATGATTTCCAATACAATGGTTTGTCTGAGTACCTTCATGGGTACTGACAAAAGACAGTGAATGAATATTTTTGATTAACTTCCTTTCCTGAGAGGAAAAGTTTTAGGAAGGTAATGTTACGAGGGAAAATCGGAAAGTAATGCACAATAAATTTTTTAACAAAAAGTTTAACAGGTAACAAAAAAACAAAAAATAATTACAACTGAACTTATACCTTATACCCACTTTTCTACATAGTCATGCATCATGGCACCAGTTTCAATATGCCCTCTTCATACAAGTGTGGTAAGAGTATAGCCATCTGCAGACTGCTAATTTCACTTCCACATGTGTCATAAAGTGTTGGCCAGGCATGGGATGAAACATTGCTGTTGTTGTGGTCTTCAGTCCTGAGACTGGTTTGATGCAGCTCTCGCTACTCTATCCTGTGCAAGCTTCTTTATCTCCCAGTACCTACTGCAACCTACATCCTTTTGTATCTGTTTGGTGTATTAATCTCTTGGTCTCCCTCTACGATTTTTACCCTCCATGCTGCCCTCCAATACTAAATTGGTGATCCCTTGATGCCTCAGAACATGTCCTACCAACCGATCCCTTCTTCTAGTCAAGTTGTGCCACAAACTCCTCTTCTCCCCAATCCTATTCAGTACTTCCTCATTAGTTATGTGATCTACCCATCTAATCTTCAGCATTCTTCTGTAGCACCACATTTCAAATGCTTCTATTCTCTTCTTGTCCAAACTATTTATCGTCCATGTTTCACTTCCATACATGGCTACACTCCATACAAATACTTTCAAAAACGACTTCCTGACACTTTAATCTATACTCGATGTTAACAAATTTCTCTTCTTCAGAAATGCTTTCCTTGCCATTGCCAGTCTACATTTTATATCTTCTCTACTTCAACCATCATCAGTTATTTTGCTCCCCAAATAGCAAAACTCCTTTACTACTTTAAGTGTCTCATTTCCTAATTTAATTCTCTCAGCATCACCCGACTTAATTCGACTACATTCCATTATCCTCGTTTTGCTTTTGTTGATGTTCATCTTATACCCTCCTTTTAAGACATTGTCCATTCCGTTCAGCTGCTCTTCCAAGTCCTTTGCTGTCTCTGACAGAATTACAATGTCATTGGCGAACCTCAACGTTTTTATTTCTTCTCCATGGATTTTGATACCTACTCTGAATCTTTCTTTTAAAGTCCAATGGTGCATGGTACAAACTGTATGGTGGATGCCAAAATTTGGCGATTATCTCATGAACAGGAGCAGCAACATGGAGGCAAGTATTGTCATCAAAAGTTTGACAGCATTACCATTATCATTGTGGCATTTGTCAAGCAGGGCACGATGTAACTTAACCAAAGTTTTAATGTAGGCTGCGGCTTCACATTGTCCCATGTTCAGCAAAGTCCACCAATAACAGCCCATTCATATTTCAGAACACTGTCACAAGTACTTTCCTTGCAGACTGTTTTGAACAGTAGTACTGCTGACAAGATGACTTCTGTATATATTATAATTTATGTATGTTTGATGACGCTGGCATTGATTTTGTGTTTAGCATTTGACGATGATACTATGGCTCCAGTATATTAGGATATGTTTTTATAAAACATATCAGAAGATGGTCATTACAGACTGAACCCGGTAATCTGATGACAAAAATTTGTGACCACAGACATGAAGTAAAGAAAATTTACACTTTGAATTATTATTATTATTATTATTATTATTTTGTATTGGTGAACCAGCATGTTTTCACTCCATACAGGACTTCTTGGTTTCAGGCATGAAGTGGTATGCCCACTGCTCATTACCAGTGATGATTCTTTTTTGTAAGTCATGCCCTTCTGCAGCATAATACATTAAGTGATCCAAGGTTGTCATCAATCGCTGGTGCTTGTGATTGTCTGTCAGGTTCTTAGGCATCCAGCGAGCACTAACTTTAAGAAATTTCAACATATCATGAACAACAGTGTACACCGCACCATAGGAAATGCTGATCTGCTGCAATACAGTTCACACGCCAGTCGTTCACAATTGCTGCCTCAGTAGCTCCTACATTCTGTGGGGTCGCAGCTATTACCAACCAACTGGAGTGTGGCAAATCACTAAAGTTCACACAGCCCTCTTGGAAGAATGCACACCACTGGAAGACATTGCTACAGTCCATACAGTTGTCCCCATACCACATGTACCTGTGAATTTCACTTGGTTTATGCCCTTTGGCCCACAAATATTGAACTACATTTCATTGTTCTTCACAAGTTGATGACAGTAACATGAACGTCACGTTTGTTTCATGGTTCAGACTTTTCTTGTTAGAGCTGCACATGGAAACAAAATACCCTCTATAGCACAAACTTCAAATTATAATATCGTGAAATTTCAAGATCCTGGCTGCAATACCAGGAGAGAAAAAAAGATACTGTGCTTTACTTTGCGATCCTCCCTCATATTTCCTATATTGCTTAAGAAAACAGTAAATGTGTTACACACCCAGAAAATTGCAAAAAGAACGCAGTGTCTGACTAGCGGCGGCCTGTGCAGCTGTGCGAATAGCTTGATTGCCTGTCTCATGGGCTTCACTACACAATGTAAGAATCTGGATTATAATGCGACCATTCATTGGAGAGTAGCTGCTGCAGGCAACATTCAGCAGCACCTAAAACACAATACACAGTTTATAGGAAGCTTTCTTCTCATGCATCCGTAGTGTTATTGTTTGAACATCTGCCTATGAGGCTCAGGTTTGCTATAAATAAAGAGATATTTTAGAGTAGGATCTACATATTTCTAAAACTCAATATTTTGTGAATACGACACTGAATACTGTAAACACTTGAATAACCTTCCTCAGAATTCACATTTCTTCGAAAAATAGTAATTATACCTTATTAAGCAACAACACAGTTGCAATGTTCCACCGTAAATTTGACAATGTGACAATTTTGGTGGCTTACCTTAAGCATATCAACCTGTGTGTCATCAGACTGTGAGAGGATGGAACTCATTGCATGCAGCAATTGTGATGGAAGCCACAATGAATCATCCTCTGGCTCAAAATTAGAATGGAATCTATCATCTCTCAACAGTTTCTGAAATCAGCCCAAATATACAATTAACAAACAAACAAGAAAGAGGGTATTTCAGCTAAATCCAAGCATAGTTTAACTTTAAAGGAAATCTTCACACCATAACAACTGTCAGCAAAATTACATCTTCAGTGAGTATTTCACTGCCGTAGAATACATTTTAATATTGAATAATATTACATTTCCTTTGTGTACACCAATAACATGAAATAGAGTGCTCCAACTCAAATTTTTCATACTTTTGCAGCTCAATGCAAGTGCTCAAGTTTTCTGACCATAATTTCCACTGTCCCTGTATGACTAGCTTTTAAAGAAATTATTCACAGCTGCTGTGACGGTTCACCACAATGTTTGCAGTGACCCAATAGCAATTGGAAAAGGTCAATCAATACTGTAGCATAATTTCCAGTAAAAGGTGCTAATACTGATATACGAATGTGCTCCGAGCAACTTATCTTCTTTGCTACTAACCGAGACACAACAGCTATTAAATACAAAATAATAGACAAAATTAATAAAAAAATATTGCTTCCAATTTGTACATCTCTGTAGGTGAGTGGTCAGCACATCTGACTGGGGTGTGGAGGATCAAGGTTCAGTTCCCAGCACTACCAGAAAATTTTCCTTAATGGGAGAGCTGGAATAGGATTCATACATCCTTTTGGTGTCAACTGGGGAGCTACCTGAATGAGAAGCAGCAGCCCAAAGGTCTGGAAAACTGACATCAGTGGGGAGAGCAGTATGGGGCCTCTGCACACTGCATCCGAAAGACACTATATGGTAGAAGACAATATGCTGGCTGGTCAGCACTGTGCAGTCCTTTAGGTCTGATCAATTAATTTAGTTATTTTTTTCCTTGTTAGTCACTATAGATTTTGAGAATGTCACCATCATATTCCAGCAAATACAGTTGCCATAAACAAGTTACTTTATTTGTTTTTTGAAAATGTGTTAATTTTTGAAAGGTAAGTTAAATAATGATTTCATTAATTCCTTGGTGGCATTCAGAAGATAGAAATGATCTAATGATCATATGCATGTAAAAATGAAATGACCCAAGAACTTGTATGAAAATAAAATGTGGAGGAAGGAGAGATGTAAATGAAATTGCTTGTCTTCGTACATCATACTTGCACAGCAAAGTGTAACAGTACAGATGAAAGGAGAAAGTGCTACAGCAATCATCATAGTGATAACAGCACTGAGAAGCATGAAAGGAAGACAGATTTAATTCAACAAAAATATGATTATTTCGGACTTGCACCAGAACTGGATGTCATAATTTAAAATGTGGTGTATTTGCACAGCCCTATTGAAAGCTGAATCAGAATATCTACGTCACACAGCAACAACTTGGAGGAGGCATTCATATACATATTTTTACTTTTACTTCATCCTATTGCCCATTACTTTTACTTGTTATTTGCTCTCCCACAATTACATGACATAACTGCCTACCCACAAAGTTATTATAAGCAGGAAGACAGCACAAGATATCTTGGTGTCACATCATTTCTCCTTTCTTTGCAGAGATCTCTTATACTGTCTCTTGCTTAACTATATCTTAGCCACTGACCTAGGCAAACTGGATGTATTATCTCTGCTTTTTATGTGCTGGGTACAAATTCTGAACAGTTTAAAGCCTCATAAGAATATTAGATGATAAACAGTGTATAACAGCATCAACCTGCAACCATTCTAGCACTTTCAGTGTAGTCTACAGACCAGTAATGATAGCAATACAGCATATTAACAGGAAAATGAACAAAAAAAAAGACCTTTAGCAAAAATTATGAGACAGTCATGAAATTTTATGATGAAATGATAGCATCTTGAAACAGTAATGATCACTTCAAGCACTGCCCAACTGCAATTTAATACTGCAGTTTGGCTTACATGATTTTCCACATCTTTATAATAAGAAGAGCAAGGCTTACACCAAAATTATACCACAGATCATCACAGGATCCTTCATTTAGACTTTAAATTGGATGACAGGTGGCTGTGTTGTACATGTAAGTGTGTCAAAAAGAACCCAGAATTAGTGTACAGGTTGTGATAAGACTTTCACTGATTAACTTTATATTTTGACTACATAAGATGATCCACATCAATTAAATGACCAGCAAAACTCAAGACAGTTTGTGCTTCAAAATTCTGTCTACCAATCAGCATGTGAGAAACTGGTTTGCATAAACACTGAAGACAATCCCAATGCAACTGCACATCCACTTTCACCACTTTGTGGTGATTCTCTCTCTCTCTCTCTCTCTCTCTCTCTCTCTCTCTCTCTCTCTCTCTCTCTGGTATACTCTTCAAACCAGGTCTTACTTTATACTTTATGCCAAATTAATATTTGGAAGAAACACAAATATATAGGCATGGTTTAACAAAGGAAAAAGAAAGAAATGTAAAAGTTTAATATTCTGTCAACTTCAGTGTCACTGGAAATGAAGCACGAGTTCAGTAGAAGAATGGGAAAGGAAACTGCTTGTAGCATTTCAAAAAGATATACTTGGTATTCAGTTTCATATGATGTATCACTCAGATTGGTTTCAAGATAGTTTGGGTTTTCTTTTAGTCTTTTCTCATATGACAGAACTGCAGTTTACATTGCACATTCCAGAACTACATACATATGATAATGATTATCAATATCCTTTGAGAGAGTTGTTTTCAGTACATCTCCAGAATGTTATGAACAAAATGTGGATAAATGAATTGCAGCTTAAATGGTATCAAGCAATAAGGGGAAAGAACCTTTCCAAGAGCCCAGTTGAAAATATGACCCACTAGAGCTGTATAACACCAGAACCGCAGCAGAGAATATCCAGGTACTCTGTGCTGATCTACGCTTGAAATGAGAGTAAAACTTTAACTCACTGACGCAAATATTCAATCAGTCACTTGGAAAGAGTTGGAATTCTGGAATGAATCAGCTTACTGTGTTCCATGGTTGTTGAAATAGGTGCACAAGTTTCAAGAGTTGAAAAGGATCAGAAGCACAAGTTCACATTGTTCAAGAACAGGGAAGGAGATCAAGGCACTTACTTCTTAAAGGAACCATTTGCCTCAAATGATTTAGGGAAATCAAGGATAACCTAAATCTGAATGGACAGTGCACTAAAAATGTGGCAACTCAGGCTGCTCAAGTTGAAATGTTTACACACTTTTTTTTCTACTTTAAGGGAGATGGTGGTGCTTCTGGTACAAATTATGTTGTGATAATTGAGTCCATCATCAAACTACAATATAAAAAGGAGACAGTATGTAGTTGTAGGGTTGCAGCATGGGGGCACCAGTGAAAAATCAGCACTTTGATGTTTGCTGCGAAGCTCATGGGTATAGTATTCTGGAAATGTAAAGGCATTTCGTTCATCTTATTTCTCCAGGAATGTTGTATCAGTAATGCTTCCTACTACTGTGATCTTTGTTGCTACATTCTAACTGCCCATTGTTCAAAAGATGTGGCACCCTGTTCAGATCTGTGCAGCTCTTTCACATTATTTCACAGCTATAACCCAACATATATTGGCTGATCGGAATCAGACTGCCCTCAAAAATTCACCCTACAGCTCAAATCTGTCACAACGCAACTTCCATATGTGTGGGTCACTCTCTGTGGATGGTGTGTCACAACTTATGTAGAGAAGCAATTGTTTACAGCTTGAGATGTGTCTCCATAGTTTTTATGAAAATAGTGTTAAAAAACTAGATGGCTAATAGCAAAATCATATGGATAAGATCAGTGATTATGCACTGATAAAAAATAAAATTTGAATAAATTTTGAATAATACAAATTTTGTTACAGAAGGTTTGTTTACAATGGTTTATCACTGTAGCATGTTACACACATGTAAAATCACAAAATAGAAACTACAAGTCTGCAACTCATATTTGTTATCTGCTCACTTAATTATAATACTGTATATTGTGTCATTAGAGCTTCAATAAATAAATGAAAATTGTTCTGCATTATTGTTTCACTGTGTTATGTGAAAAGCTGTTGCAGTTTGTTTTTCCATTATATCACCAACAAATGCAAACTAAAAACAATTTTTAATGTTCATGCAGAACTTACATGTAATCCAGTCAAACCATAAGCCACAAATTTGCTTCGTTTTGTCTCCAGAGCCAACTGGAATGTATGGAGGCATTTTGCTCGAAGATCATGTGCTGGGTCTCTTAATAATCCCTGCTGAGCCTCCAGAAAATCTGAAATTTCATATATATTTCCTTTTACTATTGTATACAGTCTGCATAACAATGAAATCCTCAAAACCTCTCTGAATAGTTGCCAATGAACAATGTTAACAGGTGAACAATGACTATTACAAATCACACTACGTGAATGGAACTAAAATTGGGTTTAATATTCTGTTTCTCTTTGGAGGTGGGATGAAAGCTCAGATTGGACAACACTGCACAATACCTTTTCAAGTGAATCATCTTGCCATCTGCAGTACGCGATGTGGGATGGACATAAATTTGTAGGAGCCGTCTGCTCTCAGATTTGTAGCAAAATAATGTTACTTTTTAATTGTCCTGGGGCCAAAAACCACATACAAAGCAAGATGAAATTGGTTTCTGTCATGTGACTGGTACAAGACATGCTCAATATGCTGTCCACAGTTTTCTGCCCCAAGTTGAAATCAACTTGCAGAACAGATTGGCATGTCTCAGGGGTCAGAATGCACTGCTTAATGCGTGCCTTGCCTTCAATTCAGCTATGTTCATAATTGGAGGACTGAACAAATCATCTTTCAGACAGCCCCATAGCCAGAAGTAGGGAAATGACGGCTGATAATTCTAGCATTTCCAAAATGCCTCTGCAGCAGCCACTTTGCTGGCTGTGCAACATGGGGAGGAGCTCCACCTCATGTAAAAATCACCCCACCCACACATCCAAGCTGCTTGAGGGTTGGAATGGCATTGGTGGGCAAAAAGACACTCCTAGCATTTACCAGTGATAGTACAGGTAACAGGACCTGCACCACTCATCTCCTCAAAAAAAGACAGCCCTACAATAAAAACACCCCAACTTGACCACACAGTCAACTTTGCAGAATGAAGTGGTACTGGTTGACGGGTCTTTGTATTTCCCATTGCCCATATCCTGCAATTCTGCTTACTGACATGTCCTTGGAAAAGGAAATGAGCTTTGCTGTCCACAGAATGTTCCAAGGCCATTCAATGTCCACTTTCATGGGAGCAAGAAATTCCAGTGTGAACATTTGTCTTGCTGGCAGGCAAACAGGAAGCAATTCCTGAACATGAGTGATTTTGTATCGATAGTAATGCAGGACATTTCGTAAGATTTTATGCACCGTGCTCACAAGCATGTATAATGTTCGAGCAACTCCCCATGCACTGTATGTTTGCACACTGCCTGACCCTTCCTGCAATGGTGTGGCCATGTTTTCAACTGACATTGGTTCAACTGCTTTCCTCCCTTTGCCACATTGTAATCCAACACAACTTGTCTCTTTGAATTTTGTAATCATTTTCTCCAGACCCTTAGCTGACACTGGACCAATGCCTTTTTTCATACCCTTGGGTGGCTGGAATCTCTCTGCAGCTGCTGGTGCACAATCACTGTCCTCACATAGGAGCTTTACAATCAGCGCATGATCCTAGATGAAGACAGTAATGTTGGGCATTTCGGATGCAAACTGAGCAACAGCCATGTGCTGCGTGTCTGTTGGTGTGCATATTCTGACACTTACAGTGCCACCTATTAGTCAACTATCCCCCCTCCCCCCAACACCATGACATTTCCCACTGCATCAACAATATGCTGTTCAAATTTTACTTCATTCTGAGCAACAGGTGTCCTTTTACAGTGTTTTGAAACTGGAACTTTAATTATGGATGCCCTGGTTATATAAGAAATGCACTCATCATGCGGTGGCAGGAGAGAACACGTGTAAAGGTTCAGGAAATGTGCAAGCACTCAGAGACTGCGGCTCCTTCTTCTGGCAGGGGGGTTGAAGGGAAAGGAAAAGGGGTGAAGGAAGAGGGCTGGTGAGCTTTGGAAAAGTTATGGAAAAGTCGCCCAGAACTCTGGGTCGAGGGAGGCTGAGAAGGAAAGACTGATAGTTGGGGACTGCATCAGATGAGATTTTAAAAACCTGAGAGCTTAAAGGTGGAAGATAGGGTAATAAGCAAGACAGAGATTACTGACAAAACATCATACAAGAGTCCAAACAAGCAGAAAACTATGTGCATTATATATGGCAGACAGGAGGGGAAGGGGTGGGGGGCAAGGGGGTCAATAGATAAGTCAGAAAATAAAAGATGTAGAAAACTAAAAGGGAGTGAATAAAAGGGATAGTTACTGAAAAATTTGCTGAGACCAAAGAAATTAAAGTAGATTAGACCAGATGGGTGGCGAGAACCAAGTATATGTTGTAACAGCAGTTCTGAGAAACTGGTGGCAGGGGGCAGAATCCAGAATCCAGATGGCATCTCTGGTAAAACAGGCACCATCAGTATGACGACAACCAGGTTATCAGTCAGGATGAATGGGCATAAGCGTGATCTTGGTGCCCGTTTCATCAAACATGCCCCTGGATTCTCCCTCCTGATATCAGTTTCTCAGAACTCCGCAGGTATGAACAGAAGTTACAATATGTGCTTGGTGTCCCCCCCCCCCCCCCCCCCCCAGAAACTATTCTTTTTCTTCACTTCCTTTAGTTTCTGTATCTTTTATTTGTATGAATGTATGCATACACACTCTACATCCATCCTAAACCAATGGATCTACATCAACCAAATTCATCACCAACTTCTTGGAAAAAAGCACTGTGGGGTAAGAACCTCCTATCTTTCATGGGGTTGATGTGAGGGTGACATGGAAAAATAAAACACAATTGTCAGGAGGAAAGTCAACCAAATTTTTTGTACACATGACCCATTACTTGTATAAAAATACTGTAGTGGTAACCTCTCCCTACTACCCCAAGGGCAGGGGTGGAGGTGAGAAGCGATGGCAATAAAAAATTTCAATGATGGCTCATATTAATATCAAATCCATAGTTTTCAGGGTTGCCAGGCTCACTGGTGACAGTCCTGTCAATGTTTAACACTTGGAGTTGGTGAAGGATGTAGATGCAAAGACACTGACATATCAGTAATATTTCTCACTGTGACCCCCTGGAGCAATTGCTACCAAACTTTCTACAAACATGACTCATTATGCATATAGATAGCCCTACTGCACCTAGGGGTGGTGGTGGGGTTAAGAAGAGGTGACATGTAAAAATGTTTGAAAAGACTTGTTGGTACTTGCGTTGACATTTGTGAAGTGGATGAAGCCATGGGTTAAAAGCTATTGGTATAATATTTCTGTTCACACAATAAAATTGAAAGTATAGGTTATATTGAAAGAGTGTGTAATATTACTGAGCAGATCAAAATTTTTAGAATATATAATGCAATATCAGAAATACTGTGCCCTCTGTGTAGATTATGTACAATATCCTGCCAGTTCACATGATATGCAGTGAGGTACAATCACAGAGCTCAATTTCTGAGTTCTGTTTTTCATCTTATAATTTTCAGAGCTTGTTATTTTGTTTCCATTTTTATTATTGTTGATACATTGATTGGAATGTGACTGCAAGAAGTGACAAAGAGCTTTCCTTATAGAATGCACAGGACTGTACAACACTTTACCCGATTTATAAAATGACAGAATGGCAGGTTAATATGTATAAAACAAAACAGAAAATAAACAATTAAAGTAAATGAGTTGTATGCTGACAAAATATAAAAAAAGACATCCTACAGCTATGTTGGAATATACAGTAAACATGTTTTCTTATGTCAGTTTTGCCACTTCTTATATCAATTTTTATGGCACAAAAGAAAACATAAATTAGTTACAAACTATGCCATGCACACATTTTATTCAACATGTAAACGTCACTACATGTTTGATATGCCTGCCATCATTGACTATGATGTGGCGCAAACCAAGAAAAAAGTTGTTATAGCAGCAGACTTCAACTTAAATGTCTTAGTTGAAAGCAATGATTCCACAAAATTTCGTGACTTAATTCAGAAATCTGGTTTCAAGCTAAATTTTTCTGAAGGCACTAGGGAAAACAGCAGATCAGTGACCTGCATTGATAATATTATTACTAACTACATATTTGACAGTGGAAATAAGCACAAATACTGCTTAGACTTGGGTATTTCAGATCACTCAGCTCTGTTTATTGAGCTCCCAAAAGCAAATAACCTAAAGTCTCCAGAAGTGTGTATAAAAAGGGATCTCAGTAAAAGTAAAATGGATTTATTCCGCAGTAAATTAAGTATAATAAGCCTACAATAGTTCAAGCTCGATTAACTATGACAAATTCTTAAATTGTTTCTTAGAGGTATTTAATGAATCATTTCCTCGTAGATATAAGCAAAAGAAGGTTAATGGTAAACTCAAATGGATTACAACAGGAATAAAGATCTCTAGTGCCAGAAAGAGAGAGCTCCACAATGAGTTAAAATCAAACAGAAATCCAGATTTTGTCATTTATGTCTGTATTTAGGAAAGTTGTAGCGGCAGCTAAAAAAATGGCAAATAATAAATTCATACGAGAACACAGAAATAAGACAAAAGCAGTGTGGTCAGTTGTTCAGTCTGAACTAGGAGCCAAAGTAAAAATTCATGAGATTTTGAAAATTAGACATGAAAATGAAATTATAGTAAACCCTGTTCAGATGTCAAGTTGTTTCAATGAATTCTTCCTAAACGTAGTAAGATCGGATGTGGATATGACATTCTATCAGGGCATCACAAATTTGGAAAACAGCCAGAACACATCTTTTAAACAATTTGAAAAAATAACCCAAAGGGATGTGGAAAAGGAAATATTGTCTCTAAAAAACAAAACCTCACATGGGTGGGATGAAATAACAACATCTGTAATCAAGTATGTGTATGACATTATTTCCCAACCACTGTCAACTATTAAAAAATCAATCTTATGAACAGGGATGCTTTCCAGAGGTATCGAAATATGGTGAGATCAAACCTCTATTCAAGAAAGGATCGACAGAAGATATGGGGAATTACCGCCCTATCTCTCTCTTGCCGGTCTTCTCTAAAGTGTTTGAAAAGATTGCAGCAAAACAAATTAATAACTTTCTTACTGTAAATGATATAATTTTTTAAAACCAGTTCGGATTCCAACAGGGTAAAAGCACTGCGAATGCTATAAATGAGTTTATCCAAAAAATATGCTCCACGTTAGATAAAGGTAGAAAGGTCACAGGTATATTCTGTGATCTGACTAAAGCTTTTGATTCAGTGAACCATGCATTACTCCTCCACAAATTACAGATGTATGGAATCAGAGACACTGCTTTAAAATGGTTTAGCTCTTACCTGTCAGGTAGGAAACAAAGAGTAATTTTAACTTCAAATGGAACCAATTATTCATCAGACTGGAAAACAGTTCCCCAAGGAGTCCCACAAGGTTCGATATTGGGTCCCTATCTGTTTCTTTTTTACACAAATGACCTACCACTTGCTATTGATGTTCATTCAGTCTTATTTGCTGATGATACATCAGTTCTAATTGAAAATGAGGTATCTGAAAATATTCCAGAAAAAGCCAAAAACACTTTAGAAAAACTTGAATCTTGGTTCTATCAAAATGGACTAAAACTAAATGTAACTAAAACCAAAATGATGCAATTTGAAGCTAAATCAGTAGAAAGGAGTGAAATAAAGATAACTTGCAATGATCAGGATATCACAGAAGCAAACCACGTGAAGTTCTTAGGCCTAAATCTTGACAAAAATTTAAATTGGAAGGTACACATAGATTACTTAGCAAATCAACTGAACAACTTAGCATTTGCAATGTGTATTTTGTCAGGTGCCACAAACATAGATACCAGAAAGATAGTTTATCACTGCTACTTTGAGTCAGTTATTCGTTATGGCATAATCTTCTGGGGAAATTCAGCAAATGTCACTAGGCTCCTAGTATTACAAAAGAAAGTAATTAGAAACATGTGTGTTGCAAAAAAACGGGAATCCTGTCGACCACTGTTAAAAAATTTAAAAATACTATCTATCCCCTCACTTTACATATATGAGATGGTGGTGTTCCTATATAGAAATCAACATACACTAGACAATTTCCGTTTTGACCACAACTACAGCACTCGCCACAGAGATAGCTTCAAACTTCCAACACATCGTTTAAAACTTTATGCCCAAACGCCAGAGTATATGGGGTTAAAAATTTTCAATAAAATAAAAGGCAGTAATATATTTAAAATGGAGATTGGTTCACTGAAAAGATTGCTCTTTACTCTCCTGGTGGAAAAGTGTTATTATTTTGTCGATGAATTCATTGAGGACAGCTTCACAATCTGAACACAGGGATTGTAATACATTTATTATTTTATGTACATGTGTAGCTGTAACTTAGAAATGTAAAATATAATGTAAACTTTTGTAGTTCTCTTAAAAAAGTGAAAAAAGTTTCTTTTGTAAACCTTGACATGTCTCCTGTACATCAAATCAAATGATTTGAAAATTGTATGTAATGAGATGAATAAACCACATAACATAACATAACATAACAGCTAAATTCTGCATGACCTGCTGCAGTGTCAGAACATCAATGCCATCGCTGACCTCCTGAATGGCTGCTTTCAGCTCAGCAAGGGTTTTGCGGTTATTACTGTACACCTTGTCTTTAATATAGCCCCACAAAAAGGAGTTGCATAGGGCCTGATCCGGAGAATATGGCAGACAATCAAAGCCCAAGCCAGTGGCCTTTGGGTACCCCAGAGCCAGAATGCAGTCCCCCAAGTGCTCCTCCAGGACTCAAACACTCTTCTGCATCAATGGGGTTGGGCTCTGTTTTGCATGAACCACATCTCAAAACCAGAGTCACTTTGAATAATGGGGATGAAATTATCATCGAAAATCTTCACATACCATTTGGAAGTCACCATGCAGTCAAGGAATATAACACCAATTATTCCCAGACTGGACACAGCACACCACACCATCACCCAATGAGGGTGAAGAGACTTCTTGATTGCGAAATGCAGTTTCTCAGTCCCCCAAAATGCATCAATATTGCTTACTGATGAACCGATCCAAATGCAATTGGGCTTCGTTGCTAAACCAAACTAACCATACTAACTCCCATCATGCCCCGCAGCCAACCGTGCAACTTTAACATCCTAATGCTAACCATTCAGAAGTTATGATGATTTTATTTCGTATAGTTCAATAATTGTCACTGTGTGTGTGTGTGTGTGTGTGTGTGTGTGTGTGTGTGTGTGTGTTTGAGGGGGGTTGATGGCAATGAAGTTAAGCAAAAGGTGTTTGTGCGTGTGTGTGTGTGTGTGTGTGTGTGTGTGTGTGTGAGAGAGAGAGAGAGAGAGAGAGAGAGAGAGAGAGAGAGAGAGGGGGGGGGGGTAGTTGATGGCAATGAAGTTAAACAAAGTTGTTCTCAAATTAATTGTTCACTCTGCAGTGGAGTGTGCACTATTATGAAACTTCCTGGTAGATTAAAACAGTGTGCCAGACTGAGACTTTAACTCAGGATCTTTGCCTTTCACAGGCAAGTGCTCTGTCAACTGAGCTCCCCAAGCACAACTCATGTCCCACCCTCACAGCTTCACTTCCACCAGTAACTCATCTCCTACCTTTCAAACTTCACAGAAGTTCTCCTGTGAAACTTGTGTGACTAGCACTCCTGGAAGAAAGGATATTGCAGAGACATGGCTTAGCCACAGCCTGTGAAGTTTCCAGGTCCCAAGTTTGAGTCTCAGTCTAGCACATAGTTTTATCTGCCAGGAAGTTTCATATCAGAGCACACTCCATTACAGAGTGAAAGATCATTCTAGAAACATCCCACAGGCTGTGGCCAAGCCATGCATTTGCAATATCCTTTCTTATAGGAGTGCTAGCCCCACAAATTTTTCAGGAGAATTCTGTGAAGTTCAGAAGGTAGGAGACAAGGTAATGGCAGAAGTGAAGCTGTGAGGATGGGTCGTGAGTTGTGCTTGGGTACCTCAGTTGGTAGAGCACTTGCTGCGAAAGGCAAAGGTCCTGAGTTTGTCTCAACAGTTTTAATCTGCCTGGAAGTTTTAAAATTGTTCTTGTTGTGGTCTTTAGTCCGAAGGCTGGTTTGATGCAGCTCTCCACAGTAGTCTATCCTGTACAAGCCTCTTCTTCTCTGTATAGCTATGGCATCATTTTAACTTGCTAACTATATCAAGCATTGCTATCTCTCTCTACAATTTTAACTCCCCCTCCCCCATACTTTCCCCCATTTTCAAATTGACAATTATGAGGGTGGTTTGAAAAGTTCTTGGAATCACCACAACAGATCAACACTAGTGCAATGAGTTGTTCACACAATATTCATTGGACTGTTGCCTGTAAACACGTGCCACATCAGTGCTCTTGGTAGACAGCGGTGACGGTGATGTGGCTCTGTTGTCGTTGCCACGAAGAAGAAGAAGAAAATAGATTCGAGCAATGATTAAGTACTTTGTAAAGAAAGGTATGAAAGCAAAGGACATTCATGCCGATTTCCAGAATACACTGTGGGACTCTGCTCCTTCATATTCAACTGTTGCCAGGTGGACAAATGTATTTAATTTGGTCAGGAGAGCTTAGATGATGATCTGCACAGTGGTCGGTCAAGATGTGTCACTACTCCAGAAATCATTGCAAAAGTGCACCAAATGGTCATGGTGAATGCTGATTGAAAGTGTGTGAAATTGCTCATGCTTGCCAGATGGGATTTGAAAGGCTATATCACATTTTAACTGAAGAATTAAAAATGAAAAAATTATCTGCACGATGGGTGCCGCGACTCTTGACCATGTCCCGTCTCCATGGCAAAATTACACGAACTAAGGTATGAATTGTTGCCACACCAACCTTATTCACCTGATATGACTCTGTCTGACTTCCATCTGTTCCCACTGAACATTTTTCTTGGTGGATGAAGATTCACTTCAAACGAAGAATTGATAGCTGGAGTTGACAACTATTTTGCAGGCCTGGAGGAAACTCATTGTCAAGATGGGATCAAGGCACTGGAACATCACTGGACCAAGCACATTAATCTACAAGGAGACTACATTGAAAAATAAAAAAGTTTCAGTGATGTAAGTACCTTTTTTCTATTTCATTCTGAAAACTTTTCAAACCACCCTCATATTTGGTGCCTCAGATGTGTCCTAGCAACCAATACCTTGTTTTAGTCAAGTTGTGCCACACATTTCCTTGCTCCCCAGTTCAATGCAGTGCCTCTTCATTACTTATATAATCTATCCTTGTGATCTTCAGCATTCTTCTGCAGCACCATATTTCAAGTGTTTCTGTTTTCTTTTCGTCTGCACTACATACCGTGGATGTTTCACATTCATATAAGACTACACTCCAGAAAAATACCTTCAAAACAGACTTTCTAAAACTTAAATTTATATTCAGTGTTCACAAATTTCTCATTTTCAAAAACACTTTTCTTGTGATTGACAGAGTGCATTTTATATTCTTCGTGCTTTGGCTACCTTTAGTTTTATTGCTGTCCAGTCTGCGAAACTCATTTGCAACTTCTAGCAACTCATTTTGTAATATAATTCCCTCTGTGTTGGCTCATTTAATTTGATTACATTTTATTACCTTTGTTTTACTTTTCTTGATGTTTACCTCTTAACATATTTTGACATCACTGGCCATTCCATTCAACTGGAATTCCATATTCTATGCCATTCTCTAACAGAATTACAAAGTCACGGGTATTATTTCATTTCCCTGAGCTGTAATTCTGGTTCCAAACTTCTCCTCGATTTCCTTTAGTGCTTGCTGAATGAAGATCTACAGACTGAAGGACATCAGAGATAGGCTACAATCTCATCTCACTCTTTTCTCGACTATTGCTTTCCTTTTATGCAGTTTGCTTCTTATAACAGCAGTCTGGTTTCTGTACAAAATGTAGATTGTATTTTGCTCCTTGTATTTTATCTCTGTTACTTCCAAAATTTCAAAGATAGTATTTCAGACAATTATGTCAGAAGCTTTCCCTAAATCTGCAGATGCTTGCCTTTCTTCAACCTATCTTCTAAGATAAGTCATAGGTTCAAAACTGCTTAATGAGTTTCTACATTTCTCTGGGACCCAAACTGATCTTGTTTGATGTCAGCCTCTACCAGTAATACACTGACCATCTAATGGCCATTTCAACATAAAGTCCACATGCTTCTCATTCATTTGGTTCCACAGTTGCTCATACTGCGGATAAAGGCAAGAAAATGGAAGTGGGTTGGACACATGCTGTCCAAAAATCAAACAACAATAGAGAAAGACAAGTCCTCAATCAGGATACCCACAGCCATCATAAAAGAGGAAGACAAGATAACACAGAAGAGGGCAGAGAAGAGAGAAGCAACAGCAGCAGGAACAACATGAGGAGAGCTGAAGACAATGGCAGAAAACCGAGTCTAATGGGGATTTTTTGTCAAAGCCCCATGTTCCAATGCTTGGAATATAATGACATAAGTAAATCAAGGAACAAACAGAGTAAAAGGGGGAAAGAAGAAACACCCAGAAAAGTGAGAGTAGAGGTACAGGGGGGAAGAAGACAGGTGGGAGAGGGGGCAGAGAGATTTGGAGAGAGGATTATTGGATGTGACATGCTTGTCTCCAATACACTGGATTACCATCTCATCATAAAACACATCAGTTTTATCGGGTGGCTAACAAGTAACATTCTCTATGAAAGACGAGATCTGCCTTAACATCCTACAAGATACATCAAATACAGAATAATTTGTGCTCTTTATTTCTGTGGTAGTATTTTTAGAATTTATTACTGATTGTAGTTCTGAAACCAAATCCTTAGTTGACAACAACTGAGCCTGCCTGTATGACTGTGCAGTTTGGATATTACGGGTCCAACTACATATCTCCCCCCCCCCCCCCCCTTTTCGCTACTCATTCTCTTTCTCATTTTTCTTCATCTTTATCTTCCTCATTTTGTCCCTCCTTTTTGAAGTAAAATAACAAATTACCACTTCTCCTGATTTTATCTTCCTTTCTGACTAATTTATGAGTAAGTTTCATCATTTTTTAAACTTTTATCATTTGAGCTAGTAATTTCCTGTGGATAATACAGACAGCCGAACCCTCTGATCACATTATTTAAGTTTTTACAGCATTATTTCTAGTGTAATTATTTGACAGGGTTTCTACACTCTATTGTAAGTGAAGTTCTCTTAAACTCATTACGGTACAATGCACTGCTTTCTCTCAGTTCTGTTAGTTTTGAGAGCAGTGACCTCCAATGTGACAGCAGTTGCAAAATCATTTGTTATGCACATATTTGTTACTCCCATAAAAGTCTATTCTGAACATGTCAATGGTTTTGCATTTGGTTTTTGTTCCTCTATCATATTTGGTTTTTGTTCCTCTATCATTGTGTGAAACATTTTTGACAGAGCAGTTGACTCGATAGTGTCTCCTAAGTATTGAATAAATTCAGCTGATATGAATTCATGTGCATAGTGTTCCCCTAATCCCTACTAGGCACTTAAGAATGATTTCATCTATTGCATAACAAACAAGTATTTTGCAAATGTTGTTGTTGTGGTCTTCAGTCCTGGGACTGGTTTGATGCAGCTCTCCATACTACTCTATCCTGTGCAAGCTTCTTCATCTCCCAGTACTTACTGAAACCTACATCCTTCTGAATCTGTTTAGTGTATTCATCTCTTGGTCTCCCTCTACAATTTTTACCCTCCATGCTGCACTCCAATGCTAAATTTGTGATCACATTTACTACCAACTGGTCCCTTATTCTTGTCAAGTTGTGCCACAAACTCCTCTTCTCCCCAATTCTATTCAATACCTCCTCATTAGTTATGTGATCTACCCATCTAATCTTCAGCGTTCTTCTGTAACACCACATTTCAAAAGCTTCTATTCTCTTCTTGTCCAAACTATTTATCGTCTGCATTTCACTTCCACACATGGCTACACTCCATACAAATACTTTTCAGAAACGATTTCCTGACACTTAAATCTAAAATCGATGTTAACAAATTTCTCTTCTTCAGAAACGCTTTCCTTGCCATTGCCAGTCTACATTTTATATCTTCTCTACTTCGACCATCATCAGTTATTTTGCTCCCCAAATAGCAAAACTCCTTTACTACTTTAAGTGTCTCATTTTCTAATCTAATTCCCTCAGCATCACCTGATTTAATCCAACTACATTCCATTATCCTCGTTTTGCTTTTGTTGATGTTCATCTTATATACTCCTTTCAAGACACTGTCCATTCCGTTCAACTGCTCTTCCAAGTCCTTTGCTGTCTCTGACAGAATTACGACATCATCGGCAAACCTCAAAGTTTTTATATCTTTTCCATGGATTTTAATATCTACTCCATATTTTTCTTTTGTTTCCTTTACAGCTTGCTCAATATACAGATTGAATAACATCGGAGAGAGGCTACAACCCTGTCTCACTCCATTCCCAACCACTGCTTCCCTTTCATGCCCCTCGACTCTTATAACTGCCATCTGCTTTCTGTACAAATTGTAAATAGCCTTTCGCTCCCTGTATTTTACCCCTGCCACCTTTAGAATTTGAAGGAGAGTATTCCAGTCAACATTGTCAAAAGCTTTCTCTAAGTCTACAAATGCTAGAAACGTAGGTTTGCCTTTCCTTAATCTTTCTTCTAAGATAAGTCGTAAGGTCAGTATTGCCTCACGTGTTCCAACATTTCTACGGAATCCTAACTGATCTTCCCCGAGGTCGGCTTCTACCAGTTTTTCCATTCGTCTGTAAATAATTCGCGTTAGTATTTTGCAGCCATGGCTTATTAAACTGATAGTTCGGTAATTTTCACACCTGTCAACACCTGCTTTCTTTGGGATTGGAATTATGATATTCTTCTTGAAGTCTGAGGGTATTTCGCATGTCTCATACATCTTGCTCACCAGATGGTAGAGTTTTGTCAGGACTGGCTCTCCCAAGACTGTCAGTAGTTCTAATGGAATGTTGTCTACTCCCGGGGCCTTGTTTCGACTCAGGTCTTTCAGTGCTCTGTCAAACTCTTCATGCAGTATCATATCTCCCATTTCATCTTCATCTACATCCTCTTCCATTTCCATAATATTGTGCTCACGTACATCGCCCTTGTATGGAGCCTCTATATACTCCTTCCACCTTTCTGCTTTACCTTCTTTGCTTAGAACTGGGTTTCCATCTGAGTTCTTGATATTCATACAAGTGGCTCTCTTTTCTCCAACGGTCTCTTTAATTTTCCTGTATTATTTTGCAAATACTGGTCATCAAACATTTTGCACCTGGTTGAGCACGAAGAAACGAGTGCACAGCAACGTTTTTTTCACACATGGGCAGGCCAAGTGAATGTGGGGCTGAGTGCTCTATGTGGTTACTGTGCCATGTGACAATAACTCTGTGGGAGGGCCAAGGTTAGCCGGGGTGGGGCATACGTGAGTGAGTGAATTGGAGGCAACACCAGCACCAGCACCAGCAAAATGCATGTTTAAAGTGCACTGCTACAGAGAACATTGTTTCCTTTCTTAAGACCAAGAGAATCACACTCTTTAGGAGTGCTCCAAGTTAAACTGCTGGTCATATTGCTTAGTCTCACATTCTAAAGACTACACTGGCACCAAGCAGACGCCTGTCTTAAAATGTGATGCCAATGGGCGTTGTTCCTTTACACAGACAGATGCTGGTCACATTGCTTCAATCTCAAGTGATTGTGAAAGTGGCATATTTGTTAGACACCACAGGAAGATGTAGTGGTGCCGAAGTGCGTGTTTATAAAAGGGTTTTCAAATGAACACTGTCTTTTCAAATGTTTGAAATGGATACATGAATTTGTTGCCTAAGAGTGGGGAACTGGCAGTGCATGCTAGTCATCTGAAATCTTGTATGCTCTTTGTTAAATGCCACATGAGGGACAAGTTATAGAGAGGGAGTCTTACTTGTGACTCTTTCAAAAGAAGCACTTCATGTTTATTAGCTCTGCTTGAGACTGACTAGCAACATAAGGTTAAGTAATACACTGGCATAAAGAGCATTAGACTGGTTGGTCCCATTTTTTATTTTAATCAAGTGCCTTATTACATCAAAACATGAATGGCAATGGCTATTAGCGAAATACTGAGAACACTTGTGGATTTAATTCAGTGACAAAATTAAGTCATGATAACAGAATAATTCGGGATACAGGGGAAATTTGAACAATTCATTCCAGAATCGTACTTGGGATGTGAAACACTTGTTAAGCATAACAATTTACCCCATGTAGAATACAATAATGTGTTCAACGCAAAAGAAGTACTAGAAGCTTTATCTTATTCATGCCATTTATTCAAAGAAAATTATACATACAGTATGTGTATATGGCCAAGACAGATACGAAGCCCACACCTACCACAGTAGTACAAGTTTATATGCCGACTAGCTCTGCAGATGACGAAGAGATTGATGAAATGTATGATGAGATAAAAGAAACTATTCAGATAGTGAAAGGAGATGAAAATTTAATAGTCATGGGTGACTGGAATTCGATAGTAGGAAAAGGAAGAGAAGGAAACGTAGTAGGTGAATATGGAATGGGAGTATGGAATGAAAGAGGAATCTGCCTGGTAGAATTTTGCACAGAGTATAACTTAATCATAGCTAACACTTGGGTCAAGAACCATAAGAGAAGGTTGTACACATGGAAGAAGCCTGGAGATACTGAAAGGTATCAGATAGATTATACAATGGTAAGACAGAGATTTAGGAACCAGTTTTTAAATTGTAAGACATTTCCAGCGGCAGATGTGGACTCTGACCACAATCTATTGGTTATGAACCATAGAAACTGCGAAAAGGTGGGAATTTAAGGAGATGGAACCTGGATAAACTGACAGAACCAGAGGTTGTAGAGAGTTTCAGGGAGAGCTTTAGGGAATGATTGACAAGAATGGGGGAAAGAAATACAGTAGAAGAAGAATGGGTAGCTTTGAGAGATGAAACAGTGAAGGTAACAGAGGATCAAGTAGGTAAAAAGACGAGGGCTATTAGATAACCTTGGGTAACAGAAGAGATATTGAATTTAATTGATGAAAGGAGAAAATACAAAAATGCAGAAAATGAAGCAGGCAAAAAGGAATATAAACATCTCAAAAATGAGATCAACAGGAAGTGCAAAATTAGTAAGCAGGAATGGCTAGAGGACAAATGTAAAGATGTAGAGATGTATACCACTACGGGTAAGATAGATACTGCCTGCGTTGACGTTGCCCTGACAGCCACAGCTTCTTAAGATGTCTGAAGGGGCACAGGTTCGCTATAGACAGAGTTACGGACATAGATACAGACTCCATCCAACATTCCGTCTGTCAGTACGGCTTTTGTAGAACACCCAATAGGCACGAAGGGTGGGGATCTGCATTGCGGGAAACCAGGTTTCCTGAAAGGCAACACTGAAGGCAGTTATAACGCTTAAGAGTTGTCATAACTCAGCCAGATGGGAGAAAAAACTGCCACAGTTCCACTGGAGGATGATGCTGTCAGTCATCTGGGAAGACATGGAGGGACTGAGGAGGCATTTTATGCCTCAGGGTCACCTATGGCCATCAACTGTGTGCTGTTAGCCAGGACCATTGCATCTGAAGTGTCGGCGAGATCCAGGTCCTCAGGGGATGCTTAAATCTTGACCTCGTCCTCAAATGCAAAACTGGTAGGGAGTAGTGGTGTCTCACGTTGCTTAACCAATTTCTTCTTCATCAATTTGCCCTCTCGCTGCTCTTTCCAAGGACTTGCTGAGAGGGCTTCCCTGAGGTAGAGACACAGGAAGAGTGTGAAGCCCTTCAAGCAGCAGCACATGGCTCCTTCAGCCATTGGCTAGTGTCCACTTTTGTATTTGTGGAGGGAGACCTTGGAAGGGAGAGTCCCGAAGACCCCTTCCATGAGAGAGGAGCCAGGGGAGGCTGTTGCTTCTCTGGCTGGAGCGTGGGGACCAATGTCCCCGGAGTTTGGGGAAGCTTTGGGAACCAAATTGGGACTATTTGAGATACCTGAGAGAATGAATCACATGTTCCATCACTGGATAAGGACATGACAAAATGTTGTTGTTGTTGCCTTCAGTCCTGAGACTGGTTTGATGCAGCTATCCATGCAACTCTATCCTGTGCAAGCTGCTTCATCTCCCAGTACTTACTGCAACCTACATCCTTCTGAATCTGCTTAGTGTATTCATCTCTTGGTCTCCCTCTACGATTTTTACCCTTAACGCTGCCCTCCAATGCTAAATTTGTGATCCCTTGATGCCTCAAAACATGTCCTACCAACCGGTCCCTTCTTCTTGTCAAGTTGTGCCACAAACTCCTCTTCTCCCCAATTCTATTCAATACCTCATCATTAGTATCTCACTAACTTTATTTCTTTGTACTTGAAATTTATAAGCATAGTATTTGCTGTTCATACACCTTACATACATACATACATTAATCCTTGTTCCATAGATCATGAATACGACATTTCGTAATGATGTGGAATGTGTCACTTTAACATAAGTTTTCTTTACATAAAATAATTCTTTTTTTTTAAATACTATTTGGCAAATGACTAAAGATTTTTGTGGCAGCATAATTCACCCCTTTCTGTGCCAAAGTGATATTTAATCCAGAATAGTGAAGATCATCCTTTCTTCTAGTGTTGTAGCTAAGCATTTCGCTGTTATTTCTGAATTGGGATGGTTTATTAATGACAAATTTCATAAGTGATATATGTATTGCAAAGGTACTATGAATATCCCAAGTTCTTTAAATAAATGTCTGCAAGGTGATCTTGGGTGGGCTCCAGCTATTATTCTGATTACATGATTTTGTGCAATGAATACTTTCTCCCTTAATGACGAATTGCCCCAAAATATGATGCCATATGAAAGCAGTGGATGAAAACTGGCACAGTAGGCTAATTTACTGATATGCTTATCACCAAAATTTGCAATAACCCTAATAGCATAAGTAGCTGAACCTAACTGTTTCAGCAGCTCATCAATCTGTTTCTTCCAATTCAATTTCTCATCAGTGCACACACCCAGTAATTTTGAGTATTCTGCCTTGGCAACAGACTTCTGTTCATAGTCTATATTTATCAATGACATGCCATTTACTGTACAGAATTGTATAAACTGTGTTTTCTCAAAATTTAGTGAGCATCCATTTGCAGAGAACCACTTAATAATTTTCTGAAAGACATTATTTACAGTTTCCTCAGCTGCTTCTTGCTTGTTGGGTGTCATTACTATACTTGTATCATCAGAAAAAAGAACTAGCTTTGCATCTTTATGAATACAGAGCAGCAAGTCATTAATATATAATAAGGAAATTAAGGAACCCAAGACTGAACCCTGTGGGACACCATTCTTGGCACCTCCCCAGTTAAAGGACTCTGCTGATTTTTTTGTAGACTATCTGTACTGTTAATTTCAACCTTCTGCATTCCAGTTAAGTATGAATTAAACCATTTGTGCAATGTCCCACTCATGCCACAATACTTAAGGTTATCTAGAAGAACTTCATGATTCACACAGTCAAAAGCCTTTGAGAGATCACAAAATATCCCAATGGGTGATGTTCGGTTATTGAATGCATTTAATATTTGATCTGTGAAACCATATATAGCATGTTCTGTTCAAAAGCCTGTATGTGTTCCTGCACTATGGTCTGTTCTTATTCTGCAGTCTACTAGCTATCTCCACAAACATATGGCTCACGGCCTGTCAAAGATGTTATACATACTACATTTACCTATGTAAAAAATTTGCGTCAACTCCAAGTGTCCCAACTGACAATGTTTTTACTCTGTGACTAAGTTTGCCAATAACATTTTGCCCATTACACTACTTATTATTATTATTATTATTATTATTATAGCATTATTGTCCCTAAGTTAGTGTTTGGTGTTCAATTTTTTTCTGTTTCCTTCTTTCTCTCATCCAAAAATATCTTCGTTCTTTGACCGTGATCCTGTTTCCTTTCTTCTGCCCATGTTTTCTGTTTATGTCCTTTCTTTTACTTCAAATTTATTTATCTTTTCCCCATTCATACTTGCTTGTTTTTTTTAACTAAACTGTTCATGGCATCAAAAATTGCCTTTGTGACCCTGTTGTTGTTCATTCCATGTATGTGTCCACAGAATGGTAATTGAGGTTTTCTGATCACGACTGTGAGTATGTGTTCGTATAATTCTCTGGTTGTTTTCTTTATTCATATATCATTACCGAGTATTGTTCAAAAAAATTTCTGAGGATTTTACGTTCTATTTTTTATATTTCTGTGATACCTGATGGTCTGATTGCGGTAATTTCTAGTGTGCAGAGTGCTTCTGGCTGCACAGGTGTATTGTAGTGCTGCCCTGTCTTGATATGTTTCTTTTACTGTAGTGCATTCATGTGAGTTTGTACACTTTCTGAAGTTTTTCTCATCTTTGTATGTTTTATCCTCCTATTTGCATACATTTCTCTAGATATTTGAATTTTCCCCATATTTTAACCTTTCTTAATTTGTGTGCACAGCTTGCGTGTTGTTGTTGTTCGTTCTTTCTTTCCATGTATTCGATTTTCTGTAATGATATCTGTAGACTTGTTCTGGCAGACTTCACGTGATTGTTCCAGTGTTTCTTGTGCGTTACTGCTGTTACCAGGTCAGCCGCAAATGCTAGGCATTTTATGACTCCCTTGTTTACATGAGTTCCTTCAACCAGAATCCCTTTTATTTTTTCTTCTCATTGTTTGATAATTTTGTACAAGACCACATAGAGTAAAAGTAGTGAGAGCCCATCTCCTTGTCTGATTCCTATACCTTCAATGGTTTCAAGAATTCTCCCAGAAATTTTATTTTCAATATAGTGTCTATTGTATGACTGCCCTAGTTTTTCAATCTTTTCCATACTCTTCTAGTATGTCAGACAGTCTACCTGTCTAAGGTATAACAGGCCTTCTCAAAGGCCACAAATGTGACTACACTGTTGTTTGTCTGTCTATCTGACTTTCAGAGTGTTCACAGGTTCCAAACCTGTTCAACAAATGAACTTCATTTTATGATGCCTGACTGGTATTCACTTATCTTCATATCAGCTTCTGGTTCTAGTTGGATGAGTATTGCCTTGGAGAGAATTTTGTAAATGAGCAGTAATAATGGGATACCTCTGTAATTATTAGGGTCTATCTCTCACCCCCTTAACGTTCTCATTACGTTTACAATTTAATGGACAGCGTTGTCCGATATTGCAAAACTTTTACTGAATCATTGTTGTGTATATACAGATTTGCCACTTAGGGACGACAAGAGTATAGGCTTATTAAGAACAGACTATAATAGCAGAAGTGCATATGCATATAAATGTCTATTATTACGCATGTATCATTTCATATTATATGTATTACTTTATGTCTACTACTGTACATGTTCCATTTTTCCTGTAATGCTATCAAATAAAATATATATGTACATTCAGAGAATATTCGTACAATATTTCTTATCTATGGATGGATAAATAAATAATTAAAAATCCAACATCGAGTCATTCTTAACTTTGTACACCAGAGCCAAAAGTATCTTTATTTGTCTTAGATGTTCCCCGATGCCCAATCTTATTATATTTCATTCATACTTTATATTTCATTCCATACTTTCTATTTCAGTATTTGTTGTAATATACACACTGTTTTACTGCGATTCTGCAGCTTAAACTGAGTTGTAACTGTGAGCTATATTTACCCTGCGCCTATTAAAAATAAATCCCTTCCACCCCCATAGTTACATTATAACTGTCTTTCATCCTGCGAGATGACACGATTTGGTTCCAGATTGGTGAAGCCAACGAGCGTGAATCCCAAATAAAGGTTGTGGTAAGAGATTGACCTGTAGCTTAGCCTAATTAATGTTAGTGTCACATTTAACACGCTTTGTCATATTCAACACCTTTAGTCATAAAAACTGAAACAGCAAGGTAAATCAGAGAACATATTTAAGCAATGAACAAACCTCCGTGTATTTTGATGCTATACATATCTTATGAAAAACTCAACCAAGGGGGTTCACTATGCAACTTTTATCAGAATTTGCTTATTTCTTGACATACTTTCAATAGGAGTGGTAAAAGTGATTTTGTCAAGTAATAATGCAACACCTTACACAGTATTCACTGGCTGCTAAAGTTCAATGCCCATCTAGTTCACCCCAGCATGGAGTGTTATCAGAATTGACATCAGCATTGTGCTGCATTTAACTACTTCTGCATTCGAGTCAACAAGAGAATGACTTACTGAGAAGAGAATTTTACAAACTGTATTATTCTCCTTGTAGCCAACGGGATACAAACTAGTAAATAACAAAGACTGGGGACTTAATATACCTCAGTTAGTTCCAAAATGAACCACTGTTGTTTGAGGCTCATCGGGCCATCAAATTCTGGTTAGCAAGTTACTTCCATAAAATGAGACAGGAAGAGTAAAGGATTGATTCATTCATTCATTCTTTCATCACGTTCCACAAACCACAACATGAAGGAAGACATTCATGGATGCCTTAGCAAAGTGGACGATAGAAACTAATTCCGTAGGTTAATTATTTTGGTCAATCGTATCACTCTTTATCTGACGAACAAATGTGTTCCTATTGATCATTACATTACTACTTTAATGTTCTTTCAACTGAATATATTATTCTGATCTTCTATGCCTACAGTTTTGAAAATTACTTAATCAGTTATTACCATATGCTTCTTGTGCCGATTTTCGTAAGGCAGATAATTTTGATCCAGAGGATTCCTTTGCAATTTGTTGCAATAAATCTTCCATTTCTGATGAAAAGTTCCTTCGTCCTTTTCAACAGTATTATTGTTATTAGAATATTAGAGAGACCGGCAACTCTCACGTATTACCAATCACCTGTAAGAAGAAGCTGCCTGTTTGTTATCGCGTCGCATGAGCAACTCGTTTGTCAGTGTTTACGCTCTCAGTTAGTTATCAGAGTACCAAACATTAACAGAACACACAACAATACTTATGCATTGCTATCTACTACATATCATGTTAGTATTGAATGAATATTAAAAACTAAATAAGCAGCTGTCAAACTCACGCAATACCAATACACTCTTACGAATTTACCTTAGATGTTTTGCGCAATATCGTAGGTTTAATTATTTATGTTTTATGAGTGAATCCAAATGCGTTACTTGAATACATTCGACATTAAAATATACCAACATTATTTTAAAGAAAAATCATTGCATGTTTTCCCACAAAATTAGTACTCCACTAAAAGACGTTGTGTGATGGATAAAAATAGTTCCAACGAATAAGAGTTTACTTTTGCAACAATGATTCGGTTACAGTATGAGATTGTTATTTAGTATATAGTGGAACAATATACATTAGTATATAACAGGAGACATTGTTGTATCAGAGGAAAAATGTTTCATTGACGGGCTTGTTAAGTTGGCTGCTCTGTCACTGACTGCGGTGTTTATTAGTCAGCTGTGTTATATCATCACAAAAGTAAACCACGTTGTATTGTAGGCTTCGTTGTTTAGTAAACATAGTAATAGGTTTTGCTTTCTGAAAAATAATGGCTTCCCGTGATTATAGTATAATTGAATATTATGCCGAACATGAAGGATATAGATGTGGATATTGCAAATCGACGGATACAAACTATAGTCATGGTATTTGTTTATAACTGCTTGCTGTTCTTGCTCGCTGTTACGAAATGTTCCAACAATTATGAGAACAATATTTTCAGGTCTGTGGGCTCATACAATGACTGTCCAGGATTACCAAGACATAATTGACCGCGGTTGGAGGAGAAGCGGACGCTACTGTTACAAGCCTACAATGCATGTGACATGCTGTCCGATGTACACGATCAAGTAAGAGCTCGCCACAGTGCCGCGAAAAAAAGAAAAAATAATCATTGTTACGCTATGTACATATAAGAGTCGGTGACGTGTGTTACATCAGTGGTTAATTCGCCTCTTATTTACATCAGCCTTAATAGTTTGCTCGTTCAGCTTCTTCGTTAAATGCATTCTTCATTAATGTGTCAAACTCAGCTGTTGATGTATCAGAGTAAATTAAATCCCTCTGGCATCCACCAAGAAGCTGAGTGTCTTACGGATTTTAAAAAGTCGTAATAAAGGATGTGGAAAACGTTGTATTGTCATAAAAAAAATAAAAACTGTGCTGAGTGGGGTGGCATACATACTAAAGTTGTTAAAACAGTGTGTGGCATAATAGCACCTCCCCTTACTAAAATATCCAACCATTCTTTTGAACAGGTATGCTTTCCTGATGTTTTGAAGTATGCTGAAGACAGACATCTGTTGAGGAAAGGATCGAGGGGAGACCTGGGGAAACTATTGGTGTACTTCTGTTCTTTCAGTGCTGTCAACAGTGTTAGAGAAAGTAGCTGCAAACCAGATCAAAAACTTTATTGTAAAAAATGATATTATTACAAGTGACCATTTTGAATGTAAACCAGGAAGAAACACTGAATGCAGTGAATAACTTCACTGAAATATTGGCAAATCATTGGATCAGAGGAGTAAAGTTGCAGGTATCTTCTGTGATCTCTCAAAAGCATTTGACTCCATGAACCATGACTTGCTAATCTACAAATTATACAAATACAGGATTAAGGACAATGCTCTAAATTGCCTAACATTATACTTACACAATCGTAAACAAAGGGTAATTATCACATCAGAGCAGTGAATTATTATTCTAAACCCATAAATGTAAATTCCACATCAGTTCTGTTTGTAGATGATAATTCTGTTTTAATTGTAGGTGACAATACAGAAAAAATTCCAAGATCCATTGTAAGCTCACTGTATACCTTAGAAAACATGCTCCAGTTAAATGGGTTGAAACTTGACTTGAATACTTCATTAGATGTGGGATAATTTTCTGGGGAAGTTCAAGTACTGTATCTTGAATACTGAAACTGCTTAAGAAAATTGTCCGATACATGTGTACTGCACAGCAAGCAGTCTTTTCGCCCATTATTTTGAAAAATACACGTCCTAAATGTTCCCATCATATACATATACGAAATTATAATCTTCCTAGACATCAGATAAAAATTATTTGAGGAGAATCGTTTTAACCATACATATAACATGAGAAATAAAAATAAGTTTATGCTACTCACACACCAGTTGAAATTATATGCACAGACTCCACAGTATATGGGGATGACAATATATAACAAGTTAACGGGCAAAAATCTATTTAATATGAAGCTAGAAATTTTAAAAATGAGGCAAAAGCAAATTCTAAGAGAGAAATGTTGCTATCCAATAGAAGAATTCATAAAGGATGAAATGATAATTTGAACAAGGGGTAATTAAGTGTTATATTTTATTCTATATATAACAAAATTAGAGAAGGAAAGTTGCTACTCAACATATAGTGGAGATGCTGAGTCACGATAGGCACAACAAAAAGTTTCACACAATTATACCTTTCGGCCATTAAAGCTTTTGTCAGCAATACACACACACACACACACACACACACACACACACACGACTTGCACATGTCAGAATATGCAGTCTCAGACAACTGAAACCACACTGCGATCAGCAGCACCAGTGCATGATAGCAGTGATAACTGTGTGGGGGGTAAGGAGGAGGCTGGGAGGGGGAGAGATAGTATGGTGGGGGTGGCAGACAGTGAAGTGCCACAGTTTAGGTGGAGGGGGGGGGGGGGAGGAAGTGGAAAGGAGGGAAATAAAAAGAAATTAAAAGACTGGGGGTGGCAGTGAAATGACGGCTGTGTAGTGCTGAAATGGGAACAGGGAGGGGGTTGGATGGATGAGGACAGTGACTAACGAAGGTTGAGGTCAGGAGGGTTATGGGAACATAGGATGTATTGCAGGGAAAGTTCCCACCTGTGCAATTCAGAAAAGCTGATGTTGGTGGGAAGGATCCCTATGGCACAGGCTGTGAAGCAGTCATTGAGATGAGGGATATCATGTTTGGGAGCATGTTTAGCAACAGGGTGGTCTACTTGTTTTTCAGCCACAGTTTGTCAGTGGCCATTCATGGGGACACACAGCTTGTTGGTTGTCATGCCTACATAGAATGCAGCACAGTGGTTGCAGCTTAACTTGTAAATAACCATGACTGGTTTCAGAGGTAGCCCTGCCTTTGATGGGATAGGTGATGTTAGTGACCAGATTGGAGTAGATGGTGGTAGGAGGATGTATGGGACAGATCTTGCATCTAGGTCTATTACAAGGGTATAAGCCAGGAGAAGAGGGTTGGGAGCAAGGGTTGTGTAAGGATGGACGAGTATATTGTGTGGGTTCGGTTGACAGCGGAATACCACAGTAGGGGGGGGTGGGAACGATATTGGGCAGGACATTTCTCATTTGCGGGCACGACGAGAGGTAATCAAAACCCTGGCGGAAAATGTAATTCAGTTGCTCCAGTCCTGGATGGTACTGAGTTACGAGGGAACTGCTCCTCTGTGGCCAGACTGTTGGACTTTGGAAGGTGGTGGGAGACTGGGAAGAAAAGGCATGGGAGATTTGTTTTTGTACATGGTTGGGAGGATAATTATGGTCAGTGAAAGCTTCAGAGAGACCCTCGGTATATTTTGAGAGGGACTGCTCGTCACTGCAGATGCGACGACCACAGGTGGCTAGGCTGTACGGAAGAGACTTCTTGGCATGGAATTGGTGGCAGCTGTGGAAGTGGAGGTATTGCTGGTGGTTAGTAGCTTTGATATGGATGGAGGTACTGAGGTAGCTGTCTCTGAGGTGGTGGTCAACATCTAGGAAGGTGGCTTGTTGGGTTGAGTAGGGCCAGGTGAAGCAAATGGGAGAGAAGTTGTCGAGGTTCTAGAGGAATGTGAATAGGTTGTCCTCACCTTCAATCCAGATAGCAAAAATGTCATCAATGAATCTGAACCAGGTGAGGGGTTTAGGATCTCTGTGTTTTTAGTAAGGATTACTCTAGATGGCCCATGAATAGGTTGGTATAGGATGGTGCCATGCGGGAGTCCATAGACGTACCCCAGATTTGCTTGTAGGTAATGCCTTCAAAGGAGAAGTAATTGTGGGTGAGGATATAGTTGGTCATGGCGACTAGGAAGGTGGTTATTGGTTTGGAATCCATAGGGCGTCTGGAAGGGTAGTGTTCAATAGCAGTGAAGCCATGGGCATTAGGAATGTTAGTATACACGGGGGTGGCATCAATAGTGACGAGCAGGGCACCGTGTGGTAAAGGGACAGGAACTGTGGAGAGTCAGTGGAGGAAATGATTGGTATCTTTTATATAGGAGGATAGGTTCTGGGTAATAGGTTGAAGGTGTTGGTATATGAGAGAAGAGATTCTCTCAGTGGGTGCACAGTAACCGGCCACAATGGGATGTACTGGATGGTTTGGTTTAGGGAGCATTTAGAAGGTGAGAGTGCAGGGAGTGGTAGGGGTAAGTAGAGAGATGGACTCTGGGGAGAGGTTCTGGGATGGGCCTAATGATTTGAGTAGTGCCTGGAGATCCTGCTAGATTCCTGGAATGGAGTCACTGTGGCAAGGTTTGTAGGTGGAAGTATCTGACAGCTGACAGAGTCCTTCCAACATATAATCCTTGCAGTTCAAAACAACTGTGGTGGAGTGTTTGTCTGCAGGTAGGATTATAAGGTCAGGATCAGTTTTTAGATAGTGGACTGCAGTTCTTTTTGCGGATATAAGGTTAGTTTGCATGTTGAGGGATTTGGGGAATGATGGTGAGGCAAGGTTCGAGGTTAAGAAATTCTTGAAAGTTAACAGGGGGTGATTTGGATAGAGGAGTGAACTGAGTTAGGCAAGGTTCAATATTGGTCTTTGGTTGAGTCTGATTGGTTGGGTTGGTGGCGAAAAAGTGTTTCCACTGTAGGGACTGGGAGAAGGAGAGAAGGTCTTTAACTAGTCGTGCATGATTGAATTTGGGAGTGGGGCAAAAGGTGAGGCCTTTGGAAAGTACTGATATTTCTGTGGGACTAAGTCTTCTGAAGGAAAGGCTCGTGGCTGTGTTGTGGGTCTGTTTAGGGTCTGGGTTCTGTGTAGTGGTGGGAGGGAGTTTTTGAGGGTTAGGTAAGTGCAGTAGGTCTGCGAGACAAGGTTTGTCAGGTATGAGGGGATGTGGGGGAGGTTTGGAGGTTGTTGTAGATGTGGTGGACAGTGGTGCTCCGAGGTGGGAATAGGAAGTGAGCAGGATGGAGATCTTTTTTGAACTGGCATTGTGCATGTTGCTCAAGTACATCCATTGTTACATTCCATCCTGGATTTTCCATTGTTTGATATACAACAAAATTGTATTATTATTATTATGCTGTTTTCTAACATCAGCTGTTCTTTGTTTATGGTGAAATTTTACCACAATTTGCCAAGTCTCCTGTACTTGAATCAAATGATTTAAATTATGTACATTATGAGACAAATAAACCACAATTCACTTGTCGGCCCCAAAGCTGAAGAAACACCTTTCATCTACTGCTGAGCATTTGCAAAATGCTCACAATCTAGTATTGAGGTTATCAAGTTATTTCCATAATTAAAGACAGGAAGAGTAAAGGGCCATTCCATGTGGTGGAATAGTTCAATCACAACAATTTTCTGTGTAATTTTAATTTTTGTAAGAGGCAAACTGTTAATATATGTTGAAGCTTAATGTACTATAGTAAAAAGAATGTTTCTAGCATTTGTAGACCGAGCGAGGTGGCGCAGTGGTTAGCACACTGGACTCGCATTCGGGAGGACGACGGTTCAATCCCGCGTCCGGCCATCCTGATTTAGGTTTTCCGTGATTTCCCTAGATCACTTCAGGCAAATGCCGGGATGGTTCCTTCGAAAGGGCACGGCCGATTTCCTTCCCCATCCTTCCCTAATCCGAGCTTGTGCTCTGTCTCTAATGACCTCGTTGTCGACGGGACGTTAAACACTAATCTCCTCCTCCTCCTCTAGCATTTGTAGACTTAGAGAAAGCTTGTGACAGTGTTGACTGGAATAGTCTCTTTCAAATTCTGGAGGTGGCAGGGGTAAAATACAGGGAGCGAAAGGCTATTTACAATTTGTATAGAAACCAAATGGCAGTTATAAGAGTTGAGGGGCATGAAAGGGAAGCAGTGGTTGGGAAGGGAGTGAGACAGGGTTGTAGCCTCTCCCCGATGTTATTCAATCTGTATATTGAGCAAGCAGTGAAGGAAACAAAAGAAAAATTCGGAGTAGGTATTAAAATCCATGGAGAAGAAATAAAAACTTTGAGGTTCGCCGATGACATTGTAATTCTGTCAGAGACAGCAAAGGACTTGGAAGAGCATTTGAACGGAATGGATAGTGTCTTGAAAGGAGGATATAAGATGAACATCAACAAAAGCAAAACGAGGATAATGGAATGTAGTCAAATTAAGTCGGGTGATGCTGAGGGTATTAGATTAGGAAATGAGACACTTAAAGTAGTAAAGGAGTTTTGCTATTTGGGGAGCAAAATAACTGATGATGGTCGAAGTAGAGAGGATATAAAATGTAGACTGGCAATGGGAAGGAAAGCGTTTCTGAAGAAGAGAAATTTGTTAACATCGAGTATAGATTTAAGTGTCAGGAAGTCGTTTCTGAAAGTATTTGTATGGAGTGTAGCCATGTATGGAAGTGAAACATGGACGATAAATAGTTTGGACAAGAAGAGAATAGAAGCTTTCGAAATGTGGTGCTACAGAAGAATGCTGAAGATTAGATGGGTAGATCACATAACTAATGAGGAGGTGTTGAATAGGATTGGGGAGAAGAGAAGTTTGTGGCACAACTTGACTAGAAGAAGGGATCGGTTGGTAGTACATGTTCTGAGGCATCAAGGGATCACCAATTTAGTATTGGAGGGCAGCGTAGAGGGTAAAAATCATAGAGGGAGACCAAGAGATGAATACACCAAGCAGATTCAGAAGGATGTAGGTTGCAGTAGGTACTGGGAGATGAAGAAGCTTGCACAGGATAGAGTAGCATGGAGAGCTGCATCAAACTAGTCTCAGGACTGAAGACCACAACAACAACAGTAAAAAGAATATTATTTCTTTCTTATAGAATGTAAAACAAAGCAGTACCTCATCTAATACTAAGGAATTTATAAACAATCACATGCGTGATGGAACAGGACTCAGTAAAAAGAGTAATTTCATCCTTTGGAGTGTAAGGTGGAATTCTTATAAAAATGAATTATTGGTAGTGGCAATTTTTTTTCAGTTATGCATTAGGGGTGCTGCTTGGTTATGCAAATCATGTAAATACAATAGATCAAATAATTAATATATTAAGAATATATATTTCTGTGATGGAAAGGGATAGGCAGAGTGATGGAATGGGACAGGTGTGGTTATCCTCTACTCAGTTTGAACAAAACTAAGTTTTTTTTCCCCGACAAGTGACTTACATAATATCTTACATAGATGTCAACATTATGGAGTTACAGGATAAATTTTTAATGTTTATGCTGCAGTTGTGACATCTAACCTAGGAAATAAATCTGACAATTGTCAATGTCAGGGGTAGAAAGAACTTTCGCAGTGTCAGATTGTAGTACACAAGATGTATCATTACCCTAAAACTAAATTTTAAGTCTATTTTGTTTTTCAAAATACATAATTTCGTACTCGTCTCCATCAGTTCTCACAATTTGACTTATGACTTGGTTGGTTCCACTTTTGGCAGCAAACTTAACCATAAAGGGCTCAAATGAATTGTATTTTTCTTTTGAAAAGGATCATTCATTTTGCATTTGGATACTGTGTGTGGAAAAACAGCTTTATCTTTTTGCACTGATTGAGCATCAGGAATTGTATGAATATGCCCCACAGCATCATCAAAACCGCTCTTTTGTATTTGTACTTCATCTTCCGTTTACAACATCACAGTGGCAGATTTTGAAACTTTATGATCTCATTCACAAAATGATTTAGCATCAGCGATATAGAATTTTTCACTCAACGCAGCATGCCACACATGACGTTTTAATTTTCCACCTATACCATCAACCTTACCTTTACCATGGCTTATAGCCAGGAAATTCCATATTAATAAAAGCTGCAGTTGCACTTGAATTAAGGTAGTGTTGCTTAACGTATACCATCATATGAATTGACTGGCTGGTCCATCTGAAAATATGTCTGTAACCTTCACATTTGGAAACTTCATTTTAATTGTAATTAAGTTGTTTTAGAAAGGCATTGCATATTTGTTGTGAGAAAGTTCATCACTGATTATAGCATAACTTTGGAGAACAGTAGGAGATATCCAGGCAACAGCTGTAAATATGACAACTTGTTGTGAACCCCAGAATTCAGACTGGATTCTGTCTTGCAGTCACACTGAATAGTTTTCAGCGAAATCTATTTGAACCACTTTATTCTTTTTTTCTAAGAAGCAGCCACTTTGCATTTTTACTAAGAAACAATGATTAATAAATTGAGGTATGTTGCTGATTAGCTCTTTGAAAGCTTCTGATTAAGTGTCTTCTTTCACAATTTTAGCAATCCTCCCTTCAACATTTTTCCACGTGTCTCATGTTAATTCAGCCACTGCCAAACTGTGGCCAAGAGCAAAGTAGAGCACACTGAGGCACAACATGCAGCTGAACACAACACACTTGATTTTGATTTGATCCATTATAAATTGATTTTAATGGCTGCTTCACTACCCAAACCATAAGGATCCTTCCCCCACCACTAGCTTTTCTGACCTGCACAGGTGGGAGTTATCCCTACAACACTTTCTCTGCTCCCGTAATTATCCCGACCTGATATTACGGTAACATACTATCCCCACACCCTCCACCCAAAAGTTTCCACCTCCTCTGTCCATTCTTCTCCTACCTATTCTCGTCTCCCACCGTGTTTAATTGCAGCCCTCTGCCAACACATATCTGCCTGTCTTTCCTCGCTCCTCTTCTTTTTTGATCCATTTTTCCCCATCTCCCTGCCCCCAGCCTTCCGACACTGTGCCTGTTGCTATTCTAGTCCCCGCACACTCCACCAGACAGCCTTCATCGCTGTCTCCACCTGTACACCATCCCCCTCCCCAAGATTACTGCTTGCATCCCACATGATAGTTGCATCCCGCATCCTGGCCCGAGGTGCTGGATGCTGGAGTTCACAGGTGTGTGTTTGTGTGTGTGTCTTTCACTGATGAAGGCTGTGGCTGAAAGCTTTATGTAAGTGTCTTTTAATTGTGCCTGTCTGCAACTTGATGAGTCTTCTTTACAGTAAGTAGCAATATGTCTTTTCCTACATTGTTGAAAATCTAGAGTATAATTTTGATTCATCCTCATTATTCTGTTTGGTATGGGTCCCACATTTGTTAGAAATATTCTATGTGAAAAGTCATGTATATAGGATACTCCACAGCTTGTATTTATTTGATTAATAATATATTGTTGAACACCATGAGCTGCACTTCAAAATTATATTTGGGCATATAGTCCATCATCATTGGCATGTACTGTGCATGTCCAAATCAAACAGTATATCCCAGTATATCCATCAAGTACGAAGTCCCTATAATTGTTGAAAACAATTTGGATCTTTGCACGACACAGATCGTCATGTGTACATGTTATAGTTGTGAAATGTACACTCTTAGCGGTCTGTGAACTGTGAACTGCAGAGATCCACATCATTTTTAGCCATTATTAACAGAGTAGTGTCCATTACCAGCAGGAAGTGTGGCTATTTAGCATTTCCAAGCTGTAATGTGTACCCACGGTGCTCTGTGTACTGCAGATATCCACACTGTTTTTTACCAATATAAAGATTTTATACTTGGCGGACATGTCACTTGATTTAGATATGCAAAGTATGTGCCACTGTTTGCCCAAATGTCAGTCTAGCAAATAAGTGCAGCTCATTGTGTTCAACAAAATGTTTAACAATATTCTACAGAGGTGTGCACAAATGTTTTGTAAGTAGTCTTCCTTGTAGATTGATTACATATCTCTAATTCCTATTAGTGAACCAAAGTGTGCCACCTGCTTTGCCTACAACTTGACCTATGTGATCACTTCATTTCGTATTTGAACAAAATGTTACCCCTGGATGAGTGTATGAGTTGACTGACTCCAGTTGCATTTAATTGATATTTTAGTCACAGAACACTATTTTTTTTTGTGAAGTGCACAGGTTTACATTTGTAAACATTTAAATCAGGCTGCCATTCTTTGCACCACTTTGAAATCATATCAATATCTGATTTTTGTCATCATACAGTACTTCACATTAGATAACTGCATCATCTGCAGAAAAGTGTAGATTAACAATAATGACCCATGTCATTACTACACAAAATGAGCATAAGTGACCTTTACACAGTTCCCTGGGGAATGCCTGAAGTTACTTCTACACCAGCTGATGACTCTCCGTCCAAGATAACAACCTACATCCTTTATACAAAGAAATCTTCAATCAAATCACAAATTTTGTTTGATATCCCATAGGATAACACTTATTATTTCAGAAGGCAAGAAATACTGCATCTACCTGGCTGCCTGTATCCATAGCTTTTCGAATGTAATCTGAGAAAAGCACAAGTCGGGTTTCCCATGGCTGATGTTTCTGGAATCCATGGAGGTTGACATGAAGGAGGTCATTCTGTTTGGGATACCTAATTATGTTTGATTTTAGGATATGTTCTAAAATTCTGCAGCATATATCTGTCAAAGACATTAGACATTAGTTTGTGGATCACTTCTTTTACACTGACATACATGGGTGTGAGCTGTGCATTTTACCAACTACTTTTACAGTTTTAAAAACTTTGTTTTGTGGGTGTCCACAGCCTCAGTATGCTTTGAAAATGAAAATATGGTCAAGTGGGCTGTGATCTATTTATTGTCCATGCTTTTAGCCAATTTCAGCCTTGGGTTATTTTCAAGCACATTTTACACTTCATTTTATTGAAGCAGGAAGCTTAAAACATGTGCTTGAAAATGACCCATAGTTGAAATTGGACAATTGCCTGCATAATAAACAGATTACAGTCTGCTTGACCACATTTTAACTCTCAAAATACTTTTATGGTTAATAATGGGGCTAAGTCACTGACAAATTATGTGGAGAATCCATTAGGGGTTCCATTGGGCTCATCAAGATTTGTTCAACTCTAGCCATTTTATCTGTTTCGCAGTAAACCACTCATCATTGCACCATCGCAAAATTTAAACTGGGGCAGTACTCATGGATGTTCCTGTGTAAAGGAACATTTGAAAATGGAGTTCAGAATTTCTGCTTTTCATTTCCTTCCCTCATTTTCATTTTTCCAAGAGTGTCAGTATCGCTAATTGCCTTTACATTTGGCCAGAATTTCTTTGGCTTTTGCGAGACATCTTTTGATAAGATTCTGCTTTGGCAATTGTTAAAGGCTTCACACATAGCACTTCTGACAGCCAAACACATTTCTTTTATCATTTCTCTGTTTGCAGCTCAATGCTTCATTTTATACCTATTATTCAGTAGTCGTTATTCCTTATAGAGTTGATACACAGCAATCAATATACCTCCCATTGTGAACTGTTATCTAGGTTCATATGTAAGTAGTGCTGATGCATGTACTATAACAACAAATTTTATTCTATTGTGAATCCTATTACTTACAATGCAGTGGTGACATTCAGTCATAAAATTTAGGGAATATGATGTAATTGGATAGATAAAAAAATCTACTCACCAAGTAGTGGCATGAGAACACACATATTAAGGTATTGAAATTTGCAAGTCTTTGGGCTCCTTCTTCTGACACAAGGGTTGAAGAGGGAGGAAGAGGAGTAAAGGAAAAGGACTGATGAGATTTAGCAAATGCCATGGTAAGTTTCCTCTGACCCGCAGTTGTGGGCAACTTTCCCCACTTTGTAAATCTCACCAGTCCTTTTTCTTGCACCTCTCTTTCTTTCCCTTCAACCCTTCTGCCAGAGGAAGGAGCCACTGGCTCCGAAAGCTTGCAAACTTCAATACCTTCATGTGTGTGTTCTGCTGCTGCTGCTGGTCGTGGTGAAAGAGAGAGAGAGAGAGAGAGAGAGAGAGAGAGAGAGAGAGGATGTATGTGAGAAGGGGGAGAGGCTGTCCTTTGCATAGTTTGCATTACCCTTCTATGTATTTATTTTGTCTACTTTGACGTAGCATCCATTCTTTTCTTTGTGTTTCTGTTTGTAACTTAGTATGTATAAAAATTGATTTTGAAACTCTGAGAATCATTGTTTACTTTTATTTTTTAATTAGTCACAGTGGTAACATCTGGTGGTTCATAGAATATTTTATGTTTGAAGTTCGCTGTGTTCTCTCCATTATAACCTGTTTGTCTAATTGTTTTTGTATTTTCTTTTAATAGTTTTGTTTGTTGTAAACTTCAGATGTGAAGCCTTGGAATTTAAAATATCCAAGTCACAGAAGAAGGTAATCAAACGATTTAATCGTTTTCTGGCTCATGGTTTGTCCAAATCAAATGATGATGCCTTATCTCTTGAAGGATCAGAAGCTTCAGATGACCAAATTCAAGGTACTACATTAACTAGTTAAATATTCATAAATCACTTTAAGATGATGGAGAATTTGTTTGGTTCACAGGCTGAAACAGTTTGTTTTGTTGTACAGTTAGTCACTATATGTATCTGCTTGCAACCAGTATAAGGGAAAGTAAATAAAGTAGAGAAAAAGACTGTAGTTTAATCATTAGATCATAAAGACAATATGTTTAGAGCCCCTACCAGAACATCAAATCTGTATATGAGGCTTGGAACTTTAATAGTGGCAACTATTTATTTACAGCTCATACAAAATAGATACGTGTTTCAAAGTTTTACTGACCTTCAAAGTAGTCACCAGCATTGTGTATAACCTGTTGCCAGTCACGTTGAAGTCGTAGGATACTCTTTGCAGTGCCAGTTGTGTTGACAGTTCAAGCAGCGTGGTCTATTGTCTGACGAATTTGTAGCAATTTTGAAGCAAATGCTGTTCATTTTTGGAACACAACCTAGGACCAGCTTAAGAGACAGAAGTGATGACACTTTTTGCAGAACCTGACCATCATTTTGTAGGACAATGCTCAAGCACGTACAGTGCAAGTTGTTACTGATTTGTTTGACTGATGGTGTTGCTAATTGATATACCACCTACTGCACTCCCCTGACTTAAGCCCTTGTGAGTTCAACTTGATTTCTAAACTGAAGTACACACTTCAAGGCATTCGCTTCAGAACTGCTATAAATTTGTCGAGCAATAGACCGTGCCGCTCCAGCTGTCAACACAACTGGTACTGCTAAGAGTATTCTACGACTTCCACATCGCTGGCAACGGGTTATACACAATGTTGGTGACTACTTTGAAGGTGAGGAAAACTTTGAAATATGTATCAATTTTGTACGAGCTGTAAATAAATAGTTGCCACTATTTAAGTTCCAACCCTCGTATAACGGCTGATTAAAGATTAAAACATATGTATTGGATATATGCTGCCAAGTTAAGGGCTTACTGCCAAGCTGGTCTTAAAAGTAAAGAGAACATGTCAGCAGGACACAAACAGATGAAGCAATACACATGAAGAATAAGGAGAAACCAGTGTAGACATGAACTCTTTGAATATGTTACTCATTAGAATTGCCAGTAATATCAATGACACTAACTGCAGAGAGGACAGAATAAGTAAAGCGCATCAACATCTAATTTAACTGGAAGTAGAGAGAGAACTAATCAGGATGTGAAACAGAAATCAACAGCATTTGACAAACTCACAGGCTGTGTTAACGAAACAATAGAAGTGCCTGCATAGACCAAATACTGTCTGTCATTTGGACTGGAAACAAGATGCCAGATTGTCTAAAAACAACCGTTCAATGTCAGAAGGTGACAAACAGGAAAGTCTTTACAGTGTTGCTTCAAGAAAACACTGTCACTTTACTTTCATAAATGAAATTCGTTGAGTAAGATCCCAAGTGATTAAGCAATTTGAGTTGCTAGATCTTATTTTGAACAAGGCAGGTAATGGAAACAATGAAATTATGGTTTCTACTACTTCTTCTTCTTCTTCTTCTTCTTTCTGAACAGGTCCATTAACAAGCATGTTTAAGCCACTAAGCGAGCTTTATGCTGTCTCCAATAGTCATTTCTGTTCTCTCTTCTGTTGCACATTTTCTTCATTCTCCTTTTGGAACATCTTTTTCTTAAAAAAAAAAAAAAAAACCATCACACTTGTAATTTTATTTCTGTATTTTGTTCTTTCTTCAATTTTTCATTTATCTATGCTAATTTGATGTATGTCTTCATGCACTTCCATAATTGGATTTACATTTCTATTTTTCAAAATGCTGTATACTTTTGTCATTCTGTGAGTACTTCATCTCTGCATGTGCCCCCCAAAAAAGGTCTTATTTTCCTAATTTCAGATTTTATTTTTTCTGTGTGAATGTATACTTCTGTGTTCATTCATAATGTTTCTACTGTTGTTCTATTTTCTAATATTTTCTTCACAATCTTGCCTTAGTTTTTCCTGACTTTTGCATTTGCTTTCAATAGAGCATCATTAAATTATTGTCACTCTCTTCAAATGTGCTAGAAAAGATAACATAAATAGGCTAGGGAAAACATATCTGTAGTAAGAATGTTAGAGTAGATGCATGGGAGTACAGGAAGGCCTCTTACTTTGAAATAGAAAATGGCTTAATAGAATGGTTTGGAGTAATGTAATCTATTCAGAAAGAATTTTTTTTGGTTCTTACCTCATTTCATCATGGCTGTGGAGAAAATAATGAAGACCTATGAATGAGATTGAGAAGGGTTAGACCTCTGATGTGAATTTACTGATGGTGCCATTATGTTAAAGAAAATAGAGGAGACAGTACAGAAGAAGCCTTAAATGTTGAAAATTTTTATCAAAAAATCAGTGCATTTAACAGTATTAATGGCACGTAGAGAGGAGGTGGAGGAGGAGGATGGGGAGGAGTTTCAAACTTAATTCTGGAAGGAACAAGGCTTGAATCAGTTTCAAAGAATCTTTGGAGTTTCACGTCAAATGACAACAATATAAAGCATAAGTTCTCAATAGAATACATACTTTCTGCTTATCCTTGCTTGTGGATTTAAAATATAGGAAAAAATAAAATTATAACAGCAGAAATAAAGTTCATCAGAAGCAAGATCTGATGGATGTAAAATATAAAATAGACAATGAAAAAGTAAAGTACATGGAATAGAGTCATTTTACAGGTACAGCTCCAGTGACGGGACCAGAATTATTATAAAGAACACAAGTGCAGAAGGACCCTACTTTTATATAGATGTAGTTCTATTCTGCCCAGGAGGTCCTTGACCCTACCTCCTCCACCGCACGTCCTGGCTGTTCCCTGCTATTCTGTTGTACTTTTAGATGCAGTTAGCCTCTCCTCCTACATACTCATTCACTGTTTTAGGATAACACTCTGATGTAAGAGAGATCTTAAGAATTCCTTATCCTTGATACAAGCTGATGTAGAAATCTATTGCTCTCATTATATCTCTCAACTTACTTTATTATTGTCTGCCCTATTGGTGTTCATTACATTGTTAGCCTTTTCCCTTTCACTGTTGTGGTTATCCTCGCCACCTGTCTTGAAAGAATTGTGTGCATAACAGTCCAACCCATATGCTTTTATATCTCATGCAATTATTTCTCATAGCTGGAATGCATATTGCTTTCATTGCCTCTGTTTTACCACTTCTACATATTTTTACAGTTTGATCAAATTTCTAGCAGATGTCACCAACTTCAGGTGAACAAGGCACAGCTGACCTCACTGTTTCTTCCCTTAAACCCAATCAGTCAGTTATCAGCTTCTATCATAAAGCCTTGCCACACACTCACAGTTCTGGCACTGCTGACCTTACTGTTTCTTCCCTTAAACCCAATCAGTCAGTTATCAGCTTCTATCATAAAGCCTTGCCACACACTCACAGTTCTTGCAAAAACGCCGTTGCAGCCCTTTCGCAAAAGCAAATTATGTCATTTAAATTGGCTTGCATGCTCTTGATAACACGGGAACAGCTAAATTAAGAAATTGCATAAAATGTACATTAGACCAAAGATTGTACCCAACATGCCAGAATGTGAGTCACAAAAAGTTGTTGCTCTGTTATACTCTGATGATGATTATATGAAGACTGCAGGAAGGATCAACTCAGGTTTGCTAAGTCTTGTTCATTACACTCTAAAATGTCAAAATCTCCAAATAACACCCACAAGGCTGCATAAAACACAATATTTATCTAATGGTCAACAATGAAAGTTTCTTTAAATTCTGAGACTTGTAAATGTTGGCAGCCCTACAGACAAGCGACTAGAGCAAGTTTTGGTGTTCTCGTAAAGATAAGTCATTTTAGATTATAAAAATAATTAGTTTAGTACTGTTACATGGTAAATAGGTGTATCAGTGTGCTTTTTAAGCGTACCTTTAAAGGTTTCATTTTTCTTTACATAATATAGCAGAAAACGTGAAAAGATCGTACAGTTGGGTTACAGTCGTATTTTCTGTTTGCGTTTTGCCGCAGCAAATCTATATAATTTCGTTTAGTTGTTCTTTGCTCTCTCCAGCAATTTAACAGTAGTGTACCTCTTCCTTATTTAACTCACATTTCCAGAAAGTAGCGTGAAGTTTAAGTTGTTGTTTCAGAAACTTTGCACTCTTGTTTTTGCTTACATACAGTTGCGTATAGGCCAAATTTGTGGAAATGGCTCTGAGCACTATGGGACTTAACTACCGTGGTCATCAGTCCCCTAGAACTTAGAACTACTTAAACCTAACGAACCTAATGACATCACACACATCCATGCCCGAGGCAGGACTCGAACCTGCAACCGTAGCAGTCGCGTGGTTCTGGACTGCGCGCCAAGAACCGCTAGACCACCGCGGCCGGCCCAAATTTGTGGAATCATATTTTTGTGTTTATCTGTAATTTAACTGACTTATTCTCAATAAACTATTACATTTATCATGAGTGAAAAGTGCGTGACTTCCCATAGACTTGTTAGGTCGGGGCTCTGGTGTGACGGGTGCTATAGTTTTTTCCATGTGGGTGACTGTAGTGGCATGGGAATGGGGGCAGTAAATGAGACTCATCAGTGGTTTTGTAGGATATGTAGTAGAGATTGGAAGACACTAGAACAGGAGGGGAAAATTGCCGCCCTTCAGGCTGAGTTAGACAAGGCCAGGGGAGATCTTGACAGGTTAAGGAGGGAGAAGGGTAAAGAGAGGTGGGAATTGGCAACAGGCAACAGGAGGAACAGGCCTAGAACTTTGTCTGACAGCTTTGTGGTGAGTGTGGAGAATAGGTTTGACCTGTTGCCGCAGTTATTAGAAGCTGGTGAGCCTCAAGCAGTTGCAGGTGTAGACAGGACACAACAAACTTTCAGCAGCAAATTGAAAAATAAGAATGTAGGGAAATCAGTAAAGAGAAAGAAAGTATTGTTGTTAGGTAGTTCCCATGGAAGGTGTGTTGGCCAACTTTTCCAGGATGAACTAGGATCAGAATACCAGGTCACCAATTTTTTTAAAACTAGATGCTGGTCTTGAGAAAGTGACAGAGGATTTAGGATCACTTTGCAAAGATTTCACTAAGGAAGACACCGTTGTTATAGTGGGTGGACCAGGTAATAGTATTGACAGAGATCCTGGGTACAGTATAGCATGTGACCTAGCAAAGATTGCATCAGCATCGAAGCATACTAGTGTTGAGTTTGTATCTCTTTGTGGGCACCATGACCGACCTCATTTGAACTCTTCTGTCAAGAGAGTTAATTTGGAGTTGGAACAGCTGCTTATGTATGGTGCAGGGTCACACATTGGTGTGTTTCCTGTTGATTCTCTCAATAGGTGGGATTATACTATGCATGGCCTTCACCTCAACAGGAAAGGGAAGGGTAAACTGGCTGGGAAAATAGCAGGAAAGTTAAAGGGGGGAGGCACTGTAGTGAGTGATAAAATACCAGTGGTTATAGGCTTCAGAAAAGACCCTTTTTTAGGGCAGGGAGGACAGAAAGAAACCAAGTTTTAAGAGGGTTTAGGATTGAGACAAACCTTCAATTTGAGAAAGAAATCATAAAACATAATTCTAGCTTGTTACATTAGCATAAACAGCTATTGGTTAAGAATTTTCAACAATCAGCAGAAATTTCAACTCTACCCATTTTAACTCAGTCAATGTGAAATGTCAGCTATCTTTATTGCATCAGAATATTCGAGGACTGAGAAATAAAATTAATGAATTAAGTATCTGCATAGATGAATTAGAGTCCTCAAACCCAGCTGACATAATCTGCCCATCTGAAGATCATGTGACCACTGGTATAGAACTTTTCAAGTATTACAGGATTTAGGTTAGCACCTCACTTTTGTAGAGGAGAAAGGAGGAGTTGCCACATCCATCAGGAACTGTCATAAATTTAAGAGCATAGGCATTCATAGATTTTGCCTAGAACCATATATGGAAGCATGTGTAACAGAAGTAGAATTTCACAAAAAACCCTTCATAATATTAAGTGTATATCGAGCACCTGCAGGTAACTTCAATCTGTTCATAAACCACCTTGAAGCTGTACTGGCCCATTTAACAACCAAAAACAAAGAAATAGTGGTTGCTGGTGACTTCAGTGTAGATTTCCTTAAAGACTCTCCCATAAGAACTTATTTGAGTCAGTAACACTATCATTCAACTTAATTCCCACTGTTAAGTTCCCCACTAGGGTAGCCAAATGCTCACAAACAGCCATTGATAATATCTTTATAGAAAAGTCCAATGAACAAAATTATATTACAAAACCAATAGTCAATGGCCTCTCAGACCATGACATACAGTTCCTTCTGTTAAATCTTAATACTGAACAGGATATAAAATCTGTCAAATCTAAGCTCAAGAGGGTAATCAATAAGCCAAACATAGATTATTTTAGGACACTCCATTGAGACATTCACTGGAGTGATGTTTACAGTGGTCATGGCATGAATGAAAAATATAATACTTTCGCTAATAAAGTCCTTATCTTATCTGAGCACTGTTTTCCCCCCAAAACTAACCAAGGTTAGAGCAAAGTCCACAAAGAAGCCATGGATTGATCATGGAATAGAGGTATCTTGTAAAACAAAAAGAAAACTGTATCTGGCAATCCGAAACAGTTCTGATGTTGATGCTATAGCACATCACAAGAAGTACTGCATTAAAGACTGTAATTCTTACATCAAAGCAAATATATTACAAGGAAAAGGTAGTCATATCAGATGACAAAATAAAGACAATATGGTATACAGTGAAGGAGGAGACCAGTAGAACCAGACATGAAGAGGGACAAATAGCATTAAGACTAAATGATACATTGGTGACAGGTGTGTATAGTGTTGCAGAACTTTTTAACAAACATTTTACAACTGTTACTGAAAAGATGGAGCTGTCAGGTTCTGTAGATGCTGCTATGGAATACCTCAGACCAGACATTTCAAGTAACTTCCATAATATGAATTTGACCCCCATTACCACAGCAGAAGTAATGTCCATCAAAAATCTTTAAAATCAAAAACATCCAGGGAGTATGATGAAATATCAACAAAGTTAATTACAGAATGTGATTCTGAGTTAAGTAACATATTAAGATATCTGTGTAACCAGTCGTTTATGAGTGGAATATTTCCTGAATTGTTGAAATATGCTGAAGTTAAGCCACTGTTTAAGAAGGGAGATAGAGAAATAGCATCAAATTTCCATCCAATTTCTCTTTTGCCAGCATTCTCAAAAATTTTAGAAAAGGTAATGTACAATCAGCTTTATAACCATCTTATGACAAATAACATACTGTCAAAGATGCAGTTTGGATTTCTAAATGGTTCTGATATTGAGAAGGCTATCTACACTTACAGTGAAAATGTACTTAATTCATTAGACAAAAAATTGCAAGCAAATGGTATATTTTGTGATCTGTCAAAGACATTTGAGTGTGTAAATCACAATATCCTTTTAAGTAAATTAGAATATTATGGTATAACAAGAAATGCTGCAAAATGGTTCAAGTCTCATATCTCTGGCAGGAAACAAAGGGTGTTATTAGGAAAGAGACATGTATTAAGCTATCAGGCATTATCCAACTGGGAACTAATTACATGTGGGGTGCCACAAGGTTCCATTTTATGGCCCTTACTTTTTCTTGTTTATATCAATGACCTTTCATCAGTAACATTACCAGATGCCAATTTCGTTTTGTTTGCCGATGATACAAACATTGCAATAAATAGCAAATCAAGTGAAGCCTTAGAAAGATCAGCTAATAAAATATTTGTGGAGATTAATCACTGGTTCCTAGCCAATTCTTTGTCTCTAAACTTTGAAAAAACACACTAAATGCAGTGCAGAACTTGTAGGGGGTGTCCCACGAATATATGCCTGACATAGGATGACAAGCAGATAGAAGTGGATGGTGTTAAATTTTTGGGATTACAGCTTGATAGTAAATTCAACTGGGAGGAGCACACCACAGAACTGCTAAAGCGTCTTAACTAATCTCTCTTTGCAATGTGAGTTGTGTCACACATAGGAGATATAAAAATGAAAAAGTTGGCATACTATCCTTACTTTCATTCCATAATGTCATATGTGATTATTTTTTGGTGTAACTCATCAAACCAAGCTAAAGTTTCCTGGGCACAAACACGTGCAGTAAGAGTTATATGTGGTGGGAACTCAAGAACATCCTGCAGAAGCCTGTTTAGGGAGCTAGGGATATTAACTACTGCTTCCCAATATATTTATTCTTTAATGAAATTTGTCACTAAAAATATATCACTTTTTCAAATCAACAGCTCAAGTCATGGAATCAATACTAGAAATAAGAATAATCTTCACAAGGATTTAAAGTCACTTAGTCTTGTACAAAAAGGTGTGCGTTATTCAGGAACACACAATTTTATCTCACGAAATAAGCGTAAAACGAAAAAACTACAAAGAACGAAACTTGTCTAGCTTGAAGGGGGAAACCAGATGGCACTATGGTTGGCCTGCTAGATGGTGCTGCCATGGGTCAAACAGATATCATCTGCATTTTTTTAAAATAGGAACCCCAATTTTTTATTCGTGTAATACGTAAAGAAATATGAATGTTTTAGTTGGACCACTTTTTTCGCTTTGTGATAGATGGCACTGTAATAGTCACAAACGTAAGGCTCACAATTTTAGATGAACAGTCGGTAACAGGTAGGTTTTTAAAATTAAAATACAGAACGTAGGTACCTTTGAACATTTTATTTCGGCTGTTCCAATGTGATACATGTACCTTTGTGAACTTATCATTTCTGAGAATGCATGCTGTTACAGCGTGATTGCCTGTAAATACCACATTAATGCAATAAATGCTCAAAATGATGTCCGTCGACCTCAATGCATTTGGCAATACGTGTAACGACATTCCTCTCAACAGCGAGTAGTTCGCCTTCCGTAATGTTTACACATGCATTGACAATGCGCTGACGCATGTTGTCAGGCGTTGTCGGTGGATCATGATAGCAAATATCCTTCAACTTTCCCCACAGAAAGAAATCCGGGGACATCAGATCCGGTGAAGGTGTGGGCCATGGTATGGTGCTTCAATGACCAATCCACCTGTCATGAAATATGCTATTCAGTACCGCTTCAACCGCACGCGAGCTATGTGCTGGACATCCATCATGTTGGAAGTACATCGCCATTCTGTCATGCAGTGAAGCATTTTGTAGTAACATCGCTAGAACATTACTTAGGAAATCAGCATACATTGTACCATTTAGATTGCCATCGATAAAATGGGGGCCAATTATCCTTCCTCCCATAATGCCGCACCGTACATTAACCCGCCAAGGTCGCTGATTTTCCACTTGTCACAGCCATCGTGGATTTTCTGTTGCCCAATAGCGCATGTTATGCCAGTTTACGTTACCGCTGTTGGTGAATGACACTTCGTCACTTAGTAGACGCTTACAAAAAATCTGTCATCGTCCTGCAATTTCTCTTGTGCCCAGTGGCAGAACTGTACACGACATTCAAAGTCATCATCATGCAATTCCTGGTGCATAGAAATATGGTATGGGTGCAATCGATGTTGATGTAGCATTCTCAACACCGACGTTTTTGAGATTCTCGATTCTCGCACAATTTGGCTGCTACTGATGTGCGGATTAGCCACGACAGCAGCTAAAACACCTACTTGGGCATGATCATTTGCTGCAAGTCATGGTTGACGTTTCACATGTGGCTGAACACTTCCTGTTTCCTTAAATAACGTAACTATCCGGCGAACGGTCCAGACACTTGGATGATGTCGTCCAGGATACCGAGCAGCATACATAGCACACGCCCATTGGGCATTTTGATCACAATAGCCATTGATCAACACGATATCGACCTTTTCCTCAATTGGTAAATGGTCCATTTTAACACGAGTAATGTATCACGAAGCAAATACCGTCCGCACTGGCAGAATATTATGTGATACCACAACTTATTCATTTGTGACTATTACAGCACCATCTATCACAAAGCGAAAAAAGTGGTCTTACTAAAACATTCATATTTCTTTACGTACTACACGAATATGTAATAAAAAATGGGGGTTCCTATTTTAAAAAATGCTGTTAATATCCGTTTGACTTTGGCAGTGCCATCTAGCTGGCCAACCATAGCGCCATCTGGTTTCCCCCTTCAAGCTAGACGAGTTTTGTTCTTTGTAGTTTTTTCTTTGTTGCTTATTTCACGAGATATTTGGCCTGGTCACTATAAATGGACCACCCTGTACATATATATTTGTTGTACATAAGTATCGTTGTAGTTCTATTATATGTTTATTACCTTATAAATAAATAAAAACATTTTTTTAAATTTTAAATTCAGTGCATTAATGCGATCTTAGTAAATGAGTGTTTGTAAAATGATTCTTTCATATAGTGTTCATTAAAAAAAAAATGACGATAATTCCGCTTGGGACCTGTGGTAGGTACATTAGTTATTTGTTTCAGTTGTAAATATTTGTCATGTACTATTGTTTTTCTGACATGTTCTACATCCTGGAGGACCTCCTCACTATGGATCAATTGGAATGAAAATAAATCTAATCTAATAGACTTGTAAATGTTAACACTTGCTCCAGAAATTTGACTGATACCACAAGTGGCTTTTGAATTTATAGTACCAATTAAAATGTTAAAAAGAAGCTACAGAGCTTGAACAGTGTGTGATTAAGCTAATCCATTATAGATATTTATGAACACTTGACTGTTTATTCAACATAAATACATTTGTACAGTATGTGGTTTATGTTTGCAATGCCTAACAAGAAGGGGAAAATCCTTTCTGGTGACTTAAAAAGCAGGACTTTAAACCTCTTCAAAGATAATGAATGTAGCCAAAATAAAAATGTGTCAGGTCGACTGTTATGTTTAAAAGCAGTAGAACCATTAGAAAAATTTATACTTAATAATCAGAGTAGATAATGTGACTCCTATACAAGCATTTTTATGTTTCTTATGCAAACTACACTTGTTTAGTTGATGGTTTGCACAGTTTGACAGCAGTTTGAAAATCTACAAATCACACAAGAACCAGAATTCTGGCCTGAAAACATAAAAGTACGTCGATTTCGTTTCCCAAGACGATCCATGGAAGAGGGAGCAGAGCTCAACTAAACTAAGAAGAAAACCAGAAGAGCAAGAAATAAAAGTAGTCTTGTGGAATACAGAGGGAATAAAAAGTGCTCTTAACCTAACACCAACAGACATTCTGCAAAACTCGGCTCTTGCAATTCTAACAGAAACCTTTCTGATAGACAACTGGCAACATAAAGATTTCTACAATTGTCACCTAATGGCAAAGAAGGGAGAAAGAGGACAACCCATGGAAGGAATATCTATCCTACTGAAACCCTAGAAGACACCCATAAAAAATCATAAAACAAGAAAATAGTATGCTAGTAGAAGCAGCAAACATAAATATAATTGCAGCTTATTGTAAACCGATTTTAAACCGCACACAAACGCTGTAGTAATGATTGACGAAATAGTCCCACTCATCAAACAATGCGACAGCAAACCCACCATTATTGCAGGCGATCTCAACTGCAGAATAGACACGGAGAACTAGAAAACAAGACTAGTCATTGACATCCTAGAAGAAGATGGTTTCACCCTACTGAACGATAGACAGATATCTACATATATATGCCACAATGGGAAAAGCACCATTGATATTGCATTAACAAGAGGAGAAATAAAAGGAAGTATTCAACCAATATGGCATGACTCCATCACTCCTATATGAAAGCACATTCCAGTGAATATAAAAATGAATAACGTCGCATCACTGCCAGCAAGAAAGACCCACCAAATCAAATAAAGAAAAATAGATAAAGAAAAATTAACAAACCAGCAAGAACAAATAACACAGATAGAAAATTTAATAGAGGAAGGAGACCTTGAAAAAGCAACAGGCAAATAGAAGACTTCCTAAAATATTCAGTGGTACAAACAAACCCAAAAACAGGGACGGCAAAAGATGGTTCGATGCTGAATGCTTCAGTAAAAGGAACATTGTTCTAAGAATGCTCCATGGATTAAGAAACCAGCACGACGAGGAAACATACAAACTGTACACAAAAGAGAGGAGAATCTACAAAAAAACTAATAGAAGAGAAGAAAAAAGAACACATAGAAAGAGAGGCAAAAAGAGAAATGGATAAAGCAGAAAAAGACCCACACATAGCAGCAAGACCAAGAAAATGGCTCAAACACCAAACATAGACATGAAGGGATGGGAAGACCACTTCAGTATGATACTGAACAAACAAGGAATGAAAACACCCCCAAAGAAAGAGAAACAACATCAAACTGAGGAAAAAGACAGTGTGTGGGAACTACTAAATGAAGAAGATGTAAAAGAAGTAATAAAAGCACTGAAGAACAAGAAAGCAGCAGGACCCTATAATATACGAGGGCAGTTCAATAAGTAATGCAACACGTTTTTTTTCTGAAACAAGGGTTGTTTTATTCAGCATTGAAATACACCAGGTTATTCCCCAATCTTTTAGCTACACAACACTATTTTTCAACGTAATCTCCATTCAATGCTACGGCCTTACGCCACCTTGAAATGAGGGACTGTATGCCTGCACGGTACCATTCCACTGGTCAATGTCGGAGCCAACGTCGTACTGCATCAATAACTTCTTCATCATCTGCGTAGTGCCTCCCACGGATTGCGTCCTTCATTGGGCCAAACATATGGAAATCCGACGGTGCGAGATCGGGGCTGTAGGGTGCATGAGGAAGAACAGTCCACTGAAGTTTTGTGAGCTCCTCTCGGGTGCGAAGACTTGTGTGAGGTCTTGCGTTGTCATGAAGAAGGAGAAGTTCGTTCAGATTTTTGTGCCTACGAACACGCTGAAGTCGTTTCTTCAATTTCTGAAGAGTAGCACAATACACTTCAGAGTTGATCGTTTGACCATGGGGAAGGACATCGAACAGAATAACCCCTTCAGCGTCCCAGAAGACTGTAACCATGACTTTACTGGCTGAGGGTATGGCTTTAAACTTTTTCTTGGTAGGGGAGTGGGTGTGGCGCCACTCCATTGATTACCGTTTTGTTTCAGGTTTGAAGTGATGAACCCATGTTTCATCGCCTGTAACAATCTTTGACAAGAAATTGTCACCCTCAGCCACATGACGAGCAAGCAATTCCGCACAGATGGTTCTCCTTTGCTCTTTATGGTGTTCGGTTAGACAATGAGGGACCCAGCGGGAACAAACCTTTGAATATCCCAACTGGTGAACAATTGTGACAGCACTACCAACAGAGATGTCAAGTTGAGCACTGAGTTGTTTGATGGTGATCCGTCGATCATCTCGAACGAGTGTGTTCGCACGCTCCGCCATTGCAGGAGTCACAGCTGTGCACGGCCGGCCCGCACGCGGGAGATCAGACAGTCTTGCTTGACCTTGCGGCGATGATGACACACGCTTTGCCCAACGACTCACCGTGCTTTTGTCCACTGCCAGATCACCGTAGACATTATGCAAGCGCCTATGAATTTCTGAGATGCCCTGGTTTTCCGTCAAAAGAAACTCGATCACTGCCCATTGTTTGCAACGCACATCCATTACAGACGCCATTTTAACAGCTCCGTACAGCGCTGCCACCTGTCGGAAGTCAATGAAACTATGCGAGACGAAGCGGGAATGTTTGAAAATATTCCACAAGGAATTTCCGGTTTTTTCAACCAAAATTGGCCGAGAAAAAAAATGTGTTGCATTACTTATTGAACTGCCCTCGTATATAATGAATATATAAAAGATGCAAAAGAGGCCCTCTAAGATGTATGGATCAAACTATTCAACAAATGCCTGGAACTTGGAAGAATTCTGACCCAATGGAAACACTTGACAATAAAATTCTCTACAAAGGTAGAGGAGACCCAACAGACCCAAACAAGTACAGAGGCATAGCCCTGGAAAATACTCAGTTCAAGATGTTTTCAAAGATAACTACATAAAAAATCAAAGTCTGTGTGGACAGTCATCTCCAAGAATGACAAATGGGCTTCAGATCTGGAAGATCAACACTTAGAGCAGTCGGGCTTCTTCTAAACAACATCGACAAAGCGCTACAAAAGAAACAAATGTTCTACACAGTGTTCATAGACTTTACCAAAGCCTTTGACCTACTGGAAAGAGATCTCATAGTCCGAAAACTGGAAAACACAATGGGAGAAGATAGTGTATGGGCAAGAATAATCAAGTCAATCTTCGAATACAACTTAATCACAATATCAGACAACCTCTCTTTTTCGAACCTCATTCTGCAATCGAACGGAGTCTTACAGGGTGACCCAATGAGCCCTTTGCTGTACATTCTTGGCACTGAAGAAGTACTGTGAATTGGAAAAAATGAAGAAGATGTACAGGTACATGTATATGCTGACGACATAACCATAGGTTCAACAGACTTACAGAGGCTGCAGAAAATCATTGTGAAAATAGACAAATGGTGCAGTAAACACAAACTACACATAAACATAACAAAGACAGAAATGGTGATTTTTCAGAAAAGGAGGCAAAACACCCAAGAATGCGAAATCAACATCAGAGGACAAAAAATAAAAATCTGATCAGACTTTAAATACCTAGGAGTGACGTTGCAACCAACAGACAAATGCTTCACAAAACATACAACAGAACGTGCAGCCCAAGCAATAACAGCAATACAGGGTGTCAAAAACATCCGCCTACTCAGTCTAGAAACGGTCATGAAATTATTCAATGCAAAAATCTTGCCAATTCTGGCCTATGGGATGGAGGTTATATGGGACCAATCTAGAAACACTAGAAAAGGAAAATCGACTTATCTAAAAAGAGCACTAGGTCTCTCAAAGACAACAAGATCTAGACTAGTGTACCTGCTAGCGAGAGAGACATTCCTAAATAAAGACATCAAACTTCGATATATGATGCCACACAGCAGGGCTTCCAGAAATCAACTGAAGATCATGGAGGACAAACGAGAAAAAGTATGGCCGAAGTTCTATGGCACTGAAGCAATGATGAACCACTCATGGACAGCACCAAACTTCGAACTGTGACATGTCATAACTAGATTTTCTATTCACGGCTTTCATCATCTAATTTGCAAAAACAAAACTTATCACGACACAACCACAACATGTGTGTGTAAACTGTGTAACGAATCCTGTGAATGATACCACGTAGAATTGTGCAGTAAAAGAGTGAAATTGATAAATGAATATGTAAAATGTAAATGTAAAATGTTAAGCAAAGTAACTGTATATGGTTATTTGGCTGCAATTTTATTAAATAAAATTTTGACAGAAGTACTTTCAAGCACTTTTCTTACCGTTATTCAGAGGTTATCCAAAACAAGCAAAACATTTCTAACAAAAAAGACACTTGCTCCTTCTGATGAAATAAAAATGAAGAAAATAGATGGTGATAATATGTAGCAGTGGGTCATCAGACTAAGCACAAATTAAATGCAAAAAATTTTGGTGGTCTGTTCAGATATTAATAACTTTTAGAGGACCCACAAATAACTGTTGCAGCTCTGTAGATTAGATGACAAGTAATTTATTTGTGAAAAAACTAAGGGGCACTCAACATACTATGTTTGATCAAAATTTATTGCAGTCACAAAATGGTGGAAAAAATGTCGTGATCGATTTCCTTCCCATCTTTGACCTAATGTAGCACAGAAGCAGTGAATGACATGGTCTCGTGATTTTTAACTGTGTATTGTGCACAAAAGTTGTGCAGGTTAACCAGATAACTTCTGTGGTTTGATACTACTTAGTTTCAGTTTTAAGCTATCTTAAATTTGGCAAAAATTGCTGGACATCAAAGGGAAGGAGTAGTTGAGAAGGAACTGAGACAGATTTGTAGCCTACCTCTGACGTTCTTCAATGTATATACCAAGAAAGCTGAGAAGAAACCGAGGAAAAACTTGGTAAGCGAATGATAGATCAGGGAGAAGAAATCAAAGCTTTTATATTTTATCCAGTGACACTGTAGCACTGTCAGGGATGCCAAAGGATTAGCAAGACCAGTTAACTGGAACGGGTAGTGTCTTTGAAAGATGTTATAGGCTGAACATCAACAAATGTAAAACAATACTAAGGAATGTAGTTGAATGAAATCAGATGATTAGATTTGTATATGAGTTATTAAAAGGAGTAGATGAGTTTTGTTATTTCAGCAGCAAAAGAATTGACACTTGCTGAAAATGGAAGGCTATAAAAGGCATTCTGGCAAAAGCAAATAATAATTTCTGAAAAAGAGAAATTTGTTAACAATGAATATAATTTAAATGTTAGGAATTCTTGTCCTGAGGTATTTGTCTTGAGTGTAACTTTGTACCAAAGTGAAATGTGGACAATAAACTGTTCAGTCAAGAAGAAAATAGAAGTTTGTTTGATGTGGTGCCACTTGGGAATGCTGAAGTTTAATATGTATAATAAGGGAAAAACTACCATTTAACTATAGAGGATTGCTCCACACAAGCACATAATAGAAGCCAGTTAACACTAGCTTTCGAGCTCTTCCTCTTTTTCTAATAGGGCATAACAGATACCTAAATGCTCATGTTTGCAGTAGCAACGAGACTGATTATTGAAAACTGACTATCGAAAGTACTTGCCTGGGCCGATGGAGGTGGCAGGTCTTTTGCCTAGATGACTCAGCTGCACAAGGTGAACGAAGTACAGAGGATAGAGCATATAAGGATGGAGACTGGTAAAGGGGGGGGAGGGAAGGAAGGAAAGGAGAGGACAGTGGTGATGAAGAGGGAGACAGGGAGGGAGGGCGAGTAAGAGATGTGGAGGCAAGAAGGGGGAGAGGATTGAAGAAAAGGGGGGGGGGGGTGTGAGAGAGAGAGAGAGAGAGAGAGAGAGAGAGAGAGAGAGAGTGCATACATGGGGAGAGGGGGGGGGGGAGGAAGAGTGGGTGGAGGTGGTAGTACACAATCCTTCTCTCTTCTGTCCACTTCTGTGCACACTGTTACAGTGTGGATAGAAGAGCAAAGGGAATGGGTTAGCTGAGGTAGTGGGCAACATGTTACCAGAGGTTTAGGCTAGAGGGATTTTCAAGTCATTAGTGTTGTGTGTGCAGCATGTTCAGCAACTGCTGAAGTTTAGATTGGTAGATAGGATAACTCATGAGGGGGTACTGAATCAAGTTTGGAAGAACAACTTATTAAAAGAATGTATCAGTTAATAGGTCTCATACTGTGAGGGGTCAAGGAGTAGTCAGTTTGGCAATATGGTGTTTGGGGGCGGGGGGGGGGGGGGGGGGATAAAAATTGAAAAATTGTAGAGGGGGGTTCAAGACCTGACTACAGAAAATAAGTCAAATGGGTGTAGATTACAAAAGTTACACAGAGATGAAAAGCATTGCAGAGGACTGACTTATATGGAGAGCTACCTTCTTTTAAATATCATGTACATTAAAACCATTTATAGTAAGGCAAGATGTTTGATGATGCATTGTACTGAATGAGGTATTTTGCAAAATATATTCAGTAATATGGGTATCATATTTTATTGCAAATAAATGTCAAAATTTATGTTGCTGCAAGTTGTAGCTTCTTAATCAAAGAATGGCACAAAACAATCTCTTTCTTGTATACTAATTAGCTGTCTTAGATGACTACAGGGGAAGAATTACTGAATAGTTTAAAAACATTCAGAAAATAACTGAGATCACTTCATTAATTGTTAGTGTAGTTGGCTCAAGAGCACTGAAGAGATGCCCAATTACAGCCAGAAGGAAACTTAGAGATGAATAAGTATTACTTGATACTTCCTCTTTCTCCACAGCTTATCATTTTATAACAACTTGTATCACTTAGTGGGCTGTTTTCATATTATACATTCTTACGATTTTTTTTTTTTTAAACACTGATACTCATTTGCTACAGACAGTTATCAATGGGTAGCTGAAGCCAGGGAATTGGCAGGAGGGTACTTGTGTTTAATATATATATTACTTACAAGTGGTATGGTTGCTGATCAGCTCAGATACTTCAGTGCCACAACTGATTGTATGAGGGTCAACATTGTGATGTTTTATTTCTAGATGGTGGAGAGATGATGGATGTGCCCAATTTCCCAAAGAAGTCTGATCAGGCAAAAAAGCATAAAGAAGATGCCAAAGTTTTATCTGTAGATCCTTCCTTGTCTGGACGTATAGGTAAAAATTTTGGTTTATTGCTCCTTTAGTAATCTATATTCATGTTTTAACACATTTCACTTGTGCGTTAAGAGGTCAAATATTGTTTCAAGTTGGTGTGTGTAAGTAAATCAGGCAAATGAGAAATGTGACACTTTCAGTCATAATGTTTTATTTGTACAAATGGATGGGCCGAGTATAAAATGACAACAATCATGTCAGCATTCTAATTAATAATAAGAATTGCATATGACAAGATTTGATATAAGATGCACATTTATGACATTAAGTAACTAATGTGTTCTCTTTTTAACTCTTGTAATTATTTGTTATTGTAGAACCAGAGGGGAGTGATCTGTCATGTCCAGAGCCACCTGGTAAACATAAATTAGAATTATCCCTGGAAAAATCAGGAGGCAGCAGTGAAACATCAACTGACTCGAAGAAAGATGCAAATTTGCCTAAGAAAGTTTGTTTAGGTAAGTACAAGTGCTTGTAGTTTTTACTAGTAAGAATTTCAAAAATTTTTCTTCTAATTTTGCTGTGGAGGTAAAACCCCAAAATTAGAAGAAAACTTATAAATAAAAACAATGGAAAACCCAGGATGGAATAGTGCAATATTATGAAAGCCCTGTCTTCCATCTTTAAGCTCTCAGTTTTTCAAATCTCGCCTGGTGCAGTCCCCAACAATCAGTCTTCCCTTCTCATCACATCCGGTAAGTATCCCCTGACCTAGGGTTTTGGGTGACTCTTCCAAACTGTATCCCTTTTCATAAACCTCTCCAGTCCTTTTCCTTCACCCCTCTTCCTTCCCCTTCAACCCTTCTGCTAGAAGAAGGTACCACTGGCTCCAAAAACTTGCATAAGTTAAATCATTTTGTGTGTGTGTGTGTGTGTGTGTGCGCGCGCGCGCGCTTGTGCGTGCGTGCAGGTGGGCGCGCGCTTGCGCTCCTGCTCCCACTTGGTGAGTAGAATTTTTTTAATCTATACAGCGTGGGCGGGAGGGGGGAGGGGGGGGGAGAAGGAGAGAAATGGAGGGGAAAATATATACCCCTCCCTCCCTCTCAAATACAAGGAGCACATTTTATTTCTTGAGTCTAGAGTGCCATGTGGTAGATGGAGCCAAAACTTTGTAGTTTATTTCACGTGTTTTTAATGGGGACCCAGTTGTATATAAGCTGCAGAAACTAAACAAGCAAGAGATGTATAGCAGCCCAGATGTCCGTAGATGTAGACATGGTAGCTAATCAATCTTAACCAGCTGAGCGATTATGGGTTCCTATATTGCCAGACCCAGATTGTGTGACATCTGCAAGTCAGAGTGACAGGGCAGTAGTATAGGGTACATCATCAGTGAAGACAGTTTGACTGTCAAACTCCAGACCAACTAAACAGATATATTCATTGATTGATGGTAAAATGTTGTAAATATGACTCGGATTTTAATGACAAGTCATATTTTTTGCCTAAACTTTATGGTGAATTTTACAATTTATGCACAAATACAGGTATTGTAGTGAAGAAAAATGTATTTTATTGTTCATGTAAAGCCATAGTCACACCTGTTTTGTAATAGGCCAAATATCAGCCAACTTTAGCCAGAAATTTATATTTTTGTCATATCTTTAAGGGCACAAGATAAAAACATGAAAATGTTGCTCACATGACAATGGATCGAGTGATATTGTCACAAATTAAAACAGTAATTATTACAAAGCTTTATTTATCATGCCTGTAGTAAACAGTCAGCATACCACACTATTGTCTGATTAAAATTACTTCATAGTTGACACTTCTCGCTCTGGAGCTGGTTTCCTCCAGAGCCCTCAATGTCATCACCAAATCATTAGCCCTTGCCAAACTGCCACAGCAATTGGTCAGTTCACTTTCAATTCCTTGTCCGGTGTTCTTTCTTGATGTGTTTGGATCCTGAAACATGGGTCTGACATTTTTATTTCGTGTTTCATCATACATGATAACCACACACACACACACACTTTTGAAATACACATGTTCAGCTTCACAAATGAGGTTATCGTAATCAGAGATTGGCTTACATTAGATAAGCTTCGCATGACATTGCATGAAACCAAGTTTTTGAAGGCTGCAATTCATCATTTCAACTGAGTGTTCTCAGTCAAAAATGTAACAACTACACTCACTGTTGTACTTTATGGTTGTGTATTAACCTGCCATCTTGCATGTTGTAGGTTCGAAGCTCATTAAATGGTGTGAAATTTTTTTATTTCAGAATCTAATCGAAAGAGTTTTTGTATTCAATTTTGGTTTCAATGTAATTTTTTTTTTTATTTCTAATTCTTTGGCATATCATTTTCATCGTTGTATTGACTTTTTTATTTGCTGTTATTTTCCTGTCATCCCTTTTTCATTTGGAATGTGCCTGTGATGCCTAAAATCTGCAACCGAGTGCCAACCAGGACTGCTCACTGGCTGGTAATGTGGCAGCCAGTGTGAGAATAGTTTCAGGTAATGAATGATAACAGGAAAGTATGGTTTGCTTTTATTGCTGAAACTGAACTTTTTCTGTCTTGAGTTTGGGTGTAGAGGTTGGCTTTAATAGCAATGAAAAAAGTGATTGTGATTTTAGTCCTGTCACAGACTATTGACCACCACTTTCTCAGATACATTACACATCACTTGGTCGTGAGTAGCTTAGGATATGAGTTTAAATTCAGTGCTACAAAACATGTCTCTTGCCACAGTTCAGTCATTGATCACTTAAAATCAGCTGTTAACAGAGCAGCTCCCGTATCCACCATATCCCACTGCGGCTGCTTCCATCATTGCCCCACGTTACATGTTAACAGCCTTTGTGAAGTGATTCGCTATGTTCGTGTGTTACCTATAACCGAGCAGTAGCTGGTGTCCAATGTGGCAACAACATAGTGGCAAGTGACAGATGCCAATTGTCAAGTAATTTTAAATGGACTGTAGTTGGTTCGCTAACATAGAAAATTGTTGCATGGGATCAACAAAACACTCTTGAAGCCAACAAAGACAGCTTTTGAAGTAATAAACATCACACATGTAGTCACATTATTTAGTTTGGATATAAACTCAGTCTGCTTCAACATGCCGAAAGTAAAGTGCTCCAACAGCATGAAGGGGGAAGGCTTTGTTTATGATTTTATTTTGTAAACTACGTGAAGTTAAAGTTAGTGCAGAAAAGCACTTTCATATTTAACAACACTGTAGGGCCACCAAACGCAGCAGCTGTGTGAGCATAATGCTGAAAATTACAGCAAACGAATACTGTTATTTGAACAGAGAGATCCATCTTGAACTATGCAATCATTCTTCAAGGACTTGTATGAGATGAGGGTGCACGGCAGCATCCTATTGTAGAAACTGAAGAATCCACATTTCAGACAGTTCTTGGCGAAGTACACAGCGCATACAGTTCCAGATCAATCTACGTTTAGAAAAAACTATTTGTCCATGTGCTATGAGAAGGTGTTCAACACAATGTGAATTAATATTGTGGACCAGAAGGTCTGGGTATCCATACCTCAAACCACTGATATGTGTGGGCATTTTGTTGCAAATGTTGTTGTTGAAATCAAACAGCGGAAAATCCAGGATAGAATAGTGACAGTATTATGAAAAGGACAGATTGCTTCACATCATGTAGTGGGGATGTTGAGTCACAGACAGGTAAACAAAAAACTGCTTAACAAGTAAGTTTTTGCCCAAAAGTCCATCTTCTGAATTAGACAACATGCACACACACATTCATGCTAACAAAAGTCACACACACTTGACCACTGTCTTCAGACACATATGGACATTTCAGAAATAAGTGTTAGCTTCAAACACTGCAAAAAGTAAGTACTACACACACAGTTTGTTCAGAGGTGATATAAAAAAAAACAATAATGTGTGTTTAAAAACTTACATAAAGCGATATTTTATTTTTAAGATCTTATTTTTGCAAGTTTTGGGTCATAAATGGTTGCATATTTCACTGTCTTTCAAATAAAGGCTCTAATCAAGAGTCAGAGTTCCACGCAACTGCCTCTTATAGACAGCTGTAAGTAAATGTCTTCAATGACTATTTTCTTGGTCAGGAAATATTATCGTATTTGTCGGCACTTTGCTAACCTCTGTTTTTCATGTAGTCAGCTTTTCTTGACAGCATCAGTGCTGCTGGATGTGACTGGTGTACTTTCATATGGCAGACACTACTGCAGCCTGGCCATATTTGGTGGTGCACATTTGTAAGCTGTTAGGGACCATCACATTTCCTCCTCTCTATAACAGAGCTGTCTCTAGCTTGCGTACATGTGAACATAGTGTATGTTTACACGAATAAATATAGAAATAGATTGGTAACAAGGCAACTCTGTGGTATTGGTGAACATTGTGCCGTGAATATGTGAGATGCTCCCTTGTTGTAGCCCATTCTCATCTTGTGTGATGGGGTGAACCAGAGTTCTAATCACAGTTTACTAGTGATACAGTGAGCATTACTTGTGACAGTGGAGCATTGTTTGCAGACATCAAATTGACAGAGCTCTGTACAGGTGAGGCAATCATGTACAGTGCCTTAAAACATAATAAGGTGCCAAATGGAAAAAAAAAGACAAGTTGGTCAAAATAAGACACCAACTTTTCTGTAAAAAAAAACTGTAAATGTGTTGGCAAACAGCATGTGATCCTGATGTCATTTGTAGACTAAAACAATAACACTTTTAAGCTATGAATTGCAGTGTCTAAGGGCAAATAGATGTCTTCTCTGTGCTGCTATTTTCCCATATAATATCAGTGACACTCTTATTCATTATTCGTCGTATTCTATGAATCTCATCGTAAAGGAGAACATTAAAGGATGTGGAATGGATCGGGGCATTTATTAATTAAATGAACCAACTACTAGAAACTACATTAACATTTACTTATTTATTTATCTTTATTTATCCAAGAACTCTGGCTCAACTTTAGAAAATTAGTTGATCACACACTGGATAGATAATTACCCAGTAGAACAGTTCATAATGGGAGGGAACCTCCATGGTATACAGTCACTGCAAAGAAGCTTCTAAAGAAACAGAGATTACTGCATAACAAGTGTAAAATAAAGCATTGGACTATAGATACAGAGTTGCTGAATGAAACACAGGGCAATGCGTGATGGGAAAATCCAGGAGAATTGCCCCAATTTAATCCTCATATCACTGAAAAGAGGAAAGAAATAAGTATTAGTGTCAGGGATGTTGACAAACAGTTGAAACACTCTAATGGTTTTGGCAGCAAGAGAAGCGGTACAATACTGGATTGCGAACTTGCCACTTCTTTTACTACAGTTGACTTACTTAAAATGTTTAGCCGATCCTCTTCTCTGATTATGCGGCTGCATCAATCTCCACAACTTCTTCTCCAAAGAATTAATGCTGGTTAGAGGAACAAAAGATTACTCTCTCTTTCACCAGAAATAACTCGGTACCCTCAAACATTCAGTTCAGCTCAAATCACAATTGCCTGGTTTTAACAACCAGATAATTTATAGATGTCACATGCGTCGTGCTTCATTCAGAGCTGACATAAAATAAGTTAAAAGGCTATAGTCAAATGTTTCTTTTTCTTTTCTTTTTTTTCTACAACAATCACATTCACTAACACAGCAAAGAATAGCATTTATTTACTCCATGTCCTCTCACACAGTGTCTGTGGCTCTTGCGGTAAACACTTGTTGGTGTCATTCGACTGTCCCACTTATCGTCTTCTCATTACAGACATCCAACCTGCACACAGAAGTGGGTGGTGCAGTAGATACACTTCCCCTCCTCCACACTCATACATAAAATATCAGGTGTTCGAGATGGTGGAAGGGCTAGTGTCTCTAGAATTTACGCCGAAATTTGTGAGGCACTACAACTGTTAAAACTGAACAAAGCTCCAGGCCCCGATGGAATCCCTGTCAGATTCTATATTGAACTTGTGGCTGAGTTAGCCCCTGCCCAGTTCTTGGAAGAAGGCACAGGTCGCACACGTCTACAAGAAGGGTACTAGAAGTGATCCACAAAACTACCATCCAAATCCTTGACATTGATTTGTTATAGAATCTTAGAACATATTTTGAGCTCAGACATAATGAGGTATCTTGAACAGCAATGGCAACCACCATGGATTTCGAAAACTTCGATCATGTGAAACCCAAATGTTTGGTCGCTTAGAAATTCACACACACACACACACACACACACACGTTTGAAACCCAACTCACACTTTCCACACATGATGTTCTGAAAGCCTTGGATCAAGGCCACCAGTTAGATGCAGTGTTTCTTGATTTTCAAAAAGCATTTGACTCAATACCGCACCTATGTTTATTGTCAAAAGTATGATCATATGGGGTATCAAGTGAAATTTTTGACGTGACAGAGAACTTTTTAGTAGGGAGGACACAGCATGATGTTATCTTGGATAGAGAGACGTCATCATATGCAGAAGTACCCCAGGGAAGTGTGTTGAGGCTCTTACTGTTCACATTGTGTATTAATGACCTTGCAGACAGTATTAATATTATAACTTGGTTTTTTGCAGATGATGAAGTTATCTATAATGAAGAACTGTGAGAGAAGCTGCATAAATATTCAGACAGATCTTGATAAGATTTAAACATGGTGCAGAGACTGGCAACTTGGTCTAAATGTTCAGAAATGTGAAATTTTTCACTTCAAAAAACAAACAAAAATGTCATGTCCTATGACTATAGTACCAATGAGTCACTGTTGGAATCGGCCAACTCATACAAATACTTGGGTGTAACATTTTGTAGGGATATGAAATGGAATGATCACATGGATTCAGTCATGGGTAAAAGTGACTTCGATTTATTGGTAGAATACTGGGGAAGTGCAATCAGTATACAAAATTGCTTACAAATCACTTGATTGATGGCTTCTGGAATATTGCTCAAGTGTGTGGGACCTGTACCAGATAGGACTAACAGGGGCAGTATGAATGGTCACAGGTTTTTTTAACCTGTGGGAGAGTGTCACAGAGAGTTATTTTTAAAATAACTGTTTACATGCCCAACTACTGCTACCAGTTATTATTCTTACAACCCTTTTCTGTGCTCTAAAAGCTGTGGTCATGTTTTGTAGCTTCGATCCCCAGAAAAAAATCCCACTGCTAAGAACTGAGTGTATGTGGGCATAGTATGTCACTACAAGACATTGGCTGTTGCAAACTGATGCTACTACCCTAAGAGTATAACATGCTAGTAACATTCTTTATGCTGGTATCTTTGTGTATTTGTTGTGTTTTAGCTGGCACTCAACGTTCATCCCTAAAAACTTTGTGTTTGTTGCGCAATCTATGTAGTTATCATCTATGCTTCATACGAGAGAGTTGTTTCCTCTCTTTGTAAGAGTTCTGGTGTTTCATCAGTGACTATGATGTTGCTGTCACCAGCAAAGAGAACTTTTCTCCATGCCTTACACTATCTGGAAAGCCGTTAATGTATATTAAGAACAGAATTTTACCCAATACACTACACTGAAAAACACCTATGATTCTTGTCTGACAGTTGTTTTACTAAAAATATATAATCAGCAAACCTATCTCCACCTTTTGCACCCTGTTTTTCAAGTAAGATAGAACCACTCATTCACTATTCGTCTTATATTGAGCACTTCTAGCTTGCTTAGTAGTATTTTATGGTCAACAGTGTCAAAAACCTTGAACAAGTCTAAGAAAATACATACAACATAGGCATCTCTATCAAGAACTTGATGTGTTGTCTTGTTGTGGTTTGACTTTAAGTGATCGATATATTGCAAGTTTCCAAGCCTCTACTTGTTCCCATGTAATCACCCAGTTACCTTCTTTTCTGAATTTCCCGGTCACTGTTTTGTTTCCTCTTGATGTTGTGATCCTGCTATGCACGTATTTAACCACTGACTTCATTTCCGTTTGCAGAGGAGTGAGGGTTAGAAGAGAGCTTCTACATTTAAATGACTCTCTACAAAATCACAATACACTGTTTCCATAATTCTTCTACATTCTAATAAGTTAGCCATCAATTCACAACAACTGATAATTAACAAAGCTTTTGAGACAATAAGTCCATACAGATTCTTGCAATGCTTCACCAAAACCATAAATTCTTATTTAACTCCAGATAGTCTGGTGTAGACTCTGTACAACAACATTCATTTTTCTTTACTGCTTGACCCCTGTCGTCAGGTCCCTTTCTTTTGTGAAGTCTACAGCACCTCCAAAGCACGACTTCAAAATGCAAGTGACCCCTCACTGGCCAGTCCAAATTACACATCCATTGTCACTTTCTGCTCTGTGGCCACATTTTTCTTTCTCATATCTGCACATAAATTCCAACAAACACCGGCACAGCAGGTGCTCTTTACTCTACAACTAATTAAAGTCACATGTCTCACATGCATAACTTCAATCGATCTAGCTACTTAAGGTGTTATGTGTTGGCATTTCCTCTTATCTCACTTACCACGTCTACAAATCTCAGAATTGTTCTCATTCAATGCGAGTTCAAGAACGAAAAGTCTAAGGCCTCAATTGAATCCTGGTAAGTCCATATGCTTTAACTATTTTACAGAATACTTCTCTGTTTCCATTTAGTTTGCTTTCTTAGTTTTGAATTTGTGTATTCTCTCCATACAATGAACGTGCTGTATTGCCCTCACAAGGTAAGTGCTCCCTCATTTTGTGTATATAAAATGATTCAGGTCCTTCCTTCCTTGGATCCACCTGACCTTAGGTACAGGTTCCCTTTTTCACAGGTAAACCTACCCCCTCATACCTACTGAATTGGTTCAGGTCCTTCCTTCTTCGGATTCATCTGACGTTAGCTGTAGATTCCTGTTTTCCTAGGTAAACTTACCCTCTCATCCTCCTACTCTATACAAATCTGGGTACACTCCACCTTTATGCTTAGAATCTCTTGGCTATAAGGCTTTTATCCCTTCTAATGTTAAAAATTTCTCTTCAGCATAGTGACCTTACCCAAAATCTATATAAAATATTTGTTTCTTGCTTTCTTCTTTTCTCTTATCATGCCTATTTCTCAACCTGTTATTATTGATGTGTTACATAAGTGCTTCTGAATAACATAGCTTAGATTAGTGCGTCCACTTTGTAATTTCATCATCACTTGTACCTCCTTCTGTCCTACCTAAATTCCCCTCCCCCATTTAGATAATGTCATTAATATAAGCTCCAACAATTCAACTTACTGGAGGAAAATGAATTTTTTAACAAAAAAAAAAGTCTGTGTAACTGTGTCATTTTTGTTGTGATTTCTCAGCTTTACTGTGAAAACAGGGTGTCATTACCACTATGTGATACAGATAAGAGAACAGTTTACAGCAATAGTAACTTAAGCATATGGAAAGAGGGAGGATGGAATTGATACTCTTAATGGAGGAGAAAGAAAAGACAGTATAAGAAAAAGTACGTTAGGATCAAGAAGAAAAAGACGATAGACCTGAAGACAGACTCCCTTTTTTCTGAAACTTAACTAGCATTTTAGTTAATAATATACAATGTTCTTCCGATGTCCTGGATACTATTAATACAGCATGTTGTTGTTGTTGTTGTTGTTGTTGTGGTATTCAGTCCAGAGACTGGTTTGACGCAGCTCTCCATGCTACTCTATCCTCTGCAAGATTCTTCATCTCCCAGTACCTAGTGCAACCTACATCCTTCTGAATCTGTTTAGTGTATTCATCTCTTGGTCTCCCTCTACGATCTTTACCCTCCAAGCTGCCCTCCATTACTAAATTGGTGATCCCTTGATGCTCAGAATATGCCCTACCAACCAGTCCCTTCTTCTAGTCAAGTTGTGCCACAAATTTCTCTTCCCTCCAATTCTATTCAATACCTCCTCATTAGTTATGTGATCTACCCACCTAATCTTCAGCATTCTTCTGTAGCACCACATTTTGAAAGCTTCTATTTGCTTCTTGTCTAAACTATTTATCGTCCATGTTTCACGTCCCTACACAGCTACACTCCATACAAATACTTTCAGAAAGGACTTCCTGACAATTAAATCTATACTTGATGTTAACAAATTTCTCTTCTTCAGAAACCCTTTCCTTGCCATTGCCAGTCTACATTTTATATCCTCTCTGATTCGACCCTCATCAGTTATTATTCTCCCTAAATAGCAAAACTCATTTACTAATTAAAGCGTCTCATTTCCTAATCTAATTCCCACAGCATCACCCGATTTAATTCGACTGCATTCCATTATCCTTGTTTTGCTTTTGTTGAAGTCCATCTTATATCCTCCTTTCAAGACACTGTCCATTCTGTTCAGCTGCTCTTCCAGGTACTTTGCTGTCTCTCATAGAATTACAATGTCATCGGCAAACCTCGAAGTTTTTATTTCTTCTCCATGGATTTTAATTCCTACTCCGAATTTCTCTTTTGTTTCCTTTACTGCTTGCTCAATATACAGATTGAATAACATCATGGATAGGCTACAACCCTGTCTCAGTCCCTTCCCAACCACTGCTTCCTTTTCATGCCCTTCGACTCTTATAACTGCCAGAATGAGATTTTTCACTCTGCAGCGGAGTGTGCGCTGATATGAAACTTCCTGGCAGATTAAAACTGTGTGCCTGACCGAGACTCAAACTCAGGACCTTTGCCTTTCGCGGGCAAGTGCTCTACCATCTGAGCTACCGAAGCGTGACTCACGCCCGGTCCTCAGAGCTTTACTTCTGCCAGTATCTCGTCTCCTACCTTCCAAACTTTACAGAAGCTCTCCTGCAAACCTTGCAGAACTAGTACTTCTGAAAGAAAGGATACTGCAGAGACATGGCTTAGCCACAGCCTGGGGGATGTTTCCAGAATGAGATTTTCACTCTGCAGCGGAGTGTGTGCTGATATGAAACTTTCTGGCAGATTAAAACTGTGTGCCCGACCGAGACTCGAACTAGGGGACCTTTGCCTTTCGCGGGCAAGTGCTCTACCATCTGAGCTACCGAAGCATGACTCATGCCAGGTCCACACAGCTTTACTTCTGCCAGTATCTCGTCTCCCACCTTCCAAACTTTACAGAAGCTCTCCTGCAAACCTTGCAGAACCAGCACTCCTGAAAGAAAGGATACTGCGGAGACATGGCTTAGCCACAGCCTGGCGGATGTTTCCAGAATGAGATTTTTCACTCTGCAGCGGAGTGTGCGCTGATATGAAACTTCCTGGCAGATTAAAACTGTGTGCCCGACCGAGACACGAACTCGGGACCTTTGCCTTTCGCAGGCAGGTGCTCTACCATCTGAGCTACCAAAGCACGACTCATGCCCGGACTTCACAGCTTTACTTCTGCCAGTATCTCATATCAGTGCACACTCCGCTGCAGAGTGAAAATCTCATTCTGGAAACATCCCCCAGGCTGTGGCTAAGCCATGTCTCCGAAGTATCCTTTCATTCAGGAGTGCTAGTTCTGCAAGGTTTGCAGGAGAGCTTCTGTAAAGTTTGGAAGGTAGGAGACGAGATACTGGCAGAAGTAAAGCTGTGAGGACCGGGCGTGAGTCATGCTTCGGTAGCTCAGATGGTAGAGCACTTGCCCGCGAAAGGCAAAGGTCCCGAGTTCGAGTCTCAGTCGGGCACACAGTTTTAATCTACCAGGAAGTTTCTTATAATTGCTGTCTGGTTTCTGCACAAATTGTAAATAGACTTTCGCTCTCTGTATTTTACCCCTGCCACCTTCAGAATTTGAAAGAGATTATTCCAGTCAACATTGTCACAAGCTTTCTCTAAGTCCACAAATACTAGAAACGTAGGTTTGCCTTTCTTTAATCTATTTTCTAAGATAAGTCGTAGGGTCAGTATTGCTTCACATATTCCAACATTTCTACAGAATCCAAACTGATCTTACTCGAGGTCGGCTTCTACCAGTTTTTCCATTCGTCTGTAAATAATTCGTGTTAGTAGTTTGCAGCCGTGGCTTATTAAACTGATAGTTTGGTAATTTTCACATCTGTCAACACCTGCTTTCTTTGGGATTGGAATTATTATATTCTTCTTGAAGTCTGAGGGTATTTTGCCTGTCTCATACATTTTGCTCACCAGATGGTAGAGTTTTGTTAGGCCTGACTCTCCCAAGGCTGTCAGTAGTTCTAATGGAATGTTGTCTACTCCCAGAGCCTTGTTTCAACTTGGGTCTTTCAGTTCTCTGTCAAACTCTTCACACAGTATCATATCTCCTATTTCATCTTCATCTACATTCTCTTCCATTTGTATAATATTGTCCTCAAGAACATCACCCTTGTATAGACCCTCTATATACGCCTTCCATTTTTCTGCTTTCTCTTCTTTGCTTAGAACTGGGTTTCCATCTGAGCTCTTGATATTCATGCAAGTGGTTCTCTTTTCTCCAAAGGTCTGTAATTGTCCTGTAGGCAGTATCTATCTTACCCCTAGTGATATGCGTCTACATCCTTACATTTGTCTTCCAGCCATCTCTGCTAAGCCATTTTTCACTTCCTGTCAATCTCATTTTTGAGACATTTCTATCCCTTTTTGCCTGCTTCATTAACTGCATTTTTATATTTTCTGCTTTCATCAATTAAATTCAATATCTCTTCCGTTACCCAAGGTTTTCTAATAGCCCTAGTCTTTTTACCTACTTGATCCTCTGCTACCTTCACTGTTACATCTCTCAAAGCTACCCATTCTTCTTCTACTGTATTTCTTTCCCCCATTCTTGTCAGTCATTCCCTAATGCTCTCCCTGAAGCTCTCTACAACCTCTGGTTCTGTCATTTTATCCAGGTCCCATCACCTTAAATTCCCACCTTTTTGCAGTTTTTTCAGTTTTAGTCCACAGTTCATAACCAATAGATTGTGGTCAGAGTCCACATCTGCCCCTGGAAATGTCTTATAATTTGAAACCTGGTTCCTGAATCTCTGTCTTACCATTATATAATCTATCTGACACCTTCCAGTATCTCCAGGCTTCTTCCATGTATACAACCTTCTTTTATGATTCTTGAACCAAGTGTTAGCTGTGATTAAGTAATGCTCTGTGCAAAATTCTACCAGGCGGATTCCTCTTTCATTCCATACTCCCATTCCATATTCACCTACTACGTTTCCTTCTCTTCCTTTTCCTACTATCGAATTCCAGTCACCCATGACTATTAAATTTTTGTCTCCCTTCACTATCTGAATACTTCCTTTTATCTCATCATACATTTCATCAATCTCTTCGTCATCTGCAGAGCTAGTTGTCATATAAACTTGTACTACTGTGGTAGGCATGGGCATCTTATCTATCTTGGCCACAATAATGCTTTCACTATGCTGTTTGTAGTAGCTTACCCGCATTCCTGTTTTCCTATTCGTTATTAAACCTACTCCTGCATTACCCCTATTTGATTTTGTATTTATAACCCTGTATTCACCTGACCAGAAGTCTTGTTCCTCCTGCCACCGAACTTCACTAATTCCCACTATATCGAACTTTAACCTATCCATTTCCCTTTTCAAATTTTCTAACCTACCTGCCCGATTAAGGGATCTGACATTCCTCGCTCCAATCCGTAGAACGCCAGTTTTCTTTCTCCTGATGATAACATCGTCCTGAGTAGTCCCCGCCCGGAGATCCGAATGGGGGACTATTTTACCTCCGGAATATTTTACCAAGAGGACGCCATCGTCATTTAACCGTACAGTAAAGCTGCATGCCCTTGGGAAAAATGATGGCTGTAGTTCCCCCTTGCTTTCAGCCGTTTGCAGCACCAGCACAGCAAGGCCATTTTGGTTAGTGCTACAAGGCCAGATCAGTCAATCATCCAGAGTGTTGCCCCTGCAACTACTGAAAAGGCTGCTGCCCCTCTTCAGGAACCACACATTTGTCTGGCCTCTCAACAGATACTCCTTCGTTGTGGTTGCACCTACGGTAAGGCTATCTGCACTGAGGCACGGGGGGAGGGGGGGGGGGGGCATCTACATAAATAATTAATTCTTGTTGTAATTCTTTATCTAGTGCCTCGTCTAGTGCTTGTATGAACACTGATACTGAAATACTTAACCCAAAGGATAACACTTTAAACTGATAAGATTTTCCATCAGAAAGGATCACAGTGTATTTTCATGAATTTTCATGTAATTTAACCTGCCATACCCAGCAGTCAAATCAACTGAACTAAAATGCCTTCCTTGTTAAAATTTTGTTAACAAGTCATCAGTAAATACAGGTCCGTCTCTTTCTTTCTCCGTATGTTAGTTTAAAGTCTGTGCATCTAACACTAGTCACACTCCTCCCACTGGTTTCTTTACTACAAGTAAAGGCTTGTTATGCGCACTTACACTTTTTCTTTCACTCTATTTTCTACCATTTTGTGTATTTCCTCACATACTGCTGACCTTAATCTTATGGGAACTGGGTAGAATTTGCAAAGGCATGGTTCCTTATTTTTAATCTTAAATTGAAAAACATAATCGCCAATCACTCCTGGTTTTTCAGAAAATACACTTTTGTATATCATTAAGATTGTAAACAGTACGTGTTGTTGCTCTTAAGTTAATATGTTTGATTTCTGAGATTTAATCTTTATTTGTTCCTCTTCCAGATTTTCTATTTCTTCTGCGTCATTCACTAGCTGAGCAGTGGCCACTACTAATAAATCCCTATTAGCTAATGGCTTATTTATTTTAAATGGTGTAATGTGATTGGAGCCTTCCTTTGTCCAGTGTAACATTTTTACCATCAAAGTCAAGTTTTACTTTATATTTTAATAACTAATCTAGGCCTGGTAGTATCTGTAGGTTCACATTGGGTGCTACGAAGAGAGCATGCAGAAATTCAACATCACTTACCTCAAATGGCAGCTGAGTTTCTTCTTTAATTTGCTTTCCTTTACTGTCCACTATTCCTATGATATACACTTCTGTCACCGGTAATATGGGACATTTATTCTTCTTTCAAGGAGTGTGTAGGTATTCATGCAAAATTAATGAAGTTTTGCTTCCGGAGTCTATATAAATATCTACATCTATAAGTAACCATTTTCTTGTCAACAGAGTATGAGTGAATGCAATTAATTTTTCTGTGTACGGGCCTACAATAGTTTTATTACATCCTGGATCTTGGCCCACATCCCGGGATGTTGCCCATTTTCTGATACTGGTTCTGGATAATTATTCGTATCTATACTTGGTTTGACATAGGATGCATTCTGTTTTACTGTAGTGTCAATGGTACTTGGGTCACTGGTTACAAAAACCTGTGAATTATTCCTTTTGCTGTTATTTCTCTTTTTATTGTGATCATTATTTGATCTCCTGCCTATCCAACAAAACTTTTCCTCTTTTTTTTTTCATGGAAAATTTAGATGCATAGCATTCTTCATTTCCTGTATTTCCATTTCTTGTGTTCCGATTTTCTACATGATTGAAATGCCTCTTTCCTTATTCAGGATACTCAGACCTTCTACAAATGTCGATAGTTGTTCTACAGTAGTCCATTCGCTGTATAATATTTCATTATGTGCAAAATAAGGCAATCTCCTTACCAGCACTTCAACTGAATGTTTTTCATCTAGTAGGTTACCAAAACACCTAGACCTAGTCAGATGCCACTCATTATACTTCTTATATGTAACCCATGAACTATTGTAGTATAGGATCTAATAACTCTAGTGTCAGTTTTTCTTGCAAACTTGTGGACCAATATTTTCTCATGAATGAGCTGTTCCCCATTCTGGTGCATCAGCTAGTAAATGTCATACAAAAAATATGTGGATGTACTTCTCCTTCTGGCTTAAATTTTGGAAACTGCTTAGCACAACTAACTCCACTTTCAATTTTTAATGCTTGTAATAATTGTGGCAATAATCCTATGTTCGATGTAGATATTTTGCTTCTAAGTTCCTGTTTAGTGTCTTCCACAATTTCTATAACTCACTCTTTTTATTAATAGTATCATCTACAGAATTAGAGATAGCATTGTTGGTATCTACTTTTTCATGTACTTTTTGCGCTTCCATTTCTTCTAGATGCTTCTCCAAATAAGTTAAAGTATTTGGATTGCTAGAACTTTCAATAAGTTTTTTTTATTTATTTTTTATTATTATTATTATAATATTTCTACCCTATCTTGAGTCTCTGAGATTTGATTAAGTATAGTTTCATAATTGCTCAAAGATTATTTCTCTAAGAGGGTCATTTTATCATTTACATCTTTAAACAATATTTTTGCTTCTTGTCTAACTATGTCACAATGCTTAACTATTTTCATTTCAAGCTCCTTAAGTAAATTAGCTAAAGTTTCCTCTGATTTGGAAATTTTATCTACTTATTATTATTTTGGGATGATTTATGTAGTTTACCTTATTGACTTTTGCTGTTTTTAGATAGTTCATCCAATTTTTCTAATGCTTTAAGTTTATCTATAATTTCTGCTAAACTGTGATATCCATACCTCTGGTTGTGATAAGCATGTTACCTAAATTACTGTACAATTTAAAGTGTTCATCACTTAAACACCGTGGTTGTTAATCACCGTATTTACACCATCATCCAATGTTAAAGAACATCATTCACAGGCAGTTGTTGGAGATTAAAAAACTACACACAAATTCTGGAGGCGGGGTTGCACTGTACATCTCACCTAATTTGCCTCACCACCTGCTGTAGGATCCTGGCGATGCCGTCGAGCATGTAACGCAATCTCAGACAGCACATTGCCATAATAAGCTGCACTTGTCGCCAACTGTGTAGTGATGGAGTGTTGGGTCTGAAGCCATCATTGCACCTGTCGCTCTTGAAATCACTGACCGAAAATTTTCTCTGTAGTTGGCGTATCTTCTCGTGATTTACATTCCGAGAACGTACTCCAACACATGTATAATATTCATTGTTGACCTGGTTGTTATGATCAACTGGCATTCCTTTTGCCAAAGATCACGCCAGTCTACATTGTTTGGGTTTAATTAATGTCACAATGCCTTTGCTGCCATTTGTACCGTTCAGTGTATATACTTGTTATACAGTTCTTGATGGCTTGTTTACTTCTGTTGCCCTAGGAAACGATGTACACCTTCCTGTTTTTTGTAAACTGTTGCCCTAGGAAACGATGTACACCTTCCTGTTTTTTGTAAAATTTTAGTTTTAATTCCTTGTTATAGCTCTCTTAATTTCTTCCCTCTTATCCATATCCTTCACTTAGGATGATGCATGAGGTGTTTGTCTGGTTGTGGGTTGACTTTAAGTGACTGATATATTGCAGGATACCAAGTCTTTACTCATTCTCATGTAATCGCAGTTATCTTCTTTTCTGAACTTCCCAGTTGCAGTCTTGTTTTCCCTTGATGCTGTGGTCCTGCTATGCAGTGCCTTGTATTTAACCTCTGACTTCGTTTCCGATTGCGGAGGGTGAGGGCTATGAGAGAGCTTCTAAATTTAAATGGCTCTCTACAAAATCACAAAGCACGGCATAGACTTCTATAATTCTTCTTTAATGCTTGAGCATTGTCATCAGGCCCCCTTCCTTCTTTGGAGTCCCCAGCTCTCCCAAAGCACAACTGCAAAATGCAAGTGACCGCTCAGTGGCCAGTCCAAATTACACATCCATTGCCGCTTTCTGCACTGTGCCCACACTTTTCTATTTCATATCTGTACATAAATTCCATCAAACCCGGGAACAGTAGACACTCCTTACTCTACTACTAATTAAAGTCATGTGTTTTACACACATCTTTAACTGGTCTAGTAAAAGGAAAGTGAGACACATTGGTATGCTTTATACCCACATACACCACTACAAACTTCAAGTACCACTTCTGTGAACTCTTTAATGGTGGATATTGTACTTCCCTTGCTTCAGAGGTGAAACTGTGCTTTGTTAGAAAGGCTGAATTTACTTGTGTAACTTCCTAGTCTAACAATGGAAATTCCAGGGTCTGTCTCATGATTGATTCAATTATTTTTTGAGAATGAAGCCAGTAGCGAAATTGGCCTCTAGTTTTCAGTGCTTTCCATTACCTTTCATTCTTAAGGGCAACACACGTGCAAGCTTTAGGTACTCTGGGAAAATACATGAACTAAAGGACTCATTTATTATGATTGTTGGTGGAGCTTGTACTCTGTCTGTGCATACGTTCGGAACAGATACAGGAACCTCATCTATGCCTACTGACTTCTTATTTTTCACTTGTCGTCTTGCCTTCCTAATTTCAAGTTCTGTTGTGGTAACATTATCATCATATTTGCTGTGTAAACCATTGTGGATGCTACATGAGTTTTAGGAAGATTTTGCTACAGCTTCTCTGCAATACCAGACAAATAATAATGTACAGAATTTGCTAATTTCTGAGGCTTTTCTATTGTTTTATCCCCATATTTGATTTGCACATTATTATACTTGTGTCTGCCTTTTCCAGTTTCTTGTCGTATAACATCCCATACTACTTTGCATTTAATTTCTGCATTATATATATATATATATATATATATATATATATATATATATATATATATTATTATTATTATTATTATTATTTTTTTTTTTTTTTTTTTTTTTTTTTTTTTTTTTTTTTTTTTTTTTTTCCCAACAAGCAGTACCCTCCAGTATACTTTTTATACCCATGGTAATACTCTAGGGGCTGTGGATTAGTGTAGTGCTTTTGTAAGAATGGAGAAATTTAATTGTCAGTGAGAACTTTCTCATTTCCACAGGCACCCGTCTATTTTCCTGAACTGCTGCAATAGAAATGGCTACTTTCAGAAATGGCTCTTCAAAAATTAATTTAAACAATGCACAGAAATATTTTTCATATACACTTCATCTTAGCTTAGGTTTTCCAATCCCCTAAAACTTTATAACTTTCCCTTGTAATATCTGTAAGTACATCATCTAAAACTGATGCCAAACTTTTTGAAATCCACGTAACAGTGTTTACCATTTATGCCATGCCAAAAGTACTCAAAATGTTTGGGGAGTTGTTACTAATTTCATGCTCAAAGCTTGTATTAATATTAATGTCTCCACATATTATTATCCTAGTTTTGGCTGCTGAGCCCCTTTCCAATACTTCATTTAATTTGTTGAAGAAAGTGTCCAAATTAACACTAGGTGAATGCTAAACACACAGAATGATTAATTTCTTATAGATGTCTAGCTTTGTTAATTCAGTCATTACCAATTGTCTTGTAGTGAAATAAAACTGTCATATCACTGACAGATCCCTTAATCAGGTAGGAAGGTTAGAAAATTTGAAAAGGGAAATGGATAGGTTTAAGTTCGATATAGTGGGAATTAGTGAAGTTCGGTGGCAGGAGGAACAAGACTTCTGGTCAGGTGAATACAGGGTTATAAATACAAAATCAAATAGGGGTAATTCAGGAGTAGGTTTAATAACGAATAGGAAAACAGGAATGCGGGTAAGCTACTACAAACAGCATAGTGAAAGCATTATTGTGGCCAAGATAGATAAGATGCCCATGCCTACCACAGTAGTACAAGTTTATATGACAACTAGCTCTGCAGATGACGAAGAGATTGATGAAATGTATGATGAGATAAAAGAAAGTATTCAGATAGTGAAGGGAGACAAAAATTTAATAGTCATGGGTGACTGGAATTCGATAGTAGGAAAAGGAAGAGAAGGAAACGTAGTAGGTGAATATGGAATGGGAGTATGGAATGAAAGAGGAATCCGCCTGGTAGAATTTTGCACAGAGCATTACTTAATCACAGCTAACACTTGGTTCAAGAATCATAAAAGAAGGTTGTATACATGGAAGAAGCCTGGAGATACTGGAAGGTGTCAGATAGATTATATAATGGTAAGACAGAGATTCAGGAACCAGGTTTCAAATTGTAAGACATTTCCAGGTGCAGATGTGGACTCTGACCACAATCTATTGGTTATGAACTGTAGATTAAAACTGAAGAAACTGCAAAAAGGTGGGAATTTAAGGTGATGGGACCTGGATAAAATGACAGAACCAGAGGTTGTAGAGAGCTTCAGGGAGAGCATTAGGGAATGACTGACAAGAATGGGGGAAAGAAATACAGTAGAAGAAGAATGGGTAGCTTTGAGAGATGAAACAGTGAAGGTAGCAGAGGATCAAGTAGGTAAAAAGACGAGGGCTATTAGAAACCCTTGGGTAACAGAAGAGATATTGAATTTAATTGATGAAAGCAGAAAATATAAAAATGCAGTAAATGAAGCAGGCAAAAAGGAATAGAAATGTCTCAAAAATGAGATTGACAGGAAGTGAAAAATGGCTAAGCAGGGATGGCTGGAAGACAAATGTAAGGATGTAGATGCATATCACTAGGGGTAAGATAGATACTGCCTACAGGAAAATTACAGACCTTTGGAGAAAAGAGAACCACTTGCATGAATATCAAGAGCTCAGATGGAAACCCAGTTCTAAGCAAAGAAGAGAAAGCAGAAAAATGGAAGGAGTATATAGAGGGTCTATACAAGGGTGATGTTCTTGAGGACAATATTATACAAATGGAAGAGAATGTAGATGAAGATGAAATAGGAGATATGATACTGTGTGAAGAGTTTGACAGAGAACTGAAAGACCCAAGTTGAAACAAGGCTCTGGGAGTAGACAACATTCCATTAGAACTACTGACAGCCTTGGGAGAGCCAGGCCTAACAAAACTCTACCATCTAGTGACCAAAATGTATGAGACAGGCGAAATACCCTCAGACTTCAAGAAGAATATAATAATTCCAATCCCAAAGAAAGCAGGTGTTGACAGATGTGAAAATTACCGAACTATCAGTTTAATAAGACACGGCTGCAATATACTAAGGCGAATTCTTTACAGACGAATGGAAAAACTAGTAGAAGCCAATTTTGGGGAAGATAAGTTTGGATTCCGTAGAAATGTTGGAACACGTGAAGCAGTACTGACGCTACGACTTATCTTAGAAAATAGATTAAGGAAAGGCAAACCTACGTTTCTAGTATTTGTAGACTTAGAGAAAGCTTTTGACAATGTTGACTGGAATAATCTCTTTCAAATTCTGAAGGTGGCAGGGGTAAAATACAGAGAGCGAAAGGCTATTTACAGTTTGTACAGAAACCAGATGGCAGTTATAAGAGTCGAGGGGCATGAAAGCGAAGCAGTGGTTGGGAAGGGAGTGAGACCGGGTTGTAGCCCCTCCCTGATGTTATTCAATCTGTATATTGAGCAAGCTGTAAAGGAAACAAAAGAAAAATTTGGAGTAGGAATTAAAATCCATGGAGAAGAAATAAAAACCTTGAGGTTCACCGATGACATTGTAATTCTGTCAGAGACAGCAAAGGACTTGGAAGAGCAGCTGAACGGAATGGACAGGGTCTTGAAAGGAGGATATAATATGAACGTAACAAATGGAAAACAAGAATAATGGAATGTAGTCAAATTAAATCCGGTGATGCTGCAGGAATTAGATAAGGAAATGAGATGCCTAAAATAGTAAATGAGTTTTGCTATTTGGGGAGCAAAGTAACTGATGATGGTCGAAGTACAGAAGATATAAAATGTAGACTGGCAATGGCAAGGAAAACGTTTCTGAAGAAGAGAAATTTGTTAACATCTAGTATAGATTTAAGTGTGAGGAAGTCGTTTCTGAAAGTATTTGTATGGAGTGTAGCCATGTATGGAAGTGAAATGTGTACAATAAATACTTTAGACAAGAAGAGAATAGAAGCTTTCGAAATGTGGTGCTTCAGAAGAATGCTGAAGATTAGATGGGTAGATCACATAACTAATGAGGTGGTATTGATTAGAATTGGAGAGAAGAGAAATTTGTGGCACAACTTGACTAGAAGAAGGGATCGGTTGGTAGGGCATATTCTGAGCATCAAGGGATCACAAATTTAGCATTGGAGGGCAGCGTGGAGGGTAAAAATCATAGAGGGAGGCCAAGAGATGAATACACTAAACAGATTCAGAAGGGTGTTGGTTGCACTAGGTACTCGGAGATGAAGAACCTTGCACAGGATAGAGTAGCATGGAGAGCTGCATCAAACCAGTCTCTGGACTGAAGACCACCACAACAACATCACACATTATATTTATTGAGAGAAAAATTGCATACACCATCAAAGCAGTAATGGAGCAATATTATAATGACATTTTTCACTGCCACTACGTGGCCAGTAAGGGAAGGAGAGTTGATGGCATAAAGTTACAAATCACCAGACTTTACATCAATATTCTAGTTTAAATACCAAACCTTTCCAAAGTGTCTCATTTGCTGAGGGCATGTGATACTGTTGATGGTGATCCATCCGTAGGATGGGGACATTAAGCTTGGTGGACTCCTTGTTGCTGTTCTCAAGGAGCAGGCTATGTGCCAGCACCCTGTTTCCTCCTCCCCCTCTCAACATCATACAACACACACACACACACACACACACACACACACACACACAAATACATACATGTATTACAAATAATGTAATGGAGCATGTTGTAAATAAACAAACAAAGTAAACTGTAACAACATTTTGACTGCCTTTTTAAATAAAATCAAAGATATTCCAGTCAAGTATGAAAAATGGAATGAATGGAATAAATAAATGATCTGTTCTCCACCTGTTTATCTCTTAATATTTCCCCCTCCCCTCAAAATGACATCTAAAAGTAACAACGTATATTGTTTTGAATGTAGCATTTTCTTACAACAATGTTCATGAATATTTTGATTCAATGGCTGTGTTAAAAGTCTGCTTGATTTTTATGTATCAAAATGTATTGAATTTTTATCATTCCGTACATTACTTTCCCCCTGATGAAATGATGTTTTATGGTAGTATGTTTTGTTCTTGATTTGTTTATATGATTCTTGGAGTGTATGATTGCTGCTTTATCATCACAGCATACAGGTGTCGATTCTCTAAACAGTTCTTTCAGGTTAAGCCTCCTCAGTAATTCTCTCATCGGTACCACCTCTCTTGTGCAGGCTGCCACTGAGACATATTCTGCTTCCATTGTGCTCAGTGCAACTACAGTGTGTTTTCAAACTCTTCCAGTACACTTGAGATCCTGCCAGTAATATTACATATCATGTAATACTTTTGCGACCACCTGTACAAGTAGAGCAATTAGCTTAAGTGAATGTTTCAAGTATTTAACCAGTGGGATAATATGTGAGTTTATAATGTGCTATTTCCTTCACTTATTTTAGTATGCTTTCTAACAGTATAGTGTAATTGGATGGATAAAAAAAAATCTACTCATCAAGCAGCAGGCGGCAGGAGAGCACACATATAAGAAAAGGTTTTATTTATGCAAACTTACAGAACCAGTGGCTGCTTCCGGCAGAAGAGTTGAAGGTGAAGAAAGAGGGGTGAAGGGAAGGGAAAGGAACTGGAGAGGATTAGGAAAAGGGATAGAGTTTGCAAAGTTACCCAGAACCTCAGGTCAGAGGAGGCTTAATGAATGTAATGAGAAGGAAAGGCCTTTTTTAAAAAAAGAAATAAAAATAAAATAATTTTCTTTTATTTAACATGTTTTTCAGAAAGAACGGATGTAATGTGTGATGGAATTCATCATGGCAAGAGAAGACAGTTTGGGGTGTTAAGAAATGGTGGAAGTGACAAAAAAGAAAATCAGATGGTGGAAAAAGGAAGAATAGCAAGGAAAAATGTGGAAAAAATTAGAAACACTTGTACGAAAATTGTGAGGACGGACAGTGGTTATCAAAAGGTAATGAGTGGGCAAGAATTTAAATGACTGGGAGAGAAAAAACATTGTGAAAAGAGAAAATTTTAAAAACTGGGCAAACAGAAAGAGAAAGTTGTAGCAGAAAAGAGAAAATTTTAAAAATTGGACAAGCAGAAAGTCGTAGCAGAAAATGTGAACTACTTTTCTTGGCAAATAGAGTAATATGGGAGACAGAAGTAAAAGTCAGTCAGAGCAGTTTGGCAAAAAACAAATGCACAAAACATGGAAAGAATTATGTATAAACAAGTATTTATCAAATTTGCAAATAAAGACAACCAGGAAAAGGCCCTGCACTGTAGTGGACCATAAACAAATTGTTATAGGCAAATTCGTAAATAACAATGGTCCTGTGTGTGTGTGTGTGTGTGTGTGTGTGTGTGTGTGTGTGTGCACAGAAATCAGTACTAAAAAAGATGTAGGAGCACAGTGTTGATTAATCTGGGTGATATGGGTAAATAAATGAAGCACATAAGGTAGAAAAGAGATGACAGTTTGATCAAGACAGAGGACAACAAAGACTGACAGGAGGGTAATATAAGAAGGAATGATGGTCACATGGGCTAATTTAACAAAGGAAATAACCAATTTGTGACAGTGTATGTAACTGGATAGATAAAAAACTACTCACCAGGCAGTGGCAGGAGAACACACATATAAAAAAAGGCTTTACTTATGCAACCTTTCAGAGACAGTGGCTCCTTCTTCCGGCAGTCTTTGCTTCTCATCCTGTCCGGTAAGTCTCCCCAGACCCAGGGTTCTTAATGATTTTTCCAAACTCTACCCCTTTTCATAAACCTCTCCATTTCCTTTCCTTTCACCCCTCTTCCTACCTCTTCAGCCCTTCTGCCGGAAGGAGCCACTGGCTCTGAAAACTTGCGTAAGCAAAACCTTTTTTTATATGTGTGTTCTCCTGCCACTGCTTTGTGAGTAGTTCTTTTTATCTATCCAATCATATTATGTGATGCACTTTTTGCTGCATTCCAGTGGTTGATATTAAATTTTGAACCGTGTTATGACTATTTTGCCACTGAGGAAGCTATATCTGTCGAGCCCTCTGTGAAAGGTAAAGGAGCCACCAACAAGCTTACAATATGGAAGATTTTTAACTTACTTGTCACATTTCTCATCAAAGAAATTCAGTTTCATTTCCATTGGGATCTTGGCGCCCTTAGCATGTTGAAGTCCAAAGCTATCAAATAGTTGATTAATATAGTCTGTCTGAGAAAGACTAATTGTTCCATCTTTGCTGTTCTCAAATTTCACTCCTAACACGTGTGACACTATGCTCATGTGCTTGATTTCAAAGCACTTTTCTAAAAGAGGTTTTATCTTTTGCCTCATCTCTTCATTTTGTGCAAATGTAAGCATATCATCCACATATACAAACAGAATAGCTTTCCCTTCCTTCGCACTTAGCTTGTACACACATGGGTCTATATCATATTGAATAAATCCCAGTTTTTCAAGGGAGTTATTTAAATGATCAAGTGACCATTCTAGCTCGTGCCACTTTGTTTCAATCCATATATTGACATGTTTAGCTTGCAAACCAAGCTTTGATGACATTTCTTGATGAAACCTTCTGGTTGGAACATATATACATTTTCTTTAATGTACTGTGCGGATACGCACTCTTCACATCATACTGATCAATATGCCAATTTTTCTCAACACTGGCTGCTGTCAATAGACAAATATTTGAAACAGGAGCATAAGTCTCATTATAGTGACCACCTTCTACTTGACTAAATCCCTTTGCAACTAAAAGAGCTTTTAAAATCTGCTTCTGACCAACTGTCTTCTTTCTAAATACCAATCTGTCCTTTACAGGAATTACATCAGATGTTGGCTTAACCAAATTCCAAGCATAATGATTCTTCAAGGAGTTGATTTCTTCATTCATTGCAACTATCCATTGCACAGTTTATCAGAATTAACTGCTTCATGATATTATAATGGTTCATCACTGTTCCTTTGTCGCGCAAAGTTTATTTGTGCTTTTTCAGCATAAGTGTTCTCTATGGAAAAAAATGTCATTAGATGACATTTGCTTAAATGTGTTTTTTCTTTTGTTACATCCTTTCTTGGCCCTACTCTTTCATGAAATTTCAGCATGTTCCACAAGTTCCTGGTTACATTTAGTTTCTTCAAAATTTTCCTCCTGATCTGGGAAATCATAAAATTCCTCTTCAGTGTCAGAATCTTCTATTTCACTTCGTATTTCATCTTCAGTACTTGGAAATGATAATGCTCCATCATTGTACAGATCAACAGATTCTTTCTGTTTCTTATTTTCAATTAAGCATTTACCATTCAAAAATTCTTTGAATATACAGTCCCTGGATTCCACAACCTGTTTCATATCTGGAATCCAGATACTGTATCCAAGGCCATAGTGAGAATATACAGTAACAACCCTTTTCTGACCTTGTGGATAATTTAGAATGACATTTGAATGAAATCTTCGCACCCTGTCGCACATAAATGTCTCAGACTAGTCATAAGGTGTTTTTTGTTGTTTGTGGCTATTTGTAACATGATTTCTTATGTATGCCGCAGTGTACATCAGCTCAGTCCAAGAACTCTTCAGGAAATTACTTCCTAGCAACTATGGCCTTACCATATCCATTAACATTATGTTGAGGCATTCAGCTACAGCTGCAGCGTGTCTGTCACTGTTATTTCATGACAAATTCCTTCAAATTCACAAAACTGCAACTATTTGCATAAATAGAGTTCTAGGCCATTGCCCTTGAGAATTCTTTTAAAGTGTTTTGTGGTTTGTTTTTCTGTTTGAATCTTCCATTTCGTCAATTCTTCTAATACTTCACCCTTATATTTTAAGATACGTACAAATATGTATCTGTTTGCATCACCACGATACTCATTAAATATTTATTGCCTCCAAAACTTGGAACATTGATAGGTCCCATGAGATCACTGTGAATAAGTTCTAAAGTGGTTGATCTTTCCTTCGAATCACGTGGTACAGTTTTCAGAAAGAATGTTCTTGTCGATTTATCCTCCAAACAGCTGTCACTTGAGTTTATTTCACCTTCTTTTTCATAGTCTAATCCCAGGACTGATTATTTTCTTATCATGTTGTTTATTGTATGCTTATTGACGTGCATCATTTGACTGTGTCATAAGTCTAGTGATTTTGTGTTGCTGTAGTAGTAGTAGTAGTAGTAGTTGTTGTTGTTGTTGTTGTGTTCTTCAGTCCAGAGACTGGTTTGATGCAGCTCTCCATGCTGCTCTATCCTGTGCAAGCTTCTACATTCAACCTACATCCTTCTGAATCTGCTTAGTGTATTCATCTCTTGGTCTCCCTCTACGAATTTTACCTTCCACACTGACCTCCAATACTAAATTGGTGATCCCTCGATGTCTCAGAACATGTCCTACCAACCGATCCCTTCTTCTAGTCAAGTTGTGCCTCAAGTTTCTCTTCTCCCCAATTCTTTTCAGTACCTCCTTATTAGTTATGTGATCTACCCATCTAATCTTCAGCATTCTTCTGTAGCACCACATTTCAAAAGCTCCCATTCTCTTCTTGTCTAAACTATTTACTGTCCGCATTTCACTTCCATACATGGCTACATTCCATACAAATGCTTTCAGAAATGACTGCCTGACATGTAAATCTATACTCGATGTTAACAAATTTCTCTTCTTCAGAAACATTTTCCTTGTCATAGCCAGTGCTGGCCGGAGTGGCCGAGCAGTTCTAGGCGCTACAGTCTGGAACAGCGCGCCCGCTACGGTCACATGTTCAAATCCTGCCTCGGGCATGGATGTGTGTGATGTCCTTAGGTTAGTTAGGTTTGAGTAGTTCTGAGTTCTAGGGGACTGATGACCTCAGCAGTCCCATAGTGCTCAGAGCCATTTGAACCATTTGCCATAGCCAGTCTACATTTTATATGATCTCAACTTCATCCATCATCAGTTATTTTGCTCCCCAAATAGCAAAACGCATATGCTACTTTAAGTGTGTCATTTCCTAGTCTAATTCCCTCAGCATCACCCAGTTTAATTCGACTGCATTCCATTTTTCATGTTTTGCTTTTCTTGATGTTCATCCTATATCCTCCTTTCAATACATTGTCCATTCTGTCCAACTGCTCTTCCAGGTCCTTTGCTGTATCTGACAGAATTACAATGTCACCAGCAAACCTCAGAGTTTTTATTTCTTCTTCGTGGATTTTAGTTCCTGCTCTGAATTTTTCTTTTGTTTCCTTTACTGCTTGCTCAATATACAGATTGAATAACATCGGGGAGAGGCTACAACCCTGTCTCACTCCCTTCCCAACCACTGCTTCCCTTCATGTCCCTCGACTCTTATAACTGCCATCTGGTTTCTGTAAATAGCCTTTCACTCCCTGTATTTCATCCCTGCCACCTTCAGAATTTCAATGAGATTATTCCAGTCAACACTGTCAAAAGCTTTCTCCAAGTCTACAAATGCTAGAAATGTAGGTTTGCCTTTCCTTAATCTATTTGCTAAGATAAGTTGTAGGGTCAGTATTTCCTCACGTGTCCCAACATTTCTACGGAATTCAAACTGATTTTCCCGGAGGTCGGCTTCTACCAGTTTTTTCATTCGTCTGTAGAGAATTCATGTTAGTTTTTTGCAGCCGTGACTTATTAACCTGATAGTTCGATAATTTTCACACCTGTCAACACCTGCTTTCTTTGGGATTGGAATTACTATATTCTTCTTGGAGTCTGAGGGTATTTCACCTGTCTCATACATGTTGCTCAACAGGTGGTAGAGTTTTGTCAGGGCTGGCTCTCCAAAGGCTATCAGTAGTTCTAATGGAATGTTGTCTACTCTCGAGGCCTTGTTTCGACTTAGGTCTTTCAGTGCTCTGTCAAACTCTTCATGCAGTATCATATCTCCCATTTCATCTTCATGACCAGGAAGTATAATTCACTTCACTTTGTTTCTCAATAGTTTGTCTGTTCTCCATCATCTCTGTATTTCACAGCTTGGCATCAGTTAACGTTTTGGAAATGCGTCACATGAAAATAATCAGCCAGTATCAGCAAATGTTTCATCTTTGTGACACAGATGAGATTTATTTCTGCTAATTGATGCTAACAAGTTTTCTGTTTTTTTGTAAGCACCACTGGGCCCATAACCATTGTTGTAGTGGAATAAAATTGTCATATCACACACATTATATTTATTAATATAATGGAAGGAAACATTCCACGTGGGAAAAATTATATATAAAAACAAAGATGAGGTGACTTACCGAACAAAAGCGCTGGCAGGTTGATAGACACACAAACAAACACAAACATACACACAAAATTCAAGCTTTCGCAACAAACTGTTGCCTCATCAGGAAAGAGGGAAGGAGAGGGGAAGACGAAAGGAAGTGGGTTTTAAAGGAGAGGGTAAGGAGTCATTCCAATCCCGGGAGCGGAAAGACTTACCTTAGGGGGAAAAAAGGACAGGTATACACTCGCACACACGCACATATCCATCCACACATACAGACACAAGCAGACATATTTAAAGACAAAGAGTTTGGGCAGAGATGTCAGTCGAGGCAGAAGTGTAGAGGCAAAGAAGTTGTTGAAAGACAGGTGAGGTATGAGTGGTGGCAACTTGAAATTAGCGGAGATTGAGGCCTGGCGGATGACGAGAAGAGAGGATATACTGAAGGGCAAGTTCCCATCTCCGGAGTTCGGATAGGTTGGTGTTGGTGGGAAGTATCCAGATAACCCGGACGGTGTAACACTGTGCCAAGATGTGCTGGCCGTGCACCAAGGCATGTTTAGCCACAGGGTGATCCTCATTACCAACAAACACTGTCTGCCTGTGTCCATTCATGCGAATGACTCCTTACCCTCTCCTTTAAAACCCACTTCCTTTCGTCTTCCCCTCTCCTTCCCTCTTTCCTGATGAGGCAACAGTTTGTTGTGAAAGCTTGAATTTTGTGTGTATGTTTGTGTTTGTTTGTGTGTGGATATCGACCTGCCAGCGCTTTTGTTCGGTAAGTCACCTCATCTTTGTTTTTATATATAATTTTTCCCACGTGGAATGTTTCCTTCCATTATATTGATATCATTAATTTGAATCCAACAATTACGTTTGTTATTGTCACTGTTGCATTTCGAAATCTTTTCTGTCGTCTTATTTTCCTCTTTCTGTTTTTGCCAGTAGTTTCACTTTGTATTCACCTTCTCCTTTTTACCGTAATCTGCTATACTATTTTATCCCGCCTATATATATACTCAATAATACGTAACCCACTTCCAAACCATAACCAAAAAAAATTTTTTTGCCGCTTTCAGCACTACCGCCGCTGTAATATCCACCGTTTCTAGTTCACAAACAGCTCCTTTCACCTTTTAAACAACCATTTTGGCCAGTTCTAATAACTTTCGCTTCATTTCCATTTCCGTTTTTCCCACACCACTGATCATTTTTAGCCGCTTCCCACAGGTTCTTCGTCAGACAATTGTTAGCCTCATTTTCATAATCTGCCACCACAATACCACTCCTTTTAATATACTACACGCAGTTTTTTCGAAATTTTCCCGAATTTCTCCGTCCTTTAACGTGTTTTGGCGGCAACACAACCACCTAACATTTATGCACATCGTTGTCTACCAACCCAAGTCCAACATAGCCCAGCTGTAACCAACACCTATTCGCCTTTTTTCATTCCAGATCTCCAGTTTCTTTCCGGTTCACCTTTATCTCTCCCCATATATTTTTATTTTCATTTTCATTTCACCTCATGTTACACTTTCCACCTTCTAATACCATGTCACCGTCACAACACCCCCACAATGACCCCATTAAGTTTTATTTACATTCCCTCCGCAAACATGCCTTCGCCCTAGCCAGATTACACTCCCATATTCTATTTTCTCAGGCTTGTCTGACATTTGGCATCACCCCCAAAGGCCTCACACTTAAAGTTCCCATCTCTGGCTGCAACCCTTCCTTCCATCAGTCCCTATACCAGTTCCAAACTGAACAATCCATTGCCCTCACCCACCTAATCCTTCACCTACACATCAACTCAGCCAATGAACACACCCGTCAACTCCTATCCTTAATAAAAGTCCTTAATCTTTCCTCTCCCACATCCACACCGGCTGTTCAGAGCATCCTCCTACAGGCCAACCGTAAATTAGAACAGCATGCCACCCTCCACCTCAAAAAACTATCCAATCTCCTGGTTTCCCACCTCCGGAAAGGCAACTCACTCACCCTTCACAACCTTTCCAGCAAACCTCAACCTCCTCTCATTGCACACAAACCCAGTCTCTCCCATCTACTCAATCTCCCACTTCCAGCTCCACTCCCTCCAAAACCTCAAAATTCCGATCAACACAATCTGGAACCACAACACCCTAATTCAGTAGTTAACCTTTCCTCCAAACCTCTCTCCCAATCCGAAACCTCTGTCCTATCCAAAGGCCTCACCTTCAGCCCCACTCCCAGATTCAACAAAACAGCCCTCGTCAAAGATTTACTGTCCTACACTCGTACTCTCTGCTGGAAGTATCACTTTGCCACGAAGAAAAATGATCCTAATCCTACTCCTAATGATCCGACTCCTCAAGACACCATCCAAATTGAACCCTGCCTGGAACAGTTCCGTCCTCCGTCACAGCGGGACCCACCTCCTCTTCCTCAAAATCACCCTCTCCAAACCTTCTAGGAATTTCTGACTTCCAGCCTTGCATCTCAATCCTTCTTAAAAAACCTTAATCCTACACCCAACATCACCACTGCTGAAGCCCAGGCTATCCGTGATCTGAAGGCTGACCGATCCATCGTCATTCTTCCGGCGGACAAGGGTTCCACGACCGTGGTACTTGATCGTCGGGAGTATGTGGCTGAGGGACTGCGTCAGCTTTCAGACAACACCACATACAAAGTTTGCCAAGGTAACCCCATTCCCGATGTCCAGGCGGAGCTTCAAGGAATCCTCAGAACCTTAGGCCCCCTGCAAAACCTTTCACCTGACTCCATCAACCTCCTGACCCCACCGACACCCCGCACCCCTACCTTCTACCTTCTTCCTAAAATCCACAAACCCAATCATCCCGGCCGCCCCATTGTAGCTGGTTACCAAGCCCCCACAGAACGTATCTCTGCCTACCTAGATCAACACCTTCAACCCATTACATGCAGTCTCCCATCCTTCATCAAGGACACCAACCACTTCCTTGAACGCCTGGAATCCTTACCCAATCTGTTACCCCCGGAAACCATCCTTGTAACCATTGATGCCACGTCCTTATACACAAATATTCCGCACGTCCAGGGCCTCGCTGCGATGGAGCATTTCCTTTCACGCCGATCACCTGCCACACTACCTAAAACCTCTTTCCTCATCACCTTAGCCAGCTTCATCCTGACCCACAACTTCTTCACTTTTGAAGGCCAGACATACCAACAATTAAAGGGAACAGCCATGGGTACCAGGATGGCCCCCTCGTACGCCAACCTATTCATGGGTCGCTTAGAGGAAGCCTTCTTGGTTACCCAAGTCTGCCAACCCAAAGTTTGGTACAGATTTATTGATGACATCTTCATGATCTGGACTCACAGTGAAGAAGAACTCCAGAATTTCCTCTCCAACCTCAACTCCTTTGGTTCCATCAGTTTCACCTGGTCCTACTCCAAATCCCATGCCACTTTCCTTGACGTTGACCTCCACCTGTCCAATGGCCAACTTCACACGTCCGTCCACATCAAACCCACCAACAAGCAACAGTACCTCCATTATGACAGCTGCCACCCATTCCACATCAAACGGTCCCTTCCCTACAGCCTAGGTCTTCGTGGCAAACGAATCTGCTCCAGTCCGGAATCCCTGAATCATTACACCAACAACCTGAAAACAGCTTTCGCATCCCGCAACTACCCTCCCGACCTGGTACAGAAGCAAATAACCAGAGCCACTTCCTCGTCCCCTCAAACCCAGAATCCCCCACAGAAGAACCACAAAAGTGCCCCACTTGTGACAGGATACTTTCCGGGACTGGACCAGACTCTGAATGTGGCTCTCCAGCAGGGATACGACTTCCTCAAATCCTGCCCTGAAATGAGATCCATCCTTCATGAAATCCTCCCCACTCCGCCAAGAGTGTCTTTCCGCCGTCCACCTAACCTTCGTAACCTGTTAGTTCATCCCTATGAAATCCCCAAACCACCTTCCCTACCCTCTGGCTCCTATCCTTGTAACCGCCCCCGATGCAAAACCTGTCCCATGCACCCTCCCACCGCCACCTACTCCAGTCCTGTAACCCGGAAGGTGTACACGATCAAAGGCAGAGCCACGTGTGAAAGCACCCACGTGATTTACCAACTGACCTGCCTACACTGTGACGCATTCTATGTGGGAATGACCAGCAACAAACTGTCCATTCGCATGAATGGACACAGGCAGACAGTGTTTGTTGGTAATGAGGATCACCCTGTGGCTAAACATGCCTTGGTGCACGGCCAGCACATCTTGGCACAGTGTTACACCGTCCGGGTTATCTGGATACTTCCCACCAACACCAACCTATCCGAACTCCGGAGATGGGAACTTGCCCTTCAGTATATCCTCTCTTCTCGTCATCCGCCAGGCCTCAATCTCCGCTAATTTCAAGTTGCCACCACTCATACCTCACCTGTCTTTCAACAACTTCTTTGCCTCTACACTTCTGCCTCGACTGACATCTCTGCCCAAACTCTTTGTCTTTAAATATGTCTGCTTGTGTCTGTATGTGTGGATGGATATGTGCGTGTGTGCGAGTGTATACCTGTCCTTTTTTCCCCCTAAGGTAAGTCTTTCCGCTCCCGGGATTGGAATGACTCCTTACCCTCTCCTTTAAAACCCACTTCCTTTCGTCTTCCCCTCTCCTTCCCTCTTTCCTGATGAGGCAACAGTTTGTTGCGAAAGCTTGAATTTTGTGTGTATGTTTGTGTTTGTTTGTGTGTCTATCGACCTGCCAGCGCTTTTGTTCGGTAAGTCACCTCATCTTTGTTTTTATATATAACATTATATTTATTGAGAGATAAACTGCATCATCATCATCATCATCATCATCATCATCATCATCAAAGCAGTAACAGAGCAACACTATAACAGCACTTTGATTGTCTTTTGGAATAATGTAAAAGATAATCCAATCATGGCATAAAAATGGAATGAATGGTATAATTAAAGGTTCTCTTCTCCACCTCTTTATCTGTTAACGAATTCAAAATGTTTATCTACAGTAATTGTGTTCAGATCTTCTATAACTTTAAAATGTGTGGCACATAATGATACAAATATATGACCTCCTGCTCCACTTTTAAGGTAGTTCTACAGTAGCATCTTTTAACATTCATATGATGGTAGCATTACACGCTGCAGTTCATTTTCTCTACACCAGTGCTCTGTGATGCATACTATCATGCTGTTCAAAGACTGTAATTCAGATTCAAGGTGGTGTGCTTTATTTTTAAAACACTGCAAATTTTGATGAATAATAGATAATGCTGAGCAAATTTCTGTAGTGTTTGTGCACTCCAGTGTGGTACATTCTATTTTCCCTATTCATGATCTCTAAGCTGGTGGAGATACTTCTAAGAGAGTGGAACCTGTTGGCATGTTTTATCTGAACTACAATTACAGTACTGTAAAGTATTTGTACTTATTTAACCGAAATTTGATGTAGTAGAGTTAACAAGAATGGGACTACTTTTAAAATGCTGCTGCCTCCTTGGTTGTATTAAATAGCTGCTGTGTACCTTCCATAGCTTGCTTAATATTTGCAGTACTATAATAATAGTACTAATCAAGCAATGACTATCTGTGTTCCATATGAATAGTGACCTGTTTATAGTGAACACTGTCACCTGCCATGTAGCTAACAGGAATCTTCAATCCTTGATTCTCAATAAGCAGATAACTTGTGGGTGGAGCGACTAATAAGATATACTTTCCTTTGATTTGGTGGGTGCTATAGCCAGAACAAACATGACTTGTTGAGCATAGTACTTTATAGAGCAACATGTAAAATACAGATTGTGCATAGCACTGAACACAGTGACTGGGCAACAGTAATACAGGGTATAGAATAGTCTGAGCACTCCTTTGCAATCACTTAAATGATACTGTTTATTTGGCAGCTCGCCAGAGCTGACCCAGGTGGCCTCTGTAAGTGGGCCTATAAACTGTTTGGATGCACAATCACCGAAATCTCGCATGTCATGGGTGAAAGTATATCACTCCTCCCCTCTAGGGTGTGGGAAAACTACATACATACTTACATAAAAACACTAGGCACAGAAAAATGTGTGGTACAGAAAAAATGGGCACTGGTCCCTAAAAAGCCCTGGTACCGTGAAAAATAAACTAGTCTCAAAAGGCACTGAGATTGTGAGTCACAGAAAATAAAATGGTACTAATGTCCATTTGGTTGCCTGATGATGGCGGCTGCTGCAGCACCGTGACAGGAAGGCACCAGCGAGCTGGGGCAGAGGTGATGAGGGGGTGGGTAAGCGTGCTGCTGCCCCCCCCCCCCCCCCTCTTGAGAGGCCATAGGGCAGCACTGGGGACTCTGTCTCCGCAGTGATGTCCTCATCAAGGTCAGCAGTCAGTGGTCAGTGCCAGAATCATCAGGGGAAGCATCAGAGATGACGTCCGCACAGGACTCAGCAATGGAGGCAGCCGCAGTGTCAGGTGCAGTGGAGGTTGCACTGTCAATGGCAGTTGAGGACTGGGGCTGGAGACAGAAACCTCAGACAGCAGTCTGCCAGGCAGCAACCCCTGCTGTGGCTCAAACTGGACAATCTGCGACACAGGAACCAGCCTCAGTGGTGGTGGGAGTGAGGTTGGCCCTCCAGAACAGGACCTGCTGTATGCGACCGCAGCTGATCAAAGAGACTGGACATCTGCCCATCAGGAGCGCGACTGATGCACCGTCATTGGCCCCAGCAATGCTCGATGATGGCAGGAACCCACTTCGGCTGGTGGCCGAAGCCTTGAGCCCAGACAGGCACACCTGGCTGGAATTTTTGTGAAGTCGGTGAGGCTAGAGAATGCAGTGTCAGATGTAACAGGTGAAGAAGGGTCCATGGTTGGTGCCCATGTAACAGCTCTGCTGGGTTTTTGATCCCCACGGGAGTGAAACAGTACAAAATCAAAAAACGGACTAAAACAGCTTCAGGGAAACTGCCAGGTACATACTTCTGCACCTGAGTTTTAAACATCTGAACTATGCGTTTGGCTTCATCATTAGAGTGGGGATGAAAGGGGGGGGGGGGGGGGACTATGAGCTGGTGAACACCACTAGCCTGACAAAAAGATGCAAGTTCCCGAGAAACAAACTGTGGGGCCATTATCAGTAACCACGGTATAGGGAAGTCCCTCAATTGCAAAAATTTAAACAGGGCCGAAATAGTGGCCAGCGTAGATGTGGGTGGACAAAGCGCCACATAGGGAAACTTGGAATAGGTGTCCACTGCAATGAGCCAGTACTGATTTAGGAAGGGCTCAGCAAAATCAACATGTGGACGCTCCCACGGGCAACGTGGCTATGGGCCAGGGTGAAAAAGACACCCGCGGGGCCACCTGTTGCTGAGCACAATGAGTGCAAGCGGCAGTAAGCTGCGTAATGTCCCCATCTATGCCTGGTCAATACTGATGTCAGTGGGCCAAAGCTTTGGTGCGAGAGGTTCCCCAACATGCAGAAGCCGCAGTACATTACGGTGTAAGGAAACGGGACTTACTACATGGGGAACAGTGCCCTCCATAATGTACAAAAGAACCCCATGAAACACAGAAAAACAGTGCTGGAGGGAGAAATAATTATGCAAAGGATCCAAGGCCTGGGCCTTGGGTTTCTCTGGCCAATCATGCCGCACAAAAGAGAGGCCCTGACTTAGTACAAGATCCATTGGGACAGCGGATGCAGTCATGGCACTAGTGTTGGAAAAACGATCAACCACATTCTGGTTCTCAGTGTCTAAATAGAAACAAAGCAATTCATCCTGATCAAATGGTGGTTCTGGCCCGACCAGAAGGCAAGATAAGGCATTGGTGTTGGCTTGTCGCACTATCGGTCAGTGTTCGATCTGATAACGCTAACGAGAAAGGAAGAGAGCCCACCATGGCAAACGATTCACTGCCTCGTCCAGCATGTAAGCCCAAGGGTTAAGAAGGACAACCAATGGCTAGTGATCCATGACTAAATGGAACTTAGAACAATAAAAGAAAACATATAATTTCTTGAGAACGAACACAATTGCTAAAGCCTCCTTTTCACCCTGAGAATACCAATGATGAGCAGAAGTTAAAGTCTTAGAAGCATAAGCAGTGGGTCATTCAGCCCTGTCCACGTATTCGTGCACCAACACCACACGAAATCCGTGCTGAGAGGCATCTGTAGCCAACATGAGATGCTGACCTGGCTGAAAAATTTTCCAGACACGGGGCAGATTTAAGCAAAGCAAATGCTTGGTCATGAGCTGCAGATAAAAAAAGGCACATTTTCACACAAGAGCATGTGCAAGGGCTGAGCAACAGTAGATGTGTCGGCAAAAATGTATGGTGGTTGGCAACTTTACCTAGAAACACCCACTGTTCCTTAATGGAGGTCAGCTGCAGCTAAGCCACAATTGTGTCAACAGGATGACACAATGGGTTGACCCCTGTGCAAGAAACCTCAAAACCTAGAGACTCAGTTAAAGGCTGAAAAAGTTGAGTTGGCAAGATCGCACTTGAGACCTGCAGATTGGAAAACAGAAAACAATTATCGGAGATTGAAAAGGTGGTCTTCAGTGGAAGAACTGAAACAACAATATCGTCAAGGTAATTGATGCAGCCAGGCACAGAGGCTGTCAGCTGCTCTAAAAAATGCTGAAAAATTGAAGGTGTGCTTGCAACACCAAAAGATAAGCATTGATATTGGATAGGCTGAAAGGTGTATTGATAATGAAAAGGCACATAGTGGCCTCATCCAAGAGGACTGGAGGTATGCTTCCGACAAATCAGTTTTGGAAAAGTAGTTGCTGCCTGATAATTGTGCAAGCAACTTGTCAAGTCTGGGCAAATGGTGTGTATATGTCGTGGACTGAAGTCACCACAGACTTGAAGCTTCCCCATGGGATTCTTAACGAGGACCAGTGGTATAGCTCATTCACTGAATGAAAGAGGCCAAATGATACTTCAAAGGACTGTGCTATACGAAGCACATCCGTAAGTGTCGGATTCTCTCACTGATGTGCTTTCTCACAGACTTCCCTGTCTGGATCCACACGAATAATAACATTATGCACCATGTGATCAGCGTAGGATTCGTGATGGGTACTAATGACAAATTTACGGTGATGGCTCAACCCATGTAATTCTGCAGTCCAGGCTTTGTAAGATTGGTTTGGGTGTTTCTGACAACTGTAAAATTATACACGCATCGCAATGACATGCGTTCTGTCTCAGTAGCAGGTTGAGAGAAGCTTGCACATTTCATCAAATGATAAGTTGGCCGGTTCTTGTAAAGGCGCAAGTTGGCACAACAACTGATGAGGGCATAGTGAAAGTCAGGAAAAAAAGGAAGTCTTACACAGGTTTGCATAATCCACACGAAAAACCTGAAAATGTTGGTGTAACCGTGTCGTGTAAGAGTCCCAATCCTCAGCTGATTCATCATAATCCAGAAAGGGTGACAGGTGCACTGACGGGAGAGTAACTTGCCACAAACACGCAGAGGCCGTGTGACTGAGAGCAGTGGCAAGAGCCAGCTGTTGTTCTGTGAAAGCTTGCTGCTGGGCGATGAGACATTGGAGTATTTCCTCCATCGAAATGTTTGTCAAGTGACTTAGCACTTACAATAACGTACAGAGAAAACATAACCCTCCCTTGTCTCCAAGTTTGCTACAGCAAGAACAAATATGATTTTTGGAACATAACACCTCATTGAGCAGCACGTAAGATGCAGGTTGTGTGCAGCACTGAACATGTTGTCTGGACAACAGTAATACAGGGCACAGAATAAGCCAAGCACTTGTTTGCAGTCACTTAAATAATACTGTTTCTGCACCAGGAGCCAGCTCAGGTGCTTCTACAAGCAGGACTGTAAACTGTATGGATGTGCGATCTCTGACATCGCGCACTTCATAAGCGAAGGTATATCAGTGGGGACTCTTGCTTTGTCAGATGTGTTGTGGAGACCCTCACACCAGAAAGGCCATGTAAATCATTATTTAACACAAAGTTATTTTCATTGTAAGCAACAAATAGCTGTAAGGAGTGTAAGAATTCAAGAACTTTGGAGAGGCATGTGCAAGTGGTTACACTCGTCTTACTATACTTACTGCTCTCTTTTGCTGAACAAAATTTTGTTGGACAAAAGGAAGTGCAGTATTAAAAAAAAGTCAGTGCCTTGGTTGTCAAATCAACACAATGGAAAACACCTATAAGTGCCAAATTAACTGAACTGGGCTTATTGAGTAATTTATCTAAGTTTATTAGTTAATTCAATACTCTATTTATTGTTGGAATAGTTTTTACCAAAGTGAAGTACAAGATGTCAGTTTGCACTTCATCTGTGCAAGATATGTTTGTGTGTAAAGCAACATGTTGGCTATTTACACATTACTGAGTGTGAGAGTGGCTTATTTTTAATAAAAATGGGCATTTTAGTTGAAAAAGACATTAAAGCTCTGGATCACAGTCTACAAAACAGTTTTTGAACACTATTTCATTTGAAGCCTGACCATTAATACCACTTTTTTATAGCAACAGTCTGTTTTTGATTTGTTTGGAACTGTGTAATATGTTAATGTTAATATTCTCAGACATTTGTTCTGAGTTGCTATTTCAGTTAAGTTTATCATGTAGGTAAGGAAACTTCCATCTTCTGCAACTGAATGTTTGTTTTGTTTTTAATGAAAGTCGTTTCACCTGTGTTCACACTAGTATGAAAACATTCAGTTGTGAAAGATGGAAGTTTTCTTATCTAATTGTATAATATGAATCAAACGATGGAAAATCTAGGATGGAATAATGATAATATTATGAAAAGGATAGATTGCTACTCACCATGAAGTGGATGTGTTGAGTTGCAGATAGGCTTAACAAAAAGACTGCTAAACAAGTAAGCTTATGGCCAAAAGGCCTTCTTCTCAATTACACACACACACACACACACACACACACACACAAAGTTTGCATGAACTTGTGTGTGGGGAGGGGGGGGGGGTCTCTAATTCAGAAGGTCTTTTGGCCGAAAGCTTACTTGTTTAGCAGTCTTTTTGTTGTGTCTGCATAATATGAATCTGTATCCTAGACTTAAATTCTTTGTAGTGCACTAGTTGTGAGCCATTCATCTAGCATGCAGACTGCATCTTGTTACTTGAGTTTGTGCTTTCGATATGTATATGAGTGCAGTGGCAAACGTGACTGGTTTTGAACAGTCATTTAAAGATATTGGGAGGTTATTTGTGTCAACTAGTAATATGTGAGGACCCAGTTCTGGACCTTTTGGAATTTTGCATTTTGTGTTTCCCTATTCTGACTTCAGTTTTATTTCTGTAACACAGTTTGTCAGGGATACCCTCTCTGTGCTGTTATGAAGATATGACTTTATCCATGCCAGAGAGGCTTAATTCATGCCATAACAATCAATCCGAGGTCACAAAATATACCTGTAGGACAGATTTTGTGATTTTGCTAGAATTTTCAACGAATCTGTACTAAGAGAAGATTTCCTTATATTGATTGTTATCGATGAGTGTCATTGCTGCCTACAAATACCTGAAGAACTGAAGAAGCTGAACTAGCAGATGGACACAAACTATCCTGAGAAACTGTATTTACGAAGTTTCAAGAACCAGTTTTAAGTGATGAGTCTAGGAATATACTACAACCTCCTACATATTGCTCCTGAAGGGATCACAAGGACAAAATTTGGTTAATTATAACATGCAAGAGGCAGGCATTTAAACAGTCCTCGTTCCTGTGCTCATACGTTAATGACGCGGTAAGAAGTCCTAGTAACTGGTACAGTGGGAAGTACCTTCTGCCATGCACTTCACAGAGGTTTTTCATGGTGAGAATTTAGGTTTAGACTGGTGACTGAACCCCAGCCCTTCAAATTTTGTTGCCTGGAACTTACCCACTGAGCCACGAATCGACATTTAAGCCAAACACTTTGTACAGATCTCGATGAAGTGATTTGTGAGCTCTGAACTGATACTCAGTAATATCATATATCAGTTTGAAAAGCTTGTAAGGATGTTGCAAGGGAGATTGTGCTGAGAAATAATCATCAAGAAAAAAAATTGGTACATTGCACTGTTTCTGTGTTAATTAACATTGAATCTAATCAAGCCATTGCGCACATGGAAATTCAAGTGGCCCATCAGAGACGGTGTTGCCAAATGTGTTCCACTGGAATAACAGCTGATGAATACATGCTATACAAACCATTTTGTGTGTTCTTTCTTTTCTGGAGTTGAAGGCTATTGGGTGGGGGGGGGGACGGAGAAAAGAATGCTCAAAGTGGCAAAGAAATTTAGGTGAAACAAAGAACATCATGTACAAAGCAGAAAAGAACTGCAAATTTATCTTTTTCAGTCTTTGACACTTTTTACAGCTTTTTATCAGTTTTATTTTTCGTGCTATTAAAGAATGAATCTGTAGTTCTGAGAGCAAATAAATAAATAAAACACCCCATTGATCACTTATTGTGGAAAGTAATGATTTTCACCAGGAGTTACTTGTAGCTGAGGTTTTTTTACTAGCTCTTTTATAAATTATTATTTTTTAAAATTGCAGTGTACTGTTTGTCATTATCCTCATAAGACATAAGAAATGGCACTTACTGTTGATTTAATTTCTTGTGACTTGAAGGACCAGATGGAGCTCGCCCACCAATGAAGAAGGCTAAGCTTATGCGTCTTGAAAGAAAACAAGAGAAGCTAATGAAAAAGGGTTTCAGCAAAGAGGAAGCAGAGAGAATGCTGAAAGAAAGGAAACAGCCACCTCCACAGGGCAAATCGTTGGAGGAACTTTTAAATGAACCACTCCCTGAAGACCCTGCTCATCGACTTGAGGTTAGTGGTTGACAGTACACGAGATAAGAATACTTTGTACTTGTGTCATCAAAGAACTATAAAAATAAGCGTGTACTTTACTAACAGAGAAGTCACTGTTAAATTTATTGAATCACGGAGGATGACAGAGTGCTTTCTGTACACATATGAAAAACTAAAGCTTTTTAAATACACCACAAAATTCTACTTGGAGCAGAAATGACACTTTGTGAATTTTCATTGCCTTCAGCAATTAAGCCTTCCAATCGAGGACCAGAGAGACATGCTGCAATCACAGCAACTATTGACTGCTTGGCACATTTGTACACAACACCTACAAGTAAAATTGCTTAGTAATCAAATTGTTACTAAAATGTTACAGAGGATATCCCATCAATTAACTGCAGTACCAAAGTATGTTGGTAACAAATGAATTGTAATTTCTTGATAAAGAAAAGAAATCAAGTTGTCCACCAACGCTCTTTTTATACTCAAAACTAGACACAAGACTGAATTTTTTGATTCTATAAAATATTATAACAGGCAGTATTCTGATAATAATATTAATAAAAATGCAGTGACTGGTCTGCAGGCAAGTGATAAATATAAAATCATTACAATTATTTGAAAAATATAGATCCAACTTTGTAATTGTTAAGGAAACCAAACAACAGGCATTTTCCAAAAAATAAATATAATAAAATCAAGTGGAATAAAAATCTGTTAGTAGAGAATGCATTAACCTTTGTATGAAAAGTTAAAGCACTAAATTTTGCAACAAACTGTGCCACAGTTTAATTCACTATGTCTACTTTGGTATTTAAAACTCAATTTTGCGCATCAAAAGTACTTTCAGTAATTTTATCATTCCTACATTCAGAATGCATCTCTTTAAAAATATACAATTGTGTTACTCTTTATGCAATATCTTGATGAAGGATGCATGTTTCAAAAAATACATTTCATAACAACTCGTCTGTTCTGAAGGCTCTTCACAAAACAGTGTACAGATTCAATGCACATAAATGTTACTTCGATTTTATCCTGTGCAGGATTTTCAAACTGGGGTGGGGGATTTTTCAATACTCAGTGAGTCACTGACGGAGTAATATATTATGTTAATTAAGGATGAGATTTGTTAATAATCGAGGTTCAATACACACATATAAAATACAAAAAAAAATTAAACATATTTGTATTCCAGAATGATTGATTGTTACCATTCTCACAATGTCTTGTGATAAATTGTCAAGGATATTAATTAATTTCGACTTTAAAAAAAAACTGAATTAATTTTACACTTCCCTGTAGTAAGATGAGCTGTTTCTTTCGTATTCCAGAATGATTGATTGTTACCATTCTCACAATGTCTTGTGATAAATTGTCAAGGATATTACTTAATTTCGACTTTAAAAAAAAAACTGAATTAATTTTACACTTCCCTGTAATAATATGAGCTGTTTCTTTCTGAAACACACATCATTATTCTGTATAGATTATCTCATTTTCTAAAGTCTTTTTACTCTATCTATATTTTCAATTCCAATGACATCTCCTTGCACTTGGCTTAGTAATAACTTGATCTTCACAGAATTTTAGTGTGAGGTAATGGAATTTTGTGGACCCAGAGATGTTGGAGAATCAATCAGCTGCATCCATAGTCTTTTAAAAAAATGCCTAACAGCAGGAGACGAAACATAAGGCAGAAAAATATGCCTTGAGCGATGGCCAAAACCTGAAAAAAAAATTGGCTCCATGAATACCCTGTGATGGTCTTCCACTCACACATATAGATTTGCTACACAGTTGCAGTTGTTAAGCACTAGAATTTATTTAGCTAATTCTGAAATATGACTTTTCTTCTCCTTCAGTGTTCTGTAATGAGTCAGCATCCCAGCCTTGCATCATCAGTATGTGTATGAAGAAGAGTAAATTTATCTGCACTCACACGCACCCCCTCCCTCCCCACAGCCCCCCCCCCCCCACACACACACATGCGTGCACATACACACACATGCACAACACACACGTCTTTTCGAAGCTAGGATTTACTAGGAATTTTATGAAGGTGGGAATTTTTGTCAATTATGTGTAATTTAATACTGATACAGTAAGTTCTATTGACAATTTGGGGTAAGTAGAAGTAAGGGGTGACACTATCTCCCACTCCATTATCCAGCACCTCTGTGATCATCATACAATCTGTGTAATATGCGAATAAAACTTCATGCATAAGGAACATTGTTTCAAGGTAACCATTTTCCATTTTAAGCCAGCTTATTATCAACTACACGATTTCTACAGTGAATCAGCACATACATAACATGTTGTCTATATGTGTCATTGTTTCATATTAGTTGTTATAAGAAAAAGTTGAAGAATATGTACATATTCATTTGTGTTTTTGCAACTGATTATTGTGTTTAAAAATGTTTTTCCTCACAAGTTCCATGTTGTCTTCAGGTGGTATTCTGAAGTTTAAATTAGTAATGACACTTTCGGACAAGTTATAAGAAATGGTGTGTAATCATGTTTCTGATTCAACAGTATTTTAGAAATATGCGGGGCACATATTTATCTGTCATTGAAGTGTAAATAAATGAAGGAAGGGTGCTAGACACACACACATTAAAAACACCTTTGAATCTCTAACTTTCAAAACATTTCAATAGTTTCTTCTACAAAAGGAATGTTAGTTCATGGGAGGGAAATATAGAATGTGTAGCTGCTTTTGAAATGGAAAAGTTGCGCAATCCTGACACAGGAGTCTGATTTAGCTTCTGCCTCTTTCCCTATAACCTAAGTTTCTCCTAATCGAAGAGTGAGATTGACTTCTCCATCCACCCAGCCTTTTTATAACTCAAAGTTTCATGGTATTAAAGAAATTATTTGAAAGTTTGAAAATACTCTATTTTTATTACTTTTTATTTTTATTATAATTTTGCATGTGTGTCAACTTCTCTCCTGTTATCCTATTTTCAGTAGTTGGCAGAAGGTACTTCCATTGAATCTTAAAAATTATTGCATACTCATTTCTAAGTTCCATTTTGACTGCTCATAATTTATTACTAATTTGTGTCTTCTTGTTTTTAACTAGAAGTTATTATTGTTAAATAAATTTGTCTTTTTCAGAGTTCATTCAAGTTTATGTGAGGTGTTTCATCACAGGCCATCTTTGCATTTTGCACTGGGTCCTAGTACAATATGTCTTATTTGTGTCTTGTATGAAGTGCTCAAACCTTGGAGGATTTGACAGTATCATATCCCATTGGAGCAATTTACATCACAACCCTCCAGCGTTATTATGTATTGGCATCTGTAATTTGTGAATACTGTGTGTCACAAACAACTTGTGACAATGTGCACTTAATAAGATGTATTATGCCAATTTAGTAGGCAAAGAAATACATCACTGAAAAAGAATACTGGTGGTTTTTCAACTTTTATATTAAAGCCTTATATCAAACAAAGGCCATACAACTCAATAAAGAGTTATATAGTAGGACTAAACTTGTTTTTCAGCGCTGACAGTCTAACTTTTTTTCTGTTTCTGTAATGTTTGAATATTGTTGCCTCTATCAATAGCAGTTCCTTCCATGTTAATATGTGTATTAGGTGCTTTGGAATAATGCTGATGTCCTAATGCAGTGTAGTAGTATAGTTTGTATGCTATCCATCATAGGTCCGATTGGTTCGCTCTACACCACCAAGCCGAGAATATGAACAAACATCAGAGCAAGCACATGAAGTATTCCGCAAATACCAGATGGCTGTGCACAGAGAGCCTGCTGATAAATGTACTCTGCACCACTACAAACGTTTCCTTGTTACATCTCCCCTGAAGGTAAAACTGTAATGACCAGCAGGAACATGAACGTGACACCTTGCTAATGGCCACAGTATCAACTGAAGAGAATTCTAACAAGGAGAATTTTTTTCAAAAATTCTGGAAACTCCATACTCATATTCCTAGGACAATTAGTGCAGAATTTTTTAATGTTTATTTGTTGGTGGACTTGCTTTGTGCATCATATTTTAAACCACACTATACTCCTTAGAGTCAGAATGCTTTCAGTACTTCTTTGTAGACTTCCTGGTCACAGGAACATACTTACAAATTACTGCATAATGTAGTATGAGCCCCTGATTTCTTCTTTTCATAACTGCTTCTATTTTTACAGTCTTTATTAACTGATTTTGCCAAGTTTTACTGCCATATGTATCTGAAACGTCAGCTAAGTTTCAGACGTATTTCATACGGGTAGTGACACTAAATCTACAGTGAGGTAATCATCAAAATACATTTGAAATATACCTGATTGCATTCACATTTCAATCCTTATGGTTCAGTTTGTTACTTTATTTGCAAGGTATGTTGAAACTGTACTTCAGTTTTTCCAACATTTCTTATAACTAAACTATAAGAAATTGGGAAAGTAAAGAAAAGTGGAGGAATGAGATCTGCAATTATTTCATGTTAGGATCTGAACTAATGTGCATTCATTAATCTATGAATCACTCTTCTTCATGTCACAGTTACCGAGATTTAAAAAATTCTATGTGCATAATCTGCAAGTACCACTAAATTATCTCTTCTCATCCATATATATCAAACTTCAGAATACTTGACTTTGTAAGGGGTCTCTTAAAGTGGAATTATATTCAAAATGTCATTCTTATATCAAGAATTCGGTTATTCTAACAGTAAGTTGCATGATACAGTGGTCCAGCTGGAGGATTCATCAGTCAGTTTTGATATGCTACCACTGTTTACCATAGCTCCGCTTATTGACGTTTTGGAACAACTGATATTGCAGAACTCTTTAAATATTATCTCGTGACCACCTTCCTCAAATAGAGTAATGAGTTCTACGAGCAGACAGATGGCATGGCTATGGGGAGCACCTTAAACCCAGTAGTACCATATTTCTTCATGGAAAAATTTGAAGCATTAGAAACTGCCAGCAAAAAAACAGAACATATGGTTCTATTATGCAGATGATATATTTGTGTTGTGGAGACCTGGCAGAGAGTAACTATATTGTTTTCATGAACATCTCAAAGGGATAATCCGTAGATTCAGCTTACTATAGAGGCAGAGGAAGATGGATAATTACATTTCCTTGATGTGCTAGTCTTCAAGAAAGATGATCCGAGCTAGGGCCACATGGTATTTTGGAGACACACACACGTGGACCATTATCTACACTGGGATTCAAATCACCACCCATGATAAAAATGAAGTATTACAAAAACATCAGCGGATGGAGCATGATATATCTGTAAACCACTGCTGCTTAATGCGTGATTTAAATATCGCTCAAATCTCTACAAAATCGAAGGCTTTTCTGATGTTCATTAAAGTCATGACTGACTTCATAGGAAAGATCTTGATGAAACAGTATATTGCTGTAATGTACAGACCTATACAGCAGGTACAGCAACACCTAAAGTTGGCCAAAGATGCTTGCAAACTGCTGAAAAAAGGAAGGAATTTACAGGATTCCTTGTAGTCATGGAGATGTGTACCTGGATAATACTAAAAGAACCACCAAAAAACAACTAGAAAAACACAAGGGCAGCTGTAGAAGGGGAGAAACAGACAAATCTGCTGGTGTCTAGTGTGCTTTGTGCCCAGAAGACCATCAGATTTAATTTGATAAGACTCAGGTACTGACAGCCACAAGCAGATAATACAAAAGGCTTTACAGAGAGACAATTGGGATTACCGAACATTCCAATAATTTTAATCAGAAGGAAAGGAGGTGTGAAACTGAATAATATCTGGATTCTGATGCTGAGAGAGAGATGAATCGGTCTTCCATCATGTGGGTGATGGTAGCAACAGATAACAGCAACCAGCAGTGGCCAATTGCACTAGAGTTTTAAAAACATGTGACATCATGCCTCTGCACGGGAGCACACAGAAATGAAACTTTAATTTAGTCAGTCGCAAGTCAGGATGCACATCATACCTTCGAAGAATCCACAACCCCCTCCCCCAATGATATGTTTTGTAGGCTACCTAAGGCTGCTTTAATGTGAGCTCAGTGCGACCTAAAAAGGGGTGTGATTGTGACAGTTATGTACACAAGATATGTAGAGTATACCTTAAAAAACCTTGAAAATAAGTTTGTAATGGTGCACTCAAAAAATTTTGTCCATAAATAGTTAATTGTGTGTGTAGTAAATGTTGATAATACTATTCGAAACAATTAAAGTAGCCAACAACCAATGTGATATGTGTATGTGCTGCCCCCCCCCCCCCCCCCCACACACACACACACACACACACACACACACACACACACACACACACACAGATGATTACCATTTACAGTTACAGCACCACCTAATGTTCTCATTTGGCCGGTGTTCTTCATCAAATACTTCATAACTCAAATCATCAGCTCCTGTCAATATCAACCTACAGTTGCTTCTCCCCATAACCTCATGCTCTTTATCCACTGTTTTAAGTATTAGTGACATCAGCACTGTAGTTATTCTTACGCATTGTGGTTACTGTGTTACCATGTAAGAATGCTACTTTCTGGGTGGCATACAATGTATTGGTACTACTGGAGCTATAACTTGTAGGTACCACTCAAAACACGTCAGCTGGGCTGAAATAGTTGTGGTTGGATGGGATCCTCATTCCCAACATCAAAAGCTCATGAAACCAGTTGCTGATCAGTAGTTATTCTCTGTTAATGTGATAACTGACTACATAATTTACTCCAGAAGACTACATGAGCAATCCTTACCATCTTCTCTAATGTTTCAAATATATGGTTATTTGCATTAAAAAAGTGCAGGCAGTTTCCTCATCTTTTCTTAGTAGTATAACTGTTGTTATACTCCAGGTATCTGGCCTGTTTCATTTATTCATTGGTGGACAGATACATGCAGCTGTACTTTGAGAGCTCCTTGGAAATGACTGGCAGATTAGTTCCAGTGATGCCTCAAATAAATAAATAAATACAGTGTAAGGGTAGACAAGTATTAAATTAACCTCTAAAATCATTTTCTCTCTTGTAAAAAGCTACCTAATATTGTGCATGACTTATAAGGTTGTTTAATAAAAACTAAAATGATGAAAGTTCATATTTTTCATACGTACTGTGGAATTTCAAATTCTGTATCTACACTCCGAGTTCAATGTTCACTAGATTCTAGTTGAGTATTCATCAGCTGGATGACTGCTTTGTGATTATTGGTAGTAACATTATACACCGATCAGCCAGAACATTATGACCATCTACCTTGGTAGGCCGGTGGAGAGAGTTGGCACCACATCTACACACACAAGTCACTTAATTCCCGTGAATTCTGGAAGGAGTGCAGTGAGCTTTGATTCTGCATTCAATCGCATCCCGCTTGAAAAATGCCACTGCCGTTGGGAAATGTGATGGGCATGAAGTAGTGTATGTGGACTGCAATCAGTGTACAATACTCCTTGGCCATCATGGTGCCTTGTACAAGCACCACTGGACCCATGGATGCCCATGTGAATGTTCACCAGAGCATAACAGAGCTGCCACCAGCTTGTCTCTGTCCCGCAGTACAGGTCTTATGGAGCTGTTTCCATGGAAGACGACTGATTCACTCCCTCCCACTGGCATGATAAAGAAGTTATCAGGATTCATCATATCAGGCAGCACTCTGCCTCTGATCCAAGGTCCAGTGCTGATGGTCACGTGTTCATTTCACTTGTAGTTGCCAACGTCATGGTGTTAGCATTGGCACATGCATGGATCATCGGTTGCAGAGACTCATCATTAGAAGTGTTCAGTGCACTGTGTGTTGAGACATACTTGTACTCTACCCAACATTAAAGTCTGATGTTTCTTCTGCCACAGTTGACTGCCTATCCTGCTTTACTAGTCTGCCCAGCCTACGATGTCCGACATCTGTAATGAGGGGTGGCTGCCTGACCCTATGATGTCTGGACATGGTTTAACCTTGGTTTTTCTATATGTTGAAGACGCTCATCACAGCACTCCTTGAACACCTGACAAGTTGTGCAGTTTGCAAAAAGCTTATGCCTAGCCTCCAGGCCATCACAATACAAACTCGTATAGATTGCACACCTTCCCCATTCTACAAGCGGACAGCATGCTCACTGGTACTACACACACCGTACATGTGTTCGACTAGCAGTCATTCCTTGCGAGGTGATGCTGCTGTAACCTGGACAGATTTATATCAATAGTAGGTCGGTCATCATAATGTTCCAGTTAATCAATGTATACCTACACTGTTCATTGTTATGACAGTATGAGCACTTAAATATCAGTCATACTCTACATAACTGTTTCATTTTTGCAGGACATCCTTCTAGCCTTGTGTAAGTTAGTACACCCTTCTTCACAGAGGACATTGATCAGTTAACCGAAGTTTTAATTTCAGTGACACCTTTATTAATATAGTATTATGTCTTGCTTCAAAGACAATAGAAATATTGTTAAGCATAATTCAGTAGGATAATTTTTAAACTTTTTCTGTGAGCATTGTATCTTCAGGATAAAATTGACAGAAAAAAAGAAAACATCCTTACACCTTAACTTCATGGGCAGTATCAGTGAATCCTCTATCACTCCTATAGAGACAACAGATAGTGGATTATGTAGAACCTCTGTGGGGTTGTTCACAGATGCTGCTGCTGTGTATGGACAGTATAAGTGCTAGAAAACTGTAGTGAAGTGCAGAGGATTGATACATGTTGCAGGGATTGGCAGTTGCCCTTAAATATAAACAAATTTAGCCTGTTGTACATAAATAGGTGGAGAGACCCCTTCCTGAACCGCAGAGTAACACTGTAGGTGTAGATGCCCTGTGAACAGCAGAAGAAGGACTACAGGCAGATTAACTATTCATAAATTTCCAGGAAGCGTTTGACATAGTGCTCCACTCCAGACTGTTAGCCAATGATTCATTACCTTAAAGTAACAAACATAACAATAATAATATAATAATGATAAAAAATATGAAACAAAAATCAAATCTCTTAATTGACTGAAATTTTAACAATCTCTTTTTTAACTTAGGAACTTTACTCAGATAAAAGTTGAGACTACTGAAACATGGATTATTTAAAATTAAATTTGTAGAAACAGAAGCTCAGATTACTGAAAGTAAGGTTGTATTAAATGATTTTATAATACAGGTACTAGTTCTGTAATGAAAACAGACATATGAAACAAAACTAAAGATCTTCAATTGAAAGCAGTATTTAGGTGAGCATTTATTCACTTTTCTGTAATATAATGTCTCCATAGACGAAACATACTGGTTACTGTGTGTGTAATATTCAGTTACTTCTTCACAACACAATGTATACATTTTTTCATGGAGCACAACAGATGTACTAGTTTCTTGCATGTGCAGCAGAGCTAAGCTGTTTTGGTTCTCTTCATGCAGTTTCTCAAGTAACAGTACTTTCATTCATTTCTGGGTAATTTATGTTCCATATCCAGCTGACCAAAATCTTCAAGAATGTCACATTTTACAGCTGATGATAACATTGAACAAATCTGACATGCCAAAGGAGGCTATGCAAATGAGTCATCAGATTATTTTCATTCAGTTTCTCTGTGATGGATTTCAGAAACTTCAGCCTGGTGGTATGCTTAGGCACCTTTCTTGGTCTTTCATAAATCATTTAGGCATTCAGAGCTGACATACATAGCATTCTGCAGAATACAGTCAAAGGCCATCTAGTTGTTCAATGACTGCACAAATAAACCGAGCACTTCTCATCTGCTGAATCAACTCCACTTTTGGTATTGTTGTAAAATGCAATGATGGCAGACTTTTTAGATGTGGGGTTGATGTCATTGTCATGGTATATTGAAGATTACAATACAACTGTGGTGTTTTTCTTAGATACATAACTAACTATGTACAATTGTTGCTGAAGCCAAGCAGAGTTGATTCAACAGGTCTGCTTTTATTTGGAAGGACCTCAAAGGGTATCTTTTTTCTTATTTTTCTTCAAGGTATATACTGTTTTCAGGCCTTTCTTGTTCAGTACCTGCAGTATCTCCATTGTAGAGTACCAATTGTCAGTAATAAGGTTCATGTTGGTATTGAAAATAGGTCTGCACTAAGGACAGCTTGCATTGGCACAAACTTCTTTGTGTTCTCTTCACCCAAACCTAATCCATCAGAACCTTTTCCCATGTAAAACATATATTACAGGTATAACAGGTTCTGTCATTGGTCAGACACTGCATTTCCAACCCATATTTACCATGTTTATGTGACATATACATAACTTTGACAGTTCACTGAATGGACTAAGCATTTCATTGACATTTTCTTTGGCTTTTAATGAATAATTCTGCTGACTGCTGACCACAGATATTTCTAAGATTTGTGAAATAAGACAGGCCGGATCAAATTCCTTCCGGGCATTGTAGTCACTAAAATTGTCAAAACAGAGTGCCAATAATAAAATCATTGGACATTGATGCCCTGAATAATCCTCATCCAAAACCATTTGCTGTGAACAATGTTAGTACACTTTCCGGATGGATTTAAAGATGGCAGTGTGTCTAAGAAGTGACAGAAAACCTTTCAGTTCAACTTGATTTGCTTCTCTAAAAGCTGCATTGTTTGGACATTCACCACACAAATCCACAAGTAAGGAAAACCGTAGCTTGTAGCGTAAACATATACCCGGTGATCAAAAAGTCAGTATAAATTTGAAAACTGAATAAATCGCAGAATAATGTAGATAGAGAGATACAAATTGACACACATGCTTGGAATGACATGGGGTTTTATTAGAACCAAAAAAATACAAAAGTTCAAAAAATGTCCGACAGATGGTGCTTCATCTTATGAGAATAGCAATAATTAGCATAACAAAGTAATTCAAAGCAAAGATGATGTTCTTTACAGGAAATGCTCAATATGTCCACCATCATTCCTCAACAATGGCTGTAGTCAAGGAGTAATGTTGTGAACAGCACTGTAAAGCATGTCCGGAGTTATGGTGAGGCATTGGCGTCGGATGTTGTCTTTCAGCATCCCTGGAGATGTCGGCCGATCACGATACACTTGCGACTTCAGGTAACCCCAAAGCCAATAATCGCACGGACTGAGGTCTGGGGACCTAGGAGGCCAAGCATGACGAAAGTGGTGGATGAGCACATGATCATCACCAAACGACGCACGCAAGAGATCTTTCACGTGTCTAGCAATATGGGGTGGAGCACCATCCTGCATAAATATCATACGTTCCAGCAGGTGTTTATCAGCCAGGCTGGGGATGATGCGATTCTGTAACATATTGGCGTACCTCTCACCTCTCACGGTAGCAGTTACAAAACCAGAATCACGCATTTCCTCAAAGAAAAAAGGCCTGATAATGGTAGAAGTGGTAAATCCAAGGCATACCGTGACTTTCTTGTCATGCAGTGGAGTTTCCACGACAGTGCTAGGATTTTTGGTACCCCACATTCTGCAGTTGTGGGCGCCGACAGACCCTTGGAGCGTGAAATGAGCTTCGTCGGTCCACAAAACTTTACTCAACCAATTGTCATCTTCCGCCATCTTTTGAAACCCACATCGCAAATGCCCTTCACTTCACAAAATCGCCAGGTAACAGTTCATGATGCCGATGGATTTTGTATGGATAGCATTGGAGGGTACGCCTAAGTGCCAACTAAACAGTAGTGTATGGAATGCCGGTGCGACGTGCGACTGCACGAACCCACTACAGTCTTCATTTCTTCCTGAACTGTCTCAGCAGCATTACACCTTGTGCACGGTCGGCCACTACGGGGTCTATCATCTAAACAACCCATGGCTTCGAACTTCGAAATCATTCTTGCCATAGCTGCATTTGTCAACGGACCTCTACTCGCTCGAATCCCCTTCCTATGGCGATAGGATCGTAATGCTGAACTAGCACATTCTCCATTCTGATAATACAGCTTCATTCAAAACGCCTTTTCAGGTAACGTCAACATGTTGCAACTGCTGGCGCATCTGATTCTCTCTCTCATTACAACTCCTTTTATACACGATTGTCATGCGCAGTCACTGACGTTTTGCTGATAAAACCCTTTGTCATTCCAAGCATGTGTGTCAATTTTTACCTCTCTATCTACATTATTCCATGGTTTATTAAGTTTTCAAATTTATACTGACTTTTTGATCACCCGGTACACGAGTCCTAGGGATTCACTACACTTGTAGCATCAACAGCAACCATAAGGCCCAGGGACTCATTCAACTAAAATTCTACCTTCTGTTTGTTGTTTGCACATGTCCTCACATTCACCCTGACACTGAGGAAAATAACAGGCTGCATTAAAACTGATGTGAAAACATAACATTTACATAGATTCAAAACTTGAGTAGGAGTTTTTAGACTTGGGTAGTGAATTAAGGGTTACCAAAGGTCCGAGTATATGCAATAGGTTCTCAGATGTGTAAGCAGCTCAAAATAATAGAACCTAGTCATTGTCCTGTATGATAGGTGTTCATCAGAGGCGCATTGGGGAAGTGCAGTAGGACTACTACTGTTCTCTTTATACATAAGCAAACTGATGGGTGTCATGCTTGTCCAGTTTGTGAGTATTTGCTGATGGTTCTGTAGTATACAGAGAAGTATTGTTCTTGAGTGACTGTAGGAGGATACAGGATAACTTGGACAGAATATCTATTTAGTGTGATGAATGTTAGCTTACTATAGATGTAGAAAAATTTAAGAACGCAGATGTGTAAGAAAAAACAACTCTATAACATTTGAATACAATATTAGTGGTATGCTGCTTGACTTAGTCATGTCGATTGAATACTTAGGTGTAACATTGCAAAGCAGTATAAAATGGAATAAGTATGTAAGGTTGGCATTAGGGAAGGCAAATGGTCGACTTGGGCTTATTGCGGAGAATATTAGGAAAGTGTGGCTTATATCTAAAAGTAAACATGTTCAGAACACTTATCTGTCCCATTTTTGAGTACTGCTTGAATGTTTCGGTTCCTTACCTGACTGGACCAGAGTAATACATCGAAACAATTCAATTAGCTGCTAGATTTATTACCAATGGGTTTGATCACCACCTGAGTATTATGAAAATGGTCTGTGAGCTCAAATGGGAATCCCTAGAGGAATAGGATCCTTTTTTCAAAACATTATTGAGAAAGTTTAGAGAACTGGCATGTACAACTGACTGTAGAAGAATTCTACTCCCACCAGCCTGTATCTTGCATACAATCTGCAAAGACAAGATAAGAAAGATTAGGGCTCGTATGGAGGCATTGTTTTTCCATCATTCCATTTGCAGGTGGAACAGGAAAGGGAATGACTGGCAGCGGTATGAAGTACCCTCCACTATGCACTGTATCAGGGTGTATATGCCCCGGTACAACCGGAAAATATGGGGAAACTCCAGGAATATTTTCAACTGGGAAAAAACTGGGAATTTTTTAAAATTCTAGGAATTTTTCATTGTTTTGACTTTTAGTTTGGTAAGAACTGATACTCAAACAAAGAATTTTACTTTAACCCATTACTGTACAATAATACTACAGCAGTAAAATGTAAATGAGAGAATAACACACAAATAAAACTTCAGGCAGAAAGAAAATGTGCCATTTACAACAACAAAACAGAGTGCATCTAGAAGCCAACAGCAAAATGTGTCAAGGGCTTTAGGACAAATACTATGCAATATTTCATAACAACAAACTACTTTCGATGAGCATGGTGTCTCAACTGTTTACATTTCAAACAGTTCATGGGAAAATATTGCAAGTGGTGGTACGAGAAGTGTTAAATTCAAAGTAAATTTCCTTTTATGCAGGATGAATTGCATTACGTGTGAGAATGTGCTATGAATTTCTTAAATCACAGGACATTTGACTCTCATTCAAAACCTAACATTTTGAGGACCAGCCACGGAGAAAAATTTTGGGCCCAGAATACCAGCAATTTAGGTCATTATTTAAAATTTTACTGGCACATATGTGTTTGATAATCTTTTAATGGTATCACACTCTAAAAACAGCCAAGCTTCAAGGTTAGTTTTTCATATTTATTAGGCCTTTCATAGATTACAAATTATACAATAATGATGGCAGAAAGTATAATTATCCTTTAAAAACAGTGCGAGGGGAGTTCTTGAGCAATTGCACACGTAATTGGCTTTTTTGTGGAAAAGTCAAAGTGCTGGATGGAACGTGTATTCAACTAGGTAACCCACCAAATATTCAGTGCGCATCAGTGAAATTTATAGCCGTGCTTGTCAGAAATATTCAGCTGCTGATTTTTAAGGTTTGCTCGTAGGATACTCCTTAACCACACCTTCAGAAAAAAAGCAAAAAATTTTGAAGACCATTATTATAGGTGAAAGTTTAACTTTCTCTGTAGCTGTTATCTTTTCCTCTTTGTGTCTTTGCACTGTTTAAAAGTGATGTTGCTATTACCTGACTACATAACGTGTCCTATGTTCTGAAAATCTGCTGTCATTGGCTGGCAAAATCGCAATCTCGAATTTAGTGCTATGGGAACTACCGTGCTGTAATTGGTGAATTCATATTTATTTTTTCGTAATATGAAAATATTCAGTTTACATGTTTCCACACAACCAAGATCTTTCCAAAATGTGTTGTTTTTGCTGGATTTTGTTTCCTAAAGTGCGGGGAAGTTCTACACCAATTCATAAAATAACCATTCAAAGGACTGACAAGTTTTATAGCTCCAGAGAAAAGGATATTGTTGCCTAACAATGCCTATGAACCATAGACCTAGCCGTTGGTGGGGAGACTTGAGTGCCTCAGCGATACAGATAGCTGTACCGTAGGTGCAACCACAATGGAGGGGTATCTGTTGAGAGGCCAGACAAACGTGTGGTTCCTGAAGAGGGGCAGCAGCCTTTTCGGTAGTTGCAGGGGCAAAAATCTGGAGGATTGACTGATCTGGCCTTGTAACATTAACCAACACGGCCTTGCTGTGCTGGTACTGCGAACGGCTGAAAGCAAGGGGAAACTACGGCCATAATTTTTCCTGAGGGCATGCAGCTTTTCTGTATGGTTAAATGATGATGGCGCCCTCTTGGGTGAAATATTCCCGAGGTAAAATAGTCCCCAATTCGGATCTCCGGGCGGGGACTGCTCAAGAGGATGTCATTATCAGGAGAAAGAAAACTGGCGTTCTACGGATCAGAGCGTGGAGTGTCAGATCCCTTAATCGGGCAGGTAGGTCAGAAAATTTAAAAAGGGAAATGGGTAGGTTAAAGTTAGATATAGTGGGAATTAGCAAAGTTTGGTGGCAGGATGAAGACTTCTGGTCAGGTGAATACAGGGTTATAAATACAAAATCAAATAGGGGTATTGCAGGAGTAGGTTTAATAATGAATAAAAAAATAGGAGTGCGGGTAAGCTACTACGAACAGCATAGTGAACTCCTTATTGTGGCCAAGATAGACACGAAGCCCACACCTACTACTGTAGTACAAGTTTATATTCCAACTAGCTCTGCAGATGACGAAGAAATTGAAGAAATGTATGATGAGATAAAAGAAATTATTCAGATAGTGAAGGGAGACAAAAATTTAATAGTTATGGATGACTGGAATTAGATAGTAGGAAAAGGAAGAGAAGGAAACGTAGTAGGTGAATATGGACTGGGGGTAAGAAATGAAAGAGGAAGCCGCCTAGTAGAATTTTGCACAGAGCGTAACTTAATCATAGCTAACACTTGGTTCAAGAATCATAAAAGAAGGTTGTATACATGGAAGAAACCTGGAGATACTGACATGTTTCAGATAGAGTATATAAGGTAAGACAGAGATTCAGGTTTATAATTGTAAGATATTTCCAGGTGCAGATGTGGACTCTGACCACAATCTATTGGTTATGAACTGTAGATTAAAACTGAAGAAACTGCAAAAAGGCCGCAATTCAAGGAGATGGGACCTGGATAAACTGACTAAACCAGAGGTTGTACAGAGTTTCAGGGAGAGCGTAAGGGAACAATTGACAAGAATGGGGGAAAGAAATACAGTAGAAGACGAATGGGTATCTTTGAGGGATGAAGTAGTGAAGGCAACAGAGGATCAAGTAGGTAAAAAGACGACCGGCTAGTAGAAATCCTTGGGTAACAGAAAGAATATTGAATTTAATTGATGAAAGGAGAAAATATAAAAATGCAGTAAATGAAGCAGGCAAAAAGGAATACAAACGTCTCAGAAATGAGATCGACAGGAAATGCAAAATGGCTAAGCAGGGATGGCTAGAGGACAAATGTAAGGATGTAGAGGCTTATCTCACTAGGGTTAAGATAGATACTGCCTACAGGAAAATTAGAGAGACCTTTGGAGAAAAGAGAACCACTTGTATGACTATCAAGAGCTCAGATGGAAACCCAATTCTAAGCAAAGAAGGGAAAGCAGAAAGGTGGAAAGAGTATATAGAGGGTCTATACAAGGGCGCTGTACTTGAGGGCAATATTATGGAAATGGAAGAGGATGTAGATGAAGATGAAAAGGAGATATGATACTGCGTGAAGAGTTTGACAGAGCACTGAAAGACCTAAGTTGAAACAAGGCCCCGGGAGTAGACAACATTCCATTAGAACTACTGACAGCCTTGGGAGAGCCAGTCCTGACAAAACTTTAGCATCTGGTGAGCAAAATGTATGAGACAGGCGAAATACCCTCAGACTTCAAGAAGAATATAATAATTCCAATCCCATAGAAAGCAGGTGTTGACAGATGTGAAAATTACCGAACTATCAGTTTAATAAGCCACGGCTGCAAAAGACTAACGCAAATTCTTTACAGACGAATGGAAAAACTGGTAGAAGCCGACCTTGGGTAAGATCAGTTTGGATTCCGTAGAAATGTTGGAACATGTGAGGCAATACTGACCCTATGACTTATCTTAGAAGATATATTAAGGAAAGGCAAACCTACATTTCTAGCATTTGTAGACTTAGAGAAGCTTTTGACAATGTTGACTGGAATACTCTCTTTCAAATTCTGAAGGTGGCAGGGGTAAAATACAGGGAGTGAAAGGCTACTTACAATTTGTACAGAAACCAGATGGCAGTTATAGGAGTCGAGGGACATGAAAGAAAAGCAGTGGTTGGGAAGGGAGTCAGACAGGGTTGTAGCCTCTCCCCGATGTTATTCAATCTATATATTGAGTAAGCAGTAAAGGAAACAAAAGAAAAATTTGGAGTAGGTATTAAAATCCATGGAGAAGAAATAAAAACTTTGAGGTTCGCCGATGACATTGTAATTCTGTCAGAGACAGCAAAGGACTTGGAAGAGCATTTGAACGGAATGGACAGTGTCTTGAAAGGAAGATATAAGATGAACATCGTTGTTGTTGTTGTTGTTGTGGTCTTCAGTCCTGAGACTGGTTTGATGCAGCTCTCCATGCTACTCTATCCTGTGCAAGCTTCTTCATCTCCCAGTACCTACTGCAACCTACATCCTTCTGAATCTGCTTAGTGTATTCATCTCTTGGTCTCCCCCTACGATTTTTACCCTCCACGCTGCCCTCCAATACTAAATTGGTGATCCCTTGATGCCTCAGAACATGTCCTACCAACCGATCCCTTCTTCTGGTCAAGTTGTGCCACAAACTTCTCTTCTCCCCAATCCTATTCAATACTTCCTCATTAGTTATGCGATCTACCCATCTAATCTTCAGCATTCTTCTGTAGCACCACATTTCAAAAGCTTCTATTCTCTTCTTGTCCAAACTATTTACCGTCCATGTTTCACTTCCATACATGGCTACACTCCATACAAATACTTTCAGAAATAACTTCCTGACACTTAAATCTATACTCGATGTTAACAAATTTCTCTTCTTCAGAAATGCTTTCCTTCCCATTGCCAGTCTACATTTTATATCCTCTCTACTTCGTCCATCATCGGTTATTTTGCTCCCCAAATAGCAAAACTCCTTTACTACATTAAGTGTCTCATTTCCTAATCTAATACCCTCAGCATCACCCGACTTAACTCGACTACATTCCATTATCCTCGTTTTGCTTTTGTTGATGTTCATCTTATATCCTCCCTTCAAGACACCATCCATTCCGTTCAACTGCTCTTCCAAGTCCTTTGCTGTCTCTGACAGAATTACAATGTCATCGGCAAACCTCAAAGTTTTTATTTCTTCTCCATGGATTTTAATACCTACTCCGAATTTTTCTTTTGTTTCCTTTACTGCTTGCTCAATATAGAGATTGAATAACATCGGGGAGAGGCTACAACCCTGTCTTACTCCCTTCCCAACCACTGCTTCCCTTTCATGTCCCTCAACTCTTATAACTGCCATCTGGTTTCTGTACAAGTTGTAAATAGCCTTTCGCTCCCTGTATTTTACCCCTGCCACCTTTAGAATTTGAAAGAGAGTATTCCAGTCAACATTGTCAAAAGCTTTCTCTAAGTCTACAAATGCTAGAAACGTAGGTTTGCCTTTCCTTAATCTTTCTTCTAAGATAAGTCGTAAGGTCAGTATCGCCTCACGTGTTCCAGTATTTCTACGGAATCCAAACTGATCTTCCCCGAGGTCGGCTTCTACTAGTTTTTCCATTTGTCTGTAAAGAATTCGTGTTAGTACTTTGCAGCTGTGGCTTATTAAACTGATTGTTCGGTAATTTTCACATCTGTTAACACCTGCTTTCTTTGGGATTGGAATTATTATATTCTTCTTGTAGTCTGAGGGTATTTCGCCTGTTTCATACATCTTGCTCACCAGATGGCAGAGTTTTGTCAGGACTGGCTCTCCCAAGGCCGTCAGTAGTTCCAATGGAATGTTGTCTACTCCGGGGGCCTTGTTTCGACTCAGGTCCTTCAGTGCTCTGTCACTCTTCACGCAGTATCGTATCTCCCATTTCATCTTCATCTACATCCTCTTCCATTTCCATAATATTGTCCTCAAGTGCATCGCCCTTGTATAGACCCTCTATATACTCCTTCCACCTTTCTGCTTTCCCTTCTTTGCTTAGAACTGGGTTTCCATCTGAGCTCTTGATGTTCATACATGTGGTTCTCTTATCTCCAAAGTTCTCTTTAATTTTCCTGTAGGCAGTATCTATCTTACCCCTAGTGAGATAAGCCTCTACATCCTTACATTTGTCCTCTAGCCATCCCTGCTTAGCCATTTTGCACTTCCTGTCGATCTCATTTTTGAGACGTTTGTATTCCTTTTTGCCTGCTTCATTTACTGCATTTTTATATTTTCTCCTTTCATCAATTAAATTCAATATTTCTTCTGTTACCCAAGGATTTCTACTAACCCTCTTCTTTTTACCTACTTGATCGTCTGCTGCCTTTACTACTTCATCCCTCAGAGCTACCCATTCTTCTTCTACTGTATTTCTTTCCCCCATTCCTTTCAATTGTTCCCTTATGCTCTCCCTGAAACTCTGTACAACCTCTGGTTCTTTCAGTTTATCCAGGTCCCATCTCCTTAAATTCCCACCTTTTTGCAGTTTCTTCAGTTTCAATCTACAGCTCATAACTAATAGATTGTGGTCAGAGTCCACATCTGCCCCTGGAAATGTCTTACAATTTAAAACCTGGTTCCTAAATCTCTGTCTTACCATTATATAATCTATCTGATACCTTTTAGTATCTCCAGGCTTCTTCCATGTATACAACCTTCTATCATGATTCTTAAACCAAGTGTTAGCTATGATTATGTTGTGCTCTGTGCAAAATTCTATCAGGCGGCTTCCTCTTTCATTTCTTAGCCCCAATCCATATTCACCTACTACGTTTCCTTCTCTCCCTTTTCCTACGCTCGAATTCCAGTCACCCATGACTATTAAATTTTCGTCTCCCTTCACTATCTGAATAATTTCTTTTATTTCATCATACATTTCTTCAATTTCTTCGTCATCTGCAGAGCTAGTTGGCATATAAACTTGTACTACTGTAGTAGGTGTGGGCTTCGTATCTATCTTTGCCACAATAATGCGTTCACTATGCTGTTTGTAGTAGCTTACCCGCATTCCTATTTTCCTATTCATTATTAAACCTACTCCTGCATTACACCTATTTGACTTTGTGTTTATAACCCTGTAGTCACCTGACCATAAGTCTTGTTCCTCCTGCCACCGAACTTCACTAATTCCCACTATATCTAACTTCAACCTATCCATTTCCCTTTTTAAATTTTCTAACCTACCTGCCCGATTAAGGGATCTGACATTCCATGCTCCGATCCGTAGAACGCCAGTTTTCTTTCTCCTGATAACGACATCCTCTTGAGTAGTCCCCGCCCGGAGATCCGAATGGGGGACTATTTTACCTCCGGAATATTTTACCCAAGAGGACGCCATCATCATTTAATCATACAGTAAAGCTGCATGCCCTCGGGAAAAATTACGGCCGTAGTTTCCCCTTGCTTTCAGCCGTTCGCAGTACCATCACAGCAAGGCCGTTTTGGTTATTGTTACAAGGCCAGATCAGTCAATCATCCAGACTGTTGCCCTTGCAACTACTGAAAAGGCTGCTGCCCCTCTTCAGGAACCACACGTTTGTCTGGCCTCTCAACAGATACCCCTCCGTTGTGGTTGTACCTACGGTACGGCTATCTGTATCGCTGAGGCACGCAAGCCTCCCCACCAACGGCAAGGTCCATGGTTCATGGAGAGGAGATGAACATCAACAAAAGCAAAACGAGGATAATGGAATGTAGTCGAGTTAACTCGGGTGATGGTGAGGGAATTAAATTAGGAAATGAGAGACTTAAAGTAGTAAATGAGTTTTGCTATTTGGGGAGCAAAATAACTGATGATGGTCGATGTAGAGAGGATGTACAATGTAGACTGGCAATGGCAAGGAAAGCGTTTCTGAAGAAGAGAAATTTGTAAACATCGAGTATAGATTTAAGTGTCAGGAAGTCGTTTCTGAAAGTATTTGTATGGAGTGTAGCCATGTATGGAAGCGAAACATGGACAATAAATAGTTTGGACAAGAAGAGAATAGAAGCTTTTGAAATGTGGTGTTACAGAAGAACGCTGAAGGTTAGATGAGTAGATCACATAACTAATGAGGAGGTATTGAATAGAATTGGGGAGAAGAGGAGTTTGTGGCACAACTTCACTAGAAGAAAGGATTGATTGGTAGGACATGTTATGAGGCATCAAGGGATCATCAATTTAGTATTGGAAGGCAGCGTGGAGGGTAAAAATCGTAGAGGGAGACAAAGAGATGAATACACTAAGCAGATTCAGAAGAATGTAGGCTGCAGTACGTACTGGGAGATGAAGCAGCTTGCACAGGATAGAGTAGCATGGAGAGCTGCATCAAATCAGTCTCAGGACTGAAGACCACAACAACAATAACAACAACAACAAGGATAGAATGTATTTTCACGTGGGGTACTGCGTAGTTCACCAGGGAGAAAGTAATGGGGCAATCCGGGAAAAAATCCAGGAATTCTTTTTTTCTTGACGACATATACACCCTGTATATATATGGTGGCTTGCTTGGTATGTATGTAGAAGTAGATAATGGTCATATGGGATTTAAAATGACTCTCTTCTTTCTACTGTCTGTACATCATTCTTTGATGTTTTCCTGTGTACTACCTCTTTTTTCAATTGGGGATGGTATTTAGATTTTACCATCTCAGTTATCCTTACTTCAGTTATACTTTCACCACTTACATAAGTAGGTACTTTCTCTTGGCCTCACCCCATGTTAACTAATGATTATTTCTTGTTGGCTGCTGCTTCAGAACAAACAAGATTTAATATCTGCATAACCACTTTGTAGGCATGATTTTGCTATTGGGTACACTATTTGCAACAGAAGAGAAGCAGTCTAGTAAATGACTGTTGAAACAGGTACCATTGAGGCAAAACTGACAGAGATTTTAGATTTAAAGTGATTTCAACATTGTTTCTGCATGAGAATGAGACGGGCGAAAACAGATAATTTGTGAGGAAATAACTGCAAATTCTTGAAAGAAGGAAAAATTGCTCCAAACTTAAGGTCTTTGAAAGTTGTCAGAAGTAATAGTGGGGTAACATAGACTTCAGATTCCAAAATTCTCATAATAAGTTTCTGGCAATTGATAGACTAATATTGAGAGCTAAAACCAAAATAAGTCACTGAACATAAATAGAAACAAAGAAGAGCAGAAGATCAAATAAGGATGGGGGTGTAGGGAAGATAATGTGTGGAAACAACTAAAGAAATAAGTTATAATAAAATGTCAATAATTTAGAGAAAAATGATAAAAAGACGTTGATAAAGTAGAAAACAGATAGTGAAAGCATACAGGAGAAAGATATGGAAGAGACTTGAGAAGTTACGATCAAGTGTGAGATGAACAGATTATTTGTGGAAGAATGACTTTCCATTTCCAAAGTTTTGAAATATTGGTTTTAGGAAAGTGTTTCAAGTGATCTGATTAGGTCCCTTTATAAAGGGTGTTATCAATGTAAAAAGAATTGTTACTGATGAATGATGTGTTTCATACTGAAGACAGTTCATCATTCAAATTGATACAAGTGGTGATAAAAGCAATAGGAGAAGCTAGACAAAAGTTGATCAGTCAGTAATCTGCATGTTCACTTTCTCATATTGCCCTTGCCATCACAAGCACTTTTCTGTTCCCTCATCAGAAAAGTTCCAGGACAGTTTATGTTACCTGGTATGTGTGTATCCTTGAAATGACCTTGGCCATGTTTCTGTGCAAACTCTTTAGCTGGCAGGGCTGTGCTAAGCAACAAACTGTTTGGGTTCTTGGCACATTAATTAACGATGACACAATGGATGCTGATTGTAGGCAAAGGGTGAACATTAAGTTTGGGAAAGCCCCTTGTGAGACGCGGACTATGATTAAGGAAACATATGCACTTTCAAGAAGTCGTGTTTTTGACTGACACAAAAGATTTCGTGAAAGCAGAGATTCAGTGCAAGACGATACCAGAACTGGTCGCCTGTCTACAGTACATACTGATGCAAATGTGGAATGTGCAAGGCAGTTATTGCAAGAAGACCATCATGTAACTGTGCGTGCAGTATCAGAAGAACTTAATTTGAATCATGATGTGTGTCGTAATATTTTACACAAAGATTTTGGGAAACACAAAATTAAGGCAAAACTTGTCCCTCACACACTAACAGATGAACGGAAAGAGGAAAGACAAAGAATTTCTGCTGAACTACTAGGTAGAGCCAGATGTGATCCCATATTTCAGTTAAAGATTATTGCTGGGGTGAAAGTTTGTGCTACCAGTATTACTGTCATATAAAGCACCAAAGTGTTGAATGGTGGAGTCCTGGATCGCCAGCCGCAAGAAAAAGTCAAACGACAACATTTGGTAACAAAGACAATGCTGGTCACATTCTTTGATAGTAAAGGATTAGCTCACCATGATTATGTTCCTCCAGGTCAAATAATGAACCAGACCCTTTACATCAAAGTCTTGAAACGTTTGCGACTTGCAGTTCGACATCGGCGCCCTGATTTAAGGCATTCTCAGGACCCGTTCTTAGTGCACAATAATGCAAGACCCCGCACTGCTTCATCTGTTACCATGCTTTATCGGTTACCGAGTTTCTGACCAGACATTCTGTAATTGACATCTCACATCTACCATATTCGCCCGACCTCTCACCTTGTGATTTTTTCTTGTTTCGGTAAATGAAAAGGCAACTGAAAGGAAAGCTTTATCAAGATATCAAAGACACCAAATGGGTAGTGACAAATGACCTTACAAGCATTGCAGTTGAAGATGTCCTTGCTTGCTTCAAGACCTCCAGAAACATTGGCAACTATGTGTAGATAGCCAAGGGGACTACTTCAATAGGAGATAGGATCATTACTTGGTAAGAATGAAATTACGTTTTTAAAAAGCCTGTCCTGGAACTTTTCTGTCAAAAGGAGTATGTTAGTGGTGGGCAGCATAAGACAGATTTTCCAGTGGGGCTGTTCACAAGAGTGTCAGATGCATGCTTAGAGGTATTTTAGAGCCTCGGAAAGGTGTCGCTGTGATGAGGTGGGTGGACCAGCATTGTTCCAGATAGGAGATTTCAAGTTTTAGTCTCACTTCAGTAATGTGTTGAGAAAATAGATTTACATTATATGAATGAGGTGAATCAGAAACATGAGTTTCTGCTTTCATTTTTTCATTCTGTAATTTTTAACTTTTTCATTTCTTAATTTTTAACTTGTCATCTGCTGTCTCCACCACTTCTAATTTCCCAGTTTTCAAATAGGTATGTTGCTGAATTTCTATTACTCATGTTTTCCTTCTGTCTCCTCTTTGCCCCTTGATTTTGAATTATTGTCTTACATAAACCTGGTATATTCATTTCCTCTAACCATTTTGTCTCATTTGCAAAAGAGTCAGCCTTATTTCACTTTGGAGATGTGTAAACCAACACTCCATAAACACTTAACATTAATGGTGTAATGACTGAATAAGAGAGGAAGTGGTATATGTGTAGAAAGGAGAAGTGTGACGAGTGTGAGGCCCATTGTCACTTTTCAGATAGGATAAGAGATACCAACATTAGAAGTAATGTGTTAGTGGAAAAGTAGGTAGCAGCAGGGACAGAATGTGGAATTAACTAGAGTTGAACAAAAGAAGGAAAAAATGTGGAAGGAGTCACAGTTTATCTCTTTTCATAACCACTCTTATCCAAATGTTTGCAATGAAGTATGTCATACATAGTTAACATACACAGTTATACACATCATCTTTGTTCTTTTATTCTACATTAGAGAAAAATGCTTCCATAATCTGATATCATGTAAGAACTGTTAAATATGCCTTTTGTATTTTGTCAAAGGAATATGAGTTTGGATATCATTGCAAAATCCCTCCATGCTGCCTTCCTCTGTTCTGATTGCCATTTCTGCTTATGTTTCTAGTTAAAACTTCTGTCGGTGAATTCAGAAGAGTTCATGAAATATTTCAACCAAAGCCATGCCCTGTATGTTAAGTATCAGGTTACGATTCACAAAGAAACTCCCGAGGAATGCAACAGATTAAATTACTGTGAATTCCTCATTGACACGCCTCTCAAGGTAGTGTACAAACTTAACACAATTGTGTGTTTTTTAACTTAACAGTTTGCTGTGCCATTCGCAAGGCTGTAATGTACAAATATATATATAATTGATTAAATGACCTATAAAATTCAGAGTTAGTCATTAGTATTGGATCATATATTTCGTGTGTGTGTGTGTGTGTGTGTGTGTGTGTGTGTGTGTGTGTGTGTGTGCGTGCGCGCGCGCTGATGAAGGTAAATAGGCTGTGCTCTTTATAACAGGAAATAACGACAGAGATGGGAGGGTGTGCAGTGATTATGTAACTAATTATTTGACATCAGAATTCCTTACTGATTGAAAAAGGCATATGCACAATATCTCACTTTTATTGGGACAGTTGAAATAGATCATAAAATCCTTGTTGTGGTGTTAAGTGCAGAGATTGGTTTGATGCAGTACTCTACACTGTAGTCTAACCTTGGTCTCACTCAGGACTGTAGCCCTGCAATGATGTTTGGAATTTCATCTTTCTATTGCTACACATTACATGAAGTCATAATGTACTTTTCACTTTTTAGAAAACCACACAGAGTATTACGGAAATCACTGTGAACACACAACACGTCTTCCTAGCTTAATGCCTCTCCGCACACTGACTCATCAGATATGCAGCTCTCGCCACCTAGCGATGCAAAGATCTACTACTCCTACTTTCCAGATGGAAGCACCAGTCCCGAAAATTTTGGATTCCACCTCCTAAAACATAGAAAATGATAGTTGTACAGCTTTATTGGGGTGTTTGATATGGTACTCTCATTATGTCTGCAATATAATCATTCTGTAATCATTTGTTCCCATGAAAAATCAAATCAAAACACTGGCAGATACTCTGCAGGAGCTTGCCTCTGTATAAGATCAGTCCAAAAGTTTGTGTTCTATATTGTATACATACATGGTTTTCATAATGCATACTTAACCCATACATTTCCCTGCCCCTACTATAATCTTGCACTTATCCACAGAACTGTCCCTGACCCCAATGTCTACAGCTTACGTTAGTGAAATCTACTTGGGAAAGTATGAAGTAATGCCTTGTGCAAAGGAAATGTATGTAAACAATCTCAACATTTCTCCAACCGGAATATTTGTTAGATTCATTTGTTACTGAGCACAGCCTAGTTATCTCAGTTTGTTACCAAATCGCATTTACATTTGAAATTTTTGTGAAGCAAAGAACATTAATTTCAGTTGATAGATAAGCAAAATATTGATTGTATCAAAAGGAAAATTCTTTTGGGAAAATGTAAAATTATGTGAGAGAATTTCTGGCCAGTACTTACCTTCAAGCTGTGAAATATCATTACTGCTGAGAGGCACATATAATGGCCTGCACCACTATCCTAGCTTTTGTAACTAATAGTTCCTTCCTTCCCCCTGCCCCCCCCCCCCCCCCCCCAAAAAAGAAAGAGCGTTAGGTTGGGTGCATTTAAAAAGGAAGGGCAGGTAGCTCAGACAACAGGATGAGAGGGACACATCTGTTGTGAAGATGACAGGAGACAAAGAGAACTCTTTCTCATGTTGATTTTTGTCTTCCTTTGTCCTCACAACAGCTGGATCTGAGTGACATGTCTTTCCTTTTTAACCGTACCCTAACTGTCCCGTTTTCTGGAAAAGAAACTACTAGTTTAAATAACGAGGAACATCTTGTATATTTTTATATCAGCAGAACAGATATTTTGTCTCTTGTAAGTAAGTACTGCCTAGCAATTCTGTACTACAATAATGAACAAAATATTGAATTCTTTAATTTATTGATGAAGGCTTTCACTTGTTAATTGTTATATTTTTTCACTGGTGCTATCAAATGCTGTAACCATATTTTCATACTTTTTAAACTGACTGACTGATTTTCTATTGATATGAAAGTTTGGATCTATGTAAAATCTACATCTATATTCTGAAAGATGCTTTATGATGTGTGGCAGAAGATTTAAAAATATTCAGCAGGGTATACTGCTGCTCTTGTGCTAGAATATCTGCACATTGCTCTAATTGTGTGCATAATTTATTTTGTCCTAATTATATGGATTTGTTAAAAAAAACTGCATTTAGATGGTTCCCATTAGGTAATAGGAAGATAATGAAGTGTCCCACTGTGTTTAAATCATTCAGGATTTTCAGTATGTGCTCACAAGAGTTCAAGAAACTACTTACAGTATTTTTATTGCTCTTTAGCATCAATCTTCCTCATATTTTGTAGCTTTGTACAAGTGTAATAAAATTAACTGCATTATTTTTATGTTTTGTGCTACTGGATAACAGAAGAAGAAAGGTATTGCATTTAACAATCCAGTATCATTTGAGTGTATGCGACTCGGTACACTTACCTGTATAACAGTAGAAAGATTTTATACAACACTGCTTATTTATCAGATCTATTATCAATCTCATGGGCTTCTAACATGTTTAAATATGTTACCCAAAATATAAAACTTCTCTGTGTGTCATGTCGCAATGTTATGAAGGATGAATATTGGCTTGTAACACCCAATCTCCGTATTCTTATGCTGATTTATTATGATACGGAAGTGTAAAAGTAAAAGTTAAAAATTACAAGTAAGAAGTTGACAATAAGTGACCTGGTTTTTGGTGGAAGAAGTCAACAACAAACAAAGGCAAGAGCAAGGTTTTCATTTTATGTAACGATTCCATTAACCCTTTTATTTGGGGGGGGGGGGGGATGTTAAAGTGGAAGATGATAACGAGAATGCCTGTAAATCTGCTTAAGAAGGATCTGAAAGGTAGTTTGGAACAAGTGAATGTGAAATCATCTTGACAAATTCACTAAGAATTATCAGAATCTGACCTTGAATCTGTTTTGTATAATAGCATTGATGTGAGGCCAGCCCCAATGAGGGGCAGAGGGGGGAGGGGGGGGGTGCAAAATCCCCTGGGTCCAATGGTTCGGATCCTCCAAGGTGCTCAGTTCACAAATATCAGACTGCTGTAAAATAAGTCATGTATCATACACCACTGGAAAATAAATTAGTACACCTGGAAAGACAACATCGATATTAATTCAGTGGGGGCATATGCTACTTGGGGGTATTAGAGGCACTGATGAGAGTGCCATCTGTGTTTACCTTTAACAGGGAGTGCTTGCAGCCAGAAGGCTTAGTGTGGTGTAAATGTGTGAAGCAAGCACGCAAGCATGCCATGGAGACACACTTGTGGTTCCTACAGCCAACTGAGTGAGTTTGAAAAGCATCTGTTTGTGGCCTTCTGTGTGGCGGGATGGTCCTTTCAGAGAATTGTCTCACATGTTGGACATGCTGCGCCTTTTGTGCAATTATGCTGGTATCAGTGGTCACGTGAACATCCTCACACCCATAGACGAGGTTTTGGGCACCAATGCAGCATAGACGCCCACCAGGATTGTCGTACTTTATGGGCAGCAGTGGCAGATCATACACCTACTGCCGCATAGATAAAGAGGGCTTGTGAGCCCAGACATGTCAAGATGAACTGTTGTGAACCAGTTATTAACAGTGGGACTATAGGCATGAATACCTCTAGCCCATCTTCCACTCATGCCACACCATTGATGTGCACAGCTCAACTAGTGCCATAAGATGATCACTTGTAAGCCAGAATAGTGTGCTGTGATCTTCAGCAATAAAAGCAGATTAGGGCTGCATTCAAGTGATGGTCTTTTGCATGTATGATGTAAACCTGGTGAGCGCTGCTTTGTAGAGAGCATTAGTTCAAGACACTCTGCCCCCACCCCAGGCCTTGTGGTTTGGGGTGTGATAAGCTACAACTCTTGTTCATCTTTGTTGTTTCTAAAGGGTCCACTAACCGGCACTCATTATGCAGAATGTGTTAGTCCTGTTCTTTTGTCATTCTTGCAATAGAAAGGTGATGTGTTGTTCCAGCAGGATAGTGCTTGCCCACAAAACTCAACATGCTCTGCAAGATGTGCACCAACTTCCCTGGCCAGTGTGATCTCTAGACTTGTCTCCAGTCTAACATGCGGGATATGATTTGGACGAGAAGTGACAGGTGTGACTCATTAACCAACAACTCTTACAGAGCTATGTGAACAGGTCGAACAAGCATGGAATAATGTATCCCAGGACAGTATTTGCCATCTGTATGATCAACTGGATGCCAGAGTCAGTGCCTGCATTGTCACCCATGGAGACTACACCACATACTAATATGGGTGTTTCAACATGGGTCGGTAACTGGTACCTCAGAGCTGCTTGTGCTGTTGATCTGTAAATGAAATCATTTTGTGTACTCCATATGCACTATTGCAACAATAAATCTTCAGTGAACTGGACAACTCTAAAGGAGTGTGCTTTTTTTCCTGGTAGTGTATAATAAATAAAAGAGCATTACCCAAGCATCAGCAAAGCCAATCCAGCTCTTGCTTTCCAATTCAGTTCTTCACTTTTATGTTTCGTCCAGACCAATTGCATACAACTGTGTTTCATGTTTAATCTTGAATGCACAGTATTTTCTTTAGACACCTTGTGATGGAGTCAAAATTGTGAATTCTTTAAATGTTGTTGGCAACTGCTGTGAATTATAATTTAATAGGATTGGCAACAACATTCAAAGATAAGGCATACTGATTCCAACACAGTATGATTTTACATGAAATATGCAGAAAATATTTTGCATTCAAGAGTAAACACAAAATGAAATATGATTATTTCTATATACAGTACTTGCCATTAAAATTGCTACACCACGAAGATGACGTGCTACAGATGTGAAATTTAACTGGCAGGAAGAAGATACTGAGATATGCAAATGATTAGCTTTTCAGAGCATTCACACAAGGTTGGCGCCGGTGGCGACACCTACAACATGCTGACATGAGGAAAGTTTGCAACCGATTTCTCAAACACAAACAGCAGTTGACCGGCATTGCCTGGTGAAACGTTGTTGTGATGCCTTGTGTCAGGAGAAGAAATGCGAACCATCATGTTTCCGACTTTGATAAAGGTCGGATTGTAGCCTATCGCGATTGCGGTATCATATCATGACATTGCTGCTCGCATTGGTCGAGATCCAATGACTGTTAGCAGAATATGAAATCAGTGAGTTAGGAGGGTAATACGAAATACTGTGCTGGATCCCAACGGCCTCATATCACTAGCAGTCGATATGACAGGCATCTTATCCGCATGGCTGTAACGGTTTGTGCAGCCATGTCTCGATCCCTGAGTCAACAGACGGGGATGTTTGCAAGACGACAACCATCTGCACGAACAGTTCGATGACGTTTGCAGCAGCATGGACTATCAGCTCGGAGACCATGGCTGCGGTTACCCTTGACGCTGCATCACAGACAGGAGCGCCTGCGATGGTGTACTCAATGACAAACCTGGATGCACGAATGGCAAAACGTGTTTGGTGACATCGCAGTGAATGCACATTGGAAGCGTGTACTCGTCATCGCCATACTGGCGTATCACCTGGCGTGATGGTATGGGGTGCCATTGGTTACATGTCTCAGTCACCTCTTGTTCGCATTGATGGCACTTTGAACAGTGGATGTTACATTTCAGATGTGTTACAACCCGAGGCTCTACCCTTCATTTGATCCCTGTGAAACCCTACATTTCAGCTGAATAATGCACGACCGCATATTGCAGGTCCTGTACAGGCCTTTCTGGTTATAGAAAATGTTCGACTGCTGCCCTGGCCAGCACATTCCACAGATCTCTCACCAATTGAAAAAGTCTGGTCAGTGGTGGCTGAGCAACTGGCTCGTCACAATATGCCAGTCACTACTCTTGATGAACTGTGGTATCGTGTTGAAGCTGCATGGGCAGCTGTACCTGTACACGCCATCCAAGCTCTGTTTGATTCAATGCCCAGGCTTATCAAGGCCTTTATTACGGCCAGAGGTGGTTGTTCTGGGTACTGATTTCTCAGGATCTATGTACCCAAATTGCTTGAAAATGTTCTACTATAATATATTTGTCCAATGAATACCCGTCTATCATCTGCACTTCTTCTTGGTGTAGCAATTTTAATGGCCAGTAGTGTAGTTGCTCTGTAAGGATTGTAAAATTAAGAAATGAAATGATATGAAAGAGGGCCATTGGCCTTGCTGATGCTCAGAAGTAAAGAGGTAATGTTCTTCTTTTGTTTGGCTGTAGAATAGGCAACTTACCTGGGAACTCCCATATTACTTAATGTGACATTATTTCTTCATCAAAGAGCCTTGTCCTTCAGATGTTCATCTCGGAAAATTGGAAGTACAAATAACGGAAATTTCCTAAGAATATTGGAGCTCTTGAGTCATTATGATCCAATTCTTGCAAAATACGTTAGCAAGGTCGGAGATGGATAAGAAACTGGAACACATTTAGAAGTGCATTATTTGCCAAGTGATAGGATAAATTTTTCTAGTTGTGCCATCATGTCTGGAGTGCCGTCTTGGAACAGGAAAAAGATGAGAAGTGTTATTCAAAAATGGAAAATCCAGGATGGAATGCAACAATATTATGAAAAGGAAAATTGCTACTCACCGTGTAGCAGAGATGCTGAGGAGTGCTATTCAATTATTGTTGATGTAACTCCTCATTCAAATCATGTTTAACAGGCAACAGTCATCCTGCATCAGATTTATTTCAATAATGAAATTGATAAATATTAAATAAATGAGCAGTTTTTGGAGTTAGTATTTTGTAATTACAAAACAGGAATCATTGTTGCACATTTAATTTGATTGCTGCATGTGAAACAGTCATTTCCTATCACTGAAAGCCATGAACAGGTTATGATAATGGAAGTAAAATGAGAGGGACTTATAAAGGAGCTCAGGCACATTTTCTTCTATGGAATCCTCTTGAAAAATTTTATCTGTGCGCTTGTCAAGGCCTCATGTGGAATACATGCAGTTGAGAGTTGTCATGAAGCAGATAAATTTTTTGGAGTGATTCAACTTCTTGTTAAGTTGCAATCTACAATGAGTATTTTTAAGAAAATAATCAAAGATGACTGGCAATCAATTCACTGAAGCATGCAGGTTATTTATCAATGAATACCACAATAATGTCACAACAGATTTAGAAGAAGAAATTAAATATTTGAAAAAAATTCATACTTCAAACTTTCAATACATTTCTTTGGAACTGTTAAACCTCTTGAGTAAGATTCATGAGCTTAAAGTTTCAAGCTTATTTTCAAATGTATGTAAAGCTAAGTGCATCTTCTACACTCTTCCAGTGACTGTAGCTCAAGCACAAAGGTCATTCAGCACTCAGGCTCGTGTTAAAAATTGTCTCAGATCAACTATGCATCAATAACATATCACAGATTTGTGGAGACCATTGAAACTGAATATAATTTGCATGGCAGCTAGACTTTGATACTGTAAGTCAAACATTCGCTGAATGAAAGGCTCACAAAGCGCCATTGACAGTGTTGTAGGCAAGTAGGGTATAATACACTACCCATCACATGGATCACTGTGGTTTACATGCAAGCAGACTGATTTCTGTTTACTGAAATGTGTGGGCACACCAGGGAACAAGAGGGACAGAACACTCTGTATCGCAGGGACAGAGCACTCCATATCAAAGCACTACTGGCACCAGACATTTCAGCAATGTACAAATTAGTATAAAACTTTGTCTTTAGTTTTAAAGTGAACCAATTTATAAAATAAAATTAAATGGAGTGTACTTACATTTTACAATAGTTCATTACTGAGTAGACCTGAAGTTGTCAGTCATATCCATTCTCTCTCTTGCTATTTAGGTCTCAGTCAAGATATCTTCTCGGTCCCTACCTGTCTTCATCACTACTTTCAAATCAGTAGTTATCACTGATGACATGGCACTGGTATTCTTTCTCAATATATTTAACCTTTGCACACTCATTCATGATTCATCTGATTGGTACATTAGTTCTTTCAAAGCCACAATGGGAAATTTGAGAGACATGGTTAATGACTATTTTTTGTTTTTTTTGCTCCATTCCAAATGATTGTAATAGAACATTGTACAAGATGTTACATAATAATTGTTTCTAATTTTCTGAATAATAAGAGGGCATAAAATTAAATATTTTTCACAATAAAGCAGTGTCTAGTAATGTGTCTTTTTGGACTTGTACCAGGAATGTAATGAAAGTACTCAAAGTACTACATTGCAAAACAAGTGCACATACAAAATAAGACATTTACATTAAGGATTTGCATTATAATTACATACAGGGCAAGGAGCCATAGTGGTGAATGAAAAAAGGTGAGAAAAGCGACAAAATATGTGAAGCAGATGACTAAAAGGTGATAAAATATGTGAAAAATGTGATTAAAAGGTGCTAAAATATTTTAACAAGCTGATTACAAGGTGCCATAGTATTTCAATAAACAGATATGGCACATTTCTGATAATTCCCTACCAAAAAGGATGATGAAGGGCATAATAAATTTCTCTATTATGATCCTTGATGTGTCATGTGTCATCATTCTCCCCCCCCCCCCCCCCTTTCTCAGAGCAGCTGTCTCATAATTAGTTGATTTTTTCCATGTTATTCATCTTCTTAATCTCCTCTTCAAGATGCCTTTTTTTTCCTTTCACATTCTTTCTTATAAGCAGTAAATTTGCATGTATTTGCTGTCCATACCTATTGAACTGTTAGTCAGTGGGCACAGAAAGAAAATGAGGGTATTGTCCCAAGGTATCCCTCACAGTCACAACGATGTTTAAAAGTCTTTTGATCCTCACTGCTTGTCTTTCTCTAATGTGTGCTCGAAATGGAATAATGGTATAATGTTAAGAGAAGCCTTAACAAGTTTTGACACATTTGAATACTGTAACTCTATGTATGATGAGTCTCTTTTTGAGACATGCTGCTGTTCAGTAATTGTCAATACCTTTGTTATCTAATGCTGGGTAAACTGTAGAACCTTCCACTCACCCAATAAGTAATCTCACCACTCACAGAACAGAAACATTTTTGCAACCTTTAACATGGCACTGCAGCATTGTTTCTTTGGGGTCTAAAAACCTAAAACTCTTCACTGGTGTGCTCAATAAGCACATCTTTTCCATCAAATTTTAGCAAGCTGTTATGTAATGTTTTTGTGCATTCTTCAGAAACCACAACTTGTAATTATTATTATTTATGTATTGTATGGACATAAATATACAATTCACAGCAGTATTTACAGTATGAAGTGCAAAAGGAATATGCAAGACCTCTGGTCTCAATTGACCTTATTACAGAGTGATGTCAAAGAGTCTATCCATTCCAATGTTGTTGGAGAGGCATTGAGGATCCTTCCAGTCTGCTCTGAAGCTTCATAGTCACACAGTGGGGAGTCTGAGAGAGTCAACAGTTATACATGAAGGATTCAGTTCTTCCATATCCACATATTCTGTTCAGTTGACACCAGTTTCTTCTAGACAGTTGCAAGCCTGATGTACATATGGGGTCTTTGAGGCCATGGTGATGTATGCTGGCATCGATTTTGTATGTCTCCTTTCACATATCTTCAATCTGCATTGTTTGGATCTCATGAGCAGCCCAGAATGGTTTTCTTGACATGAAACGCATGCTGCCTGGACTGAACATAATTTCCTGGACAGGCAGCCTTTGTGAAAACTCTACATTATTAACCTTTTCTCATTCACTGATCACTGCTTCTTCTCATCTCAAATGTTATGAAGCAGTGTTACTGAGAGCAGATGGCCATGTTCTTCCAGTTTACTGACCAGCTAACAGCTGGTCATCCAAGAGAAAGTGTATTATCCAATGTAAAGACTTCATTATGAAAACCTCAGAAATACTTGAATTTTTTCTCAAAGCAGAAACCTTCAAAACCTAAGCCAAAAAGGTTTGAAGTATGTTTTATATTTCTGTATGCAAATTGTGAATCAAAGGTGTTTGACTTTCAAAATGTTGTGTGAACTTACTGAATAGCTCTGTAGATCTAATTATGAAATGAAGTTCTGCTTTCATTGAAGATTTTTTTAAAGTACACACAGTGGCATTGTAGGGTTTGGACTGAACAGTAGCAGAATTCTTCTTTTAGAGGTATATGTTTAAGAAAGTAATATTGAGTACTATTCAACTGTTCAAAAATCCTGAATCTCCTAATGTAGGCCACCATGTGGTTGTATACCTCAAGAACTTATGATGTGAAATGTTAAACTTAGCCTGAATTTCTTCAAATTCTTCCCACTGAATAGGCCAAGCATCTAAATAATAGCAAATATTGACCATAATTTCAGATGCTTCTTCACCTGAACATTTCATAGTGTCTACATAGGCATTATGCATGGTATGAATGTTGCAAATTCTGATATTCATAAGCTGTCTGCCCCAGATCTCGTGGACATCATTTTCTAAAAGCCTAAATACTTTTTTATTTCATTAGTTCTGCTTGTGTCTGTATGTGTGGATGGATATGTGTGTGTGTGCGAGTGTATACCTGTCCTTTTTTCCCCCCTAAGGTAAGTCTTTCCGCTCCCGGGATTGGAATGACTCCTTACCCTCTCCCTTAAAACCCACTTCCTTTCGTCTTTCCCTCTCCTTCCCTCCTTCCTGATGAGGCAACAGTTTGTTGTGGAAGCTTGAATTTTGTGTGTATGTTTGTGTTTGTTTGTGTGTCTATTGACCTGCCAGCGCCTTCGTTCGGTAAGTCACCTCATCTTTGTTTTTATATATAATTTTTCCCACGTGGAATGTTTCCCTCTATTATATTGATAACATTATATGCTCAATATAATGGAAGGAAACATTCCACGTGGGAAAAATTATATATATATTGTTTGTGTGTCTATCGACCTGCCAGCGCTTTTGTTCGGTAAGTCACCTCATCTTTGTTTTTATATATAACATTATATGCTCAGGTGTATTAGACACAGGGTGATACGTAGACATAGCAATGTGACGAATCTTCTCATTTTCAATGAAAGAATTTCATGCTTCAGAGCAAAACTGCAATCCATTAACCAGCAGGATATATTGTGGCTGAGTGGTATTCAGAAAATAAGCTTCCTTCAATTATTTAACAATGACTGTGCTATTACCCTTTCCCACTGGAAAGAAGTAAACAGATTTTGAAAATAATTCCATCACTACCAAAATTTGTGAGAATTTTCCACAAGACTTTGGAAGGGGGTTGTGGAGGTCTAAAACCAGTGACATCAACTTTTGTTTGTTGGAGAATATTGTGCATGAATCCTTTATGTTGCATTGTAAGACACCTTGGTACACTCTTGTAAATCACATTTTTTATAATTCATTGTACGTGCTTCTGAAGTTGTTATAAGAATTTATTTGGGCCAAAGTGTGCAAAACTGGTATAAATATATGTAATCAAATCATCCAGCATTATGTTTTGGTGTGCAAAGTTTAAATCCATTCTGCAGTACAAGACATCATCGTGAATTAGGTAATATAGCCAAATTTTAGCTCTATTTCATCCTGATACATTGTTCTGAAAATTTTTAATACTTCATCTGCTTCAGGTTACCTTCCATTCAGAAAGTGGATGCACTCAGCGACTGTTATACGATTTATAAATTATAGAGTGCAGCAATCAGTTGTCCTTTTTTTTTTTTTTTTACCCCCCCCCCCCTCTCTCTCTCTCTCTCTCTCTCTCTCTCTCTCTCTCTCTCTCTCTCTCTCTCTCTCTATCTATCTATCTCTCTCCAAAACCAGGCTTTGGCTAGCCTAGCCATTATCAATGCACTATTTTCTAATCTTGATGCATGTCAGTTCCCTGTTTGAATACTCAAAGAACTGTGACTGATGCCCGAACAACAGAGAACTAACTTGCATCAAGATTAGAAAATAGTGCATTGATAATGGCTAGGCACTAGCTGAAATCTGGATTTGTGCAATAAAACCTGAAAAAAAAAGAGACGACTGATTGCTGCACTCTATAATTTATGAATATAAAATTTCGTCTGCTTCTACCTCTGCTTTGATGTTATGTAGAAACCTGTGAATTTTTGACTCTCCATCCACTCCTCTTATAAAATTAATCTTGATCTCCTTTACATGTGTAGTCTTGCTGCAAACATCTTTTAAGTTTTGCAGAAGATGTGACAAATCATCAGGTGCTGCATTTGTTTCATCACAAATGTACTGGTTCTCAAAATTTAATTCTTGAAGGGCAAGGGCCCATCTAACAAGAAAATTATGCATTAATGCACATTGAACAAGGAAGTATAGATAATGCTTTATGATCTGCCCAAACAATAGTTTGTTGTCCAAGCAGGAAACAGTACAAACTACCAAAGCCCCAAACAATTCCAAGTGCTTTGCTCTCAGTCGTGGTACTGATGAAACATGACTTGTGAACATGATTGTGCGATGTTTTTCCTGACCATTTTCACCGACTATTTGATATAAATGGGCTCCGTGTCTGAACTCACTGGCATCAGTCCAAAGATAAACTGGTTTATAAAGATATGGCATGTGCAACGTCTATGAGTTGCTTTTGGATCTCAACAGACACTTCTTCTTTATCACTCTCCCACATCCAAACTGAATTCTTCTTAATTAATTGCAAAAAAGCGGGTAATGCCAGGCCATGTCCTTTAAGGAAACAGTAGTAGTAACCACAAAAGCTGAGAAATGGAGTTGTTTTTTACAAGCTGGAAAATTTTGAACTGCTTCTAATTTATTCAGATCTGGCTCAGTCCCTGACGAGGAGATGACTTTATCCCAAGAATGCTCTTTTCTTTCTCATGAAATCTAATTTTTGTTGACTGAATGCCAATCAATTGTATGTATTCAAAACTTTATCTAGCATGTCTGTGTGTTTTCCCACAATGTGAATGCAATGAAAACATCATCGATGTACGCTGTTATTTTCTGCAAAACTGAATTCCCAAGGTTCTTATCCAAAGCGTGAATAAATGCTATTGATGAAATGGAGGAGGAGGAGATTAGTGTTTAACGTCCCGTCGACAACGAGATCATTAGAGACGGAGTGCAAGCTCGGGTGAGGGAAGGATGGGGAAGGAAATCGACCGTGCCCATTCAAAGGAACCATCCCGGCATTTGCCTGAAGCGATTTAGGGAAATCACGGAAAACCTAAATCAGGATGGCCAGAGGCGGGATTGAACCGTCGTCCTCCCGAATGCGAGTCCAGTGTGCTAACCACTGCGTCACCTCGCTCGGTTGATGAAATGTTTAAAACAAGTGTCGTCCATGTGAATTGGTAAAAGCATACGCTATGCAAGTATGCTGTGAACTTGCGGCTTCCCTCATCTAGCTTCAGCTGCCAATAACTTCTTGTCATATAAGTATTCAAACTACTAAGGTAAAAACAACATCAAATTTCTGCAAAATTTCTTCTGTTATTTGGGATGGTCCTGCTGAGGCAGAACAATGCTATCCAAAACAAGTCAAATTGATATGTGCTTTTTAATTACTGTATGTATCGGATTGCAGTGCTCGCTGTCTGATGTCTTAATTATATCATCTTCTATTATAGATTTGGTCTCCACCTCTATGGCATTTCTTTTAGCTAATGGTACTAAATATGATTTCAGTTTGAATAGCTTGTGCAGTCGCACCCTAATTTTGACAGTGATATCCCTCCATCAGTCCAGGATTAATTGAAGATACTTCGGTGTGCATATGTAAAACTTCTCGCACTTCTTCCCTGTAAGAAATGGGCAAATTACTCAAACTATCGATTTTTTCCTGAATTTTTTACTTAGTTCATGATTTTTTCCTCTTTTACTGCAGACACATCATCCTTCATATATACTGATGCTTCAGTTCCATCATCTATCTTCTTCTTGATAAACCTAACTCATAATCCTGCAGAATTTCTTCTTTTTCTCCTATGAATCCAACGAAAGTAACTTCTAATGCATAAGTTGTATCTGCTGTGGTTTCTGGTGAGAGGAGGGGCATGGGCAGCTCCTGGTCACGGCGTTGGGAGAGTATGAAATTGTATCGCTGCTGCAGTTGTGCAGATGCTAGTGGCAGTAACGACAGCGCTCTGTCGGGAGTGGCGGGCATCTGTGGTGCAGGATGACATCTGCATCGGCCAGAGGCTGCAAGAAGAGCAGTGTGTTGGTGATATCAGGGTCCCAGGCAGTGGGAGGTGTGTCAGTCATGTAGCTGGTTGGCGTCAGGGGAGGCGTTGGCTGGTGGTGTGTCAGACATAGTGCCAAGGGTGGCGTCAGCTGGTGGCACATCAGAAACAGCTTTGGGCACTGTGTTGGCCAGTATTGAATCAGGGGCAGTGTTGGTGGTGCTGCGACTGGGGCCTGTGGTAGGTGGGGGCAGCTCATTGGCTGGAGGACACTCTACGACGTAGGCCAGCTTGAGCCTGTCTATGGAGATGATTATTGCTCCATTCAGACGAATAGAAAACATCTTGTCCCTGCTTTTCAAAACCAAGTGTGGCCCCGAATACTGAGGATGGAGTGGCGACAGGTATGCCTCTGACCAAAGCATAACTTGTGCATGAGGTGAGGTCATGGTGGATGATGGTATGGTGCTCACCATGACGTTGCCAATGTGTTGGTCACAGCTAAGCCATGAAGCTTTGATGCTGCTGCATGAAACCTGGGATGGTGCTGTCAGGGGGAAGTGGAGCAACTTCCAAAAAGTCACCGGGAATGGCGAGTGGCTGTCCGTGTCCCAGCTCGGCAATAGAAGTTCACAGGTCGATTTTATGTGCAATCTGCAGACCTAGAAATACCAGAGGTAAAGCAGTGGACCATGTGGAAGAATAACCTGTAAGAGTGGCTTTAAGTGTGTGTTGGAATCATGCCTTATCTTCAGGGTGGTAGCTGGTGATGTGGTGGAATTTTTAGCTACCGGTGGCTGTCATAGATCAGAAAACTGCAGAGGTGAACTGGCATCCACAGTCCATAGTGATGTCGCGGGGAACCCAAAGTGGGGCACCCAGGTTCAAATGGAGGCTGCAGCCACAGTTTTGGCTGAAATACCAAGGATAGATGTGACCTCCAGCCAATATGTAAATCATTCAGTAATTGTCAGGAGATATTGAGAGCCAATGGAGGAGGCTAGTGGTCTGACAATGTCGAGGTGGAAGTGTGTAAACCTGTGTTGTGTGGGAGAAAAGGCTGCCGCATGGAAGTGAATGTACCCTGGCCCCCTGGCGTTAAAAACAGGACTGGGCCCACTTGCTGCAGTCACATTGAATGGCCAGCCAGACAAAACATTATTTCATAAGGGTGATAGAAGTGCAGATGCCAGGGTGTGCAAGGCTGTGGATGTGGACAAATGCCAGTTTTTGGAAGATGGGAGGGAGAAAGGGGCAGAAGCGATAGTTGGAACCATCACGTTGTGAAGGTTCCACGAGGATGTCACACCAGATCTTATGGTTGGAGCCGGGTATGGGTCTTAGCTGTAGGTTGATGGCAGAGTCAGTTTTCTGAAGGGTGTGGGCCAGGTCTAGGTCACCCTCTTGAGCAGAGGCCGGGGAATGGTAGTCTAAGGGTTTGGTGATGCTGCAGAAGTGGCTAAGGCATTCTGCCACAATGTTATCAGTGCCAACAACATGCCAGATGTCAGTAGTGAATTGTGGAACGTAATCCTGTAGCTGAAGTCGGGGTGATATCGGGTGTATATCTTGCCTGCAAAAACCAGAGGCGAGGGGGAAGTGGTCTGTAAAGATCATAAAGGTGCATCCCTTAACTGAACATTGGAAGTAGCAGATGGCTTTGTGGACTACGAGCAGCTCATGATCATATGCACCCATTTGGCGTTGTGCATCAGAGCGCTTGGACGAAAATAACACTAGTGGTTGCTAGACATCATCCACGCATTTGTGTCGGATGGTCCTGATAGCCGTCTGGCTTGCATCTGCCACTATTGTGAAGGGGGCACTAGGGTGGAGGTGGGCCAAAGAGTCATGTTGGTGAGGTCCCATTTTGTTTTTTCGAAGCTCTCGATCATGGCCTGGATCCAAGGACCAGTTTGTTGCCTTCATTTTTATTGCTGCGGAGCGCTGTAGTAAGGGGCTCATGGGAGGCAGTGGCATTCTTAAGAAGTCGCCAGAAAATGTTGACCATGCTGATGAAATACCAGAGGCCTTTGGAGGTAGTAGAACGTGGAAAGTCCACTAGTGCCTGCACTGTATTGGGGAGGGGGCAGTAGCCGGCTGGTGGCAACGGCTAAGTGCCTCAGCCCCAAAAACGCATTGTCATGTTGAATGTCACTCCAGTTGTCTGTAGGTGGGAAAAAATTTCATGTAGGTGTTGGCAATGTTTGGTAGGGTCCCAGGAGTAGATGAGTATATCATCTAACTAGGCAAAACACCCAAGTGCGCCTCAGAGAATGATGTCCAAAAATCGCTGCCAAGTTTGTGCAGCTCTGCGGCGGCCGAATGTTTTAAAAAGCATGGTCCAACAGGTCAAAAGGTGTGATACTGACTGTTTTCTCAATGTCCTTTAGGGCCAGTGGGATATCTGTGTAGCCTTTAGTGCAATCTGTCTTATTGAAGCTAGTAGCTCCCGAGATGGCGTCGTCATAGGTGCAAAGGAGTGGGACAGGATAGCAGTCAGGGATGGTTCAGGCATTGAGTGTACAGTAATCACCACAATGGTGTCAGGAAATGTCCTTGGTGACAAGATGAAGAGCTGAAACTGAGGGGCTTTTGGAAGGGCAAAGTACACTAGCAGTGAGCAGCTCTTCAAACTCCTTTTGCGAGATTTTGTGCTTGTGAGCGGGCAGGGGGCGGGCGCAGCAGAAAACTGGAGGGCCAATTGTAGTGGTGGTGTAATGCAGTGTCATGCTGAATGTTCTGGGGGACACTGGGTGGCCGGATGAGGAGGTGGAATTCAGCAAAGAGCTGAGCATATGGGCCTGAAATCACCAGCTGTTTCACAGTGAAACACGTCTTGGAACAGGAGCTGCAGCAGATGGACCTACTGGAGGTGCCATTGATTAAACAGCACTATGCTATGTCAGCCAATAGACTGTAATAACCAAGTTGCATCCGTGGTCTAGGGGTAGTGTCTTTGATTAGTAATCAGAACGTCCTCAATCCCAAGTTCAAAACCCGCCACCGCTTAAAGACTGAAGACTTCTGGCATAAGAAGTCACCTTCATTCTGCCAGGAGCCTTGTCAAAGAGGGTGGAGGAGTGGATAGAGGTTCAGGGCACTCTCTTGTACTTGGAGTGGGAAACTGCCCCTAAAGGCAGAAGAATCAGCAATGATCAACTGCATGAGGATGCAGAAGGCAATGGAAACCACTGAATTAAAGACACACAACTTATATCCACAGGACATGTGGCCTGTAATTAAAAAAGTATCATGATGATCTCCTCATTGGTGAAAGATTCTGGAATAGTCCCTCATTTGAATCTCCGGGAGGGGACTGCCAAGGGGCAGGTAACCATGAGAAAAAAGTTAAACAACTAACAAAAGGATAATGTTCTATGAGTCGGGGCGTGGAGTGTAAGAAGCTTGAACATGGTAGGGAAGCTAGAAAATCCGAAAAGGGAAATTCAAAGGCTCGATCTAGATATGGTAGATGTCAGTGAAGTTAAATGGAAAGAGGACAAGGATTTCTGGTCAGATGCAGCAACAGAAAATGGTATAATCGGACTAGGACAGTCCAGTGATAGGGTTGTTCTTATCAGAATCAACAGCGAACCAACACCGACAATGATATTTCTGGTATATATGTTGACGCTGCAAGCTGAAGATGAAGAGATAGAGAAAGTATATGAGGATATTGAACAGGTAATTCAGAACGCAAAAGGAGATGAAAATCTATTAGCCATTGGGGACTGGAATGCAGTTGTAAGCAAAGGGTAGAAGAAATGGTTACTGGAGAATATGAGTTTGGGACCAGGAATGAGAAAGTAGAAATACTAATTAAGATCCGTAATAAATTTCAGCTAGTAATAGCGAATACTCTGTTCAAGAATCACGAGAGGAGGAGGTACACTAGGGAAAGGCTGGGCGATATGGGAAGATTTCAGTTGTATTACATCATGACGTGACAGTGATTCTGAAATCAGATACTGGAGTGTAAGGCATACATGTGAGCAGATACAGACTCAGATCACAGTGTAGTAATGATGAAGTAAAGGCTGTAGTTTAAGAGATTAGTCAGCAAGAATCAATACGCAAAGAAGTGTGATGCGGAACTACTAAGGAATGACAAGATATGCTGGAAGTTCTCTAAGGCTACAGATATAGTAATAAGGTAATACGGTTGAAGAGGAATGGACATCTGTAAAAACAGTAATCACAGAAGTTAGAAAGAAAAACTTTGGTACAAAAAAAGGTAACTGCAAAGAAACCATGGGTAACAGAAGAAATGCTTCAGTTGATCGATGAAAGAAGGAAGTACAAAAATGTTCAGGAAAATTCAGGAATACAGAAGTACAAGTTGCTGGGGAATGAGATAAATAGGAAGTGCAGGAAAGCTAAGATGAAATGGCTGCACGAAAAATGTGAAGAAATCAAAAAAGAAATTATTGTCAGAAGGACTGACTCAACATGATTGTCGAAAGGACTGATTCAGCATATAGGAAAATGAAGACAACGTTCAGTGAAATTAAAAGCAAGGTTGGTAACATTAAGAGCTGCAATGGGAATTCCACTGTTAAATGCAGAGGAGTTTGCACATGGGTGGAAAGAGTGTATTGAAGGTTTCTATGAGGGGGAAGATTTGTCTGATGTGAAGCAGGAGTCGATTTAAAAGGTGTAGGTGATCCAGTGTTAGAATCAGATTTTAAAAGAGCTTTGGAGGACTGAAGATCAAATAAGGCAGAAGGTATAGATAACATTCCATCAGAATTTCTAAAATTCTTGTGGGAATTGGCAGCAAAACAATCATTCACATTGGTGTGTAGAACGTATGTGTCTAGCAACATACCATCTGACTTTGGGAAAATATCATCTACATAATTCCGAAGACTGCAAGAGCTGACAAGTGCACGAATTATCACACATTCAGCTTAACAACTCATGTATCCAATTTGCTGACAAGAATAATATACAGAAGAATGGAAAAGGAAATTGAGGATATGTTAGATGACAATCATCTTGGCTTTAGGAAACATAAATGAACCATAGAGTGAATTCTGATGTTGCGGTTGATAATGAAAGCAAGACAAGAGAAAACTTAAGACATGTTCATAGGGTTTGTTGACCTAGAAAAAGCATTCAACAATGTAAAATTGTGCAAGATGTTCGAAATTTGTGAAAAATAGGGGTAAGATATAGAGAGAGATGGGTAACATACAATATGTACAAGAGCCAAGAGCGAATAATAAGAGTGGATGACCAAGAAGAAGTGCTCATATTAAAGAGGGTGTAAGATAGGGATGTAGTCTTTCACCCTTATTGTTCTATCTATACATTGAAGAAGCAACGTCAGAAATAAAATAAAGGTTCAAGAATGGAATTAAAATTCCAGGTGAAAGGATATCAGTGTTACCATTCGGTGATGACATTGCAATGTTACCGTTCGGTGATGACATTGCTATCCTGAGAGAGAGTGAATGCTGAATGGAATGAACAGTCTAATGAGTATAGAATACAGTCTGAGAGTAAGTTGAAGAAAGACAAAAGTAATGAGAAGTAGCAGAAATGAGAACAGTGAGAAACTTAAGATCAAAATTGGTGGTCACGAAGTAGATGACGTTAAGGAATTCTACTACCTAGGCAGCAAAATAACCAGTGACAGATGGAGCAAGGAGGACATCAAAAGCAGATTACCACTGGCAAAAGAGCATTATGGCCAAGAGAAGTCTACTAGTACCAAACATAGGCTTAATTTGAGAAATAAATTTCTGAGAAATGTTTGCTTGTAGCACAGCATGGCATGATAGTGAAACATGGACTGTGGGAAAACTGGAACAGAAGAGAATCGAAGCATTTGAGATGTGGTGCTGCAAATGAATGTTGAAAATTATGTGGATTAATAAAGTAAGGAATGAGGAGGTTCTGTGGAGAATTGGGGGGGGGGGGGGGGGGGGGAAGGAATATGTGGGAAACACTGAGGAGGAGGGACAGGATGATAGGACATCTGTTAAGACAGCAGGGAATGACTTCTATGATACAAGAGGGAGCTATAGAGGGCAAAAACTTTAGAGGAAGACAGAGATTGGAATACAACCAGCATATAATTGTAGACAGTCGGCACCCAGAATGGGGTGGGTAACATCTGTGGCAGTGAAAGTCCATAGGAGTTTGTGCTGAAGGCCTAAATCGAGTACACACCCCATAAGTAGTGAGTTGGATAAATTGGAGTCTGTGTTGACAAGTTAGTGGACAGGGGATTTAGTGTCATTCAAATCCTGTACAAATAGAAGCTGTGAAGTGGTACAGCAACCGGGTGCGCCTAGTGCCAGTGTCTTTCAGGGTTCAGGAACCAGCAGCACAGAGTCTGCAGTTGGTGGCATTCTCACCAAACGTCTGGTGGTTTCAGTTGTCAGAGGGGCGGTTAGAACCATGCCAGCAGGGCAGCTCTTTTTGCATGGGCTGTCATCACGTGGGTGGGGGCATCAGCACCTGATAGTGGTTGAGTGATGTGTAGGTGTGCGATGCTGGTGGTAAGTGCTGCCATCTCAGAGCTCAGGCATTTCAGAATCTGGTAGAGGTCAGCAGCCTGCTTGCTGGCCCTAGGGTCATTAACAGCAGCTGGTGCAAGTGACGTCATGTACATGGGTGCTTGTAGTGGGGATGGAGGGCCGGGTGAATAGCCAGCCAGAGTCATGGGGTGATAGCCGGTGTTCCGAGCTGCAACCTTAGCAGGGAAGGAGTTCAGGGTCTCGAATAGTTTATCGGCCAACACTGTTGTGTCGCTTAGCAATAAATGGGCATGCGAGGCCAGGTCAGCCTATATTGGGGGGGGGGGGGGGGGGCCATGCACCAACCTACAATTTAGGAGCAGGCCTTTGGGGTGGATTCATGGCTCAATGAGTGCTCAGATGTGACCCAGCAACTGGGACAGGCACATGTCGTTGCACTGCGTGAGTGATAATAAATTACATGCCCATTGCAACTCCGAAGGTGCAAAGCTGGATATAATGTGCTCTTTTAGTTTAGTGTAGCTGCTGGAGGGGATGGGTATTATATAACACCTCGGGCTTGGGCAGCGTTGGTCTGGTCAGGTGGCCAACAACCTTGCTGAAATTCATTGCATCACTCGTGATAGAGCATCCTGCAGATTCTGCCTCAATGGAAGCAAACCACAGGTATACCTCTCGCAGGCTGCAGGTGGGCAAGTGAGCAGCTGTGCGATCTTAGGGAGGATCTGCAGAGTTGGCTCATGCTGTGCGTGCTGCGCCATTGGTTAGCTGGGCCAGATGGTTCTGTAGTGCTGACTGTTGTGTGTGAAGTTCCGCCATCTCCAAAAGTGCTCATACGTGCTGGGGCGGCAGGGGTTAAGGGAGAGTGTTGGCTGGAGAGCCTGTAGGGTGTGACGGCCGCAGGAGTGGGAATGTTTGGTGGTGACATTGTGACTTAACAGTGTGCAGGCAGCGTGTCACGGTGTGCAACCTGGTGCTGACAAGCAGTATTGTGGAAAAAAGGGTATGTAGGATATGTACTGTGTGGACCAAGCAGTACAATCTCTGTCATGTGTTGCTGCAGAAAGGAGGGTTCAGTATGCCACACGGTGAAAGTGTGACTTGTCTGGGCACGCAGCTGTCAGCTGTGGGAGAGGCGTGGTTGTGGGCGCTGAAGGAGAGTGTGCATGGAGGGACGCAGGAGGGGAGTGGTGGTGTGAGCAGAGAGAGGCCATATGTGGAGGGATGCAGGATGGAAGTGGTGAAGGCAGAAACAAGTGGGATGCATCCTGCCAACCTAATGGAAACTAATTGCACAACCACATGGGGTGTGCTAATCGGAATAATAAGAAAAGAAAAACCAGCTTGTTTGGGTAATGAGACTCAGTGCTTTGGTTTAGAGAGTGTCACCAGTGAAGAAATGATTTAGAGACTCCCTTGTGTGCTCCTAGGGTCATACGGTAATTAATAAAGGCAACAATAAATAATGGGTGTTAGATGCTTTGGTACCTTGGCTGGCAGGTACTTCACTGATCGCTGGATTCTGGTCAGCACAGCTTGTTGTCATCTGCTACAAGTGGAGACAAACGGAAGGAGTCACCACAGTCCCTTCATTGTCAGTCTCTTCAAGTGATCAACAACTTGAAACAACTCATAAAAATCATCAAACTTTCATTAAGCTGGCTGTTTTTTATTTTCACGGTAATGGGGTAATCTAAATACCTATCCTGTTCCCGTTGCTTTTGAAGGAAGTTATGCATTAACCATTTGTGTAATTGTACATCAAAAATAGTTCTCATTATTACTTTCTTGTCTCTCTCACAACCAATACTTGAGGAGAAATTAATTTTTGAAGCCTGTAAATCAGTCACTCTGTTTCCCCATTCTAATGTGTGCGATCATGTGTTATACACAAGTTTGTTTCTTTCTTTCTTTCTTTTTTTGAGATATTTACTACCTTCTCATCAAAAACTTTGTCCAAATCTGATTTCACTTTTTGACTACACTCATGTAGTACTTTGTTCAAATTTTGTCCATGATCATCAGGGTATGTGTTTGTATTGTCAGGTTTTTTGTTCAAATACTAGTTTTTTATCACAGTTGTCAAGTTTTTTGTTTAAATTTTGTAAAAACTTCATTAATTAAAAACTCCCTCCTTCCTTCATTCTCAACGTGATTATTGTCTACTCCTGTGTTGTGATTCAGTATGTTTGTCCACAATTAAAATTCTATGTTTCAGTACATCTACAACTTGCATTCTGAAGAATGCAGGTCAATTAATGAAATCCTTAGGAACAGTGTCCTGATTAGCAATGTCCTCACCATTCTCAGTGAATTGCCATTGTTGTTCGAATAACTGTAAACACACTTTATTACTAACAGTTCATTGTCTATATTATTTTTCCTGTTTAACGTTGCTTGAAAAATCAAGGTGCCACGGCAAATTCCAACTTCACTTACCATACATTGATGCTGGCAGTCAGGCTCCTAACAGGAAGATGACTGCGGTATGCAGCATCCTCATCGCCGGTCTCCATATATAACATGACCATTGTATGTGCTAAATTATGACAGTGCTGCTGCCTTTCTCCACTCCAGGAAGTTAATGGTATATTTACTTCATTTACTGGTCATTTGAGAAAGCGGATAACAACAGGTTCAATTAAGAAGAGTGATTGTTAGTTGATCTCAAATTGTACAGTATATTATCAGAATCATTACTCATTTAAAACACTTTTAAATACATTTGGCTTTAGCAGTACTCCACGTACTACCATACGACATTTATTGTTTTAGACTGGAACCTTAAAGTGAACAAATGTCACAAAGAATGACAAATATATCAGTGTGGGAGGATTAGGGAATAGTAGTCCTTGCACTCAAATGATAACATACAATGGCAGTGTGTATACCCTTTTTTCTGTATGATACTGCCTACCAGTTTGCAATCTTAGACTTGTAACTTTATGTTGCAGATTACATGAGTAGTTAATGAAATTTGATATTCCATTCACAGACTGTCACAGATTAAGACTGAAATAAGAAGATGGCAGATGAAACCTAACACTAGTCAGCAGACAATTCTTTCTGTCTGTATGAACAACCCTGAAATATTATATTATCACCTTGTACATATGAAGGAATGACTGATGGACAGGTAGCTGTCATGTCAGTGACCCATACTCAAAATGCTATCACCAAACTTGCTACTTTTCATCAAAATAGATCAATTACTAAACAATTGCTTTTGCTACATCTGTGTTGCCAGGTCTTACTTCTGCCTTTGCCGATGTCAGCTGACCTAATTCCACATACATAGACACAGTCACTCTTACACAAGCAGAAACAGATATAAAATTATAATAATTTTTATACAGCTATTTAGATAAGTAAGTTACCTCTCGGTTTAGACAGAATTGCCATGCATCATTGTAATAAGATTGTATTTTCTTATATAAAATTAAAAGTATTTGCACTGTTACTTATTGAATCTATTGAGCTATCTCTAAGTAAAAATGATAATCAGACATGAAATATCCATATGTCAAGCTCTGTTTTCATCAATATGTATACATATTGCTGTGAAAGGCACAATCTCTGAAAAACAAAGGAAGTTAAATGATTGTTATTTTGATACAATTTACACTTCTTCTGCAAGACATCTGAATTCCTATACTTGACTGAAACGTTACTGCCAAATATTCGACTACAAGTGAGAATCCATGTTTCGATCCAAATAGAATATATTTATTATTATTATTGTTCTGAATAACTGATTGATTCTGAGTCTTATTTGCTTTTACTTATCTCTGTATAAAAGTTTTCTGTGTATTGTTTAGTTGTGGCGTAAAGACTCATCGATGTGTTGGTAATCGGCTGTCCAGAGAAGTATGATGCCGAGACATAGTTGCTGCTGCAGATAGCAATTACTGGATTTGTAGTGCATCAGATGTTCTTGATGGAACAGGAGGATCAGATGGCAGTAAGCCATCGTGTAAATGAGCAGTGAACAAATCAAGTTTTAGAAATGCTAATAATTCCAGCTGCTGCTGCAATGCACCAACTTACTGTTGAAACTTCTTTAAACAACTGGGATGTAAAGTGAAAATGGGATTTACTGGTGTGGTTAACAGTTTCACACAGTTTTTAAGCCCAACAATGGTTGACCACTGGTCTTTATTTATTAATGTTTCAATGTGAAATTTATTGTATGTTTTGGTCCTCACAGTAAATGCTTTTTAACAATAGTTGATCGATTCACTGTCCACCTTCTCAAACACAAAACTCTACAAATATTCATTTTCAGTTATATGACCTATGCATCCACTATAGTTGAGTCTCATTCTTCTTGGTGGACAAAATAATGCACACATTTTCTCCTGATACAACAGGTATTCAAGTTCTTGTGATGAAAACCACCTCCAGCCCCCTCTTCTTCCCAGAAACTTATAATCTTCGACCACCTGATGTCTTCTATACCAATCTGTTTACCAAACCTTTAGTCTTGACTCTTGCAAATCTTTCTCTCGTGTCTCCTCCACTGAATTTCAAAACTGGTGGCCCTTCATTAAATTTGGTACATTCATTGCAACAATGCCACTATGGCAAGCTTCTGTCAACTTTTTTGTTGTGCTTGCCTCTGAACTCCAGAGACTGCTTCCAATATCTCAATATTTTAACTCTCTTCTCCACATTACTCCATCCAACTATTACCACAAAGAAAATCTGCTTCCCTCTGCAGAATACCACTCTTCTTGCTGCTAAAAGTCTACACATCCCTTCTGTCCTTTTCACTTCAACATCACAGCTTCAACTGTTCATCTTCACCTGTCCCTTACATCGTGAGAAAAATGTACAGCGATTACGCTTCACCTATTAGACCAATGCCATCTCTTTTACATATACATTACCCAGAAACATGACACAAACACATTTATGTTACTTTTTCTTAACATTTGTCTTGAAACATACACAAAAATGTCACAGGGAATCAATACAATACAAGTTACATTAACACACTGTGGATTGATCATGAGTTTACTTGTGTTTCATGTGCCATTCATTATGGACGGGTCACGGGATAACTCAAGCTTTCTACACGTTGTCTGTAGATGCTATCTGCTGTGATATATTTTAACTGCTTTGTCTGTTTAGGTGTTACCACCAATAGTCAGTGTATTAAACTTGATTGCCTTCACGTATGTTTTGCTTATTTAAAATTTTGATTGTATTTTGATATTTCAAATAGATACTATTTTCATCTTGAAGTTCCTCCTACTTTTAGAGATGGCCCTATTCAGAAAATGGAAGGAAATGAACAAACCTGAAATACTTTTAACGGTTGGGGATGGTCCCCGCAAGAGTATCATCATGAGACTTGTAAAGAATTGTAAGGCCACAGTGTTTTCAAATAATTTCGACAATAATGATGAGGATTATTCTGTTTATGTGAATGATTTTTTTTTCCTTCATAATGTTGACCCTTTTGAGACAGCACTGACTATGCCAAGGCAAAAATGAGATGCAGACACCATCTCAAATGTAAGTCAGCGTTTTAGGCATCATTTATCACTAAAATATGCTGCAGTAATTAGCAGTGGGGAAAATGTCCATCACAAAGTCATGCCTCAAGGTTTCATTAACAGCATATATTTTACACAAGGATAAACCCAAGTAATGTTTATAATTGAATAACTTCCAGCAGCCATCAAATGAATAGTAGTATTTCATTATTGCCAGTCAAATAACAAGTAAATATGTAAAATAGTATGAAAGGAAGTTACTTAAAATACTCTACAGTGTTTAACATGTATTAGTGATTTTTTCTGATCACTAATTTTGTTGTTTGCATTGGTCTTGCAAAGTGCTGATTATCTATGGAAGAGATAATTTTAAAAATTCAGTCTATTCCCAAGTACTATTTGGGTGTGCAGGTTTCCTGGAAAATGTCATTAAGCAAGTTGAAGAAGCATTGCATAATTCATTAAACAGAAATCTGTGACACTCAGATTTATGCAAGTTTTAAATGCCACAGTTATGAGTACTGTATTTGCCTGTGGGAATCTTGATTTTTTCCTTGCTTAATTAACTCATTCCAAGTGAATGCTGTGATGACCCTACAAACAAACTCATGGGTGGTGCTTATCTAGGCCATCACAGGTTTAAAGTCTATTGGCTCTATTGATCTGCTTGACAGTGGAATGTAATATGTGATTTATTCATCTCATTATGTACAATTTTCAAATAATTTGATTTTATGTACAGGAGACATGTCAAGGTTTACAGAAGAAACTTTTTTCTCTTTTTTAAGAGGAATACAAAAGTTTACATTATATTGTACATTTTTAAGTTACAGCTACACAAGTACATAAAATAATACATGTAATACAATCCTTGTGTCCAGATTGTGAAGCTATCCTCAATGAATTCTTCGACAGAATAATAACACTTTTCCACCAGAAGAGTAAAGAGCAATCTTTTCAGTGACCAAGCTCCATCTTAAATATATCACTGCCTTTTATTTTATTGAAAATTTTTAACCCCATATACTCTGGCGTTTGGGCATAAAGTTCTAAACGGTGAGTTGGAAGTTTGAAATTATCTCTGTGGCGAGTGCTGTAGTTGTGGTCAAAACGGAAAGTGTCTAGTGTATGTTGATTTTTAAATAAGAACATTGCCACCTCATGTATGTAAAGTGAGGGGATAGATAGTATTTTTAAATTTTTTAACAGTGGTCTACAGGATTCTGGTTTTTTTTGCAACACACGTGTTTCTAATTACTTTCTTTTATAATACCAGGAGCCTAGTGACATTTGCTGAATTTCCCCAGAGGATTATGCCATAACGAATAACTGACTCAAAGTAGTAGTGATAAACTATCTTTCTGGTATCCATGTTTGTGGCACCTGACAAAATACCCATTGCAAATGCCAAGGTGTTCAGTTTATTTGCTAAGCAATCTATGTGTACCTTCCAATTTAAATTTTTATCAAGATTTAGGCATAAGAACTTCAAGTGGTTTGCTTCTGTGATATCATGATCATTGCAAGTTATCTTTATTTCAGTCCTTTCTACTGATTTAGCTTCAAATTGCATCATTTTGGTTTTAGTGTTATTTAGTTTTAGTCCATTTTGATGGAACTAAGATTCGAGTTTTTCTAAAGTAGTTTTGGCTTTTTCTGGAATACTTTCAGATACCTCATTTTCAATTAGAACTGATGTATCATCAGCAAATGAGACTGAATGGACATCAGTAGCAAGTGGTAGGACATTTACGTAAAAAAGAAACAGATAGGAAACCAATTTCCAACCTTGTGGGAGTCTTTGGGGAACTGTTTTCCAGTCTGAGGAATAATTGGTTCCATTTGAAGTTAAAATTACTCTTTGTTTCCTATCTGACAGGTAAGAGCTAAACCTTTGTAAAGCAGTGTCCCTGATTCCATACATCTGTAATTTGTGGAGGAGTAATGCATGGTTCGCTGAATCGAAAGCTTTAGTTAGATCACAGAATATTCCTGTGACCTTTCACCCTTATCTAACATGGAGCATATTTTTTGGGTAAACTCATTTATAGCATTCACAGTGCTTTTACCCTGTTGGAATCCAAACTTGTTTTTAAAAATTATATCATTTACAGAAAGAAATTTATTAATTTGTTTTGCTGCAATCTTTCAAACACTTTAGAGAATACCAGCAAAAGAGAGATAGGGCAGTAATTCCCCATATCTCCTGTCAATCCTTTTTTGAATAGAGGTTTGATCTCAGCATATTTCAAAACATTTGGAAAGCATCCCTGTTCAAAAGATTGATTTATAATAATTGACAGTGATTGAGAAATAATATCGTACACACACTTGATTACAGATGTGGTTATTTCATCCCACCCATGTGAGGTTTTGTTTTTTAGAGACAATATTTCCTTTCACACATCCCTTTGGGTGATTTTTTCGAATTGTTTAAAAGATGTGTTTTGGCCATTTTCCAAATTTGTGATGCCTTGATAGAATGTCATATCCACATCGGATCTTACTACATTTAGGAAGAATTCATTGAAACAACTTGGCATTTGAACAGGGTTTACTATAATTTCATTTTCACGTCTAATTTTCAATCTCTCATGAATTTTTACTTTGGCTCTTAATTCAAACTGAACAACTGACCACATTGTTTTTGTCTTATTTCTGTGGTCTCGTATGAATTTATTATTTGCCATTTTTTTAGCTGCCACTACAACTTTCCTAAATACAGCTTTATACTGTTTCACATAAGTAACAAAATCTGGATTTCTGTTTGATTTTAGCTCATTGTGGAGATCTCTCTTTCTGGCACTAGAAATTTTTATTCCTGTTGTAATCCATCTGAGTTTACCATTTACTTCCTTTTGCTTGGATCTACGAGGAAATGATTCATTAAATACCTCTAAGAAACAATTTAAGAATTTGTCATAGTTTATCGAGCTTGAACTATTGTGGTCTACAGCCGAGCTTATTATACTTAATTTACTGCAGGGGGGGGGGGGGGGGGGGGGGAGAATTGGCAGAATTCAAAGGACAAAACTGTTTTGCAGCCCTCACCATATCTGTCTAATGGATCATAAAGGCAATTAATTTAAAGATGGGCCACCTACAGGTACAGTTGTGAATGATACCGTTCACATTTTTTGCCTAGCACTATACAGCTCTTTGTGACATTCTGATCTTATAAAGTAAAATAAAGTAGTGGTTGAAAGCTTACAGTGTATTCAACTTTATAGTTTGGGTTACAGCATTTGATACACCAGTTTTAAATTTGATCCCATGATTAATTAAGACAAAAAAATTTAATTGATAAGCTGTGTGCTAATATTAATATATGTTTAACATTTTTATTGTTATGATGAAATCTTATTCTGTCATATGTATCAGTAGCCATGGAAACCAGTTGATGGACCACCTCATGGTTATGGCTCCTTCCATCAGCAATATTGGCTTGATGGACGACTTATTGCTGTTGCAGTAATTGACATACTGCCTTACTGTGTATCCTCTGTTTACTTTTATTATGACCCAGAGTTTGGTCATTTATCGTTAGGAACTTATGCTTCTCTCAGGTAAGCTGTAGTGTAAAATTACAATAAATGGAATTACTGGTGTAATTTTATTTTTGTTAAATACGTTTTTCCCATATGAAGTAGAAGCAGAATAATATTATTATTTCTTGGATACTAGTTTTCTAGGTATATTAAGTGTACATTTTATAGAGCTTTTCTCAATAATCTTGGCAAATGCATAAGCACTCTGACATTTGTGCAGGATACATATATCATACATAACAAATTTCCTTCCATCTCTGTTGGTCTCATTGTTAATGGGATATTAAAACCCAGTGTGTTTCCTAAAATCTTTTTCACTTGGTAAATCAAACTTAAGAATGATGAACAAGAAACACAAGATTATATAAACATGAGAGAGACCACCTTTGCTTTGTTTGCAATGCTGTTGGTGGTGATTTAAAAATGTTGAAAAAATCATTAACTGTCTTAGCCTCTGAAGTAAACAGCTTCAGCAAACTAGAATTTATATTCAATTTACCAGGTGACCATACTGCTGGCATCTGATAAACTATTTGATTTGCCAGAACTGAAATACATTTGGAAACATTAAAAAAAGGGAGACAAAGACCATACCTTGAGAATGAACACCTCCTCTTTGTTTACTGATTTCTGTACAACTGGTTTACTACTTCCTAGAATACAAATGTCAGAAAGAAACAGGTCAGCTGCACATTCAGTTTCGACACCATAGGATATTTAGAAATTAATAAGAATGTTGAACAACTATGCATATCACAAAGTAAATCCTTGCTGGTCTGGGTTTGATTAAATGCAATATGTATATATACTAAGGAATTGGAATAAATAGAAAGCGATGACCAAATTACCAGGATTATAGGAGGAAGGGAAGCTGGTAACGAGTTGCAATATTACATCATGAAGTTTCTGTTGGTAGGGCTTCAGATGTGGAGGCCAAAGCCTGGCATGCATATCCCATACAGCCGCCAGTGAAGCAGGTGTGTGTTAAATTGAAAATCATTGGTAGTTTCTCCATGTGTTCCATAACTGTTTGTGCAGGTAATGAAAAAGCTGCTCCACTTGCTCTGTAGAACTTTTCGAGTCCACTACCAGTTTCAGCTTTTTTGTTAAGCTATTCTGATTTAATACCAGTGATCACTTCTAGCTACTTCTGCTACTTTGGAGCTGAAAGAGCTAGTGTCCAACACTGTACTAATTTTTCATATAAAAAAACTTGTCTGTCTAGCAGAATCTTCAATGATGATATCACATCTGCAGGACATATGTGATGTTTGCACAAGGTGACTGGAGCAGTGAAAGATTGATTGTCAAATTAGTTTATACCTCTTTATAACTTTGGTCCTTGAGTAGTTATGTAAGTATTCCTGTGTCCCGATTCCAACAGAACTGCAGAGAGATGGCACCATTGTTCCATTCTATAAAGACAGCAGGAGTGGACCTGCCTTCTGAGATAGATAGGCACAAAAAAAAAAAAAAAAATTAAACTTGCGGAAATTGAGGCTCATTTGTAAGGCTGCTATGTGCAACTTTTTTAAGAGAAACTGTCATGATGTCCCTTAGCATAAATCATTTCTAGCATGCCACAGCATGTCCAAGGATGAAAAAGCTTCTGAAATCAGTAGTGTGTAATCTTAGGTAATTTCTTAAATAATTGGAAGTGGGATGATAAACGCCCAGAAACCAAACTGTCCAGAAACTGGGAAGACAGATCTTTGGTTCCTCAGGGTCATGATGTGTCTAGTTGTATTCTAAGTCCTTCAATTAATTGCTAAATTAGCCTATCTCTTTTTAAGATTTCTCAGTTAAAAAAGTGATCAACATTTTAGTATGGGTGGTTGGCTTCACAAGGTTCTTTATAATATGTTAGTGCCTGGACTCTGATCCTAACAGTGAAACAGTATTCAATGTTCTGTTTAATTTCTTACGTACAGCCCATGATTTAGGAGACAGATTCAACACCTGAAAGCACCTAGTGCTACTGGGAAATCTGTTTTGATTTGAGTCATCTTTGTGCAGCCAAGGAAAAGCTAGTATTCACTAGTGCATCAGCAGCAATGCAGCCCCATTTTTTCTTTGCAATGAAACTTTATGTACCATCTTCAACATACCAGTCAGTCAGATTACACAGAGAACGAAATCTGCTACATCTCTAACAATAACAAAGTGAGATAACTGTGTAGATCTTTAAAGCTAATAGGTAAGGGAAGTCATCGGGACTTTTAAAGGTAGTAAATAAACTGACAGATTGTATTTGAATGGTTCATGTGGTGATTTCAATCGGACAGTGTCTGCAGTAAAATGGAAATCGAGATCAGAAAAATTAAAGGTCTGCATAGAAAACACTAATTTCTGTTCAGTAATACACAGATATTTATAACGGTGATGGTTTTTACTTCAATAGAAGGCAGCAGAATGCACAGGAGTTTTCTTCCAGCATGATTTTTCACTCTACAGCATAGTGTGCATTGATTTGAATCTTCCTGGCAGTTTAAAACTATGTTGGACCGGGTCTCAAACTTTGGACTTTGTCTTCCGCAGGCAAGTGCTCTACCAACTGAGCTATCCAAGCACAACTCACAATCTGCTCTCATGGCTTTACTTCTATTAGTATCCCATCTCTTGCCTTCCAAACTTCACAGAAGCATTACTGCTAGAAAGGAAATTGTGGAGAAATTGTGTTGCTGGAGTCTGGGACTCACAGTTTTAATATGCCAGGAAGTTTCAAGAATTTTCTTATTTACAGGACTGCATGCCCAAGTGAAAGATAGTTTATTGCACCAGTTAGTAAGTCCCTTAAACAGCTACATTACAAAACTTCATGTATTATGTTTATGATAATCACATGCAAGTCATAAATCATAGAAACTGTTCCTTTTGTGAGAGAGAAATATTTATGATAAAAAATTATTAATTTCATTTATGAATGATTTATTAACAGGTTACAAACTATTCAGTAACTAAACCAATTACAAAGAGTTTTTATAAAAATCAAGTTTATCTCAAAATACTGTGGAATAACAGTTTGTAGTGAGCCCTCAAGCATTTTTTCCTTTTGCTACAGCTATTTACAGCACTTAAGAAGTAAGCTACTAACACAAAAATTGGCAGGAAAATTGTTGGTTTCCTCAGGCATTAAGATTAGGGAGAAGTTTGACATTACTACTTATAAATTCAAATTTTTTGCTCCCATCACTGCCTGTAATATCCCACACTGTAAAATAATCTTGCGAATTTTCTGCGAGATCTGTGTAACGATATCCAGCTCGAGAGCTACAGCTCTTTATCAGAACATAATAGAACTGAGAGAGTTGACTGGATGTGGTGCAAGTTTTTATTTAACAACTCCTGCTGTCCTCAGCTAATTCTTGCATCATTTTGAACACATACAGTTTTCAGTTAGAGTCTGTTTTGCTAAGACACTTCACTTCATGGTTGTTTCCTGCACCAGAGATTTTGTTTTTTCAAACAAAATATGTTTGTCTCTTTGATATTTGTGGAAATACTAACTTTAATGCAAGTTACATTGTGAATATTGCTAGTAGAAGAATAAAGATACTGTGAGATCATCTTCAGCTTTTGTAGTCCCGTCTTCCTCAGTTGCGTGTAATGTACATATTCCAGGCCACTGATGATGCCTTGCAGAAAATAAAGGAAAAACATGTATGGCACTAAAATTGTGTTTTATTCAGTTGCTGTCAGATGGTCCACAAGTAAAAATTATCAATATACCATAATACTGTGAGATCAGTATAAAAACCTAAAGAAATATTTGTGAAAACTTTGTGAAAAACATATATGTGACATCTATCTTTCCCCTAGTCATGTATGCTTCTACAGCCATGCATTTTTGCTGTAGACGTTCCTGCTTAGCCATTTTGCACTTTGTCAGTTTCATTTTATAGTTGCCTGTATTCCTTTTCATCTGCTTCATTTGCTGCATTTTTATATCTTCTTGTTTCATCAGTTAAAACCAAAATCTCTTGTATTATCCAAGGGTTTCTTCTAGGTCTTGTGTCTTTGCCAATTTGATTCTCTGCTGTGTTCATGTTTCAGCTCCCAAAGCTTCATATTTGTCTTCTATTGCATTCCCCCACCCAACCCCTCATGGTTTAGTTAGTCCTTGATTAATGCTCCCTTTGAAACTCTCAACAACATCTGGTTATTTCAATTTATACAAGTCCCATCTCCTTAATTTCCTGCTTTTCTCCAATTTCTTCAGTTTTAATCTTCAGTTCATAAAAAATAAATTATGGGTAGAGTCCACTTCTGCCACAGAAAATGTTTGCAAATGTGAAATCTGGTTTTGAAATATCTGTCTTGACATTACTCTGTAACTCCTGATCTCTTCCACATGTACAGGATGAACATTAATAAAACCAACAAAGTGCAGGGACAAATTCCTGGCCAGAAATGGAGAAAAACGATGGTTTGAACATGTGTCTGGAAATGCAGAAATTGCTTATGTGTGTGCAACAATAACAAATTGTCCTGGAACACAGTACAGAGCTGAACTGCATCCATGTCACAACAGATGTTCAAAGTGGCCATCCATAGGATTGCAAGTGATAGGCATAGTAGCAGTTGTTATGCAGGATACACATAATCATACTTTGACTCACACCATGTTGACAAGCCACTTGTCTGGAGCTGGTACTAGGGTTCATCTCAATATCCTGCAGGACCCAGTGTTCCAGATCTGGTGTATGCATAGTCCACCATATAACTGCACATTTGTCTGTCTGAAAGGACGCAAGGTCACACAAATGCCCAAAAAAGGCTTGAAATGTTGTGCAATATAGAGGGTAAGCACAAAGTCTTGCCCTGATTATAAAAATTTATAACAGAATAACCATTTGACATAATATGTATATTTGATGCCATTATGTAGGTTAGTGTTGCTAGTTGTTGTGACCAATAGATGGCGCTAGTGCTCCACAACATCGACGCTGTCTGTTAGGTCACATTAGTTGCTGGTGAAATGGCATCGAAGCAGGAGAAAGTGTAATGTGTGCTTTGGTTTCATGAAACGAAATCGCCCATCAGTGTTCAGCGTAAATTTCAGGCTTCTTATGGACGCAGCCCTCCTGATGTTAAATCAAATAAGTGATGGCAGGCAGCGTTGAAGATCGTCCTCGAAATGGCAGGCCTCTTGTGAGTGATACAACTGTTGATCATGTTCGGCAATCGTTTCAATGGAGTCCGTCTAAATCAACTCATCAAGCCTCACATGAACTTCAAATACTGCAAGCAAGTGTGGTGAAGATTCTTCATGAAAGGGTTAGGTTGCATGCTTACAAAGTGCAAATCCTGCAGACCTTGTAACTGAATGATTTGCTGACATGTGCTGAATTTGCAACTGAGATTCTCAATAGGATTGATAGCACAAATGATTACTTAAATCGCATATGCTTTATCGATGAATCTACCTTTCATGTCAGTGGAAAAGTAAATAGGCATAATTTCCGTATATGGGGTTCAGAGTCTCCACATGCTACTGTACAGTTACAGCGAGACAGCAAAAAACTGAATGTTTGGTGGGGTCTCTTGCATAAAAAGGTTTTTGGATCGTTTTTCTTCACAGAAAAATCCATTATCACTAACATTTACTGAGACGTTTTGCAACAGTTCACTGCCCCACAGTTAGAAGAGTATCAACCATGGATAATTTTCCATCAAGATGGAGCACCTCTCCCTATGGGCTTTAATAGTGCATGATTTCCTGGATGAAACTTTTTTGGATTGGAAGGAATGGTCCAACACCCTGGCCACCCAACTCTCCAGACATTACACCTCTTCACTTTTTTGTCTGGGGCTATATCAAGGACAGAGTCTTTGTCACACCAGTTGCTGACATCGACAAACTGAAGGCTAGGATACAAGCTGCCGTGGGTACTGTGACAGAACACATGTTAAGAAAGACCTGGCGGGAACGGGAATCCGCCTCGACATTCTCCAAGCTACCAAGGGAACACACATTGAGGTTTACTAACATAAGTGGTCTTAAAAAAAAACTAGTAACACTAACCTACGTAACAGCATCAAATGTAAATTATTATGTCAAACAGTTATTCTGTAATAAATTATTATAATCAGGGCAAGAATTTGTGGTCGCCCTGTAGTTGGTGTCTATGAGGGCACTTATTTTGGAATAGATGTATTTCCTCTTGACCGTTTCCATCTGCTTGGTCACATGCAGACATCATCTTCGCTTATTCCTGACATGAATAGCAGACCATTCTGCTGCTTCCAAGATGCTGCGTCATTCACACAGCCTGCAACACACAAGGAACACATGGCACGTGGTTCATTCAGTCAGCACCTTCTACCCTGGCAATGATGCATTTCTGGACACATGTTCATAGGATCTTTTTTCCTCCCTTTTCAGTCAGGAATCTGTCCCTGCAGTTTCTCAGTTTTAATAATGTTCACCCTGTATAATCTTCTTTCGTGCTTCTTAAACAAAGTGTTAGTAATAATTAAATTAAGCACTGTAGAAAATTCTACTAAGCAGTTTCCCCTTTTATTCCTCCCCCCCCCCCCCCCCCCCCCCCCCCCCCACCACCACCACGTCCACCACCACCACCGACCCAGTTCATGTTCTACTATATTTCCTTCCCTTCCTTTTTCTGTTATCAAATTCTAGCCCCCCCATTACAAGTAAATTTTTGTCTGCTATATCTATCTGAATAATGATAGTCTAATTTGTATGTATCTACTATACAAATTCACTGTCATTTATAATGTTCCAGAAAGCTGAAGTAAAACTTTAGACACACACACACACACACACACACACACACACACACACACACACACCTGACAACCATTAACAAAATAATGTTTGTCGTGATGAGTTTTCATGAATTGCCTCCACAGTTTGTCTGCTACTTATTGAGACACACACTGTTGAGCGAAAACTTGTGACCACTGCCCTTCACAAGATTAATGTCATCTTGAGGTACTGTGAGCACTTAGTACAATAAGAAAAGTGTATAAGCTGAGCAGAGACAAATGGAGGATCATTCTAGCCATGATTTTAGCCATAAATGGTGAAATCCAAGGACTTCAAATTTTATGACAAAGGGCGGATTGTTATAGCTTGGCATCTAGGAGCAAACATCTTGGAAATGACAAAGCTGTTCAGCTGTTTGCTTGCTGCTGTTGTGAGCATTGATGGAAAGTGACTGAAGGTTGGTGAAACCAAGAGTAAGCAACAAGGTGTTTGATGTTCTTGCCTTATCAGAGAATGTTGAGGTCAGGTGCTTGCCCATTCAGTAAAGCTGGATAAGCGATGAATCTGATAGAGTACAGTGCTGATACAGACACAAGTATTTTGAAGCAAAATGTTCAGTGAATATTGTTGAACATTGGGCTCAACAGCAGACAATACCACTGTTTTCTCATGTTGACCTAGCATCATTGTCAATTAAGACTGCAGTGGGCACAGGATCTTGGAGATTGATCTATGAAAATGTATTGGATGAGTAATATTTTTTGTTATATCAGGTCGATGCTCATGTGTGGATACATTATGACACAGGCAAACGAGTTGCTTGAAACAAACACCATGCCAGAGACGTAGGCCAGTGGGGTAATATTATGCTGTGCAGGACATTCATCAGGGCTTCCATAGTACCTGTGATAGTAATCAAAGACACAATCACAGCTGTGGGCAATATTAATATAAATTTGGATCACCTGCATCACTTTAAGGTTTATGTCATTCTTCCAGCAGGATAGCTGTCTACATCTACATCCACATCCACATCTGTCAATGTCACAAAGCCAGAATCATGCTACAATGATTTGAGAAACATGATAGTGAAATCGTATTGATGTCTTGGCCACCAAATTTGCCTGATCTGAATCCAATGGGAAACATCTGGAATGCTATTAGGTGCCAGCTGCACTTTCACAAAGCATCAGCCCATAATTTACAGGGATTTTCAGGCCTGTGCATACACTATGTGATCAAAAGTATCCAGATACCTGGCTGAAAGTGTCTTACAAGTTCATGATGCCCTCCATTGGTAATGCTGGAATTCAATATGGTGCTGGCCCACCCTTATCCTTAATGACAGCAGGCATACGTTCAGTCAGGTGCTGGAAGGTTTCTTGGGGAATGGCTTCATGGAGTGCTGCACTGAGGAGAGGCACGAACTTGGTGTTCCAAAACATCCCAAAGGTGTTATACAGGATTCAAGTCAGGACTCTGTGCAGGCCAGTCCATTACAGGGATGTTATTGTCGTGTAACCACTCCGCCGCAGGCTGTGCATTATGAACAGGTGCTCGATCATGTTGAAAGATGCAATCGCCGTCCCTGAATTGCTCTTCAACAGTGGGAAGCAAGAAGGTGCTTAAAACATCAATGTAGGCCTATGCTGCCACACAAAACAACAAGGGGTGCAATCCCCCTCCATGAAAAACACGACCACACCATATCACCACCGCCTCCGAATTTTACTGTAGGTGCTACACACACTGGCAGATGATGTTCACTGGGCATTCACCATACCCACACCCTGCGATCGGATCACAACATTGTGTACCGTGATTCTTCACTCCACACAACATTTTTCCACTGTTTAATTGTCAATTGTTTATGCTCGTTACATCAAGCGAGACGTCGTTTGGCATTTATTGGTATGATATGTGGCTTATGAGCAGCTGCTCGACTGTGAAATCCAAGTTTTCTCACCTTCCGCCTAACTGACATAGTACGTGCAGTTCGGAATTCCTGTGTGATGGCCTGGTTAAATGTCTGCCTGTTACACATTATGACCCTCTTCAACTGTCAGTGTTCTCTGTCAGTCAACATGCTTTTGTGCTCTACACGTCCCTTCACATTTCCACTTCACTATCACATTGTAAACAGTGGACCTAGGGATGTTTAGAAGTGTGCAAATCTCACTTACAGATGTATGACACAAGTGACACAAATCACCTGACCACATTCAAAGTCTGTGAGTTCTGCAGAGTGCCCCATTCTGCTCTTTCTTGATGTCTAATGACTACTGAGGTCACTGATACACAGTACCTGGCAGTAGGTGGCAGCACAATGCATCTAATATTAAATTTTTGGGGGTGTCCAGATACTTTTGATTACATAGTGTAGATATATTGCACTATGTTCCACCAGAAATGTACAAAAGACTTGTCAGATGCATGTCACAAAGAATTGCTGCAGTATTGCGCTCCGAAGGTGGACCAACCAGGTGGCCACAGTATTTTAGCTTGTCAGTTTGGATAACCTTGTCTATGAACATACCCTTCTACTTCCTCAAGAGAAAAAAGAAAGTCTATTTTCTTCCTCTGGAACATAACACTATTATGAAGCATTAATTTCTGTCTTCACATGATAAATAAGATTATAAAATTAATGTCTCAAACACAGCCACATCAGCTTTTTAATAGTTTCATACTTAAGGGAAAAGTTGAGAAGGAAAATAAGTTAATAAGTTAATCCTTTTTCTTTGGGATAGACCATTCATTACATTTTGAGATTAACTATTCAGTACTACTTATTTCTGTACATGTGGTATATGTAGCAAGTATGAGTAGGAAGAGGAGGAGAAGAAGAGGTGTACAACAGAGTTGATATGGTCATTTTTTTAAAGACTGAAGTAATAATGTGCACCAGTTAAGAGATCCTAATCAAAAACAAAAGACATTTATTTTATTAAATATGCCTGCACAGTTTATTTTGAATTTATTTCTATTGCCCCTAGGAAAATGTATTGTTGTGGTAAAAGTCTATCCTAATTTTTACTGTTTTTTGTTACAGAGAGATTGCATTGGTAAGGTCTTTACACACACACAGCTCAGCACTGAAGTATTATTATATGGGTTTTTACATCCATACTTGTCCAAAAATGCGATACAAAGCTAGATACAACCCATCATTTCTGCTGTGTCCAGAAACATATACTTGGCATCCTATAGAACAGTGCCAAAGAAAGCTAGATGTCAGTCGATATAGCCGTTTTGAAGAAAACTCTTCAGTGCTGGATGAAGACGGTCAAATCAACATAAATGAGGTATGTGAAAATCAACTTTCAAATACTGTGTGTAGAATGAAGGGTTGGAACTGTTGCCAGTATGTGTAAAATTTCAAAGATGCACAAAATTATTTCTTTTTAATTGTATCAGAGAACTGTTGGTCTTCATTTTAAACCTTCCTTTATCTGTGCAAATTTTTAACTTCACATTAATTGCATGTTCAGTAATTTCACCTTTGATACTTTGTATTCATCCTTTCAGTATAATAATTATTGTTTTACTGCACATCTCTCTAATGTGGCTGTCTGTAACAGAGTTACTAATTGTGAAGAATGACTAATTGTGAAGAAACCTATATTTTCCAATATGTTGTGTTAGTATTATGCAATCATGCTCGAAGCATGTAATGCAGGGTAGATGTGTTGATTTGAGAACACATAAGTGGGTCTTGAATATACTTCTGTGTATGGTGCTAATCTGTATCCTTCGTCTATGTACACCATAAAGAAATTTATGCACCTATATTGCTCCCAGACACCCACCTCATTAGTTTTGCAAGACACAACAATAAGGAAATGCGCATACAGTCCAAATGCAACTACATAGCACAGAACTGCTTGAGGTTCTGAGTTACAAAGGATATACAGGGTACCACCTGGTGGCATTTCATCATACTAGCTAGACTTCCCAAGCTACACATTTATTTCGAGAATTTTTGGGTAGCATTTCACATGTCACACACACAAAACTTTACCTCAAAATTCTAACACTTTTAGATTACAGTTTTCTATACAAAACATTGCATGTCTACCCAGAAATATGACCTGTTTCTAAAATTCCTAATATTTCTTCTTGTAATCCATCACCCATTATAGTATTATTTTTTTGTTCGTCAAACTTCACCAGCAAAGATTTAACCTTGGCATCTAGTCTTATAGTATTGTTGATGGCATGCTGGACCTTGTAATACCATTTAAATGAAGGAGTATATCTGGATCCTTTCGTAACATGCTTTAGCTTCTCTTAAGAGTGTATATTCCTTGTCATGCAAAGGACTGTGTGGTTCCTGCCATACTTCAGACTAGTTGTATGAGCACATCCAAAAGATATTTGTGGTAAGTAATGGGTTAGGTAATCAGTTTTTGTTGCATGGCTAGTGCAGTAACCTAATATGATGAATCAAAAAACAGTGGCAGGTTGGACCAAATACTTTAAAAAACTAAAACTATGTTCTCTTTGCAGGATCTATCATTTCTCAGAGTTTGTTGCATGGTCATTTACACACCATGTACAATAAAAGGCAAAAAAGAATGTTCAGTGACTTCTCATTTTCATCCACTGCATATAGTTAATCATTGAAATCTCAAGGTTTATTGATTAATTGAAGTAACTCACAAAATGATACTGATAATGTTTGCAAATTTCCATAATATGTAAAGATCAGAAGTGGAGGAAAGACCTCAGCTGACAATTTCTCAGTAACTCTGGAAGACGCATCACTGTTTCTTTATTTGTTGTGGAGAATTGTGTACAAACATCATAAAAGAAATGGATTTCTTCCTTGTCATCACTGTGTAATAGAGAAACTATATGTTTCATACTCTCAGCCATTCTGTTCTGAAGTTTTCTAATAATTCCTAGCAGTTGCAAACCACATTTTTACTTACCATGGAACAGCTTTATGTGATGCAAAATGAAGCATTGACGGTGGGCGTATGGTGTGGGGTGACACCCGTAGAACAGCAGAAAGGGATCATTTGACCTGTAATGGGATTTACATTAAAAGTCCACAACATAAAGTAAAATCTATATTTTTTTATAAATTTGTACAAGGTGCTAACCAAAAGTTCCCACAATTCATCAATAAAGAAAATTACTATTTATCTGGGTCTAATTCATCACTATATCCTTCAAAATAGTCTCCTTAGGAGTGTATACACCGCTTTCAGAGGTTTTTCCACAAAAGAAATCAGAGCTCGAACAGAAAGGTTTAGGTGTTCGTTTTTCCCGCGCGCTGTTCGGGAGTGGAATGGTAGGGAGATAGTATGATTGTGGTTCGATGAACCCTCTGCCAAGCACTTAAATGTGAATTGCAGAGTAATCATGTAGATGTAGATGTAGATGAAGGAAAGCTCCGTGGAACACATTTTTAATGAGCCTGTTTAGTACTACATGTGATTCTGCTGGAATCTCCTCATCTGTGAGAAATCATTGGCATTTTAACTTGAGGTTCATCCTGGGGAATAAATGAAAGTCTGTCAGTGCCATTTTAGGTGGGCATGGAGGATGTGGAACAATTATCATGTACAAAATTATTGTTGTTTTTGTGGCCACTTATTGACAAATTGCTTGTTGGCTTCTATCTTTGTTTCTTCAGACAGTTGACATTTGTCTGATTTTTCTTATTGCTCCAGCATTATCAAAGCCCCACTCTCCATTGCTGGTGGTGGACTGCAGTCCATCACCAGCAGTGGAGGGTGAAACTTTGACAAACGTCAGAAAATCATCAAATAAACATCATGCAAAGAACCTAAGACAGAAGCCAACAAACAATATGTCAGCTGTCACGTAGTTTTTCAGCAGAAACTCCTTGGTAAAAAACACATTGTGTCATGATGGAGTAACCAATCGCCCATTCACCACTTTTCTTTTGATTTTTCTTCTTATGTTCTCCCTCAAACGCCTCGGCACATCACAGTAGACCTGCACTGATGGACTAATGAGGAGAGACAAACTGCTTATGAACAATCTCTTCCAAGTCGAAGAAACAGGTGAACATGGTTTTCACATTACTCTTTACTTGCCAGACTTTTTGGGGTCGAGTGATTTGGTTTTGTGATCATACCTATATACCCAGCTGTCATCACCAGCAACAACCTTCAAAAGAAAGTGTGGTTCACCTTAAAGCCTTCCTTGAAGTTCTCTGTAGACTTGCACATGATGCTGTTTCTGCTCTTTGTTGAGAATTCGTAGCACAAATTTTGTATCAATCCATCACGTGTGCAGTTTGTCAGACAAAGTTCTCTGACACATTCCATAAGATTGCCCTGTGATATTGCGTATGTCTTGGATGTTATGCCTAAAATGTTCCATCGCCATATTCCAAAAGCAGCAACACTTTCAGGAGTAACACCAATTGACAACGTGCCTGAAGAGGGGTGGGGGGGGGGGGGGGGGGAGGGGGTGTCATATGCTGTTCTCTCATCTTGAAAACAATATAAGTCACTAGTAATTTTGACTGTGACCTAAGGCATCTTTCTCCAAATGCTTACTGCAACAAGTTGTGTGTTTCTGTTTTTGTGAATCTAGAAAAGAAATTTATGCACCTACATTGCTCCCAGACACCCACCTCATTAGTTTTGCAAGACACAACAATAAGGAAATGCGCATACAGTCCCAATGCAACTACATAGCACAGAACTGCTTGAGGTTCTGAGTTACAAAGGATATACAGGGTACCACCTGGTGGCATTTCATCATACTAGCTAGACTTCCCAAGCTACACATTTATTTCGAGAATTTTTGGGTAGCATTTCACATGTCACACACACAAAACTTTACCTCAAAATTCTAACACTTTTAGATTACAGTTTTCTATACAAAACATTGCATGTCTACCCAGAAATATGACCTGTTTCTAAAATTCCTAATATTTCTTCTTGTAATCCATCACCCATTATAGTATTATTTTTTTCCAGAATGAGATTTTCACTCTGCAGCAGAGTGTGCGCTGATATGAAACTTCCTGGCAGATTAAAACTGTGTGCCCGACCGAGACTCGAACTCGGGACCTTTGCCTTTCGCGGGCAAGTGCTCTACCAACTGAGCTACCGAAGCACGACTCACGCCCGGTACTCACAGCTTCACTTCTGCCAGAAGTTTGGAAGGTAGGAGACGAGGTTCTGGCAGAAGTGAAGCTGTGAGTACCGGGCGTGAGTCGTGCTTCGGTAGCTTAGTTGGTAGAGCACTTGCCCGCGAAAGGCAAAGGTCCCGAGTTCGAGTCTCGGTCGGGCACACAGTTTTAATCTGCCAGGAAGTTTCATATTATTTTTTTGTTTGGATGTTACTGCTTCACATCTCAAGGTGAGTTTCTGGCAAAATTTAAACCACTTGATACAATACTGTGGATTAAATGCATATACACCAGAGATAACACTGTTTGCAACAAAAGTATCTGTCATAGATAAAAGTTTATGCATATAACAGCAAAACAAATCAAGCCCAATGTCAGAAAATACCAGTGCAAATGGATTATGTGGTTTATTATTAAAATGAATGGCATATATTGGAATGCCAGACAGTGAAGATTCAGAACAATAATTCTTTTGAGTGTGCAGATATGAAATGAGTGGTTTCTGTGATATGTTGAGCTGGAAACTCTCGGTTGAGCAGATTATCAGCTAATTGTGTTTCCAACTGAATACCAATAAGATATGGCTGCAGTCAGTGTCATCAGTGTCTTGTTTTTCCTGTAATCCATGGAGTGGCCAGTGGAAATACAAGATTCAACCACTCCAGATTTGTTAGGCTGTAGAAGGCGAGTGGATCATTGGTGTTCGATGCACCATTCTTATATGGTGCATATTGTTTGTCGTGATACACCATTCTTATACAGTGCATATTGTGTGTCCTTTTGTCACACTGACAGGGGATTTCATAATTTCATATATAACCTTTCACAGATCCTAGAAGTACTGCCGTCTTAGCCAGTGGGAGAAAGATAACATGAATGTAATGCTTCTTCATTATTCTGGCAATTTTCATATGTAAGGCTATGGACTTTACATCTCTTTCTTCTTGCTCTTCCTTCGGTTGGTCTGGGATTTTTCTTTGCAGAGCTCTCTTAATGTGCTGTTTTTTATATCCATTTTTATTGAATATAGCAATTTGCCCTGTAGCCTGTCAGTATTGGACACTACCCGCACCCTATTTCCTAAAGTTTTAAGTACGCTCATAGTTTGTGAAAGATAGTGGCAGCTAGATGCTTTAAGTATAAACCAGTATGGATGGGCTTCAGTACATGCAGCATCCTAAAATCTCATCCTCCTTACGTTGAACTAATACATCCAAAAATGGTGGACAGCCGCTCATTTCCCATTCCATTGTAAATCTGATGTTTTCATGAATAAAGTCAAGATTCTCAAGCAGCTATGTGACCTTGTCCTCACCAAAGAATAAACTATGAGTGTCTCATCGGCATTTCTCCTGAAGAGTTTTGATTTTAAAACTGCAGATGTGAGAACTTTTTCTTCAAAATTCTATACAGATAAAGTAGCTGCCATGGGTGAGAGAGATCTATCTGTGGTTACACCGCCATTCTGTTCAAAATACTGTTTATCAAATAAAAGTAAGTGGAGGTGAACACAGGCTTAAACAATACAGCTAATCAAAAACAGGTACTTTAGTGAATAAGTAGATGACATTGAAGCTAACCAATAAATCAGAGCTGTTAAGTTTAAAAATTTTTAACCTATTAATAAACGCACCCAAATTACAGACAGTATATTCACAGTTTCCTACAAAAGATATCAATAACGAGGCTAAATATTGGCCAATGAATAAGCAGGTGCATCTGTGTTACACACTATTTTTCTAAAGATAATGCTTTGTAGTGGGAACTTCTGACACCGAATGTAACAGCAACACCAAATGTAGCGGGAAGGGGTAGAAGGCACCGTACTAAGACTCGTCCGAGCTTTCCAAGAGATTTATTGTTTCCAACTACAGTGCTGCGTTCCGCTTGGTCTGCGTCACCAGGTCCCACAATGCTGAGGACACCACTTTCCTGACTGCGAAACGGCTTGGTGCGGAATGGCTGCCTCAGTGACCCGTGCCTGCACTGCTGTGTGTCGACCTAGTACCGTATGTACTCGAATCTAAGCCGCACTCGAATCTAAGCCGCACCTTAAAAATGAGACTCGAAATAAAGGAAAAAAAAATTCCCGAATCTAAGCCACACCGGAAATTTGAGACTCGAAATTCAAGGGGAGAGTAAAGTTGTAGGCCACACCTCCAAATCGAAACAAAGTTGGTCCATTGTAATATGAGTCACAATTTAGGTCGAATGAATGACGATACAACTACAGTAGTTTGGTTCACTTCGTAAGCTTAGCAGTTAAGCTTTACCAGGTAGCCATTGCTATGCGTCAGGCGCTCTGTCCGTATTTATATGGGTACCCTTCCTTTTTCACGTGCTTCGACTAGTTTGAATTCATTGCTTATTTTTCTTTGATCTGATAAGTGCTGTTCTCTTTGTTATAGGTGTTTACGTCACTCTAAGCTGAAAACGCATTACTGTACTGTGTCACGCATTGTTTGTCGCATTCTGATAGTGCGTGTTTACAGCCTGTCGCCGCTCGCGGCACGGCTTGCTTTTGTGCGTGCTACCACCGCATACAATTAAAAAAAAAGAGAGAGTAATCATCTCATTGGCGAAACAATGGCAACAGACTGTTATTTGCTGTTACTTTCACTGCTACTTTCTTTGATAATGATCAACAAGAACCAAATAATAGACTGCGTATGATAGAACATGTTCTGAACGAGAGTTAGCCAAAAATGTTTCTCCGTTTGAAAATCTTTGCGGCCGCTTCTTTAGTACATCAAATTCTGCACAGAAATTAGAGTCATCTTAGAATTAAAAATCTAGTCAGTTGCCGTGCTTCATTTCTGACTGTATCACTATTAGGCACAAGAATAATACGAATATAAACATGACACGATACGTATATTCTTCCACGTTTGCTGTTGTCTCACTCTAGTTTCGTAGTTTATTAGGCAGACAGGGTTTAAATGAGATAGCAGCAAACACAAAAGAATACATGGCAAAATCTTGATATTTGTATTATTCTTATGGTGAAGAGAATACTGCATGTGATTCACATTTCATCAGATTCCTATTAGCAACCATCTCTTCTCACAGGTAGGAAAAAATTCAGAAAGTAGAGTTGGCCATATTGACAAACATCCCAAACAGTCTTGCATGTCGGATTTTCGTAGTACATTGAAATTCTGCTACATTCGAAGATGAACAATACGGAATTTGTATTTACTTCTTGGATACTGTATGAAAATGAAAATGCAGTGGTCGAAACTCGGGACAGAGAAAAAAGCTCGTCTTCCACCTTTTTTTTTTTTTTTTTTTTTTTTTTTTTTTTTTTTTTTTTTTTTTTTTTTTTTTTTTTTTACTGACGCGGAGGTTTTGGCGTCAGTATTTATCTTTGTGCCTACAAAGCATGCCTGTGTAGCGCTACATATATTCGACGGCAGAAGTTAGTTGTGGCGGCACCTACCAACATTTTTCAGAACTTCCACTTGCTTTGCACTCGATTCTAAGCCGCAGGCGGCTTTTTGGATTACAAAAACCGGAAAAAAAGTGCGGCTTAGATTCAAGTAAATACGGTACGTCCGCAGTGTCAGGATGCGCCGGTAGCCGACTCAGCAGCCTTTGCTTCTGCCGCCTCAGTGCCACCCACTGCAAGGTGACCCATGACACGCTCTCTCACTGGTGTGGCTAAGAATGCGGCGACAACGAGTGCCCGCAATCCGGCAGCTAAATCTGCAGCTCTTGCCCTGGATGTCTCTGGTGCATATTGGGGGCCAAGACAACTGCCCACAGTAGCAAGCCGTGGAATGGCCCATTGCTGGCTGGCTACGGACCCCTTGTCGGCCTCAGAGGGTCTAACCAGCGACCCACCGTGGACTGGAAAACTGGCGCCCCATCTACTGCTACGGGTATCTGGTGGTGTGACACGCCCCGCCATCCAGGAGAGCTGTCACACTTGAATGCCTTGTTAGAAAACCGGCACCTATTTATATATGGCTTTGCGCCTCTGTTTCGCTAACGCGCCACTCCGAGTCACGTACTCACAACACCTAGGCTGCACCAGTGGGTCCCTTCTGCCTGTAACTTGTGCCACGCAAACCACTGCATTTACTCTTTTCATTGGTTCGACGGCTCAGTGGCCTCCATTCTACTTCACAACCACTGGTCAGTGTAACTTACTGTCAACAGGCCCATGCCTAGCCGTAACTTGTGCACTCAGAAATGTTGCACTGAATCTAACTTCACTATCTTAAACTGTGGTGCCACTACATTATTCCCCTCCTCCCTTCGGAGAGACCCGGTCCCCGGGTCGCCTTTAACTAACTCTTAACTTGTTAAGGTCAGCACCTACGACATACTTCGTTACTTTCAGAAAACTTAAATGTGGTCTAGTGCCCCTTAAAACTTGACATGAAACAAAATGTAAAAATTCCTTACTGGACGACCACTGCTTGATCAACCCCTTACCCACTCGTCTCATGTCCTCGGTATTCAATCCACTGGGACTTGGACTACCCTTGGATCCCTCCTGGAATTGGCTCTCTGCCTGATCAGAATGAAAACAACACGTAACAAAGTTAAAGCTGTGAAGACACTTAGCACAGAGGTGCTCAAAATGATCGTTATTTGCCGTTGCCTTTCCCTATACTGAGCGACATGTTGCACAAGCTGCTCAGCTGAGCCAGCCACTGTGGCCGAGCAGTTCTAGGTGCTTCAGTCCAGAACCATGCTGCTGCTGCGATCACAGGTTGAATCTTGCCTCGGGCATGGATGTGTGTGATGTCCTTAGGTTAGTTAGGTTTAAGTAGTTCTAAGTCTAGGGGACTGATGACCTCAGATGTTAAGTCCCATAGTGTTCAGAGCCATTTGAACCATTTGTTCAGCTGATATGTGCCGCTCTTGCTCTAAAATGTACTGGTTTACGGATCTCAACAGACCAGGCTCCATAGTTTGATTTAACAAGGTCAGATTCTGCCTTGGCAAAATTCTGAAGTGGCTTCTAGACAGTACAGCTGTGGCTGTGTAAAATTCAGTTGCGAGATTCCTGAAATAGATGCTGGCAGGTGGAAGGTTGGTCTTAGTATGTTACACGCGGTTCCATTGATTAAAATTCTGCTCCCCTTGAGCCCTATGCATTTCGCTTCTACAAATACTCCCCGCTCAAAACAACTTGCTGCTACTACCAAATTGTCATAGGTGGAGAAGACCCAGTGCATCCTGACTCATTGCAAGCTCAGTTTTGGCTCTCAGTATCCCTTGGACAGTCTATTTCTTTCTTCCTGGCTAAAAATAACTGCACCATGCATGTGTCCAGATTGGTGCGCATCACCCTGGCTGGATATACCGTTACCTTCCCTCTATGGCAGCTTTGTAATTCCCCCCTTGTCATCTCGGCATACCAGTTGTTAGTTGCTGAAATCAGCAATACCTCCTTAGTTTTCACTTCCACAAACTTGCTCAGTCCTCCCCTTTTCAGTGACCTGAAGACATAGATCATCATCACCCTTCCTCCCTCTTCCAAACGACTGCTGCCCGCAGCAGTCTATACTCAAAAATACAGACACAAAAATACAATGCCTAATTAATCTACGCAAACCCAATGATAGATAAGAAAATGAAAAAAAACTATAAATACTCTACTACTTTCTGGATCGCAAAGCAGATGGTACTTCATGCTGTACTCTATCTTCCTGGTTTTCTCTGTTCTTAGCACCTCTCTTCACTCTCTCTTACTTCCTCTTTCCTTCCTGTGATATGCCTGGAATCACATCCGGGCGACCCTTAAATGGCCATAACCACCCAATGTGTACTATCATTGTTCTAGTTGGCAGCTGAAGCTTAACATTAATGGGGGATGTGGTTTCAACAACTTGCTGTGGCCCTTGATACCTCATGAGAAACTTCTTCGTTTTTCCCTTTTTGCGTATAGGGGCTGGACAGCCTTACCCATTGCCCCACTGTGTACTGCGGTAAACTTCCTTTCTGCTTCACTGCGTCTTCCTGCCTTTCCAAAGCTTCCGTATTCGTCTTTTGTACCCGTTTCCAAACTCCCAAATTGTTCTCGCAAATTGACGTACAGAGTCACCGGTGTTTCCTTTCTGTAGCTTCATTAAAGCCAATGGTGACAGCATTTTTCACCCATATACTACCTCATGTGGAGACAAACCGGTATTTGTATGGATTTTGGCATTGTATGCACATACAATATGCTTCAAATACTCGTCCCACTGATGGTGATGAGAATCCACATAAAAACTCAGCATCTTCCCAATTGTTCCATGTACCCATTCTGTCCTTCCATTGGCCTGTGGATGCAATGCACTTGTCCTCAACTTCTTTATGTTCAACAATTTATACAGTTCCTTCATTAAATCCGACATAAAGTTGGTCCCTTGGTCAGTAATTATTGTCTCCGGTACACCAAACTTCAAAATCCAGTTGTTTACTAATGCTTGCACAACCATTGCTGCCTGTTGATTTGGCATAGCCACCATCTCCACATACCTCAAAAAATGGTCTATTATTGTCAGAACGAATCTGTTCCTTGATGGTGTTCACCTGAGAGGTCCTAAGCATAGAGAATGGACATGTTGTTTCCGGCAGTCGTCATAGCTGTATCTGTTTCCGACTCAAATCTGCTCTCTGCACACATGGTATACAATTCTTGATATACTGATCCACATCTACTTTCCTAACTCTCCACCAATAGCTCCGCCCACTCTCCTATTCGTTGCTCTACACCCTCCATAACCAGATAACACATGGTCATGTGCTTCCTTTAAAACCTCATCTCTCAGTTTCGCTGGCACTACTACCCTTGGCCCTAACTTCATTTCCCTGCACAGAAGATCATCGTACATATTAAATTGTGGCTGTGTCCGATACAATTTACAATTGTTGTCTGCGTCCTGTAATTCTTGCCATACCACTAGGTCGTAACCTATGACTTCTACTTTTGCCACTTCCTACTTAGTGCATCCGCATTACCGTGCTTCTTCCCTGGCTTGTGCACCACCTCGTAGTCGAATTCACTAAGCCTCACAGCTCATCTAGCGAGTCTAGTGGACGTATCCTTCAATCCCAACAACCACTTCAACGCAGCATGATCTGTCACTACCCGAAATCTTCTTCCATATAAATAACATTTAAAATATGTGATTCCATAGATTACGCTAAGCATCTCCCTCTCAGTTGTTGAGTAATTCTTCTCTGCTGCATTCAACTGCCTAGGCGCATAGGCAACAGGATGTTCTTCCCCACCAATTTCCTGAGCAGGAACACACCCCAATGCTTGATTCGATGCATCACATGCTAGTATAAACTCCTTTTCAAAAGATGGATACACAAGAACAGGACTTGATGTTAACACTTACTTTCAGTTTGTCAAACGTTTTCTGACACTCTTCTGTCCACTCAAATTTCACACTCTTCTGTAACAATCACGTCAACAAGTGTGCTAAATCTACAAAACCCTTCATGAACTTTCGATAGAAATTGCAAATTCTGATGAATGACTGCACTTCCTTAACTGTTTTCGGTTCCCAAAAATCCCTTACAGCCTGTACCAACCTCGGATCTGTTCACACTCCGTCCTTACTAATAATATGACCCAAATATTTTACTTCTTCTAATGCAAAATGACACTTCTCCCACTGAGCGAGGTGGCGCAGTGGTTAGACACTGGACTCGCATTCAGGAGGACGACGATTCAATCCCGCATCCGGCCATCCTGATTTAGGTTTTCCGTGATTTCCCTAAATCGCTCCAGGCAAATGCCGGGATTGTTCCTTGAAAGGGCACGGCCAACTTCCTTCCCCACCCTTCCCTAATGCAATGAGACCGATGACCTCCCTGTCTGGTCTCCTTCCCCAAACAACCCAACCCAACACTTTCCCAGGCTCAATGTCAAACGAGCTGCTCTTAACCTCATAAAGACTTCCCTTAACCACTGTCTGTGTTGCTCCATACTACTTAAGAACATTATAATGTCATCCAAATAGACAAGACACTGCCGTGGTTTCAAACCCCTCAAGACACTGTCTAGCAACCTCTGAAACATTGCCAGAGCATTTTTCAAACTGAATGGCATTCTGATGTACTGGTAATGGCCTCCAGGAGTAGAGAACACAGTTTTTTGATGATCCTCTGGAGCCACCTCTATCTGATGATAACCACTTGTCAAATCCATTGTAGAAAAGTACTGGCACTGTCCTAAGTGATCCAAAGTCTCCGATATGTTTGGAATCGGGTATGTGTCCGTTACTGTCTTAATTATTGAGGTATCGGTAGTCACAATAGAACCTGTATTTCTTAGTTCCATCCATAGATTTTTTAGGTACAATGACAGTGCCCACTCCCCAGCAACTACTACTGTGCTCTATAATACCATCCACAAGCTGCTGAAATCCTCCACAATTGGCTGCAAATACCTTGATATTCTGTATAGTTTACAGTAAACAGGTGCTTCATTCCCTGTTGGTATCCGATGTTGAATTAATGGAGTTGCTGGCAACAGCCCTTGCGGAAAAAACAAATCCTTAAATTCCCCAATAATTCTTCCATTTGCTCTCTTTCTCCTCCTTTCAAATGCTTAATTTTGTCACGCAATGCAGTTCTATCAGCAGTTAGTGGTTGATCACTTTGCCTACCTCTCGAAGATGAATCTTTGTCATCTGGCACATCAAAACTCCTTTTCTCAAATTCGCGTATACAGCTCTAAAATTAACCACTTTCACGGGGACTACTCGCCTGTCATTTCCCTCTTCTATGCCTACAATACTACGTTGCACAAAACAACCCAATGGACCCAAAACTTCATTATCCTCCAATGGTTCAATAACATATACTGTACCCACAGGTAGATTCGACTCCACACTTACCCAAAGCGACTTCCCGGTGCCACCAGACACACACTCATGTGAATTAAGCCTTAATGCTAATGTACTCGGTTCAATTGATTTGTTCATTACATTGAACGCCCCTCATGACAGCTCTGCATCGACAACAGTTTCCCATGGCTGAAATAACATTCCACCAAGTTCCACAGTTTGTTGTCCAAGTTCAATTTTGGCATGATGTTGATGCAAGAAGTCTACTCCTAGAATCATGTCGTAGCCCTCACTTACCCATGGTACTACTTCCATGCATGCATCAAATCGGACTTTCCCTATGCAAAAGCAAACTGTCACTGACCCCAAAGTTGTGACCTCCTTATCCCCCACTCCATGCAGCCTATAACGTGGTGGGTCTAACTTCCTTCACCCCATTAAACTCTTAGTAGCCGCCGACACTTGCGCCCCTGTGTTCAACAAAATCTTGAACTTTTTAGTTCCTATGGATCCTACCACTGAACATTCCACCTCTGCATACGTATTCGTAGCATTGAAATTAAACGGGAGCTCCCTTAGGTGGGTCTTGGGCCCCCGTTGCCGTTTAACGATTGTCCACCTCTACTAACTCCACTTCTCCATCCTCCACGCTGCTGATTTCCACCTCTTCATCTATTCCTCAGTGACTGGGTACATTGCCGCTGTACATGTCCCATACGACCACACTTATAACATTTTATACCCACTGCAAACACTGTTTGTCTATCACGTACCCCCATTGCCAAGTCTATTTCCTCACATTGGATTGCCAGCTGAATGGCTGAATACAAATCTTTCAGAGTCCTTTCACCCACTTTCCGTGATATATGTGCTGGCAACCTCCACAAAAATACTTCAAGTGTCCATTGCTTGGCTTCCTGCAACAGAACACCATTTGCTTCATCGCTCTGACCCAGCTCGTAAGTATACTCGTTAATTTCTCTTATCCTGTCCACAAATTTCTCTGCTGTCTCCCCCTGTCTCTTCGTCATTTTACTCAGCCTCTCCCTAAAGTACCAAGCGCTGTTCTGTTTCTTGTACTTTGTAAAAGCCCCTCCTTCAACTGCTTAAACTGTCCTGTCTTCCTTAAGGCCTCAGAACACTATACATATGTCTTCACTTCACCCATTAATCTAATTTTGGCTACATGTAACAGCTGTTCATCCGACCAATCATTATCATAGCTGAAGTTTCCAAGTTCTCCACAAACGAACACACATCCTCAGATACCTTGCCAGAAAATGGAATAGTCAAACTTGTGGCAGCTGGATCAATCTCCTGCTGCGACATCCTAGGCAACAACGACTGATCCAATGCGGTTTCCTGCTCACTTCTAGATGTTAATTCACTTGACAACTGCATATTGTCCGCATCAATTGTGCTACCTTTTCCATCAAAATCCACACCACTTCTGGGTTCCCAGTTAGTCCCTAAACAAAACATTTATTTAAGTACAAGAACAACCTGACTTACTACACCTCTGTATCATCACACTCATTATCATCATAAACCAATACAAAAGTAATCAAATGCCATGAAAAAGAAAAAAATAATAAATTTTGCTGCCCCAAATACAATAACACTTACTCCGACAGCAAAATAATATGCCTACGCAAAACATCCAAAATGGCCTGCCAGGAGCCATACTCAAAACACAAACAAAAAAAAGAAAGAAAACGTCCAACACTCAAAAAGAAAAATTGGTCAATGCTCACCACGTTTTGTGACTGTAATGCAGGCAGTGGGCTCAAACGTTGTACTGTACAGATGATGCCCGCTTATCTGACACCAAATGTAGTGGGAACTTCTGACACCGAATGTAACAGCAACACCAAATGTAGCGGTAAGAGGTAGAAGGCACCGTATTAAGACTCGTCCGAGCTTTCCAAGTGCTTTATTGTTTCCAACTACAGTGCTGCATTCCCTCAGTCTGTGTCACCGGGTCTCGCAATGCTGAGGACATGCTGCGAAACAGCTTGGCACAGAAAGGCTGCCTCAGTGACCCATGCCCGCACTGCAGTGTGTCGGCCTTGTACGGCTGTGACGTCAGGATACGCCGGTAGCCGCCTCAGCGGCCTTCGCCTCTGCCGCCTCAGTGCTGCCTGCTGCAAGGCGGCCCGCGGTGCGCTCCCTCGCCAGTGTGGCTAAGAACACGCTGACAATGAGCACCCACGATCCAGCAGCTGAATCTGCGGCCCTTGCCCTTCATGTCTCCGATGTGTGTTGGGAGGCAAGACAACTGCCCGCAGTAGCGAGCCGTCGAGTGGCCCGTCGCTGGCTGGCTACGGACCCCGCATCTGCCACAGGGGGCTGAACAAGCGACCTACCGTGGACTGGAACACTGGTGCCCTATCTGCGTGTAGCCAGTGGTGTGACACGCCCAGGAGAACTGCCACACTTGAAAGCCTTGTTAGAAAACCGGCACCTATTTATACGCGGCTTTGCGCCTCTGTTTTGCTAACACACTGCTCCGAGTCACATACTCACACACCTAGGTTGCACCAGTGGGCCCCCTCTGCCTGTAACTTGTGCCATGCAAACCGCTGCATTTACTCTTTTCAGTGGTCAATGGCTCTGTGGCCTTCATTCTATTTTGCAACCGCTGGTCAGCGTAACTTACTGTCAACAGACCCACGCCTGGCTGTAACTTGTGTGCTCAGAAATGTTGCACCGAATCTAACTTTCCTATCTTAAACTGTGGTACTGCTACAGCTTGTAGTATGTGGTCCAAGCATAGTTTATGACTTTCATTTTGTTCTGAACCACTTTTTTGTTTCTGTACAGATTTCTGGACATTGGGTGGCTGTATAATCTGGGAGACAAAGAACTGCAACCGTGCAGTCTATTGATAATTTCCTTGGGTAGAGAGCTGGAGTTTTTAATTTATTTCACTTGTTTATTGCTAAGCATTATCATCATATCATTGGTACATTTCATCATATTTTTTGCAGATGGCTTTTTCGTATTTCTCACAGATGTCGTTGGTCTTGTTTCCTTTGCACATTCCAATTTGACACTTCTTTCACCTTTTTAATTTGCCTGTTCCTGTAGCCACTTCTTCATTTGATTGGCATTCTTGCTCCTGTCACTCGCTTTGTTGTTTCCCAGTCGTGAATTCATTTACCAACTGGAGACTGAAATTACTGCCATGTCTAGAACATTATAAAAGAAATGCGTTGGCCACCTCGTACAAACAACCTTATTTGGAAAATTGTGAATCATTTGATCGATGACGTCACACTATAATTTGTGGTGTTACAAAAGCTAGTAATTTCTTTGTTCTTTCCTTCTTTGCTCACCGCTACTCCAGGAAGTAGTGTGCGTAGAGTAATGACATTCTTATTCTTCTTTCCTTGGTATACTGTTATGCTGCATTCTGGCTTAGTCTTTTTCAGGATGATGATGGAATATAGGCCATAAATGTTCTTAAAACAGTTGGAAAATTCTGGGCAAATCTTTTTCTTTGTTTCTTTAAGTGACATTTGATGCTGTTGAAGTTCCTTGTCAAGCTGAAGTACCTTCATTGTTTTACAAATGACTGTTGTTGTTGTGGTCTTCAGTCTTGAGACTGGTTTGATGCAGCTCTCCATGCTAATCTATCCTGTGCAAGCTCCTTCATCTCCCAGTACCTACTGCAACCTACATCCTTCTGAATCTGCTTAGTGTATTCATCTCTTGGTCTCCCTCTACGATTTTTACCCTCCACACTGCCCTCCAGTCCTACAAACCGATCCCTTCCTCTAGTCAAGTAGTGCCACAAACTTCTCTTCTCCCCAATCCTATTCAATACCTCCTCATTAGTTATGTGATCTACCCACCTAATCTTCAACATTTTTCTGTAGCACCACATTTCGAAAGCTTCTATTCTCTTCTTGTCCAAACTATTTATTGTCCATGTTTCATTTCCATACGTGGCTACACTCCATACAAATACTTTCAGAATAGACTTCCTGACACTTAAATCTATACTCAATGTTAACAAATTTCTCTTCTTCAGAAACGCTTTCCTTGCCATTGCCAGTCTACGTTTTATATCCTCTCTACTTCGACCATCATCAGTTATTTTGCTCCCCAAGTAGCAAAACTCCTTTACTACTTTAAGTGTCTCATTTCCTAATCTAATTCCCTCAGCATCACCCGACTTAATTCGACCACATTCCATTATCCTCATTTTGCTTTTGTTGATGTTCATCTTATATCCTCCTTTCAAGACATTGTCCATTCCGTTCAACTGCTCTTCCAAGTCCTTTGCTGTCTCTGACAGAATTACAATGTCATCGGTGAACCTCAAAGTTTTTATTTCTTCTCCCTTGATTTTAAGACCTACTCCAGATTTTTCTTTTGTTTCCTTTACTGCTTGCTCAATATACAGATTGAATAACATCGGGTAGAGGCTACAACCCTGTCTCACTCCCTTCCCAACCACTGCTTCCCTTTCATGCCCCTCGACTCTTATAACTGCCATCTGGTTTCTGTACAAATTGTAAATAGCCTTTCGCTCCATGTATTTTACCCCTGCCACCTTTAGAATTTGAAAGAGAGTATTCCAGTCAACATTGTCAAAAGCTTTCTCTAAGTCTACAAATGCTAGAAACGTAAGTTTGCCTTTCCTTAATCTTCCTCCTAAGGTAGGTTGTAAGGTCAGTATTGCCTCACGTGTTCCAACATTTCTACGGAATCCAAACTGATCTTCCCCAAGGTCGGCTTCTACCAGTTTTTCCATTCGTCTGTAAATAATTCGCGTTAGTATTTTGCACCTGTGACTTATTAAACTGATAGTTTGGTAATTTTCACATCTGTCAACACCTGCTTTCTTTGGGATTAGAATTATTATATTCTTCTTGAAGTCTGAGGGTATTTCACCTGTCTCGTACATCTTGCTCACCAGATGGTAGAGTTTTGTCAGGACTGGCTCCCCTAAGGCCATCAGTAGTTCTAATGGAATGTTGTCTACTCCTGGGGCCTTGTTTCGACTCAGGTCTTTCAGTGCTCTGTCAAACTCTTCACACAGTATCGTATCTCCCATTTCATCTTCATCTACATCCTCTTCCATTTCCATAATATTGTCCTCAAGTACACCGCCCTTGTATAGACTCTCTATATACTCCTTCCACCTTTCTGCTTTCCCTTCTTTGCTTAGAACTGGGTTTCCATCTGAGCTCTTGATATTCATACAAGTGGCTCTCTTTTCTCCAAAGGTCTCTTTAATTTTCCTGTAGGCTGTATCTACAAATGACTATATGAAGCAAATAATATATTATCCCAATGGCTGCTTGTCCTTACCAAGGTACGGGAAGGTATCACAAATGGTTCTTTGGCGCGATTTTGAATTTCTTGAAATTCCTGCAATATTTCATCAGTGCAGCTGACAACATCTTCAGGTATGACACACACACACACACACACACACACACACACACACACACACACACACACAGAGCTGAACTATCATTGACGCCTCCTATTTATCCCAACATAAATAGGGAATGCACAGGCACAAAGATGCCAAATTTGGCAACCAGTAGCAAAAATTTCATAATCGGTTGTGGGTATGACAGCTATGCCATCTTCAGATGATGAACCAAAGATTCTGGCAAAAGCACAAAGGCTGTTGTTTCTACTATGCACTGCCGTCTGCCGCACCAGTTCCCTCTGTCAGAAGTAATATGCCGAAAAATCTCTGCTCTTATGCAGCCATCCTTGTCATTACCATCCAAATATTTAAGTTGATACCAAAACATCATCCCATATATGACCAATAGTTTCCCTTTGTGGTTGCCATGACTTTTAATATTAGCAGTTCTGGACCCAAGTTTGAAACCAGTACCACAGTTCACAAGTGTTATGGCTCTGCAAATTTCCACCACTTCTTTAATGACAGTACAAAACATGGTTGGTCCAGACAAATGTGTCATCAATTTTTGATGTGTCTGTCTTCCACAGTGTGATGTGTTTGTCCAACATGAATTCCTATTGTTACAGGGAATCTTATGAACACTGTGGCATCTTAACTAACATTTCCTTCATTGAGCACAGAAGAGCTCTGAGTTTCGTTGGCAGATGGAAGAAGCATTTAACTGTATTTGTTCTGTAACCATCCTATTTTCAAAAAAACGCCACTGATGTATGGCAAAACAACTATTCCAGTTTTTCGTCACTTTTTTCCAGTTCTTCACTTTGTAACATGTGCTGGGTATAAGGCATAGTGTATCTCCCGTTCACAGTATCTGCTTTGCAGAACTGTTGTAGTTCATCAGATAGATTGCCTGATTCTGATACAGCTTGTCCTCTGTGCTCGTGTGTGTGTGTGTGTGTGTGTGTGTGTGTGTGTGTGTGTGTGTGCATCCGAGCATGTGTGCGTTCGTGTATGTCTGTCTATTGTCGATAAAGGCCTTAATGGCTGAAAGCTATAATTGTGTGAATCTTTTTGTTGTGCCTGTCTTCGACTCAGTATCTCTGCTATATGGGATATGGTGAGTAGCAACTTTCCTTCTTTAATATTGTTACAAATCTTCGTTTTGGCATTCAAAATGATTAACAGTTGCCATACTTACATGTGTTTGTCAGATTAAACTTATTTCTTAAAATTTACTGACCAAACTTTACTTGGACATTTTTCATCCCAAGCTACCTGCATCGAGGAAAAGGTCCAGTAGCATCTCAGTGAGGATACTGATATTATGGTCTTCCTGGTGGAAAAGGCAACACAACTGTTATCCTCCCAACCTGATGTACTTAGGCAAGTTGAACCAGCTATAGGACGACTCTGCATATTGTGTACTAAATAAGGACGCAATCGCCAAAATACAATGAAGAACTTTAAAATTCCTCAAGAAAAGCACAATCTCCAATGTTGTGTAATAAAGTTGACAGTTGGTTGTAATCCAGCATCTGCCACTAGTTGACTTAGCAAAACTGACAACTATAAAATCTCCTTTTCTTTAATGAATCAGTAAGGTGTATGAGGAATGAGACAGTGGATTTGGAGTCTGAAGGAAATTTGTGCAAAATTTTATGTGGTTTCATGTATTTGTGTATATTTTTATGTATCTGTTTATATTTTTGCATATCTGTACATGTTTCTGTGTGCCTTTATGTATTTTACTCATCTTTTCACTTATCCAACTCCTCTCACAATCATCAACACCTATTTTGACCACTTCTGCATCATTCTCATTCTGTTTACACAATTCCTACCACAATAGACCTTGCTCCATCTTCCTGCACCAGTTCAGAAAAGTATCCCTTTCCCTGGCTAAAACCCAGTCCCACACCTTGTTCGTCAAATTCTGGTTAAACCATGGAATCTCCCCCCCCCCCCCCCTCCCCTCCCTCCTCCCCTCCCAAAAGCCCTCAGTGTAAAGATCCCTTTTGCTGGAACCCACCCCTCCTTTCTTTATGACCTAAACATTTTCAGTTTCTGCCAATCCCTAGTCCTCACAAACCTGGTACTTCAAAAACGCATCTTCATGGCACAGACGTCACAGAACCACCTATTCCTTTCCGCCAAAACCCTCAGCTCCACAGAACTTTCAGTTCTATCAAAAGGCCTCACCTTTAGCCTTACACCCAAATTTAATCTCGCTGGACTTGTCAAAGACCTACACTCCTCCTCCTGATTCCTACAATGGAAGCACTTCTTTGCTACCAATCCCTCCAACCAAGACCACCCTAATTCCAACATTTAACCATGCCTCTTCCAGTTCTTATCACCATCCAACTGTGATCCTTCCCTCCTCCCACCTAACCACCCACTGTTCACCTTCCAGGAATCCCTTACCTCCAACTTAGCCTCACCATCCTTCCCCAGGTCTCTTCCTCAGAAAATCAACCTTCCAGTAGAAGAAAGAACACCCAGAAATGACTTAAAAAAAAAACCCTGACCTAATGATCCTACCTGCAGACAGAGGTTCCATCACCGTTGTTATGAATTGCAGTGACTGTCTGGTGGAAGGCGTTTGTCAGTTACCTGACTCCTCCAACTATAAACTCTGTCAGAGTGATCCCATCCCAGAAGTCCAACACAATCTCCAGTCCCTGCTTAAAGCCTTAGACCCTTCCCAGAACATCTACCCTGAATATATTTCCCTCCTCACCCTTATGACACCCCACACACACACCTTCTACATGCTCCCCATAATCCACAAACCCAATCCTGGACGCACTATTGTGGCTGGTTATTGTGCTCCCTCTGAAAGAATTTCGGCCCTCATTGACCAACACCCCCAATCAAATACCCGTCAAAGACACTAACCACTTCCTTCACTGACTCTCCACCATCCCCACCCCTTTGCCACCTGGACCCCTACTTGTCACTGTTGACACCATCTCCCTATACACTAACATCCCTCATGCTTACGGTCGTAGCACTGCTGAACACTACCTTTTCCAAAGTCCTTCAGACTCCATATCCACTACCTCATTTACCTTACTGACTTTATCCTAGCCCACAACTACTTCTCCTTTGAAGGGAAGGTATATAAACAAATACACGGCACAGCCATGAGCACCCACATGGTACCCTTCTATGCCAACCATATTGTGGCCCATCTAGAGAGACCTTCCTGGCCTCCCTAGTCTGGTGCAGGTTCATTGATAATATCTTCATGATCTGGACTTGGAGCCAGACACCTTATCTTTCTTCCTTAACAACCTCAACCCCTTCTCTCCCATCCACTTCTCATGGTCCTCTCCGACCCAGCATTCCACCTTCGTAGATGTTGACCACTACCTCTCTGATGGCTCCATCCACACCTCTTCCACATTAAACCCGCCAACCACCAACAGTACCTGCATTTTGACAGCTGTCATCCTTTTCACACACAAAAATCCATCCCATACAGCCTGGCCACCAGGAGATGGCATATCTGCAGTGACAAAAACTCCCTTGCTCAGTATGGTGGAGCTCTCACCAAGGCCTTCACAGACAGGCACCATCTCTCAGACCTAGTCCGCAAACAGATCTCCCATGCCATTTCCCCTCACAGCCTAAATCCTCCCACCAGCCCCAAGAACCTGCCACATAGGAGAATCTCCTTCATAACCCAGTACCACTCCGGACTGGAACAACTGAACCACAACCTTTGCCAGGGCTTTGATTAGCTATCATCATGCCCTGAAATGAAGGACATCCTACCCAAGATACTTCCCCCCCCCCCCTCTTATTGTAGTGTACTGTCGCCCACACATCATCCTAGCCCATCCCCATGCTGCTCCAATACCAACCCCTTGCCCACCCAGTCCTGTCACACGTTTATCCTACCCCGCAAGGGGTCAGGCCATCTGTGAAAGCAGCCATGTCATTTACCAGCTCTACTGCAATCATTGCACAGCTTTATATTTGTATGACTACCAATCAGCTGTTCACCAGGATTAATGGTCCCTTCCAAACTGTGGCCGAGAGCAAAATAGACCATGCTGTGGCACAACATGCAGCTGAACTTAACACACCTGATTTCAGTGGCCTTTTCACTGCCCGAGCCATCTGGATCCTTCTCTCCACAACCAGCTTTTCTGAACTGTGCAGATGGGCATTATCCTTACAACACATTCTCTGCTCCCATAATTATCCCTATGATAACTACTGCCCCCACATCCTCCACCCCCTCTGTCCTATCATCTCCTCCCCATTCTTATCTCCCACCCTGTTTATTTGACACAGTCTGCCAACACATCTTCCTATCTTTCACTACTCCTCCACTTTTTGTTCCTTTTTTCCACACTTCCTGACCTGGTGATATTCTAGTTCATGCATACTCCATCAGACAGTGTTCCTCTCTCTCCCCACCCGTACACTACTATTCCTTCCCCTTTCCTGCCCTCTCCAGGTTGCTGCTTGCATCCCACGTGATAGTTGCATTCCAGCCCAAGATGCTGGAGTTGGCAGTCACGTGTGCATGAGGTGTGCTGGCTTTTGTGTATGAATGGTGCATGTCTCTTCTTTACTGTTGAAGACTGTGGCCGATAGTTTTATGTAGATGTCTTTTAATTGTGCTTGTCTGCAACTTGACATGTCTTCTTTATGGTAAGTAGCAATCTGTCTTTTCCTACATTGTTGTATAATCCTCAAAGGTGGACAAGTATGAGGGGCATTCAATACATAATGCAACACTTTTTTTTTCCTCGGCCAATTTCAGTTGAAAAAAATCTGGAATTTGCTGTGGGACATCGATGAATATTCCTGCTTCAGCCGTATAGTGTTTCATGAAGTTCCATTAGGTGGCAGTGCTATACATAGCCTTGAAAATGGCATCTGTAATGGAGGTCCATTCTAAGCAGAGAGCTGTCACTGAGTTTCTTTTGGCAGATAACCAGAGCATCACAGATATTCATAGGCACTTGCAGAATGTCTACGGAGACCTGGCAGTGAGCAAAAGCACAGTGAATCTTAGGGCAAGGCATATGTCATCATTGCAACTAGATCACGCAAACTTGTCCCATCTCCTGCCTGTCATCTAGCCACACATATCTGTGACTCATGCAGTGTTGGAACATGTGGACACACAGGAGATAGATGGATCACCATGAAACACCTCACTGCACAAATGGACGTCTCAGTTGGTAGTGCAGACACACTCATCCACCAGTTGGGGTACTCGAAGGTGTGTGCCTGCTGTGTTCCTCAATGCCCAACAGAAGACCATAAAGAGCAATGAAGGACCATATGTGCAGAGTTGATTGTGTGTTATAAGGTTAATTATGACAATTTTTTGTTGAACATCATCACAAGTGGTGAAATCTGTGTTTGTCACTTCAAACTGGAAATAAAACAGCAATGCATGGTGTGGCACCACACCACCTCTCCTCTGAAGACAAGCTCAAAGCCACACCCTCACCCAGTAAAGTCATGGCAGGGGGATTATTCTGTTTTATGTCCTCCCTCATGGTGCAACAATTAACTCTGAAGTGTATTGTGCTATCCTTAGGAAATTAAAGGAACAACTTCAGTGTGTTCATCACCACATGATGCAAGTGTGCTTCTCCTTTTCCATGGCAGTGCAAGGCCTCACACAAATCTGCACATGTGAAAGTAGCTCAGAAAACTTTACTGTATTGTTCTTACTTATCTACCCTACAGCCTGGATCTTGTACCTTCCGACATCCACCTGTTTGGCCCAATGAAGGATGCGCTTCATTGGAAGCAGTATGTGGATGGTGGGGAATTTATTGATGCAGCAAGATATTGGCCAGACATTGATCAGTACAGTGGTACCATGCAAGCATGCAGCCAAAAGACTGGGGAATAATATGGTGTATTGGAATCCTGAAGAAAACTAACCTGCTTTCAGGGGGAGAAAAAGTGTTGCATTACTTACTGAATGCCCCTCGTACATACTCTTACAAAGTCCTGAACACTGTCTACATATTTACATACACTCTGTTGACAAATTGGTTAACACGCAGATGACCACGTGTTGAAAGACAGGCCTGGACTTGTACACTTTACCTCAGCACGCATTTACTGCATCATTAATTGAATGAGTACAAACTTCAATCTACAAGAAGATGGTTAATAAACATGGACTGACTGTAGCATTGTCCTGTTCTCCTACATACAGAAGAGTGTGTTGTTAATTATTGAATTTGGATATTAACTTTTAATTTATGACGGGGAAAAGAGCACAATTAGTGATTATACAATTTGCAATGAGTCAAGAACTAGTCTGGTTTAACTATGTGTTAGATAAGAAAATTGACAAAGTTGTGAGTATTATTTTTTTAATACATTGTTTACTCCCATGGTGATTTCCTAATCTTACCAAAATCGACTTAAAAAAGTAATCTTCTAGATCAAATAATAAGCAAACTAACATGTTTTTCTTGTGCGAGTAGGCATTTTTGTAATCATAAAAATTAGGGCTACAAAACTAGGTAACGAAATTTAGAAAATAATCACCACTTAAAAAATGGAACATTCCAGAAGATGAAAACTTTAATTATGAATAACTAATTTCATATAATGTTTTTGGGAAAAAAAATGCTTACTGAAGAGGGGGACAGAAGGGCTTTCAGACTAAACATAAGTATGCCAATACATTCAGACATATTGAGTAATAAAACTTTATGGAAGTCATATTAAGTAAGAAAGTAGCTGTTTTAGGTAATTCTTGTAGATGTATCATTCAGAAAAAGAGCTAAAATGAAAAAGAAATTATTATTATTATTACTATTATTATTAGAAATGGAATAAGAACAAATGGATGGTTCAAGCTTGCTCTGTTATGTCCAGTAGGTGTGTAGTAGTATGCAAGGAAAGTGTACTGAAAAATTATCTCTTATCCCTATTAGCACACAAAATGAGTGTTTTGCATAGGACAAATGTGAATGTAAAACTAGGTAAATGAGGAAGATGAGAGTTTAAAAGCCCATTAATATTGAAGTTATTGGAAATGGAGCAGAAACTCAGACTGGACTAGGCTGAAAGAATTGGCTGTCTCCTGTTCAATGATCCATGTCTAAATCCGCCTCAAGTGATTTTCAGAAAGGGCAGGAAACTTAAATCTGAATGTCCAGACAAGCATTTGAATCCCATTCCTACCAAATGTGAATTAACTGTCGTGATCATGTCACAATACTTGATTTAGGTAAATAGAACCTTTGAGGATGCAACTAGATGACACCAAATAGTTCAGTAATATAGTGTGCAGATTAAAGATGTCATCTCTTTCATCACACTGTGTCAGTCTGAGTAGAGTAACATTCCTTTCTTCTACATTTTTGGCTTCTTTTAAATATAAATTCAAGACATGTTTCTGCAGCGCAGTGTCATTTGCTAACTTTTTCCATTTTCTTGCAGATACTGATACTGTTCCACAAACAGGCAATGCCATACTTCATCTACAGAACACTAAATAGAAATACTGATGATAGTGAAGAAGTCATGCAGTATGCAAGACTGGTTGGTATGAAATGTGCAAGAAGAATGCTGCTTGTGAGGGTTTGATGCTATGTAATATTAGATACACCCAAATGCACGTTAATATGTATAGTGACAGGTGCATTATTTGTATATAGCTGATGTTTGCTAAAAGAAGTTTATTAGAGTGATGTTCATGGAAGAATCTCTGGCTTCTTTAGTAACAAATTAAGAGATAATCCTCCTCTTCTTAAATCTTATTGGCAGGTAGCCATCATACAGCTCTGATTCATAATGTATTTGTTGTGTTCATTGTCAATAAAGTTGTATGTTGTTACTTAATGAGGCTGCCTTCCTGTTTAAGTACCTGACTTGAAATATGTGGTTCTATTTATATTGGCGTGACAGTGCTAATAATTATTTGCAATAGTTTCTTTCCTCTTTTCCTGTTTAACCAATTTATTACATTGCCTTTATATTTTTACTTTATTTTCAAGTACAACAGTTTCTTTAATTTTGCCTTATTAGCACATTTAAGATGCTTCTGAGTGAATTATACATGTAAACTATTCTGCTCCTCCATGATAATATTAACATGTGATGTCTCACTGAAAATACAGCACGATTTTCAAACTTGTTTTCCAATTAAATGACTTTGCTTTGTTGTTGTATTTCAAAATAAAACAATGCAGAAATAAAGTGAGTTCAGTTTGGAAATAATGACAGATATTGGGCTTTTCCAAAATGTAATCAGGATATTATGTTTCATGCATTATGATGATTAATGTTTGCAAATTTTAATAAAAAAATGAACTTTGACGAGTTTAATGCATTATGCTCATTATTTCATGTGTTGTCTGTAACATTTTAATTAAATGACCCATTAGGTTAATTATATTCAGTTTCTAAAGCCAGAAAATATAAGTGCAGATAAAATGTTTTGACGTGGCAGTGAAAGAATTTTGCTAAAATACACTAATTTGATATTTTAGGTCACCGGACTCAGCCTTAGCAAAACCTTAAACTTTTTTATACAGAATCATTTGCCACTATGTAGCTACCATCTACATGTGCCCAGACTGTGGGAAAAAAGAGACTTTTTGATGTGGCAGGAGTGGTTGTTATTGAATTGGATGTATTGTTACACAGAAGGTCATAGCGATCAGAAGGCTCGTTTTGTTGTCAAGGAGCAAGTGAATTATGTTTGGGAGCAAGGTGAGCAGCAAGTGAAATTTATTTCTCACCACATATTGTGATTCTGTGGCAGTGAAGGGAGTGTGTCTTTACCCTAATTGCAAATCAAGATGATTTTATCAGTGAATATAATAGAAAATTAATAAGAGTCCTCTAAGGAAGTGATGTATTGGTCCCCATGGGTATGCTTTGAATTTGTTTGCGCATTCAGCCTCCAAAGAAAAATAATGACAAAGACAGATGTAATTAGCCATATGTGTAATGAAATAGACCACCAGCTCTGGATTATTAGTGGTACTTGTAAAAATAGCTTTAAATATATCTCATATCTTTGTTGGATGAGCAGCAATGGCCTTATTCCAATTATTCTTAAAAAATGTTAGTGTAAACTTAGTGAAATCCCATGCAACCAACCATTAGTTCCAGTCTGTCTTGTAATCCATCAAGTGCAAAGCAGCTGTGTCCTCCAACTCCATTGGGATCATTGTATACTACTCTATGTGTTCATGACATTGAACCTGTTTGTTGTCGAAAGGGTGAATGGACATTTCCAAGAGCTAAATAACTCATCTGGTAGCAGTGTAGATAATTTAAGGAGTAAAGACAACAAATTTCTGAATAGTACAGGTGCTGATTCATCAAAAGGTACTTAAACAAGTCTGAGAACTTTGCTAGATTTCAGGCAAATGCGTTTTCAGAATTGTAGTGTGTAAATCATACACAGGCATGTGCCTACATGATAACTACACTGTGCTTGCACTGTGGCTCACCTGGGGTAGGAGTTGTGTCAGCTGGAGTTGGCAATTCATGGAGTTAGTCAGCCAGGATACTGTAGACATACAAGGGTTGTGTGTGTTAGGTAATGCCTCCCCTTACACCTACATGTAGATCTACGTACATACTTTGCAAGCCACTGTACGGTGTGTGGCGGAGGGTACCCTGTACCACTACTAGTCGTTTGTGATCCTTATGTGAAATTTAGGTTGGCGGTGCTGCTTTTCCTCCCCTGTGTGTGTGAGGGGGGAGGGGGGGGGGCACATGCAGTATTTAGACCATTTTCTTCAGTCAAAACAAAATAACGACTTTTTCTGGCAGAAAATGGATGCACCTGATTGTCTCCACACTGCGGGCATCTGTGAAATGATGTGCGAGTGCAGCAAAGTGTATGCAGGCAAGATGGTAAGAACTGTTAAAGAACATACTAAAGAACACAAACACCACACGCAGCTAAAACAAAGTGTGAAATTGGCAGTAGCAGAACATCACGAGAACTGTGGTCTTGACATTGATTTCAATAACGAACAAGTGGTAGCTTAGGAAACCAACATTTATAAAAGAAAAGTCCAAGTAGCAATTGAGATTTCTAAGAATGCATGTAACTTCAATAGAGAGGATGGCTATGGGCTTCCGGTAACAGAAAGCGACATCTGCGGACAATAATATTTTTGAAAAACATTCCCTCTTTCGTGCTCTGGCTGTTTCGCTTCTAGCCAATGATGATGGCCCACCAATAGCAATAGGAGAAATTGTAACCAATAATTCTTCTCCAGCCTAAGTGCAGGAAAAATCCCTTTCTAAACAGTGATTTTGGCCCACCAATGGTAGCCACAAGACATTTAGGCAATAACCCCCTTCTTTGGCATTAGCATGGGAATACTTTTCTTACTATCCAATGACAGTGGCCCACCAATGGTAGCCACACAAATTATTCCCATAATATCACTTCTCCACCGCACGCACAGGAAAGCTCCCTTTTATAAGAGAACGTGACACTGGTCTCTGAAAGTGGTTGTTCTACGGTGGACACCACAGGATCCTGAAGAAGATCCCAGCAGAGAGGTCTAAACATTGATCACTTGAAAAAACGTGATACAACCTAACAATCCAGAAGATTTTAACTTCAACTGTATTAACATATTAGCATCAATCAGTGTGAACTGTGAAATAACAAACAGATATGCATATATACATCTCATTGCAGATTTATTGCTCACAGTAACATAGGTGGTGTGTCACAAGACCTCCAACCATCAATCCCCTCCAATGAGCTGACTATCATCCTTTTATAACATTCCAAACAATGTTTTTATTATTGCTACTACAGAATTTTGATATTACAATTAAAAATAATTGCACCCAATTGAACTGACTTGCATACATTATAGTTCCAAATACTCTCAACAGTTTGACATACAGTTCAGCCAGACTACAATGTTATTACAGTAATTTACATCAGATATGCAAAACAAACACTCAGTTTTCTAGTTTTTTTAATGACATAAAGATGAAAATACATTCAGTGTTTATAACATGTTTGGAGTGTATATGATGAGAGTCTTTTACAAGTATGTACAGTAGTTCTATTCTTTTACATGCAGGTTCCATTTATGAATTTGCTTATATCTTTCAGGCTGAATTATTGTGTGAATGAGTTTAATTACATTGAGAATTCAAGGCTTACCTTGTGAACATGTGTTTTACACATTGCCATTAGTGAGACACATGTTATTTCAGGTATTTAAGCCAGCACATGAAAATTAAATAATACTTCATTATATGATTTTATTATTCAATAATTAGAACAGAGCACATTAATTTCAGATGTTCCTACCGTTCAGCCGAGTTAATTGCTATTTCAAGACCACATACATTTTATCATTCACGAGGTAAGGATTACTGTTAAAAACATTGTATTTATATTGTAATTACACTGTTAATTGGTATCTGGGTAATTACAAAGTCTGAATTAACTAAGATTGATCTGTGTTAACGACCAGTTCAATAAACCTACTAAACTGGTCTTTTACATGTCAATACCCCCCCCCCCCCCCCCCCAAGGACATCACCAGAATGTTCAAGATTCAAAGCTTATTGCAACTGGAACTGGTGGCTATAAATTCCTATGGTCATGATATCTTTGATATTTGACTCTTTGATCATATTTCACCATCATATGCACAACTATCCTGGCTGCATGCAGACAGGTGCACAGATTTCCATACTCTCTGCCTTCTCTACTGTCTTATCAATGAACAAGGACCCCTCATATCTCTCCTCAACCTTAAACAATGTGACAAAAACATGTGCACCCATGAAAGCAAAATCCTTTGTGTCCCGCTACATCGCTCAGCCCTTTTTTGAAGTCCTTCCCAAGAGCAGGAACTGAATGACATCTCAAGCTTCAGAAGACATTTAATGACATATCTACTAAGGCAAAGTATAAGGATTACTTTAATCCCTGTAAGCACTTGTTTTTCTATACTTCACCCTTTCCAACCCGATCTTCCTCATTTCTCAGGCCCCTTAGCCAATGCAGTCTCTTTAAATTTCCTTTCTCCAGAAATCACTATATCGGAAAATGTGTTTTGTATACCTATAAACTCTTCTTGAATCTACCACTGTCATTATTGTTATTACTGTCACTATTATTATTACTATTAGTGGCAGCAGCTGCAGTATTACAAGTCCTGCCAGTATTAACTTAATTTGTTCAAAGTAAATATAATTCACTCACACTGCCACTTCCGACACTCTACTCATTTTAATACTATTCTTCATATTAAAACTGTTATTTCTTAGTTAACTATGGTGTATAAAAGTCACTGAATGTGTGAAACCTTGTGTGATGTACAGAGGGCCTGATGCCCTAATCAGATTCGGTTAAATAAACAAATAAGTAAAATATTAAGCAAAATGCTTAATTTCATATTGCATATTACTTTCGTTGGTTATTTCAAACATATAACAAAATTTCAATACTTTGGTGAATTGCGTTGTATTACTGGATCAAATATGCATTTAAGACCCGTAGTAGTCTGAAAACACCATCCTGATCCTATTTCATTCACAACAACATCACCAACATTTTCTTTTTAAAAGAATGTTGCGTGCACAGGACATAATTTAAGAACATGAAGCAGAGCCACAGATGGACACAACAAAAACACTCACAAAATGAGTTTTGGTCAACAAGTCCTGTGTCGGTTGTCTATTTTCGACAAAGGTCTTGTTGGCCGAAACCTCATTTTGTAACGGTTATTTTGGTGTACCTATTGGCGACTCGACATCTCCACTCTATTGGCGACTCGACATCTCCACTATACAGTGTGTGCAGACCGCCGACATTTTTCTCTCTCTCTCAAATTGTAAAAATGAGTGGTACAGTGCCAGCTGGACTTACAGTGGTTGAAAAGTTGATCGGGCATGGAAATTATTCGACGTGGAAATTTGCCATGAAGGTGTACCTGGTCCATGACGAACTGTGGGATGTTGTTGAAAACCCTTCTTCGGATCCAACGAAATGGGACGATTCTTGGAAGAAGAGAGACAAAAAGGCTCATTCATGCATCATACTTTTCATGGACAAAATGAATAAGGGACACAAATATAGCAGCAGAAGCCTGGACGGCTGTGGAAAAGGCATTTGAAGACTCACGACTCACATGTAGGGTGGGCTTGCTTATATATTAATCACTAAATGAAATGAAGTTTGCGGTGAGGGAAATGTTAATGGGAACTTTGCTCCTGGCTGGATTACCTGATCGTTATCAGCCATTGATCATGGCACTTGAAAACGGTGACACACTTACCACGGGAGATTCTGGTAAAGTGAAACTGCTACAAGATGTCAAACCTGGACGCAACTGGAAATGAAGAATCTGCTCTCTATGCAAATAAGAAGAGGCTTACAAAATGTTTATTAAATGCTGCAAGTGCAACAAACCGAATCATATTGCTAAAAATTGTTATAGCAAGGACGAAAAAGGAGGAAGCTCGTCAAAAAATAACGATAAAGGATATGCTTTTAATACACAGACGCACCACAAGAAAGCTTTCCTTGCAGTTGGTGTTAACCGGTCTCACGGAAAGAATATGTAATATTTAGATTCCTGTGCCTCGAGTCACATCACTAATGATGGAAGGAAGCTCCATAATGTCAAGCTGTGTAATAGTTCAGTGACCAGTGTGGGAGGTGATGGCTTAGTAGAAGACCCTACTGGAAGTGTTGACCTGATTTTCTATACTGGTGATAAAACAGTAGAAGTAGAAGCATCTGACGTCGTTCATATCCCAGGCTCAGCTGTAAATTTGTTCTCAATTAGTAAAAGGGCGTAAAGTGACTTAACAAAAAAGGTGGATTCATCTGTGATTCAGAAGGTGAACTAACAGCCAAAGCATTGCCTAAGAATGGCATCTATTGTTTAAATACAGCAGAAATGAAACAGTGCTACTATACAAAAGATAATGGATTCTTAAGGCATTGGAGGCAAGGAATATGAATCGCAAAAGTATGCTGTAGTTGTCAAAGGGTTCAATGGGACTAAATGAAGATATTCTGGTTAAGTTGTGCATCATGGGAAAACAGTCATGTCTTCTGTTCAAATATAGCGAAAGGTGTTCTAAATACATTTTAGGCTTAATACATTCTGATTTGTGTGGGCAAATGGAGACAGCATTTGTTGGTGAAAATCATTATTTTCTCACAGTTGCCGGCTGAGGTGGCCGAGCGGTGCTAGGCGCTACAGTCTGGAACCGCGCGACCGCTACAGTCGCAGGTTCGAATCCCTCCTCAGGCATGGATGTGTGTGATGCCCTTATGTTAGTTAGGTTTAAGTAGTTCTAAGTTGTAGGGGACTGATGACCTCAGAAGTTAAGTCCCATAGTGCTCAGAGCCATTTGAACCATTTTTTCTCACAGTTATTCATGATTTTTCAAGATCCAGGTTTGTTTATTTCTTGAAGAAAAAAATCTGAGGTAATACAAATATTTAAGAACTTCAAAGCCATGGTGGAAAAGCAGACAGGAAGGAATATCAAGAAATTGCGGTCTGACAATGGAAAGGAGCATGTCAGCGATGAACTGAAAGGATTTTCTGACTTCTGTAGGTATCGTCCACCAGCTTATAGTATGTTACAGTCCACAGCAAAATGGTGTTGCAGAGAAAGCTAGTGGAACATTGGATGAAAAGGTTTGTAGCATGATGTTCGATGCTAACCTACCAAAAGAGCATTGCGCTGAAGTTTTAGCAACAGCTGCATACCTGTCAAATTGTTCACCGTCCACCACACTTGGAGATAAGACGTCATATGAACTTTGGTGTAGGAGAAAGACTTGTTAATCACATTTAAGAATTTTTGGCTGCAGTGCAATGCTTCACATTCAAAAACCCCATGGCAAAAAGTGGGAAAAAATGCCAAAAATTGACTCTTGTAGTCTGTTGTCAGACAGCCAAAGGCTATCTATTCATCAATAGGGAGACTGGCTAGATAATAGTTAGCAGGGATGTAAAATTCCTACATAATGGGAATTTTTCAAGTTCAAAGACAGAGGAGCCGAAGACCACAAATGGCTTAGGACTGGAACAAGAAGCAGTTCTTCAGGACATCAGTACTTTACAAACCGAAGGAGAAGTTAAATCAGAAGACAGTGATAATGAATTCTTGTATGGCTTTGACAGTGATTTAATAGAAACTAAAGCTCAAGACGAGGGTCAAGAGAATCAAAACATAATTCAAGAAGTTACACCTCGAGGTCAAACCGAGAACCAAAACTCAAGACATGGCCTGATCATGTTACTTACTATTTGAAAGAAGGATCTCCAGGTGAAGACACCAAAGTCAAAGAAGCCTCTGAAGTGACAAATAATGAAGAATGGGAAAAAACAATGATGAGAGAATTCTCATCTCTGGTTTGTAATAACACTTTAGAAGAAGTAGATTTACCTAGAAACACAGACAACTCAAGTGGGTATTAAAAATACATCCTGGGACTACCGTAGCAGTGCACCAGAAACATTTAAGGCACACATAGTGGTAAAAGGATGCACTCAAGTTCAAGGCGTTGCACCAGTAGTGAAGCATGCATGCATTAGATATATCTTGTCTATGGCAGCTTAAGAGAACCTGGAGATCAACCATGTTGACATCACTACTGCTTATCTCTATGGAGACCGAAATGAAGATATTTATATCATTCCACCAGAAAATTTAGCAACCCCTGGAAATGTATGGAGGCGGATCTCCATTCTACTTAAATATAAACATCCTAGCCTTATTTATTAGCATACTTAATCTATCTTGCTTCCTTAATTTTTAAGACAAAATCATAAAATCATGAATTTCAACAAAATTTTTAATTTGTGAGATCCAAAGTACTGTTTCTATTAAATTATTATGAAAAAGGAATCTAAATATAAATTTTTAAGTCTCTAGCTCTTTTCTGTTGCGCCAATGATTTTTACAGCCAAACGTCCAAATTTCGAAAATGGTTAAAGTTATTGAACTGATATTCAACACATATTAATTTAGTATTACTCCTGACATGCTAGAACCGTTTCAGGTTATTTACTTGATTTTAAAAGTATTGCGCAACATTTATGACATCAGAACTAGTTACAGCGGACTGGCAGGCACACAATGGAAAGACTGATGTGAATTTACTACGGCGTGAGTAGGCTGCTTCCCTACAAAGCCAAAGTAAACACAGCTTGAAATTGGGTTGGACTTTGAAGCAGTTGAATGAGGAGATATTGAGGTAACATGTTAAGAAGAAATATCTATCTCAAATCTCCAAACCTAATATGTGTTTTGCTGTTAATCTCCTTAGCAGATATAATCATTGTTTTAAAAAGATTCAATGGTTGTCAGTGAAAAGATTGTTTAGATATTTAAAGGGAACCACGGACAACAAGCCGGAATTTTCTACAGATGGTTACAGAGAAATAATGGCCTTCAGTGATGCAGGTTGGGGAAATAAAATCAATGACAGACACTCTGTAACTGGTTCATGCATAAAAATGCAAAACACTTTAATTTTGTAGTCTAATAGAAAACAAAAAACGTATGCACTTTCTACTTGTGAAGTGAATATATTGCCTTGGCATCAACTGTTCAAGATTTACTGTGGTTAAGGTAACTATGTTCAAGATAGACCCAAGCAGTGTCATAGTCACTTACAATATATTGTGATAATAAAGGATAAGAATCCAGTGACAAACTCTAGATCAAAGGATATAGACGTAAAGTATCATTTTATATGAAGGCATGTTGAGTCAAATGTCATTGATGTTGAATATCTGCCTTCTGAAGAAATGTTAGCCGATGCTTTCACAAAACCACTTAGCAGTGCCAGACATGAAACATATGTAAGAAACTGTGGCCTTGTGAAATAAGTGAAGGAGTGACTGTACATTTAGACTTCATACTGCATGTCAATGTCAATTTAAGGGGACATGTTGACATATGAAAATTGATATCAAGTTTTTTTGTTTGTAACTGTACATTTAGACTTCATACTGCATGTCAATGTCAATTTAAGGGGACATGTTGAGATATGTAAATTGATATCAAGTTTTGTTTTGTTTACTCCTGCATGTTGTAATTACTCAGTGGTTATTATGTGTTCTGGGGGATATAGTTCTTTTTATGCACATAATATTTAATCAAAAAAACATTGCTTTAGAAAGCTTTCACGTTTATATTAAAATGTTCAACAAATAACCTACCTATTGTCAACCAGTTACACATATCACTAAGCAATTACATCAGTGTCTCTGAAATTGTCCAAGTAGTTTATTAGTAACAATTATTGAAACTGACCTTAAAACACACTTTTTCAGTCTTGCCATGGAGAGAGACAGGTACGTCTGACGCATGTGCTCTGACACATCGATGAGGTCATTAATCACATCATAATGCTAAAGTGAACTTCTCATTTAGTTTCTGTGTACATGTTGGGGTTTCTACCCATTTTAAAATTTGCACATTACTTTCACTGCAGTGGCCAAATGATGATGAATACTGGATTGAAGAATGGTAAGTCACGTAATCAATAAGTAAAAAATCTTCTTTTCTACACCTTATAATTGTAGTGTTAAAAATGTTGGTGGGAATCACAAATTGGTACCAACTGCAGTCGTAAATTCTAGGAGGATTTAGTAGTCTAGGCTTAAACTGCTGAGAGTTTAGCAGTGACTTCTATATTCTTTGTTGTTTCAAATAATTGGCTATTGCTCTAACAATACGTTGCAATTTTCAGGAGCGTGATTAAGCTGTTCTTTGTATATCCGAAAGATCTTCCCGTTCATATACGAAGGTGGAGAGAGTGTTCAAAATGGTTCAAATGGCTCTGAGCACTATGGGACTTAACATCTGTGGTCATCAGTCCTCTAGAACTTAGAACTACTTAAACCTAACTAACCTAAGGACATCACACACATCCATGCCCGAGGCAGGATTCGAACCTGCGACCGTAGTGGTCACGCGGTTCCAGACTGAAGCGCCTAGAACCGCACGGCCACACCGACCGGCCGGAGAGAGTGGACGGGTTGTCAGAGGTGTCGTCCCACGATATGACAGCAAGACTAAAACATTTCACGAATTAGCTAGCCGAGTACATGTTCCGTCGAGCATATCGTCAGAAATAAATATTACATCACATTTTTATCGAAGCCGACGGAACTACAGTGCTACAGTCTTTCAAAGAATGTTTGCAAGTACGAATAGCGACCACAATTCCTTGCCTTTCAGGGAAACTGTCGTCGTCAATTTCCTCAACATTACAGGTATGTTACAGCATCACTTTGCTTGGTGCTGTACATTTCTTTGGAATATCTAGTTTATTCGTATTTCATGCTTAACATTTCTTCGTCGTCTGTGTGTTCACTCATTGGCTGATTACAGATTGTGTAACAAAGCGAATAGTATAGTGTAATCTCGATTGCACAGTTTCAGAAGATGGCGGATTTCGTATTTATACTTGCTTATTGCCCAAATACGCAGTTTCATTAGTACACTGCTTTATACATCTATGGTAGAGACGTCCTTTTTTTCTCAGTTTGTCGTGGAACAGTGGCTGAAAGTCCGATACCGATTTATAGAAACGCTGAAAATTATTCTCTCCCATTGTTCCAAGTTTTACTACGCCGATTACAAGATTTTTGCCACCAATCAGCCAGTGCCAGTGGTAAGTATGAGAGCATTAGTCCTTTCGCAACTTTTCTCCCTCTTCAGGAACCTCAAGGAAAATTAGGAACAAAAATTACAAAAAAGAACTTTTTACTGGCAAAAATCTTGTACTCGACATAGTAGCACCTGGAAAAATGGGAGAGAATGTATTAGCGTTCATCGTCTGCACAAGCGACTCATACTTTTTTTCGCTCGAAATGATAAAAGTGCGGTTTGCACGCCGTTCTTGCGCGAATGACTGACTGTCCTCATACACCACAAGTAGCTTCAACTTGACGTCAGCTTTTACTTGAAGTAAACTTTGTAGTTTCGCGACTTACTTTCGCATATAATTTTCTGAATCTGTTTAACTGGGTCGAAGAAGCCAGAAAATCACTAATTTTCATCTCGCATACAATTAAGGTAACCCTGTCTTGAATATTTCCCTCACTAGCGGTGCATTGACTCTCACGAACAGTTCTAAATGTTTCGAATAGTTTTTCTTTCATGCTTTTGCGAGTTCCATTTTGGCGCATATTTTAAACGTATTGAGGTATCTCGAAAAGAGTGACCTCCTCTATGTCAACAAGTATGGATTACGAAAAAAAAATCGATCATGTGAAAAGTGCGATTATATGAGGTATTAAGTGAAATTTGTGACTGGACTGAGGACTTTTTGGTAGGGAGGACGCAGCAGAGTAATCGGCCGCCCCCAGGGAAGTGTTTTGGGACACTTGCTGTTCTTGTTGAATATTAATAACCTTGCAGACAATATTGACGGAGGATGTAATGGATTTTGGTTGAAAAAAATCGGATTTTTCAAAAATATTATTTTCTGGTTCTACATAGTTTAATCTATGTTGTGTGTGAAATTGATCGTGATACCAGCTTTCTAAATGCCTTTAAATTGTTAAGCTGATTAATTCGGCACTGGCAGCCACTCCCACCTTTTCTGACATTTGGAAAACTGCTTGCTTCAGCGGAATTTTGGTCATTGTGAAGACTATTTGGCTGACATCTATATGTTTGCCTGAAAACTTTCTTGCATGTGGTTTATTCACGTTTTGACAATAGTAACACATATTAGTAGGTGGAAGTCAAATTCGCAAACCTTTACGTGGAAGTCAAGATTTATGCATAGCGGGTGGTGGAAAAACTGTGTTTAGAAAATGGTAGTTTCATGGAAAAAGCAAGAGGAAACAGCTCGAAATGAAGAACACAAGCTCTCAGCTTCAGCATCGAAACTTGGGACAGAATTATACAGGTGCATGAATAATGTTGATATGGATTCCACTGGATTAAGGCTTATTGATTTATAGCCTCTCTGCCAGGCTATAAAGTGTTCATGTTCTTGTGTTAGCTGTAAAAATACAAAATGCACGATTGTTGTTAAAGAAAGAAGAGTGGGAATAGTTTGTGATTTTAAATTAATTTGTAATTTGTGCGGCTATGAATTTTCATATTCCTCCTCCAAAAAAATTGACACTGGTACCTAAGAAAGCAATTTTAGGTTAGCATGTTCTCTGAGATGCCTAGGACAGCGCAGGGAAGGAGGTGATTTATTGTGTGGCTTTTTGAACATACCACAACCTTGTGTAAGGTTTGAAAAAATAAATAAACAAATGTCTGACACTGTATGTGATACTGCCAAAATTTCTATGAAGAAAGCAGCGGAGGAATGGATGGAAATAAACCAAAAAGAAATAGATCCTGGGGTAGACATTCATGACAGTGAATCTCCTACAAATTACTGACCTGTGTTTGTCTGTAGATGGGATCTGGATGAAGAGGTGTCACACATCTCTGTATGGAGTTGCATCTGTTATTGTTATTGACACAGGTAAAGAATTAGATGTAGAAATTATTTCTAAATACCGACACCAGTGTGCAACAAGGAAAATGTCCAACAATGAAGACAGCGAGAAACCGTGGCAAGAGAAGCATGCAGTAGCCTGCTCTAAAAATTATAGTGTCTCAAGTGAGTCATGGATGCTGCTGCAGTTGTGAGGATGTTCTCCAGATCTGAGGACCAGTATGGTGTTAGATATACTAAATACCTTGGTGATGGGGACTCCTCTTCGTTCAAAGCTGTAACAGATAAAAATCTGTACAATGCAATAATAGAAAAGTTGGAATGTGTTGGCCACATCAAAAAGAGGGTTGGTGGTAGACGTTGTCACTTGCTGAAAGAGAAGAAAGCTGAAATACTTGAGGATGGAAAACAATTAGGAAGAAAAGACAGGCTTACTCTGAAAGAAATTGATTCTCTTCAGTTATTTTATGGGAGAGCTATAAGTATAAACACACACAATTTAGAGGCAATAAGGCATGCTGTGTGGGTAATTTTTTTCCACAAACTATCCACTGACCAAATACCAATGCAAAATCTGAAAGATGAGTTGTGTAAGTTCAACAACAGAATTGAGACATATTCATATAAACACTCATTACCAGAACCTGTTATGAATGCACTAAACCCACATTCAGGTTTCTTGAACTCCCTGATTTATTGAGGAAGCGTCTTCATGGAAAGACACAAAATGCAAATGAAAACCTAAAAAATTCAATTTGCATTGGATGCTCAAAAAGGACATTCTGTGGACTTCATATAGTAAAAATTTGTGTCTATGATGCAGTTTTATGGCAGATTTGAAGTGCTGAAGAGAGTTGGTATAGATCCTGGTGTGTTTACAACTAAAGCATTTTACACCATCGACGAGAGCGGGCTCAAGAAAGCTAACAGATCAGTGTCTTCCCTGCAAATACAGGCCAGGCAGATTCGAAGAGGAGAGAAGAGAAACCTGGAGGATGAGGAGTATCAGTAGGGAGGATTTTAAAATTGGGGTAAGCTTGTTATATATAGAAGTATGAGAAGAAAACCTTTGAACCTCATTTTCTCTCTTTTACTTTTTTTACATTATTAGAAGCCTTTTCTCAAAAAGTATATGTGCAAATGCTATGAAATTTTCAGTAACTGTTCGCAACGCGTTGCTGTCTCCCTGGAACTAAACAATATGAGATCCTACAATTACATTCTGATTTTTAGATGACTGTACATAGAAAAAGTTAATTTTGGATGTGCAAAATTAAAAGCTCTGTTAACGATACAGTTTGTACCATAAAGTAATAACTGTAGTTCAGAGGTCTTTTATAACCTTCTCAGGACACTATAATAAAATTTTCAGGTTTATTACACGATTAGAATTTGAGTTACGGTTTTATATATAAAAAAAAGACAATAAAAAAATTAAAAATTCAAATTTCTGGCAATATATTAATTCTGCGTATTTTATTATATTTTACCGTTTGCTTTACACATGCAAAATTTTAGATTTGTACATTAATAAATATGGCTGTAATGATTTTTTAAATAAACCTTTACATTTTCTGGTACATTCCCCTTAATAGTAACTTCAGAGATTTTGCAGATGATGCAGTTATCTAGAATGGAGTACTGTTTGAAAGAAGCTACATAAATACTCAGTCAGATCTCCATAAGATTTCAAAGTGGTGCAAAAACAGGCAACTTGCTTTAAATATTCAAACATTTAAAATTGTGCATTTCACAAAACGAGAAAAACATATCATCTTATAATATCAATAAGTCACTGTTGGAATCGACCAACTCGTACAAATATCAGGATGTAACACCCTGTAAAGATATGAAATGGAATGATAACATAGGTTCAGCTGTGGATAAAGGTAGGTAGTAGACTTTGGTTTACTGGTAGAATACTGGAGAAGTGCAAACAGTCTACAAAGGGGATTACTTACAAATCAGCAATGTGCCCAGTACTGGCATATTGCTCAAGTGTGTGGCATCTGTACCAAATAGGACTAATAGGGTACATTGAACTATACAGAGAAGGGCAGCACAAATAGTCACAGGTGTATCTGATTTGTGGTAGAATGTCACAGAGATACTGAAGGAACTGAATTGGAAGACTCTTGAAGATAGACATAAACTATCATGAGAAGGTCTACTAATAAAGTTTCAAGAACCGTCTTTCAGTGATGACTCTAGGAATACATCACAACATATCGCTCACACAGGGACCGTGAGGATAAGATTAGAATAATTACAGCATGCACAGAGGCATTCACACAGTCATTCCTCCCATCCTCCATACGTGAATGGAACGGGAAGAAACCCTAACAAATGATAAATTGGAATGTACCCTCTGCCATGCATCACACGGTGCGGAGTGTAGATGTAGGTGTGCTTGGTGTAAATCTTTCTTCAATTCAGATTATACAGTACGCATTCACATGTTACGAACGGTGGCTTTGCACACTGCTTAACTTTAAGAGTTTTCTCTCTCCTCCCTTTAATCAAATAATTTACAGCATTTTCTTTGTCACTGAAAACTGTAACTGTACATGTTTTCTTTACGCTAGGAAGGCACTGCACTCTGTTATAGACCTTAATTAACACAACAGTCATTGATCGAACCACTGTTCACAGAATCATCAGAGTTATTTTCCGTTTCTTGTAATGATTCCATAATTTCTACAAAATATCGACTTCATTGGAATAAAAGTTTGAGACATTAACTAATAAACAACACATGAGTTGGTATTCAGGAGAAATAGGCGATTTCGACTGCATACCACGTTCTTCAAACTTCATTTTTGGTAAGCTGGAAACATTAATCGGACTGCACATAACTGTGAAACACTGCAGCCCACATAAAGACAGATGCTATTAGTAAGCAAGTAAGGGGGAAAAAATCTTTAACTACGAGAATATTTCGGGAAGTAAAGATACACCATACGCCAGAGGAACAGAAGGGTTCTGGCGAGCAAGTTGGCAACACTGGTGTTAACCTTGAACCGTTAGCTTTCTCCTCGTGGTCGTTCAGCAGTTGAACGTTGCTCCTGGTTGGAGTAGGTCGAGTTTAAAATGGCTGCGCCGATTCAGAATCCCGCCAAATGCGAAGTGCGTTCCGTCATACATTTTCTTCATGCAAAAGGTCAGCGACCAGCGGATATTCGCAAAGAACTTGTTTCTGTTTATGGGAACATTATGAATCGACAAAATGTAACGAAATGGCGTCGTCATGTCTCTAAAGGTACGACCGATGTTCATGACGAACAAAGAACAGGTCAGCCATCTGTGATCTCTGAGGCCCTTCTTCGGAGAACGGAGGAAGCAATTCGTCCGAATAGACGTCTCACATTGAAAGAATTGCTTCAGCTCATACCGTACATGTCAATGACAACTCTTTATGACGTTGTGACTGTCAAGTTAGGGTACAGAAAATTGTGTGCATGCTGGGTTCCAAAACTGTTAACGGAAGAACACAAAAAGAAAAGGATGGGCTTTGCACTCGACTTCCTCACACACTATGCTGAAGCAGGTGATGAGTTCCTTGATCACATTGTGACAGGTGACGAGACATGGGTTTATCACCATACACCTGAATCCAAGCAACAATCATTGCAATGGCGTCATTCGAATTCACCAAATGCCAAGAAATGAAGAACTTCGATTTCAGCAAAGAAAATCATGCCTTCTGTTTTTTGGGACAGACAAGGCATTCTTCTGTTGGAATTTATGACTCCTGGAACGACAATTAATGCTGCTGGATATTGCCAGACTTTGAAACATCTTCGAAGGGCAATTCAAAACAGACGCAGAGGAATGCTGACAAGTGGAGTCCGCTTGCTTCATAACAATGCTCGGCCTCACACAGCGATCGTAACCAAAGCACTACTCAAACAATTCAAATGGGACGTATTGGCCCATCCGCCATACAGCCCGGACCTTGCGCCCACCGACTTCCATGTCTTCCGTTACCTGAAGCCACATCTTGGTGGAAAATCATTCCACGACGATGAAGAGATCAAAGATGAAGTTAAAATGTGATTCTGACAACAGGCGGCAACCTTCTATGACTGTGGGATACAAAAGCTTGTGCACCGACTTAACAAATCTTTGGATGATGGGGGTGATTATGTCGAAAAATAACAAATAATCCAGTCAATAAGATGTAACTGACGTTTTATGAATAAATGTTCTATTTAAGGACTGCGAGCTATTGTATCTTTACTTTTCGACACCTGATAATTATTCTGGATATTAAATGAGATCCGAATTCAAGTGAATAATAGCCATTAGCAACTGTGTCAAACAAATTATCGACAGAAACTGAAATTCGATTTACAAATTACGTTTGCACTGCGCCATGCTATCTGTTTATTGATGTGCCGTCAACCAAGGATACGTGTCTGCCATGTTGTGCATGCCCTACTTGCTAGAGAAGGGTAGGGATGTACATATCTCCAGCCGCCTTGTGAGCTACGAATTTGGCAACTTTCAATCTTTTTTTTAAAATACTTGCAGTTTGTCTTTGCTGCTAAAATGTTGACATTGCGTTTCTTTTGGAGTATTATTCCTGTATAAAAAATTTTAGGGTGTGTTTCGACATGTTGGATTGGACCACTTCCTTCTAAAAGCAGTATGTTTCGTTTCATGTGTCAGGGCAGAGTACTTTGCTTACATACATAGTCACTAGTCACACTATAAATTTTTTGGATTGTATAAATATTCAAACTGCATTGATAATGCAGAAACGAGTAATATATATAACAATAAACTGACAAGTATTCAATGTACTGCACTTCCTGAAGTGACAGGAATGAATGTAATTTAAAGAAAAATATGTGATGTGTTACAAGTAATACATTTTCAATGAGAATAACTTGAATGTTACAGTAGTGTAGCTGAGTTGGCAAATAAGTAGACATTTCAGAGAAATATGTGTTCAGTAGTGTTTACAAGGTCACTGTAATATTTGTACTAAGATCCAGCTCATTATATTTCTTCTTTTGTTGAAACACAGAGATACCACGACAGTACTGTTTTTGGATGTCGGATATGTCAGAATACACGACTGCACATATTTACTCTGTCGACTGGATTCTGTAGTTTGTCCGCATCCAGCTTAAAATGCACTCTTTACCACGCTGCTACTTGGTGGCATTTTCCAACATTTCTTTTTTTCCAGATTTGTTTGGCAACAGGTATCACAAAACTTCTACATTGACTTTGACTATAACATTTAAATTAGATGTATGAATGGCAAGAATTTTTCTATGTTCCATTCATTGTTGAGGATTTATTGATTTTCGTTCTTCAAGTGTTGTTTCAGGTCATATATAGATTCTCCTCCCTCGCTCTTTATTTCGTTAACAGTGGTTGATAGCAAACTTACTGATTAAACTTTATCCATTTCAATAGACCTGCGATTCTGGAGGAACCTACTGTTCAGTGTATGGGAATCCTGCAATTCTGGACCAGTCTATTGTTCAGTGTAAGGCAGTGTCAACCATTCTACAATACTGATGGTGCAGATGATTATTTAGTTTTATTCTGTGGCGTTGTGCAGCTGTCGGGATCAAATCATTTATAAATGTGTAACCTCCTGAGAGCAACCATGAACTTTCTGATTTGACTGCAAAATTTAACCTGACTGTCTTCCATTTTAAGTCTTTGTGTTTCATCTGGTTTGCTGTGGAACATGGAGTTTTTCCCCCAAAATTTTCGATTAGTTTGTTTGTCACATATAATCTTGCAATTGAAATCTTCTCTAAAACGTATGTTGTATTTGCATCCTCCTGTCATCTCTGTTTTTCGCCATGATACCCCAGCCAGCCTTCAATAAGTCCAGTTGACTAGCTGGTAATTTGAGGTCTATGTATGAGATTTTTTACTGTAGGGACTGAAGATTTTGCCTCACAATCTTTTCATGCCATGGTTCCTTCGTTGAGTGGGTTTGTGAGTTAATCCCCTGCTACTGAAAGCAGCATACCTTTCCAAATAAAGCAGCCTACATACTTCCTAATTTGCGCAAAACATTTTCAATTCATTGGTATGATTTGTGCAGTGTACTAAATATTCGATAGGACCAGCATATTTATGGGTTCAGTCCTTTGAATGATCTTTACTTTTCTTGTTCTGTTCGCTATCTGGGCACCTCTTACTTTTTTATGACTCCTTTGGAACTAGTGTCAAATAACTTGCTTACATTTTTCCTTAATTTCAATCCCGCCACTTCCATTTGAGCTCATTTGGTGAAGGGGCGTTGCATGGGGTTAGCACTTTCATTTAAACACAGTAGCTGTGTTTTATCGTTGTTTATCTTTGGCCCTGTTGCTTCTTTATAATCATCCATTATCTCTAACACTTCTGTGGTGTCTTGGGGTCCTGTAATTATAATGATAACATCGTCAGTATAGTCGTTTACAGTGAATCGTTGTGCACCAACATGTAATCCTTGTACTGAGGTGCTGACTGTATAGTTTAATTGTTCTAAAGATATGATAAACAGAAGCACTGATGAGGGATAATCGTGTTGGACTGAACGTTGTACTGGGAATGCTTCCATGAAATATTCGTTGATTTGTTTGCACTTTAGAAAACATCTGGTACTGCTTCCAGAATGAGATTTTCACTCTGCAGCGGAGTGTGCGCTGATATGAAACTTCCTGGCAGATTAAAACTGTGTGCCCGACCGAGACTCGAACTCAGGACCTTTGCCTTTCGCAGGAGAGCTTCTGTAAAGTTTGGAAGGTAGGAGACGAGGTACTGGCAGAAGTGAAGCTGTGAGTACCGGGCGTGAGTCGTGCTTCGGTAGCTCAGTTGGTAGAGCACTTGCCCTCGAAAGGCAAAGGTCCCGAGTTCGAGTCTCGGTCGGGCACACAGTTTTAATCTGCCAGGAAGTTTCATCTGGTACTGGTTTGCTAACAGTAAATCTATTACTACTTGTTGAAATCTGAAATGCTCTAGCACCCTCCTTTGTGTAATTCAACTTTTTTTCTGCATGCTTAACTTTCCCTAACTCTCTTCACGTTTGCATTTGCCACACTCGGTTGACCAGTACTTTTGTTATTTACACAGGAAACCAGTATCCTTAAATTGTAGATACCAGCGCACAGTTGTCTGTGTACATGGCATTTCTTTCCCATCATTTCTTTTGAATGCACAATTCGCTGTTGTAACAGACAAACATCTCGCATATTCCAACATAATGCTTTGGCGCCTTTTTGTCAAGGCATTCCACTCTTAACGCCAACTGGTGCGCACAGTGCAAACTTGATGGGACACATTTCTATTCATGCATCAATCATACTGAAGAATATACAATTTTGAAAACGAATGGGTCATTTATATTAGCCCTGTATTATAAAATTCGGCTGGGAGTCGTGGGCCGTTCGAGTACCTGTTTCAGGCCACATGTGGCCTGCAGTCGATGACCAGTGCTCTAGAGCACTGACGAGTGTCTGCCATTTTAAAATTCACTGGTGCACAAACATACGAAAAACACAAGATGACTCAAACACGTTTCACGCTAGATTTGCGGCGATTTTATGTTAACAAACTACAATATGTCTGCACAGATGTTGTTGGTGTCCACAGATTTAAGCAGTTTTATCCAAACATCCAACTCGAACTTCCATATTTGCGAATATCTCATATCTGCGCAAATATTCTGTTCACACGCAGCTGTCTTTCTGTGAAGACATGATGCGCACAGACAGTGCGTTGTGAGTAGTCGCACCGTAGTAACGGGAGACGGCGCTACGCTGTTCGTTGCTTTGAAGGGTGAAATTGTCTGCTCGCCGATATAGTCGGGCGTGATGACACTGTATCGAAGATGACAGAGGCCGTGTATCGACTTCTGTGACTGTTAGAGATGCTAACTAAATAACTAAATTGGTGTAGCCATTCTTGCTGCCGACTTAAAAGAGCAGCTCATTATATCTTCAGTTGGTATATTAATTACAATTTTGGAAGCTATTGATGTCTCTCTTTGAATGTGAGAACTAGACAGCTTTTCGGAAATGGCCTCACAACACAATTTGTGAACAGTAAATCAAGAACTTGGCAGCAGAGTAATCGTGGCTGATTCGGTAATAGCATCTCTGATCAGCAGCGATAATAACACTGTTTTCTGATCGCTCTCGAAAATATTGAGAAATACAGATTTGTTATTGACACTTCAGCTCTAAATTGTATTGTCTGATGTTAAACACGTCTCAGCGAAGCAGCTGACCACAAACACTCTCTGTGTGGTTTTCCGCTTCCCACATGCTCACCGTATCCTCTGAAACTCCTAGGAAAAATACATCAAGATCCTCGTTTGACAGTCATAATCATTACGTTCAACCTACTGCCTTGGAAATCTACTGGTTGTACGATAGCTTCAGTATTTTAGACGATAACGCTGAGAATCATAAGTCGCTCAAACATCAAAGTGAAGTGAAATCGTCAAAGATGAAGCCCAAGCCAAACTTAGCCATGGTACACCATGGAACGAAGAGGAGAAAGCGCAACACAAAACACTGGAAAGATTGATGTTGAAAGTGACCAAACATAATCTGAATCCGAACAAAACACAAAACTCATGAAGATAAAAAAATATTATTTACTGTTAGCAGCATGTAAAGTAAAAGAGGGCTTATTTTGTAAAATAATTATTTACTATTAGCAGCATATAAAGTAGAAGAGGGCTCATGTTTGTAACGTTAAATATTTGTGGGGTTAGAAACGAAAAAGAGATTTGGGGAAATTTCTTAGAACAAGAAATCATTTGCAAAGATGCAGATTTTTTTCCAGAAATATAATCTGTATAAAAATGATGGCTATGATGGAAGTGGTTGCTGTATTTTAACCAAAAAAGGTTTCGAATTATAGCATGTACTGAAAGAGCCGAGAGAACGCATAGTCAAAGACGTTCTGAATGGGGTAACCTTTTTAAGCCTCTATGCTCTTTCAAGATCAAATAAGAGAGCTGCACGGAAAAAAATTTCAGCGATGAAGTCCAATATTTTCTGAGACAGGCAAAAGGCTGGATCGTCATCGCAGGAGATTTTAATTGCATTTTAAGGGCGATAGATTCAAAGGTGACAACGCCCTTCTGTAGTACCCTGCAAAATATAATTGGAAGTCGGAAATTGAAAGATGTAGTTGAGCGGTTTGTCATTACACATGCGCTTCGCCAGTGGCAGTATCAACGTTTGATGGAATTTACATCACAACAGGAGTAACTGTGCAAGATTACGATGTAATACCTGTCAGCTTTTCCAACAAACATGCTTTAATTCTTAAGACGAAAGATCTACCTCGTCCCAAAATTATTTGCAGAGGACATTGGAAATTAAACTATAACCTGCTCCAAATTGTATGGATAAATATGGAGTTCACTGTTCGTTACGAATCGTGGGTTAACTGGAAACATTTCTTTTGTAATGCGATTGAGTGTTGTGAGAACCTTGTGAATCCTGATATTCGGAAATAATTCGCAAATGTTGCCTACACGATTAATGAAATGAGGAGTAAGAACTTCGAATATTACCACTTTGTCACTCGTGAACAAAAGTAGACAACGGATAAGACTGAGAAAGTGATTTAAGAAAGTTCAAAAAGAGAATTTCAGAACTGCAAGAAAATGAACTATAAGGGAAAATTACCATCTGCAGTGATTATGGGCATCTACCAAATGAGAATTGAAGCACAGTATTTGTTAGCTCACAAGGGAGTGAAAAAGGTACAAAGAGAGATATATAAGTATCATACTTACATCTACAGATGGGAACGAACTTATTAGTCGGGAAGTGATCAGAGAACGTTTCCAAGAACTGCATAGAACACAACCATCTGGTACTCTAAAAACAGTACAGCTCCTTCAAAATTGTATCTCACATCTAACAAACGAAAGTATCACTATGCTGTGAGAACTACTACCTGAAGAAGAAAAGTTTGACAAAATGGAGGAGTCGAGGAGGAGAAGGTATTCCCTAGAGTCTTTTAAGTCCTTCTGATCACTTTTTAAAAAAGAATTCGTTGAAGTGGCGAGAGAAATAGCAATGCGGACACTTATACTCTAAAAACTAATCGAGAACTATCGTAACAGTTCCTAAGAAACCGATCTCACGAAGAATAACGCATTTCAGGCTGATAACGTTGTTGTGCGTAGAATCGAAAGCAACTTCTCGTGCCATAGCAGCAAGATTAAAGCAAACCCTTCCGGACATCGTCGGCCTGGAACAGATGTGTCGGGGACCTGTTAAAATTATTATAGATAGAATCTCCTTCTTAGTTCGAGAAGTGTTCATCAGGGTGTGTCTGAACTCGGAGTATGTATTTCTTATCGCTCAGGTGCCACTGCACGTATACAGCTTGCAGCCACCAATGTAAATTCAGTATTGAATGAGGCATAGTTGGAGTCACGAACGATGGCATTCGAGTTAAGGCTCTTTCTGTGCATCTACATCACGTATTCTCCGACAGTCAATGAGCGCTCAGTAGTGTTTTTTTAACTCTGTGCTGTGAATGCCAAGCTAACGTGAGCATTAAACGTGATAGTAACGAGTTGTTTAGAGAATTTCGATTCCATTTGTTGCGAATTGTCATCGCTGATTGTGGGGGTAAGTGATAAATTCTGTGTAAGCAAGCGAGAGACATAATTTGCAGGATATACGCTTTCTTCAAGCGGAAAACACGCGCATGCGCGCACCATAGCTGTCGCTTAGAATCGTCAACAATGTAATCCCCCTCCCTGTCTCTATACGTCCGAACCGCCATCATTTGTGGACCGGACTATAGTAGAGGATGGATGTTCGAAGTTGTGAGACATTGTTGTTTAATTAATTTGACATTTATTGAAGGGTCACTGTGACCCTGGAGTACACATTGTGGAACAATTCTGTTGCTCAGTGTGAAGCTCATGTGTATTGAAAATAGCGTGTAGAAATGACATTTTACTAATGGAAGATGCTATACAGGAATCTTGTTAGAAGAACTCAGTCACTGCAGTGGCATAAGTGGCATTCCTGATGAAAGTGGTTCTTTAGCTGATGCTTCTGTAACCATAATGGACCATGCTGAAACTGATCAGTCAACTGAATCTTCAGACAGTGATGAAGAAATACAATCGTTCACAATAAGAACTATCACAGTTGGAACACAGCTGTCCCTAATAGAAGAGACTGGCCAATTGCCGATAACACTGTGGTCTGTATTACAAGAGTGTGAAAATAATGAATGAATTGATTTATGAATAATTAAGAGGATCTCCAACTATTTGTATAATATATGCATTTAGAATGAAATGAATACCCCTAGCTGCATACAGGCGTTGATATAAGTCAACAGGGATAGTTGAAGATGTGTGCCCTAACCAGGACTCGAACCTGGGATCTCCTGCTTACATTGCAGATGCTCTATCCATTTGAGCAACTGAGGACACAGAGGATAGTGCGACTGCAGGGACTTATCTCTGGCATACCTCCCGTGAGACTCACATTATCAACTTACTGTCCCGCAGTATATTCATGGTGCCCCTGCCAATTATACTCATTACTCGCAGTTTTTTACCGATTCCCGTAAGAGTTCGGGCACTGTTTGTGCACCCTCACAGAAGAAGATGGTCAAATGGCCGGTGAGTCTTAACTATATATATATATGAAGATGGTATCTATTCTTTCGAACATGTCCGAAAGAACAGATTCCATCGATGACAATGCAGGTGACAATGCAGCTCGTTAGGATGAGTATATATATATATATATATATATATATATATATACACTTGACAGTGGTGAAATAAATTGGGTTTTTTTGGGTTTTATATGTAAGACTCCAGTTCCATGTAAGCGGGAGATCCCAGGTTCAAGTCCCGGTCGGGGCACACATTTTCATCTGTCCCCGTTGACGTGTGTCAACTCCTGTAAGCAGCTAAAAGTTGTTCATTTCATTGTAATTTCATTCTAAAGAGCTGCATGGTCACCAATTGTATCTGTTCTTTCGGACAAGTCCGAAAGAACAGTTACCATCTTAGTATATATATATGTATATAGTTCAGGCTCACCGGCCACTTGACCATCTTCTTCTTCTGTGTGAATGCACAAACAGTGCCCGAACTCTTACGGGAATCGGCAACGCGCCGCGAATAATGAGTATAATGGGCGGGGACACTACGAATGTAGTGCGGGACAATACATTGAGAATGTGGGTATCGCGGGAGGCGTGCCAGAGATAAATCCCTGCAGTCGCGCTATCCTCTGTGTCTTCGGTGGCTCAGATGGATAGAGCGTCTGCCATGTAAGCAGGAGTTCCCGGGTTCGAGTCCCGGTCGGGGCACACATTTTCATCTGTCCCCACTGACGTATGTCAACGCCTGTAAGCAGCTAAAGGTTGTTCATTTCATTGTAATTTCATTCTAACGAGCTGCATGGTCACTGATTGTATCTGTTCTTTCAGACATGTCCGAAAGAACAGATACCATCTTAGTATGGTTTATTTTCTGTTGTTATATACTGCAGCCACTCCAGCCGCTAATACAACGCTCTTTAGCTAAGGACATTATATAAAAATCTATAAGGTGATTGTCAATAATTTTAATGTCACACCTGCGTTTGTGATCCGACATACATACATTTATTACTCGACATTTGGTGGTCATCCACATTAAGGGGACATGCTCCTGAAAATGACCAATCATTTGAAAAAAATTTCTTGGTCTATAGAAAAGAGCATTTTATGCTGATTTCAAAAATGTATAGTTGATGGGCAATATCATTTTCTGTTTGTTGTAAAGTTGAGGTTGAACTTAATGTTGCACAGGGGCCACGCCCATCTGTCAGTTTGAAGTGCATCAGAATATGTGATGCATTATTTTGTACTTCCGTTTTTTCCAAAGTTAGTAAAGGATCGTTAACATAGGTGTATTTTAGATGGCACTGTCCCCCAGAACTAAAGTACAGGCGTGTCTAGAAGGCTATGGTTCGAATGTAAACAAAGTTCTGAGAATATATGATTTCGGAATTTCATATGTGTGTGGTTTTTGTGTGTTGTTTTGTTTCTATGTGTGTGTTTCCTGGCCCAAACAAAAGCTTCGTGACAACCAGTTCCAAACAAACTGAATAATACACATCAGTTGCTTCAAAAGTCGCCTGTGGAAAGTGCATCTACAGGCAGTGCTTCTAGACGGAAACTTTCGCTTTTTGAATGTAATAGGAACAAGCCTAGTAGTATTGTGAGCAGCAATAACGACGGAAATGTTATTGTGAATCTAAATATGCTGTCAAGACTTTTGAAGAGTGCTGTGAAATGTAAGTACTGCAATTGTGAAGATAGTATTGACGTTTCTGAGAACATTTCAACAAGGAAGGGTCTTCAAATTGGATAGTGATTGCCTGTAACTTGTGTAAAATGCACAGTAATACTATGACATCGCCAGTAACTGATAGTCGACATTATAGTGTAAATATTCAGCTTGCTTATTCAATGCAATGTATTCGAAGGGGAAGGAGAGCTGCCCAGACTTTTTGTGCAGTGATGGATTTGCCTCCACCTCCACTGAGGTTTGACAGATACAATAAATTAATACATAATGATTTATGTGGTGTAAGTGAACATTCAATGAAAAGAGCAGCAGCAGAAGAATCAGTAGCCTTGTCTGAGAATACAGACATCATAGCAGCATTTGATGGATCTTGGCAGAAGAGAGGTCATACTTCTCTGAACGGGGCTGTAACTGCCACATTTATTGAAACTGGTAAGATACTAGATTCTGAATGTCTAACAAAGCACTGCCAGGGTTCTTCAAGTAAATTCATTGGCACCCATGTTTGGCCCAAATGGAAACATGGAAACAAAAGGCGTTCTAAACACTTTTAGAAGATCAGAGGTTAGTCGTGGTGTGAAGTATGTAGGCTACCTTGGGGATGGAGACTGTAAAGAACACACTACTGTTGTTAATGACAGACCATATGGGGAACACTGATAGAAAAGCTTGAATGTGTTGGGCATGTACAAAAAAGAATGGGAGCTTGGCTAAGAATATTATGTAAAGACTAAAGTGGAAAAAAACTGTCTGACAGAAAACACATAGGTGGTCCAGGTCGTCTTACAAAAAGTAAAATTGATTCTTTGATTCGATATTATGGATTAGCAGTAAGGAGAAATGTAGGAGATTTGGAGAACATGAGACAAGCTGCTTAGGCAACATGGTTTCGTACAGTGTCAACAGATGAAATCCCACAGCATGGTTTATGTCCAACAGGGGAAGATTCATGGTGCAAGTACTGGTTGAGCAATGCTACAGGCATACAATATACCTACAAGCATTCCTTACCACTTGCTGTAATGGAGGCAATTAGACCTATTTATAGGGGTCTGGAAAATAAAAATCTACTTAGGAAATGTATGTGTGATCTCACTCAGAATGAAAGCTTCAACAGCTTTATATGTGAGAGAATACCCAAAACTGTATTTATTGGGCTGACAGCGCTGAAGACTGGTGTAATGGATGCAAGAATAACATACAATGATGGTGCCATTTCAAGGATCAATGTTGAGATGAAATTCAACATCCAGATGGGAAGGAATATGGCTTCAGCTCTAACTGCTATTGATAAGTGGCGGGTAACATAAGCAGAGACAGCTGCAGAAGCTGCTACCAGGGAGTCAAGGATAAAGGAAAGAATTAAGAGAAAGAGTATGGAGGATAAGGAAACAGGAGGACAACTGGAGTATGTGGCTGGAATGTTCCAAATGAGCATAGTGGTAAGTTAACAACTCTGTAAACTTTCTTTTGCGATTTACCGAAATTGAATTTTCATCATTGAGGTACATTTTTCTCTTAAATGACTGAAGCTAAACTCACAAAAATTGGTACAGATGTTTAGAATGATCTCTCTTGCCTACTATTTCCTGAAAAATTTATAACATGACGATGGCATCAGTGAAATCTGAGCTACATTTTTAAATATTTTTGTTGCAGTGAAATAAATTACTTGTCGTTTTGACAGATCAGCACCAGGAAAGGAAACTGGAGGCATAGAACACTTATGTGAATATTGTCTGTACTCTGACTCTTTTTCCAAGCTGTGCAGTCAGTCGTTCCAAAGAAAATGGTACTGCAGTAGAACAGTGTTCCATTTTTGATACTATTATACATATTATTGTCAGTAACAAAATATAATAAATATCTCAATGATTTTTTGGGAAATGCTTTTACTAATAACCCTAATTGTGTGTAAGAATTTTGAGCTATCTCTCATTTACAGATCAGTTGCACTATGAGGGTCAAGATAATGCTGAAAATGCAACCCATTCAGGGGCGAGTCCCCTTAAGTCTTATGTTCCAGCCGTCTTATCACTATCGACGAATAATGCCAGTTTCCATGGTTCCTGGTGCTTCCATGTCAACTTTTTCTCGTATTCCTCTTACTGTCGCATACCCCCTGCCATGTTCAAGAATTTTCCTGCACCAAGTAGAAGACATGTAAGTACTCCTTCAACTCCCTGTGTTTCAGTGTCTCTCTCTCTCTCTCTCTCTCTCTCTATTCGTTTAGTCGGTTCCTACTCTTCGTGACCCCATGAACCAAATCACGCCACTTTTTCCTGTCTTGCACTTTCTCCCGTAGACCTTCCAGGTTGGAACACATTGCTTCTGTGATTTTTTATTTTAAATTCAGTGCATTAGTATTTGTAAAATGACTCTTAGTGTTCATTAAAAATGACGATCATTCCACTTGGGACCTGTGGAATGGTACATTAGCTTATTTGTTTTAGTTGTAAATATTTGTCATGTATTGTTGTTTTTCTGACATGTTCCACATCCAGGAGGACCTCCTCACTACGGATCAATTGGAATGAAAGTAAATCTAATCTAATCTAATCTATGCCATCAATCCATCTCATCCTCTGACGTCCTCTTCTTCTAGTTCCTTCAATCTTCCCCAGCATTAATGTTTTTTCCAGCGAGGAATGCGTTTGCATTGTGTGTCCAAAGTAGGTCAGCTTTTGTTTTAACATTAGACCTTCCAGGGAGAAATCTCGTTTTATTTGCTCCAATATTGATCTGTTGGTTCTCTTTGCAGTCCATGAAACTCTAAGAAGTTTCCTCCAACACCACAATTCGAAGGAGTCAATTCTTCGCCGTTCAGCCTTTCTAATGGTCCAGGTCTCACATCCATAAATCACAACTGGAAAGACCATAGCCCTCACAATACGGATCTTTGTTGCTAGTGTTATATCCCTGGACCTTATAACCTTGTCAAGGTTTGACATCGCCTGTCTACCGAGCAACAGGCGTCTCCTGATTTCATGGCTGCAGTCGCCATCAGCAGAGATCTGGGAACCGAGATAACTGAATGTGGTCGCTACCTCCTTGGTTTCTCCTGCTATATCCCACGAATTGATAGGTGTAGTTGCCATAATTTTCGTTTTCTTCAGTGTATTTTCCTTCAATTTATACGTATTTTCCGTCATTTTTTCGTAGTTTTATCGATTTTATGCCGCTGCTGACCACGCGATCATGAGATCGCTTCTCGCTCCGGATTCTAAAATTGCTTGTAAATGTAGTATATCTGTTAGCACTCAGCGCATATGCACTATTTTTCTAGTCGGATGGACGCGCGGTCTATGGCGCCTTTTCACGGTCCGCACAGCTCCCCCCATCAGAGGTTCGAGTCCTCCCTCGGGCATGGGTACGTGTGTCGTCCTTAGCGTAAGTTAGTTTGAGTTAGACTAAATAGTGTGTAAGCTTAGGGACCGATGACCTCAGCAGTTTGGTCCCATAAGACCTTACCACAAATTTCCAGATTTTCTGGTTGGACAGCATAGAATATCACATTACTCTAATGTACCTAGTCACCTCCAACTAGTACATATTATACAGTTGTACTGTATTTGCTCTGTGTTCCGTATGTCAATGTCGCAGATGGCTCCCATGACCAAGAGTAGACCTGAGCTAGTGTTCGAGTGTGGATCCGCCACTCGTTATATCTGGAGGCCGGACGTGCCGTATTGTGGATTTAATCCCAACATCACTTTATGTATGTCGGATCATAAGCCCAGGTGTGACCCCAAAGTTATCACCAACCACCTTATAGATTTTTACACAGTCTCCTTAACTGAAGAGCCTTGTATTACTAGCTGGAATGGCTGCGACGTACAACTAAAAAATTTATCGCTTGTTTAACACTGTGGAGGACTGTTTAGGTGTTTTAAGTCATAACAAACAGTATTTACAATGTGCTTCTCTGTACTCTCCGCCAATCACAACCTAGCGGTGTCAGCTAACAAACAGATGATGTACGGTTTTTTAAAAAACATTCTGCTCTATGTCTACTGAAGTAATAGTGATACACGCAACTTAACTGCTGCTGTCTTTGATGCTTTGCTGGGAAGAGAGTCATCTGTCTCTAAACTGACATGGATCTGCGTTAAAGGACGATAGAAAGTAGATTGAGTTATCGGTTGAGAGAGAGAGAGAGAGAGAGAGAGAGAGAGAGAGAGAGAGGGAGATGTAAGTCTTAGGATTTTTTAGTAGATTGATATATAGGACGCGCAAATATTTCTCATAGAAAATCAAACAGCACATGGGTATGTCAGCAATATGACCATATACATATGAAAAACAATGGGAAAAATATGGAAAATGACAAAAAACCGGTAAAATTGGAGGAAAACCAGGTGCAATCACGAAACTTCGATGTGAGATACATAGAGGGACTGAGGGAAATACCATGAAATGTGACCGGCCGGGGTAGCCGAGCAGTTCTAGCCGCTACAGTCTGGAACCACGCGACCGCTACGGTCGCAGGTTCGAATCCTGCCTCGGTCATGGATGTGTGTGATGTCCTTACGTTAGTTAGGTTTAAGTAGTTCTAAGTTCTAGGGGACATAACCTCAGCAGTTAAGTCTCATAGTGCTCAGAACCATTTGAACCACGAAATATGTAAAATCGCGAAAACCTAGTAAAATTACGGAAATTGACTGGTAATACATAAAATTAGAGACAAGTACCATGAAAAGAGTAATGAGCAAAATCAATAAAATAACGTGTTCTGCAGGAGATGTGTGGACTGATGCTACATATACACACCTTAATGGAGAGAGGATGCATTCTAGAGATGTGACGTGAAGGCGAAACAGCAAAATTATCCCACAAAGGAGAAGTACAGATTTACATTGGATCATTACTTCTGTGTGCAAGAGGAAGGTTACCTGGGGTGGTGGTAAACTGCGGTAAGGCAGTTACATCACCTCTGGCTACTGATCATGGTGTTTATTTCTTCGTACGATTTCACTGTTTCTTCAAATGCATTTTCGGCTTTTGACGATCATTTTACAGGGCCGTTGTGAACACACAAATTTCCGAACCGTAATCGGGCTTGAACTTCATGAACAGCAGGCGTCATACACCTCTGGACACCTACGTAGTGTTTGTGCTATAAGGAGTCAATGTTTTCTTTGGTGTGCAAGGCTGTAGTTTTACCACTGTACAGTTTGTCGCCATAGTTTATCGTCGTGCGCTGGAAATATATTTCTTACATTGGAATATTAACTGTGTTGCATTCCACATGACTAACGGGTTGGAAATAACACCACTCTAGCATTATAGCCCTCCCATGTCACCAGCATACGCACAATCGAGGGAAACACAGTCACTTGTGAACGAGCAGTCTAACGCAATGGTGTGATTCTCATGTACGACTGTGATGGTGTTATCCTAACACATTATATTCCTCCACGGCAGACCGCCAATGCACATTATTACGATTCGTTTTTGGAGCATCACCTGCGACCAGCTTTTCGAAAGAAGCGGCGTCACTTTCTGTGCAACACACCCATCATTTTGCACGACAACGCACAGGTGCATACAGGACGAGCTGTTGCTACTCTGTTCTGTCGATGGGACTGGGAAGTACTGTACCATCCACCATACTCGCCGTAAGTCCTTGTGAATATAATTTGATTCAGAAGGTGAAAGAACCACTTCGTGGCATTCGCTTCAGATCTGTTCCAGAGACTCGACAGGCAGTAGACTGCTCCAATCGCATCATCAACAGAACAGGCTCTGCTAACGGTATACTACGCCTTACACATCGCTGGCAACGGGTTCTACACAACGCTGGTGACTACTCTGAAGGACAGTAACAGGTGCAAACATGTAACTCTGTTGTATCGGTTGTGAATAAGTAGTTGCCACTATTTAAGTTCCAACCCTCGTATGTAGATCCATATAGGACGCTGTCTGGAATACGTTTGTACACATATGTTCGAGAATTAACAATGATTGGACGTGCTGCACAGTCATCTATCTACATTTTCAATGTAGTATACAGCATTCGCAAGTTAGTCGAGGGTAGTTTCGCGATGATACAGAAATTGGGAAGCTTACTTTCAGCTCATTGGTCGGTGTTGAAATTGTGGAAAAACTGGTAAAATTGCTAAAATTGATGGCAGTATCAATTGCAGTGCTTATTACAGTACATCAATGGTGTCTTTCCCATTGTATCCGTCTACAGATATGGTGTTGATTACCACATAATGATTGACTGACATCACTTGTTTGAGATGGAGGGAGAGCGTTAGTGGGAGAATCACTCTCGAGGGATGACCTACACTGAAACAGTAATCACATACATGACAGCAATCAAAACGAACACCTAGACATTTGCTACCACGTCACTGTGAAAGATGACTTTAAATGTAGAGGTCATCAGTCACCTTGGACAGGTGTTTGCAAAAGCCCCACAATGCTACAAAACTCTTCCAGTATCCATATGTCGTAAAGTCTTCCACATTCTTTTATTAATAAGAAACACCATCCCTGTCATTTATTTCAATCACCGTGTTTGTGTTGTGAAAGCAGCAGTAGCATAAGTTACTCTGTGCGTTGTCCAGTTTTCTATGAGAGCCAATGGATCGAGACAGGTTAAAGTCGGTTCAGCACCTGACACAGACCTCAAAGTCATGGTGGAAAAATACAAAATGATGGTAGTTAATGTAACTGTAGTCATACACTGCTTGCATTTGTCCCCGTAGGAAAAAAAACTATATATCAAACAACACCACAGGGGTCCTTTCTTGCAAATGACAGTCTGTGGTGCATGGTTCCCATACAGTACAGGTGACGAAACTTTACACTGGTCTGTGGAAGTGACTTCGACAATTAGCTGCCTGACCCAATGAACCAATATCTGTATATTTAATAGGATTGCCAGATTTGCTCGATGTCAGAATGCAGACGTATTTGTTTTCAATATATCGAAAGACAGAGACATGGTAATATCTCATCGGGTTCTCTATTGGATGTTGTTATCACAGTTTTTATAGTTCGTAACTTTTCTCTGTTGGATTGTACTGTGGCGAAATAAATAAAAAACATTTTTATATTTTAAATTCCACGTCATTGTTGATTTAATCAGAGTTCTCACCTTAGACGTAGAATTAGTCCTTCTGCCACAATATTAATTCATTAGTCGCCATCGATGTTCTTCTCTTTGTTGACCGTGTGTACCATCATGAGTCCGGCATCGGTTCACTTCACGAAGACGGTGGAAACCAAGGAATACTATGCTACGTCGCTATCAATAATTTTCGTAACACTTCGATACTTTTCACTATTTTTTATTCACAACACAATAAGACTTGCTGTGCTCGTCGCACAAACCATAATTACCAACCATATGGCTGCCTTTCCGCAGAGTCCAAAAATCACGTCCATCCTCCACAAGGCAACAATCGAAAGTGTCCCTTAGCTCCTTGGAGTATCAAACAAAAGAGAATCCAATGTGAACTTAACAAAGATTATAATATACATGCCTCTCAATTTATCTTTGGCGCAGCTTTTAAGATATTGTATGTCTCTGCATAGGAATGTGTCATTACAACTGCCCCCCTACTGTATACTGTCACTAGAAAATTTTATTTGATTGACAGGATACAGTAGTCGACCTTGCAATTGATAGGTTTGGGGATCTTTTATTTACAAACTTCATTTTTATTGTCTCATTTTCATGGCACTGTGAATTCTTTGGTATTTCTGAGTGTGTGTCAGTTTTTTGGTATACTTATGCTAATATTTACAAACCTTAATCCTAATATACAAAGTTCTGGTTAATACTGAGAAAATGACATCATGTAGTAAAGTTTGTACAGTAAAATATACAATGAATACAACGTTACATACAAATGTTTCCTTCCTCATCAGAGGTGAAAATTAAGTCCTTGTATTGCTTTCTGTATTTATTCTGGGGCGACGAGCTTTGTTCGCTAGCCCGTGCTGAATATGGGCGGGTGATACGCGCGCCTGATTGTTTGGTCGTCCGTTAGCGGGCGACGTTGGTTGAATGCGCGCGCCAGTGCACTGAATATACACCGACGTGCGGGTACCGTCGACACTTCCGAACCTCAGTATGCGTGTGCTTTTTGTAGTTCCTTCCAGTACTTAGACTGGATACGACGAGGTACACTGGAATATGTGCCCCACAGAACACACCACACTATGTGCGAGGCGGAGGACGATCCCGTCGATGCAGCTCCTGGTAAGAAGCGTACCATGTCAAACTTGTTTGGCATTGTCCTTTCCTACTGTGACGCCATGTGTCGTTTGACGATACAAGCTTCAATTTTCGATGTCACTTGTTTAGGCTCTCTGACACTTGCAACGTAGCACTACTTTGCACAATTTTAATTTATACACACACCACTTTAACCGCGAGTATTGCGATCGAAACTTCCTTTTCACTACGCTTTTTTTCTTCGCATTAACCCCTTTTACCTATTGTACTGAGATTCATTCCCCTCAATACTTCTGGTCAATGTACATAATTGGTAAGTCACGGGACTTGGCATGAAATACAAAATACATCACATACAATGGAATAACATATAATACATACAATACATTGTTTACATTAACTACAGGAAAAAACTATCGACTAAAATTGAAAAAATGTTTGACCACTCATAGTGGCTTCTTCGTCTTGGATTTTACTGACACACACACTCGCCTTTTCCCATTAATCTGTTAGAAGGAACAAGTCCTTTGTTTTCCTTCTTGAACTGGAGTATAAGTTAAGGTTTACCTCCATTACGTATACTTCACACGCAACGACATGCATCAGCATGCAGAGAATACACCTGTAGCCGCTCCACTGAAGCTTGGGAAGGGAATTTTCTACCTTCTACTTAGGGTAGTGGCAACGACTACGTGTATGCTACGGTTTTTTGCGTATAAAATCTGAAAATGCACGAAATAATCATTTATTTGCAGCATAACCCTAATATGTACAGTGTTTTGTGCTTAAGCACGTTCTGGTGTGCTTGTAAATCATTAACCCTAATAAAACTTCCTACCTTAACATGGACATATAAACATAAAATTTTGAAGTTCAGGGTGTAGCTACTATTAATATGTACAGTGTTTCACAATAGTGGCACGCCCTTGTGTGCGTGTATCATTTTCAATTAAAGTGCGCTTATAGGCGTCTTGTGTTATCATGGGAGAAAAAATACAGACATTTTAATGCATCGGTTGTCATGAAAATCTATGTACACGAACAATCAGACTTTCATAGCTTCAGTGCAGCATGAAATTCTTTATGACGTTTTGTTCACAATTCATTTTATAGACGATTCCTTTGCTTACAGGTCGTCGATCACACTACTTACCTGTTTCTCGTATAGCGGCGATATCATTTTCATTCCTTGTGACTGTAGATTGTTATATGTGTGAAAGATATAATTTTGACATGATTTTTCCTTTCATGTTTCAAGTGGGTAAAGTAATTCATACCTTCCTTTTGCATACATGAGTGAAGCATTGCTAATGTTGCACTTTGTATCAGGGTTTTCGCATTTTCTCGTAAACTCGTAGAGTCTTACGGTTTTAATTAAGTTGTTTCTTGACGTTAGGTATACCTGTTTATACGAGGTTGTCTTACAGTTTAATTTTCCTTATACACTTCTACGTTGTTTAAGTTCCGTACATGTACAGGGCTTCTTTCGCCTTTCACACATTCATACATACGTTTATACACAAAAAAATATCTACCACTATAATATACCATTGCTGGTGGGGCCCTTTTTCGGTACCCTGCACCATTCCTTCAATATTCCAAAATAATTCAGGGTGTGCTGAGCACCGTCCCTTATACTAATAATACTTACAACTAAATATTTCTTCTTACATACATAACTGCCTTACAGTCCATTAATGCGCACCATTCCCTATTTTCCTCCTTTACACTTTAGCTTTCGTACATGTACCCTCGTGTATAGCTTATATATTCTACAAAGTTGTTTGCTGAGTGCTTCAGGTGTTTCCTAACGTTAATGTGTTTCTCCCTCTATAAACCCTAGGTATTTGTTTTGAGGGCGATTCAGTTCGTTACTCACGTTGCATAGATCTGTTTATTATTTTCCTATTTTAAAGCATGTGTCATTCTCTTCCTTAGTCACAAAATTTAACGCGTTTGCCTTGTTGTTCATTCTGAAAATCGCCCGCTACTGTGTAATGTAAATGCATGCGTTACCTCTTTTCTTTCCTCTTTGCTGCTTTTTCCCTATATGTAATTGTGTGTTGTTCTCGTGTACATAGCCTTTCTTCCGGTTATATATCTGCATTATTTATTTATTTATTTTGTTTCTCCTTCCGTACAAGCTAAGATTTTACTCAGTATAATATAATATTACAATACCGTCCATGACCAGTATGTACTTGTATGTTCACTTTTATTACGTAATACCAGCTTATAATTAAATTTTCTAAACTACTATTTACAAGACTTGTGTACCATTTTCTTTCTTGTTTTTGAATGGCTTTCATCACTGTGTCTCATAGTAAGCATGGTCTCAAAACTTTTAAACGTTCCGGGCAAGGGCGCTTATGTACCACGACTGGACTGTGGGTGCGGGGAAAACTCTGCATTGTTGGTGAACATTATTCCTGATAGCCACCATCGTGTAATAGAGTCACGTGACGCCTGGACTCGACCGCGCATGCGCCTTCTTGCTTTGTATACACTCAGCTGATCGGACAGGGAAGGGGGAAGATTTCTCCCCGGCTCGCTGCCTACAGCGCGGGCAATGACCTCGTCTTGACATGCAGCTATCGCGTGCTCATGAGCTGAGCGTTGGATTGCAACTTCGACGTGTGGTTTGTTGCTCGTCTCAAGCGAACAAACTCTGACCTTCGCGCTAATTTGTCTTTGTTCCCCTCTCTTAAATAACTGAGTTAGACTACAAAAGTACCGTATGGTTTATTTTATAGTGTTAAGACTCACAGTAACACATGTTTCATTAGGTTTGGTTAAATATGCGTTTTTAAGCTGGCATATGCCCCCAGTTGTTCGCAAGTTTCTTAGGTTAATGACAGCAATTTTACTATGTGATCCAAGGTTGTACAATTTCAATTTTGCTAAAATAACATATGACCTTTAATGAAAAAATTCCTTGATGTCCTTGTGGGGGTATAACCCTTTCACCTTGCTCGTTTGTGTGTTACCTAACAGATAACATCCTGGGTGAGGTTTGTCTATTATAATGAAAGGGCCATCATACAACAACTGCCACTTTTTGTTTAATGCCTTAATTTTAGAGGATTTTGGGTGGGTACGTAATAGTACTTCCTGTCCAATGTTAAATTCTGTAACCTTTCTTATCTTTTTGTTGAACTGCTTTCTCCTTATTTCTGCTTGTTCTTCCATCTGTAGTAATGCTTGACGTACCTTTTCGCCTAGTGTTATTTCCTTTGTGGCTAATTTAGGTAAAGGTTTAGCCCATTCGTCAAATTCTGTGCCTTGAAACATTAACTCTGTAGGTGTAAAGCCTGTTGAAGTATGAATTAAATTATTTACAATATGCTGAAATGGAGCTATGTATTCTACCCATTTTGTCTGTTTATTTGGTACATAAGTTCTTATAAAGCGATTAAATTCTTTAAAATTTCTCTCAATCGGGCTCGATTCTGGGTGAAATTTGGATACCAATATATGTTTTATGTTTTGAGATTCGAGAAATCTTTTCCATTTATTACTAGTGAAGTTTGTTGCATTATCAGTTAATATAATTTTCGATTTTCCCACTAGTGGTATGTAGTCTTCTATCATGCGTTTGATTATTGATCCCGACAGTACTGCTTTTATAGCATACATTTTTAAATACTTTGTGAAGACATCATAAAATGCGATCACATATCTAACTCCTCCCCTAGCTCGTGGATATGGTCCTGCTGCGTCCACGGAAACTAGTTCTCTTGGTCTAGTTGGAATGATAGGGTGTAATACGTCCAAACAAGATCTATTAAGATGTTTAACCTTCTGACATATTGTACACTTTTTTATTATTTGTTCAATCCTGCGTCTGAGATTCGGGAAGTAACAATACGTTGATATTTTCGCTGTACATTTTGATACCCCATAGTGTCCCCATACTCTATGTGTGTGTCTTATCAAATTGTCTATGTATTCTTCCGGGATGCAGACACGCCAGGTGTTGGATTGTGGATTGCGCCTGTAGAAAAGAACATCGTTTGACATTGTGTAATATTGTTTCAATGTACTATTGTCATCTGCCTGCAGTTTTTGCATAACTTGTCTCCATCTATTGTCTTCCTTTTGTAGTTTGCTCATGTCCTTACACATATTTCTGTAATATGGTTGAAATGTGCCATCATGCATCAGAAAAACTATAAAATCGGAAGTCTGTTCGATCAATTCATTGAACTCGCTCAAGCCTTGTGGCAAACGCGATAATGCGTCAGCAATTACATTCTGTTCACCATTGATATAAACTATCTCGAAATCAAATTCCTGGAGGAATAAACACCAACGTGCAATCCGTTTGTGCAACAATCTACATGTGAGTAAAAACGATAATGCTTGATGGTCACAAAACACTCGTGTATGCCTTCCCCAGAGATAGTATTGGAACTTGCGGAAAGCCCACACTACAGCTAACGCTTCAAGTTCAGTTGCCGAATAGGCTCTTTCACATTCCGTTAACGTTCTACTGGCAAAACTAATTATGTTTACTTTCTGTTCTCCATTGTCATTTACTAATTGGAACAGACAAGAGCCTAATCCCTGACATGATGCGTCCGAGCTCAAACAAAAGTTGTAGTTCATGTTAGGATGCTTCAAAATGGGTGCGTTTATGAGTGCCTGTTTGATTTTTACGAAATCTTCCTCACATTTTACTGTCCACAACCATGTGTGGTTTTTCCTTAAAAGGTTGAGTAGGGAAACACTATTCAGTAACTGTTTGTGCACGAATTTTCGAAAAAATGACGTGAGCCCCAGAAAAGCTTTCAATTGTTGACGTGTTTGTGGTGAGGGGAAATATTCTATGGCATCAAGCTTTTTTGGATCTGGTAAAATTCCGCCTGGTGAAATAATGTGGCCTAAAAATTTTATTTGATCCCTTCCGAATTCGGACTTCTTAAAATTTGCTGTGACGTCATATTCTCGGAACTTTTGGAACACCTTGTGTACCAAATCTACATGCTCTTGTCAGGTGTCCGTGGCTATCAAGAGATCGTCTACCTACAACGTCACTTTGCTAATCAGTTCTGGACCCAATACTGTCTAAAGCCTCTATAAACACCCCAGCACTCACGTTGAGTCCAAATGGCAGTACTTGGAATTGATAGCTTCTGTCAGCATGAATGAACGCAGTATATTTTCTGCTATCACTATGTAGGGCTATTTGCCAATACGAAGCCTTCGTGTCAACGGATGTTAAATACTTCACTCCATGAAATTTAAGCAATTGCTCATCTAAGTTCTCCGGCCTAGTGCGTATTGGTACGATGATCTTATTAATTTCCCGCGCATCAAGTACTAATCTGACTGACCCTTCAGGTTTGCTGACAGCTAGGATGGGACTGCAGTACGGTGAATGCGAAGGTTCTATCACCTTCCACAGAACCATTCTATTTATTTCTTTGCGAACCGCTTCCTTCTTTGCCCATGGTATCGCATATGATTTATGGCAGTACGTTTTATGTGGGTAGACTTCCATTTTGTATTCATACTTTTTGATTATTGTTGGCTGTTTTCTAAAAATGTCGCGGTATTCATAAATAAGATCTGCTAGTTCATTTTGTTGAGTTTCTGAAAGACAAGTGGATTTTCCTACCTTCTCGTGGGCGGCCTGTTCGTTAATTATTTCCGTGTCTAATTGTTCGGGGAAAGGAATATCTATCAATAAAACTTGTGGGTAAACTAATTTTACTTCAGCTTGTTTCTGTGATTGGCCATTACGGTCTATTGTTGACTTTACAAGATTGACCTTCACACTACGACTGCCCACTCGGAAATAGCAAAGTCCACTGCCTATGTCGATGTTTACTTTATGCTGCCGGAAAACTTCCATGCCTAAAATACAATTGACGATTAACTTGTCAACGATTAAGAATGTGAAGTTTATCGTGGCATCGCTAATGGTAACAGGTATTTGCGTCTGCCAGTTAATACTTTTTGACTTGTTACCTACAGCTGTCAAGATTTTACAATTTTCCGTTGGCAACACTGGTACTTTTAATACTTTCGAAACTTCTTTAAATAAACTGTTAGAAATAATATTCGTAGATGCGCCTGTATCTAAAATTACGTTGGTAATTATAGTTCCTATCTTTGCTATTATTACAGCCTGCACGAGGTCACTTACCTTGTCCGGTGCTTTCATCTCTTCTTCACATAGATCATATTCTACGATCGCATCCTGATCATATCTTAAAAATAATTGCCTAAGATGTAATGTGTGCTTGTTTGTGCCCCCTGTTGTCAAATCGGTCGGCCGGTGGGGGCTCATTACGACCGATTGTTGTTTACCGGGGGAGACAAAGGCGTTGCTTCAGTACTGTCCGTTACCTCTACAAAGTGTACTGAGTGGTTATTCTATCGCCAATTAGTTTCCGGACCGCTGCGTGCAACATTTTCTTGCGACCGGCCGTCGCTATTCCTCCTTGGTCTATCATTCCTATTACTGTAACTATTGTAATTTTCATTTGTGTGCCGCCTTTCATCACGCGGGCCTGACCAATCATTCACGTGATTTCTATCATTTCCATACCGGCGTGGACCGTAATCTGTACTATACCTTCGGTCTTCACGTCTCTGTGGCGCCGAATTCCCCCGATTTCCGTAATTCCAGGTTCCATTATTTGGCCTTGTCGCATACGGATGCCAACTGTGTGGGTTTTGTCCACTGCCATTAAAATGATATCCGTTATCGTTGTTTTGATTGGTTCCGGAATATTCATTCCGATTACTTGTGCTCGGCTCTTCTTCGTATATTAGATCAATTGAGTCAAGCACGGAAAGAAAGTATTCAAGGTCGTTCTCCGGTATGGTTACCAATTTTTCGCGTAAGTTCGCGGGTAGTCTGTTTTTCAGAATTTTGAGAACATCTACGTGCGGTATTGGATTGTTCCAATAGCGCGTCTTATTCAAGTACTTTTCGAAATACTTTCTCAACCCGCCGTTTTTGAGGTTGAACGGTTGTGGGTTGAATACCTCACGACGCAGTCTTTCTTGGCCCACAAAAGTGTGTCGCCTTGTGTGAAGCCTACTACATATCTAATCTTCTGTGCCTCAGTCCAGTTTCTTGGTAAGACATTTTTAAATGCTCTTACAAGTACGACTGGATGAGTTTTTCTGGATTCTGTGGAGAAAACTGGAAACTGTCTATGTTTCAACAGGCTCTCATCGACTAGAATCGTCGAGATGCAAGGCGACACACCTACTGCCTGTTGCAGCACCGCGTTTGGCGAATAGCCATCGTTTGCCTGTGCCGGTGCGTGCACATACGCCGGACTGGGCGCCTGATGTTCTGCGTTATTGACATCGTAATCTGGCACGGGCGAATAAGTGTCGCGCTGCCTGCTGCTTGACGTAGGCAAGTCATTTGAAACATTCAGTCTACCAGCAATTTCCTTGCGTATTCTGTCCTCGGCTACTTTGATTTCATTACCTAATTTTTCAAAAAACTTTGTTTCCCGGTCAGTTATTGATTCATTTACATTACCGTTTTCTAAAGTTTCATTTATTTTGATAATGTCCGCGTTGATACGTCGAGTCTCCTGTTTCAGAAAACCGACTTCTTCGTTAACTTTATTAACTTGGTCAGGTATTTCTTCACATGCGGACTGTACTCTTGTTAAATTTAATTGAATAGCCTGTACGTTTTCATGTATTTCTTTTTGTACGGTTTGTGTTTGATTGTGTGTTTCTGCTATTTCTGACAGTTCCTGTTTGTTTGTAAGATCTGACAATTTCTTTTCTAAGTCATTTGCCAATACATTGTATACACTATTGACGGTTTTGATGACTTTGTCTTCGATCTTTTGATCGATTTCATTGGTGAGTTTATTTAAGCGTTGATCGAAATGTCCGTGTATGTTTTCAAATTGCGTGTTTACACTTGAAAACTGCTGTTGGAACCCAATTTCCATGTTTGACAATTTTGTGTTTGTCATGTTGTGGCTGATTTCTAGATTCGCCAGTTTCTCGCTCACGTTTGACATCAGACTATATAATGCCTCAAGCGTAACTGACGAAGCTTGTGTGTTTGTATTTATGCCATTATTTGTTGCCATTGTTTCTCTGCCACGGTCTGATTGAATCGAAACCGGGCTAGGTTCACTGATTTCACGCGAAATATTTTCATCTGATCTGGTAATCGATGCTTCATCGACTGTGCACAAGGTTTCATTTGCAAGTGGTTCGCTATTGTTAATCCCTGTGGAGTGCAATTGAAATGTATTTACTTCTACATTATGTTGTGCTGAAAAACTAATTGCGTCATCATTTACGTCACTATTGGCAGAATCGGTGACGTGTCCATGAACATTTGTCAAATTAAAGTTCTTCGATTCCATTGTGAAGATATTATTTTTATCTGTACTTTACTGTTAATCTAAATCTTTAAATTCTCTCGCAGTTGAATTAATAAAAATATCTCGCGATTGTTATTTGTTGCGTGTCGGAAATTTACAAGATGGCGCACTACGTCTTCTAATTCTTCGATTGTTGAACATAAAAAAGTAATTATCAAAGTGTAATTGTGTGTTGCCACAAACACTACCAGGATTTTAATACGGAAAGGAAAAGGTTCTGCTTTAAGTGGAGCTAAGCCAAGGTGCAGCCGCTGCATGCGTTTGCGCTTTCCTACCTTAATTACGGCTGAGCTGCGTCACTCACGATTACGTTAGGTTTGTAAATCCTTGTCCTTGTTCCTTCTGGTTATTGTGCCATCCGTTTATACAGTTAATATTGTTCCACCTTATTCGTCATTTTCCATGTGCGTCATGTAACAGAGAAACAGTAATTAGTACAAGTACATTTGTAGCACAACAATGAAGTACTTACTCTTTGTTCCACCAGCACTGTCCCTGTCAGCGGTCGCCAGTGTGGCGAAATAAATAAAAAACATTTTTATATTTTAAATTCCACATCATTGTTGATTTAATCAGAGTTCTCACCTTAGACGTAGAATTAGTCCTTCTGCCACAATATTAATTCATTAGTCGCCATCGATGTTCCTCTCTTCGTTGACCGTGTGTACCATCATGAGTCGGCATCGGTTCACTTCACGAAGACTGTGGAAACCAAGGAATACTATGCTACGTCGCTATCAATAATTTTCGTAACACTTCGATACTTTTCACTATTTTTTATTCACAACACAATAAGACTTGCTGTGCTCGTCGCACAAACCATAATTACCAACCATATGGCTGCCTTTCCGCACAGTCCAAAAATCACGTCCATCCTCCACAAGGCAACAATCGAAAGTGTCCCTTAGCTCCTTGGAGTATCAAGCAAAAGAGAATCCAATGTGAACTTTACAAAGATTATAATATACATGCCTCTCAATTTATCTTTGGCGCAGCTTTTAAGATATTGTATGTCTCTGCATAGGAATGTGTCATTACAGTACAAAATAACAAGGATATAGAGAATGTTTGGGCGACATACATAATGAACCATGAGAGATGCAGATCTCCCTTGGACTTTAGTATCTGTATGTAGTTTGGAGACAGACCACAACACATTAGCAAAATATTAGTCTATCTTCCGGTAACAAACACCACTGTAACTGCTCATACTGTCTTTTTCTACTACTGCCTCATGTTGCAGGAGAAAGGAGAAAGCTTCGTTTGGCACTGGCCTTACACATCGTACATGGTTGAGACATGACAGCATGCCTTCATTTTTACCGAGTTGTCATAACAGGGTCCTGTCACATTAACTCAGGTTACCCTGTTTTTCCATAGGATGCAGAATGTCTTAGATAAAGCGCTCTGTGACTACCATTCGGTTCCAACTTAAACTGGGACGATCACATGGACGAAGCTACAGGGAGGGTGGGGCAGACACAGAGGAGCAGTTATAAGACACAGAGCGCTGTCTAAAAAACCATACTGGAGTTTTTTCTGTATGTGATCCTTAGCAGATAGATTCGAAAAAGGTGACTCGTTTCGAGATATGAGAGTGATTCACCAGTGGCTCTAATCATTCAAAGTCGTCTCCATATAGTCGAACGTGAGCATGTGGTTGAATGGACAGACCTGATTCAAAATCACAGACAGCATTTATTCCAGAAAGCGTAACGCTATCAGCGACTCTTGTGTGTGCCAGTAGAAGCACGACTGCTTTTTATGCAGGTTGATTGTAACATAGTCGTTGTGGCCGTGTTTTTAATAGCGCAGTCCTTACGTGAAATGTATGTTGCTGGCGGTAGGATCCTTCTGTGGTCAGCTTGAAATGTTGGCTCCCAATAGAGTTCCCTCAAAAGAACATCGTCTTCCCTCCAGCGATTCCCATTTGTTCTATCTGGTGAGTGTAATCTGATTGCTGAAAAGAAAGTACTCGCCATGCAAAGTGATAGTCACGATCAATTTAATTAATTAACATACCAATTTCGTAACAATGACGTACCGCCTGGCGGGTGAAAGCGATGGCTAGGTTACCATGGATACGATTCTTGGCTTGGAGCGGTACACAGGCGTTTTCTTCATTGGGACGATATCTTTTAACGATATTTCAATCTCACACCTACACAGAGAGAGACAACCATAGTAATAAAATCAGATGTATAAGGGATTTTATAAAGTGATACGTAGTATACACCTGATATTTACAACTTCTCTATGCTGTTACCTTACGAGACTTCATATGTGGCTTGGTATTTGCTTATTTGCTTACCTTAAGAGGAAGTGATTGGGGGGGGGGGGGGGAAGGGTGTTCTATGTTGGAATGGAATTGTTAGAAATACTGTATACATCTAAGTTGCAGCTGTTTGTTTCACAGTGCACTTAATGCTGGTTGTAATGGCGATCGGGCAGAGTTGGCAACTGGAAGCAATGGATTAGCTCAGCCTGTGACGTGCAGTTAGGTACAAAGGATGTGCAGACCTGTCTGTTCTTGCCCATGACGGGAGAGTATGCTGCTGGATGAGTGCGACAGAAGTGAAGTGTGTGTTGCGTCAAAGAAGATTCAAAATGATGGGTGTTTGCGCTGGACGTATTGATAACGTCCGAATTCCTACCACTCCAATCATCCCCAGACATTAAAAGCGGTGGCTCGTTTTATTTTACGGGTTATTATTCCTTGCTGTAGGGGCTGTGACTTTTGATATTTTTTGTCTAAACCAGCAAGGCAAAACAGAGGCCACTACTTCCACCACATCAAGTGGATTTAGTGCTCACGTACTCACACTGAGCCGTGAACACTTCCCAGTTTATCAATGGGGAATAGTTGAACATGATTACTACTGTTATCGGTGCCCTGCGTGCAACGGTCGTGCCAGGCGCGCGATATTGAATCTTTATACTATCGTTAGTGGAGCGAGACCTGCACGGCCTTATAGCAACCGTTATAGTTCCGCATTATTCTGTTACACTAGGGGTGAGTTCACGCAAGGAAAGAGAGAGAATGTAAGATTTACAGACTCATTTATTAAACAGTTGAGAATCGAACAAGAATACAACTAAATGGGGGTGGGGGGAAGAAAGATTCGAGTTCAGCAGCCTGCTCTAACGTACGTTCATAACACGCCACGATAGTAGGAGGAAAGGAATTTTAGTAACGATCGCCGTATTATCAGATAGAATCCCATTTAGTAAAGGAAGGAGTTGCAGGCGTGCAACGACCACCACCAGGAATTAGCCAAAGACTAAGAAGATGCTACTGTGCGTGAATCGCTCGGTAGCCTCCCGTACTAAAGCAATAAAACCCGCAAGACGCGAAACTATTCACAATGACCTATCAGGTTCCCTCTGGGCCGCAGGGCGCGAATCTACAGCGCGCGTCGGTGCTCATGCTTACCGAACCTCATCTCCTGGAAGCGGCACCTCCGGTCTCCGGCACGGTCACACTAGAACTGAGCTGCTGCCCCATTGTCCACTATCCATCCGCAGAGGGCGGTTGGCGCCCGCCCGCGAAAAACGGGCGCGCACCTGAACTGACCAATCATAGGGCCAGAATTTCACAGGGAGGCGGTCTCGTGACGTTAAAAACGAGCAGAAATAGCGGTTACAAGGTTGGTAAGGCAGGTTGGGGAGCTGAGAACAGGAGAAACTTTGGCCACTACTGAATGTTCAAACGACACCAAGTGTTACCCTGGCGATCGGAAAAAGGATGGGAAACGGGAAGCCATCATGGCTGCTAGGAAGACTGCTGCCCTCGCCCATAAATAAAGAAAATTTCTAGCGCCAATCTTCTCTCACAGATCAGTCTGAGACAAGCTGTAAAAATCGTCAAATAAATCAGGCAACCCATAGAAATTATTGATATTACCTGAATCATTACTTTACCGAGTACCTGAATGCTGGGATTAGAAATATGAAATACGGGCACTGAATGGTGAATGAAGTGCACGTCTTTCAACATACTCCATGACTCAGTTTGGTGCATTCTGGCAAACACACACGTCCGTGACTGCGGCTGCGATCGCAGTGGTAATTTTCACTGAACTCTGAAGGTCGGCGCTGCCGGTGTATGAGAGGATGGGCGTGCTTCATGTGCAATCTGGGAGGTTACTGCGTGGAACATACAAGTGTTTTCGGCGATTTCTGGGTCTACCCACGACAACTACTGCTATGGAGTGGATCATGGTTGAAGTATTTTATGTTTAGTGCTTCTCAATACATTGCAGTGTACTCTGTCTTGCAGTGGTATTTGTTGTGTGTGTCCTATTAAATGGTAGACCCTTCCTCCTCCTTTCGAGTGTAGTAAAGAGAACCATTTAGGAATTCTATAGTGCCTGAAAAACACAATTGCGATGTCAGTTTCCCGACTGATAGCGATCGCTGACTTCTAGCCATGACAACTTCTTACTGTGGATCAGATTGCGGTTTAAATGTGTTGTCTTTAGTGCTTCTCAATACATTGCAGCAGTTTTTGTTGTGGTTTTTACCATCCTATCATGTGATAGATACTTTCCTCCCTCCTCCTTCGTCCTGGTCTAACTGAGAAAACCAGTCGACTTAGGAATTATATAGTGCATTTAAAAACCCAATCGCAGCATCAGATTACCAATTGATCAATTTATTGTTTCCTGAAGTTGTATTGCGAGCATGCAAGCATTTGGTACAGGCATTCAGGGGTGGGTGTGGATCTCTCTCCTGGCTGGTGCAGACAGGGGCTACCCTGTAGTCAGCAGACAGCACATGTCTCGTGATCACTAGTTTGTGTGATCGGTAGGATTTTTTTTCCACCAGATACGTTTAGTGGTAATGTTGTGGTGGAGGAGGGTGTTTGTTCTCTCAAACGACTGTGCATACAAGACCTCGCATATATTTTGTGCTACGACCTGTTTGCAGTGGAAATGTCATTACTTGATTTGCATAATGTTTGTGTGTGATACTAAAACGTTGAAAATTGTTTTATTACAAAGATGGATTATTGTAAGGTATAGATGGTGTTTTCAGCGATCTATTTGACTTCTGTAAATTGTTAGATAATTACTTTGATAGTGGATTGCAAATGGATTATTTCACTCTATTTTTGATATTGAAATTGCCTCGGCTCTCCCTATGTCTGCACCATTTACCAGTAGGAACTCTGGGAAGAGATGAAAACCTCCTTCTACATGTTTCAAAGCGTTGGTTCACACAGTCACACCGACAAACATGGAGTGGGCTCTTGAGAAAGACAGAGACAGAAAGTGAGTCTGGAATTTCCTGATAAACAGAATGCCACCACATGATGGTTTGTTTGGGGGCTCGAGATCAAAAGTGCCTGATATGCGGTTCGTGGTCGGTGGTATTTAGTAATGTTATCTGCAGTGAGGACTTTGTGAGTTTTTGACCTTCGTGGCGGTGCCCTGACGATGGACACACGTGTGGGAGACTCCAAACGGTGGCTACTGTACCGCACTTCATTCCATTCATGATCTGTAGACCACATTTGCAGCGTTTAGCTGTCAGTGCAATCTGACTGCTGTGTGGAATTTTGATATGTACAAAATAGTTTTGCCACTGCGATTCTAGTAATATGTCCATCTGCAGAAAGTGGTGGTGGGTTTCGAAATTGTCATGAACTTTTAGCTATGTAATTATCTAATTGTTCTAATTTTTCTGTCTGTCCTTAGACACCAGTGTGCTTCGAAAAGTGAAGAAAATAAAAAACAATAGCCTTAACGTCCCTGACTCTGGCAGCAAATATAAACTACACAGTGTTTCCATGTGTAATCAGACTAAAGAAATGCCATAATTGTTTAATATTCCATACTGCAATCGATTTACTGACAAATTCTTTAAATAAACTACATTCCATACACTGCCTTGTATCCTGTTAATTGTTTAAATAAACAATATTCTATACACTGCAGTCTATTTCCAGACAAGCTCTTTAACTAAGTAAGTAAAACATATTCCAAGTAGGCCCTTATTGCCCATAAATTGTTTAAATAAAATATATTCTATACACTGTCTAAACTGTTTAAAAAATATTACATACACTGCAATCGATTTCCTACCAGATAGACAATCAACTGAGTCTTCCTCCCACCCATTTCATGTGGGGGTGGTGAGGCAGAGGGCTAGGGAGTTTCTGACTGGAAAGAGGATAATTAATTGATCTATTTAATTATTTAGTCAATCAAATTGTTATCAGAAATGTGCTTTTATCGGTGTGGAGAGTTCCCAGAGCGATAGAGGTGGAGGAGGAGGAGGGATTGGGAGACAAGGAGGGGGAGAGCGAGAGTGGGGGTTTCTTGGAAAAACACTTAACCAGACAATAGGTTAAGGACCAGTGAACCAGAAGAGAACATTATGTTTCGCCCTGAATGTATACTTGCCCCTGAATTTAGGCAGGCCAGCCAATGTGAGCGAGCGATTCTAGGTGCTTCAGTCTGAAACTGCGCGATCGCTACGGTCACAGGTTTGAATCCTGCCTCGGGCATGGATGTGTGTGATGTCCTTAAGTTAGTTAGGTTTAAGTAGTTCTAAGTTCTAGGGAACTGATGACCTCAGATGTTAAGTCCCATAGTGCTCAGAGCCATTTGAACCATTTGAATTTGAATGTAGGCAAAACGCATGATCAAAACGCACTCATGCCCCCGTTGCCCTACTACTCTGCTCCTGGTACTTCGGGGACCCTGCAAGTGTCATATCAAACTGTTTCCAGAAAGGGAAACGGTGTTGAGAGTGGTGTATGATCTCTGGAAGAGACTGTTTCGAAGAGACCATCCACAATAACTGAAAGGTAATGGCAGAAAAATTTTGTGAACAAACTTCTGGAATTATTGAACAAACCTCGTACATCATATCTACTAGTTTCCGTCTGATTTGCATAATTCCTTTGTGGTGCGTTTTTTAAGAGTGAATAACAAACAGCATACACAAAACGCTTTAAAAGGATAGGCTAGTTAGCCTATGGGGATAGGCCAATTCACACTTGCCATCACTTCACATCTGTCAAAACATTCCGCAATGTATTTGAAAAGACATAATTTACACAGAACACCAACGGACTGTCACGTCATGTCAAGCTATCCCAGGAAGAAAGTTTTGACACTGACGTTGTCTGCAAATGTCAGAAGTTCAGTTATTATTGTTGCACTTACTTATGTCATGATAGTGGATTTTTTGTGTCCTTAATCTTTATCAACTGTAACTTAATCTCCTTGATTTCTGTTTGGTCACAGTTTGTAGCAAACAATGAAAAGGCCAACTATTTTACAAAGCAGATGGCATTTCACAGTTGTTTCTATTTTATGTGCCTACTTAGAGTTTGTGAAGACATCTTATTTTGCAATATTTATCTTGTTTTTTCCGTCTGTTCATATATCTTTGATGTTGTAACGCATTTTTCTTTTGTCCTGTAATATAGAGATAAAAGTTGTTTTCTAGATGTAATATGTAACTGGAAATTATTTCTTTTTTTGTAAGTAGATAAATATGTTTAGAGTTTATTGATTGTGGAAAGCTTTAATTTTTTTGTGTTTATCATTTACTGTAATAAGTTTGGTAGAAAATAGTTGTGTGAAGATATATGTAATATACTTTGATGTTGTATAAACTGTGGGCGAGAGTATTGAGAAAGAGAGAGAGCAATATCGATAGTCGATCCAACAAAGGGGGTTTGTGGTTGGGTAGCTAGAGAGGCGGACACATGTTTTACTGTGGGAGTTGTGACTTTTACGAACTGGTGCAGATTGAATTTAGTGGCAAGCGATGTACATTTTGAATGACTGTTTTATACCAGTACGTGATATGATAATAGTGAGTGTAGAAACTGGGCAAAGTAAATACTTAGACTGTGCCGTGAGTCGAAGTAACTATGACAATGCAACCGAGAGTGGGCGGAGTTATAGCTCTGTGTCTGTGAATTGAACTGCACTTGTATTTTGACTGTGTTTTCATACACTCAAGTACTGTGAACTTACATATTTATTCGCATTTCGATGAACTGTCGGACGCCTATAATCAGTAACAGTCGTTCTGAACCTATGCGAACTGTCTATTGTGTGTGAGTACATTCCCGCCCAGGACGGTTTTTCGCGATTGCGGCCGTCATAATACAAATTGATTTTCTATAGAATTCGCCGTCAGCAAGTTTTATAAACTGTGTGTGGCATAAGTAAACTTAAATTGTGTGTGCCAGACACATTAATATTGTGCACATATGGACATCTGCAACAACAATTACATCGACCAACCTGTGGCCTGCAAAACGCCACTGTAATCAGATTTGCAGCTTAATGAATACCACCGCCCGCCCGGTTATGAGGAAAATCATCAGCTGCAATCAAACGACCGTGGGAGCAGATCTCAGCGTTTCACCAGGACCAGCCAGCTGCCGTCGATATCGCGACCATCGTCACAACACACAAGATAAGATTTAAAAGCAGCGCTCTCCTCTCAAGGACTCAATATTATTGCAAACAATTTTAATTTCTTTTTGGCTGACATACACGTAACATTTATCTTCTTTAGAATAAAAGCGTTCCCCACGAAGTGGTGTGTTCTATGTAGACATTGTTGACTTTCATTAGCAGTAGCCATTTCCCTTTTAATTATTTCCATTTTTATTTTTTTTTACGTTTTAAATCCGCTGCCGCTGCATGTGTATTTTGTTATAAGTTTTGGAGGGTATGTGTCTAATTTCTTGTGCCGTAGCATTTAGCAGAAGTATTGTAATGCTCTGCTACTTGGACAAGGGCGCCCGCCATTAATTTCTTAAACGTCGACCAATGACAGTGAAGCTCGCTTGCTATTGGTGCTAACATTCTATAGTGGGTAATTCAAAGGTGGGTAGCTATCAAACCACACGGGTTGTGATTACTTTTAATGAGAGTCGTGTAAAATTGTGGGTTCATCACTCAACTTTGGTATTCTTTTGTTTATTGATGTTAGAAACAAATTTTTTGTCAATGTCCTTAAATCTTAATTAATATGGTTATTCTATGCTAAACTGGGATAAGTGCACGGTCAGATATTGTGTTGGGAAGTAAAATTTGGAGAAACGTCTATTTATATACGACTTGATTTGGACTGCATTAGTTAACACGGTACTTTTCGGGTATTTTGGCGATTCTTAGTGACAGGGTAGAATCGCAGTCGTCACAAGTTCACCATCTACCATACATTTGATGGACTCGTATTGTGTCTAGAAATGTTGCATCCGAATCGAACTGACTTCTGTTGACATCTTTATCAAATCACGTTTTTCATTGCACACTTGGAACTTACATTCCACATATGGGGCGCCACCAGTCTGTAGCTCGTGATACCTTTTCTGGGCACAGTACTTACATATTTGTTTTTTTCTTGAAGAAAAAAAGCGTCTGTCTGTTACAGCTGCTCTGTCGATCTATGTGAATTTGTTTGTGTATGGAAATAGTTGCATATTTTTCCCCTACTTTATTTGAAAATCTAGAAATATCTCTCACTAGTCAAACAACAAATACTATACATGCAAACTAAGTTGAGACTCGGCGCGATGGCTGATGGGGCGACTGAAAATGGGAAACGCCTATACAGTGGTGGGAGAAGCTATGTTCACCTCTATAACACTTACCAGTGATGTTTACATGCCCAGTTACGACCATTGGGGATATAAATCGACTTTCGAGGTCGCGTCGAGTTATGAGAAGTTGAAGATGCACAATTGGATTTCGTCACTCAGCTGAATTTCCTATTTGATAGCTTTTAAATTGTGAAGTGTATCCTATATAGCCTATGAATAAATGCTGCTTCAAATATTAAACCTCTCGAAATACAGCCTATGCCATAGTGTTGTACAGGATTTGCACAAATAATGATACATTAGCAATGTAAAAGCGTGTACACTTCAGTTTCTTCTTTCTCCAAATATATCGTATAAAAGGGAGGAATCTACATTTTGCATGAGAAATTCGAGCTGTATCGATAACACGACATCCCCATTTTGGATTCAGTAAAGTGGATTTTTTAAACTGAGGAGTCTATGTCAGGGGTGGAAATGCAGTTAGTCCAATTTGCGCCTGCTTGTCTTGCATTGTGCCACTGCCGGAGGGAGAAGTGGTCATGAGGTAGTTGGACGACTGGAAGCCCCAGCTTAAACGTGCGTACGTACTACTCGTGTGGCTCGTGTACTTGTGAGACTTGCGAGCGTTACGAGTAATGTGGACGGAGGTAGGCTCAGAGGGCTCACTGCGAAACAGGCTTGTGAGCCGCCAGAGCATATGGCTTGTCTGGCTCCGGCTGTTGTCGGAACATAAAAGGGACATGCAGCAAGCTGCGTGAGCGATGTGGACGGCAACAAGCGCTGACCACTTGTTGTGGAGATTGGTATTTCTTTTAAAATGGAGTGGATCTACGATTTTGCCATTAAATTCATAAATACTAATGAACTACTGAACTCTGGGTGGATGTGGCCGAATTAAAAAAAAAATGACCAGCTTATTAGCTACTTACAGGAAAGTCCACCAGAAGAAAAATGAGCCTGGGAAGTCTGGCGCTGGGGTTAAGGAAGTGAACGTTCCAAAGTGGTTCGGTTAAGCGTTTGAAAGACTGCACTGCAAATATCAGCCACAGAAGACAATCAACACAGAAGTAAGTAAAAAATATTTATTTTTGGAAATGTATAGAAAACCTATGAACAAACGTAATGGGGTTCAGTCCCTTTTGGGTTCTGCCTCCATGGCTACTTTACCTTTTCCAGCTTACATTTCGGTCCCTGCTTATTTGTTATTTTTAAATTTTTTGGTTTTATTCCCTTACATACTATTAATTACATCATATCTTAAGATATTTTTTTCATATGTATTTTAGCTTACTACCATTTCTATTAGGAATATACCTAGTAATTGCATATAGTTTCCAAACTTAAAAATTAAAAAAGTTCTAATTGTGATAAAATTACAGGGTTTATAGGAAAATAATCGTCACAGAGGGGAAAGGAGGAAATGGACTAACAGGATTGGAATATATACCAGGGCAATGCTGGGTACTCAGCTAGTAATAAATAAATAATAATAAATAACATTTATTTTTCTAACACAATATATTTAAGCACTTGTACATTTATATGTATTTTATTTGTGTATTATGTTATTTGACGAAATAAAAATTATAAAATAGGAATTAATGAAGGTAAAACTTCACATATATATATGTACTTGAAATGTGTGCAGTCATGCAGTCAATAGTACATACATAGCTAGTAGCTGAAAAGAATTCTTTCGTAAGTTATTGGTAATCATCTTGCCATGGAACTCTTCCCTCTTCAGAACTGAAATAAGCAGTAAATTCATCTCTAATGTCTTGGGCAGTCTGTGTTGAACATCATAGAATGTTCGCTAATCGTGTAAACGTTGTAGCAGGAGTGATCTTATTTCTACAAGTTTCTGGCTTTAAATGCTCATTCTTCTTCATGATCCACTGCTCCTAGAGGGGTATAAATTTGTCTGGAAGCAGAACTTTTTCGCAAGAAATTATTGAGGTATATACTAGTCATAATTACACTTTGGGCTTTCTAGGACTCTAGTAATATATGCTTTCTTAGTATCCAGAATACGGAAGAAAGTATTCCGAACGCATTTTCCACAATCTGCCGTGCTCTTGAAAAACTGTAGTTACTCGTAAAAATGCTTTTCATTGACCCCCGAGATTGTTGTCCACTATACAGTTTCATGATATGATTGTTGATGGGAAACGCGTTGTCTGCGACATAGGGTACTTTTTCTATTTACCTGGGAGGTTATGATAGTCTGGAAAAACGATGGTACCATTACTCATATTCTTAAAAAATGATGTATTTCGAAAAACACCACAGTCTGAAATGCGACCTTGGCAACCGACATCAGCATACAAGAAACAATAGTCAGCATCCGCTAGAACAAAAAACAATACTGCAAAACTACTTATAATTGAAGAAATCGCTTCGAGAATTAACTAGGCTTTGGACTGCGCTATGTTTGCCATCCATTGCACTGAGGCAATGAGGAAAGGTCCATTTTCTTTCATATTCCTCTGCTACAAGCAACCACTCTTGTTGTGTCTGTGGCATCTGCAAAAAGGTAAATAGAAAGTAATAACTCCTAATAATATAAAAAATTATTAATAACATCAAGAATAATGGACTTCTAATAATTAAGAACATTAAAAATAATTAAAATCAATAATATTGTGTAATAATAGGTAGGTAAACATTATAACGAATATTCTGCATTTCACTTATCAACTTGACTTTGTTCCCAATTTTTTACGATTATTAGCATATACCCCCTATTCCTGCATCCATTCTTTTATTTTATTTGGTTTGTTATTGTTTATACCAAACTGTTGTCATCACTTTGTTTTAGGAGCAATTTAAGGAGGATTGGAAGAACAGGGGGTTGCGGGCATGGATACAAACGTAGGTACAGCGAGCACTTGCAAAGAAATTAGTAGTGAAGATGTCGATCGTCAAACAACACAAGGAAAACCACCACCCACATCAAACAAAAGCACCAAGGTATTTGCTTCACCTAGAAAAAATCAGAGAAAAGGTGCCGAAGAGGGTATAGGAGAGGCATGTAATGCACTACAGATTGTTTTATCTAAAACTAGAGACGAGTTTGACGCCTGTTGAGAGTGCATAGCGAACGTTCTATGGTCCATGGACAAAAGAACACGTGCTTTTGTTAGAAAAGAATTTTCCGACACGTTTTTCAGAGCAGAAAGCGGCTTTTCGAGCATTTTAGACCAAGTTCAACCAACAACGACTACAATTTCTCGTCGCATTTACCGATTCCTTCGACTCAACATGTTCACGCCCATGAGCAGATGCAAAGCAACTTACAACTGACATCTACTTCTACTTCTACTTCTGGCAACACCAAGCAAGGCTCTCCACGTTTTCTGGATCTGCTTGATTATTAATAATTAAAAGTAATAATCGTTGCATTTAATTGTTTTTCATTCTTTAAATCCAAATGTTTTTATTTCTTTTGCTTATTAACTGATGAATAAAAGTGCATTATAACAAAATTTCTGTAATTTATTAACTTACCTTTACAAACTCCTTCAAGCTGCCAGTAAGAGCTGCACATGATTCAGGAACAATGTTTGATAATAATTGCTTGAAGACTAAATAAAAAACTGAGGCTGGTGTAGGAATCGCCAGTTGCTAGGTATCTGAGCGTATCCCAACCACCCAGTAACTGGTATAGCTTTCCGAAATTTGCTGTCAGTCTTGATATTTTCGTTCCAACCAAATTTATCAGATATTCAAAATCTGATGCGGACATACGGCAAAATGTCTTGAAGTGTATGTTTTCAATATTCAAGTCATCCATCAAACCACTATGGCCATCCATAACCTGACTTTTCTTGGGTCTTTGTAGCACCTTCTTCCTCACCTAACAGGCGCATCACAAGGAAGCTGACACTTGCTATAACTACTTCGTCCATTTTTAAATTAGAAAAACTGACACTGGTCACGACTGCGAGCATGGAGTGGTCTCGGCTGGGGTGAGTTGGGCTTGGGATTTCCCAGGGGGTAGTGAGGGTTAATAATTGATCAATTTAATTAATTGGTTAATTTGATATCATAAGTGTGCTTGTGTGGGTGAGGAGAGGGGGAGGAATTGAAATTTCCCAGAGAGTGGCAGAGGAGGAGGAGGAGGATTAGGAGGAGGAGGAAGAGGGGGATGGGGATAAGGAAGGGGGGGGAAGGGGATTACGACAGGGACAGATATAGGGTGGGGTGGGGTGAGGTGAGGTGAGGTGTGTTTTTCTTAGGAGAATGGATTATCCCCAGGGGGTCATAAATCAATTAGCATAACAACAGGTTAAGATGAGAGAGAGGGGTTACATGAAAAATAGCAATAGGCTAAAATCGTAAATCAATCAGCTGTCCCAGTTTAACTTATTTGTCTATCAATTTGATACCAAATGTGCACCAAAACATACATTATCCTTCTATCTAGCTGATCCTTTGGGGATGTCAATCGACTTTCGAGGTTGAATCGGGTTATGAGATGTTGGAGAAGCCCTACTGGATTTTGTCACTTAGTTTAATCTTGTAATTGATAGGTTTTAAATTGCGAAGTGTATCCTATGAATAAATGCTGTTTTAAGTATTAGGCTGTCTTGAAAATGCAACTTTATTGGTATAATTTGTTGTATTTAAATGTGAGATAAAAACGTATCAGTGAGAAAAATTCAATAACAGAAGTTGTAATTGTGGGAGCCCACTATGGCATAGTGGGTATACAATGTAGGTTCAATGGTGGTTCAAAGATGGTTCAAATGGCTCAGAGCACTATGGGACTTTACATCTACGGTCATCAGTCCCCTAGAACTTAGAACTACTTAAACCTAACTAACCTAAGGACATCACACAACACCCAGTCATCACGAGGCAGAGAAAATCGCTGACTCCACTGGGAATCGAACCCGGGAACCCAGGCGGGTTAAGCGAGAACGCTACCGCACGACCACGAGCTGCGGACTAATGGTGGTTCGAATATTATTTGTGCTAAAAATTTTTGCGCTTTTCTAATAGATTGTGAGACCTTCTTATCAACTTAAGAAAATTAGTTTCTGTAATATTCGATGTTTTGTATACATAAGAGCACATTCTCCCAGGAATGAAATAACATTGTCAATAATTTGCAAGTGAAGGATGAAATAGGCAACCGCCGGTAAATATTCGGAATGTGTTGATCATCAGGTAAAACAAACTAGGTACCACTCAGCATAAAAAGCATAGAAAAGATTGATGCATTTGAAAAAGGGTTAAAAGATAACTTAATCTGTAGCTTCTTTAAAACATGAACTAAGTTTACAACCTATTTATTTTAAGAGATTCTTTTACAAAAAATAACATCTTAAGTTAATTTACACGTGCAGAAGAAACATATTCTAGTTCTGGTATTGGTACAAGGATATTCCTCCTGCTGTTTTTATCATTTTTTCAGTTACTTCCACATACAAAGGAAGGAGTTCATGGAGCCTAATTTTAAAAGTTCTTTTCGTAATAAATGTGGGAATAACGAGTATGAAGTGGGTAGATTCTCAGTTTTAAAGAAAGAAAAGGCAGCAATAGTTTCCAAAACGGCAATGAATGACCAATTGGAGATAATGAGTTGCTGCTTTGCACGAATGGCTTCCACAGTCACAACGATTCTCCGTATTTACAATCTTTTTACAGTTAGAGTGTTTTGGTAATACTACATTTATTATTCTGCTGAGCGAAACATGTTTAATTATGAGCCTGTAACTAGACGACATAATGTTATGTATACGTCCCTCAAATGAATAAACAGTTCAGTTTCAACGAAGTCAACAAACAGGTTAAGTCGAATAAAACAAGGCAAGATGAGATTTTTCTCACTGGTCCACAACCTGTAAATACGTTTCCATTTATTAATACTTACAAAACACACCAGTGATTGAGCATTTGCAGACAGAATTTCTGAAATGAACATATCCAGAGCAGCTTAATGCTTGGAAGCAATTAGGTACTGGAAACAGCAAACAGTCACATTATTTCTAAGAATCATTAAATTACAGCAGTTAGTGTACCAGAAATTCATGCTACGGGAGGCTTACTGTGCAGACGTGCTCATACTTGATACGACCACTAAAGTCGATAGGCATCCCCGACGGTCGAAACTGGGCATGTACACGTCTTAGTAGCGTCATAGAGAAGTATTATAGAGGTGAACCTAGCCTTCCCCGCGATGCATTGAGTCAAGAACCATACATCAAGTGACAACAGTAACCCCCACATTCTCCTTTTACTCTCTTGTTACGGAAGCTCTTGGCTGAGTAGCCGCTAATTGGTTAATAATGCAACAAGTATAATTGGTTGGAAAGAATTTTATGCTGAGGATATACAAACTATTTTGTTTTCGTGGCAAATTGCAAATGTTCCGTAATGATTTGGATATTTTTTCCCATTGAGTGTTCTTCACAAGCGAGGTCTATTATCTGAAAACGGTCGAGCAAGGTGATGCAGTGGTTAGCACACTGGACTCGCATTCAGGAGGATGACGGTTCAAACCCGCATCCAGCGATTCTGATTTAAGCTTTCTGTGATTTCCCCAAATCGCTTCAGAGAAATACCAGGATGGTTCCTTTGGAAGAGCATGGCCAATTTCCTTCCTCATCCTTCCCCAATCCGAGCTTGTGCTCCATCGCTAATGATCTCATTGACGATGGGACGTTAAACACTAACCTCCTGCTCCTCTTCATCTGAAAACGACAAATTATTTAGGTTTTCAGTAACAGAAAAGAGCTGACACTCACACGGTGTACAAATAAGAACATAAGTTTATGAAGGAATTTTCATTAAATAGCATTGAAAGTAAAAAGGCTGGCTCTAAGGAAGAAGAAAAATACGATTGTTTATGAAGTAATTAGTTACATAAATAAAAACGAAAGGGATAAGGTAAACATGATCCTATTTACGCTCTAATACATGTTGTTTGATGTGTTTGCATGTATATATTTTCGCTAGCAAATAAACGTCGATGTTTTGAAATGTTGTTTCACTTCTTAGCACTTTACCACAGAAAATTGATCAAGAAGCTACATGAAAAGGTTTTCTGTGGGCATTAATAAACTTTACCATTGTTAGTTCCTCGATTCTGATGCCATTGTCCATATTTTGGTGACATGGGTGGTTAGTAATAACCTCACTTCCACTAGGCCTACCGAATCGACAAGACATGACAGGATGATAGTGGATATCACCTAAAACAAAATAACTAAATAAACCAGTGGAAAAATTCTCCTATTGGAGAACAAAAAGTGTGAATATGTTCCTGTTTATTTAAATGATTCTGACTGAAATGTGGGCTACCATCGCTGTCATTCTACCTTCCACAGTACTTTTAAAATTTTTCCCAAACATTTTGGCATGCAAGCATAATCGTGCTCTCTTTAACATATAAATCATCTCTAATTCCCACAAGCTCCCTTAACTATAAGTCACTCACTTCCATTAATCCATTGCTGTAAGTCACTCATACCCAACCACTCCCACTTTCCCATCATCGAACCCAACTCATTGCAATTATATCTTTGTGTCTCTCTAAATACGACTGCCTCCCGTGTCTCAGTCAGCGTCTCCTTTGTTCTGTCCTATTGCTACAGCATCCTCTCACTGTCACTGTCTCCTCTTGCTCTCTCTTATTGCTACTATCTCATTAATTCATTTCCACTGTTGCTCCCTCTTCTCACTGTCATGATCCCTCTCTTCCTCAGTGGCATTATCATAGACTCTGTCTCTCATCATCATCTCAACGTCATCTACTTTCTCCTCTCTTTATTCCTCCTCCACTGACGTTCTCCCCTTCATCCTTTTCCTAGCACTGTTCTGCCACTGTCAACTATGTTCCAATGCCACTGCGTCCCTTTCTTTCTCTCACACTGCCATTGTTTCTGCTATAGCCAGACAAAACTACAATCACCCAGTCATAACTCTGGGTTCTTTGAATGCTCTGGGAGATGGCTCATTGGAACTACAACACATGAAATATTAGTTACTTTAATTAATGATAAGAATATTCACTTAACTCAATACAATCCTTTGCCACAGAAGTGCTTGTAATTTGATTACTTAAGCGTTACTTGATGCACTAGTTAACAAACATTTTCGATGCCTGCTTCTGTTTGTGAGAGGAATGGAGTTTCTCCAGGTGACTTTTGATATATGAACGAACTGTTCAGCTTCACCATTTGACTATGGGTGAAAAGATATAGTGGTCACATAGTGTAAGCCACTGATGGCACAAAACTGTTGGAATATGGCTGACGTGAATTGTGGTCCACTGTCAGAGACAAGAGAAAAAACAGAAGGCAAAGCCGATACCGCATTTTCAGTAGTGGTGGATGTCATGGGGACAACAAAAGAAGACTCACTTTAAGCATATACCACTAACAACTACCGCGTGTTCCAGAACGTGACCGCGAAATCAATATGAATGTGTTGCTACAGTTTGGATAAGTGTGGTCGCTCAGAAAAGCCATGTGGCGGAGCTGATTGATTTTCCACACGAACATAGCAATGAGCAGTCACGTTTTCAGCCTGGGTAACCATTCCCTGCCAAGCACAATGATGACAGGCGAATTTCTTCGTGCGAACTACGCCCCAGTGACCTTCGTGACGTCGGTAGAGCACTAGCGCACGACAGGCAAAGGTCCCGAGACCGAGTCTCAGTCCGGCACACAGTTTTAATCTGCCAGGAAGTTTCATATTAGCACACACTCCGCTTCAGAGTGACGTCTTGCTGCATTGATTAGGATTGAGAAACCACAACACGTGCATCGCCATTCCCTGTGTACAACAGCAGATGACAAATCCATGTGGAAAGCCGTGATGATGTGAAAAAGTTGCGATGCGCCACTAGGTGAGGAATTTCTTTCAAACTGCATGTCCACCCATGGCGCACATATTGCAAAACAAGCTTAAATATGCGTCAGAAGCTGACGCTGGAAAGCAAGAGGAAAATTTTGAAGACTTCCAAATTCTTGAGAATTGACTCGAAAAAATGATTCCTCGGATAAATCAAGTTCTGTACCTGTACTGACTCGAAACCGGAACAACATGTCCGCGTTCAAATGCTGAGCAGTGAGCGTGTACAAAGCTAATACTGATGACTGGACAGTGTCAGAGCCCAAGGTTGCAATTTTTGCACTGTCCGAGGTGGGAAAGGCTTGGCAAGATTGAACAAGACTGTCAAAGGCCAATGATCTGTCAGACAATACAACTTGCTACCTTACAAATGTTGGTGTAATTTCGTAACACCACAGATAATAAAGAGAGACTCTTTTTCAGGCTGACTACAGTTACACTGCACTTTATTAAGAATTTTAATGGCAGAAGCAGTAAGTCTGTCAGAAGAACCAATCATGTGGGAGAGCACAGTCACAATCTCATAAGAAGATGCATTCACAGCTAACACAACTGACTTAACTAGGTCAAAATGAATCAAACATCTATGACTTAACACTGTGTCTTTCAGTTGCTGAGACGTGTGCTGGCTTTTTTTGGACCACCGAAAAGAAACAGTTTGACTGCACAGCCGTTTAAATGGAACAGTAATTCGCATGGCATCTGGAATAAATTTCATGTAATTGGCAAGCTTCCCCAAGACTGGAGCTCCTTAACGTTACAGGGCGCTGGCAGATCTCTAACAGCAGCCAAGTACGAATTAGTGGGATGTACACCCTGTGCTTTTATTATGTGATCCAAATAGTTCAAATTCTTCGTGGAAGAAGGTGGTTTCTTCCCTTGCTGTACTTCTCCCAGCGGCAGAAAGGACCTGAAACAGTCAAAATTTGCTAAATGTTCAGCAGGTCTACAACCGACAACAATAATATCGTCTAAATAGTTTGTACAAAAAGAGACGTTTGCTGTTAACTGTTCCAGCAACCGTTCAAAAATGGGAAGAACTGAATCACTTCCAAATGATAGTCTTTGAAACAGAAACAAACCTAAATGGGTGTTTATCACAACGTATTGCTTGGACTGTTTGTCCAGTGGTAACTGTACATATACCTCCCAGAAATCTGTCTTTGAAAAGTATCTGCCCTGTCTTAGTCTGTCCATCAACTCCTCCGGATGTGCAAGAGGAAACAAGTCCACTGCTGAAACTTCCTGGCAGATTAAAACTGTGTACCGGACTGGGACACGAACTCAGGACCTTTGCCTTTTGCGAGCTAGTGTTCAACCACTGAGCTACCCAAACGACTCGTGGCCCGTCAATCAAGGCAGCTTCAATTCTACCAGTATCTCGTCTCCTACCTTCCAAACTGCACAGAACCTCTTTTGCAAACCTTACACAACTAGCACTCCTGGAAGAAAGGGTATTGCGGAGACATGGCATAGCCACAGCCTGGGGGATGTTTCCAGAATGAAATTTTCACTCTGCTGTAGAGTGTGCACTGATATGACACTTCCTGGCAGATTAAAACTGTGTGCTTGGGTAGCTCAGTTGGTAGAGCACTTGCCTGCAAAAGGCAAAGGTCCCAGGTTCGAGTCTCGGTGCGACACACAGTTTTAATCTGCCAGGAAGTTTCATGCCAGTGCACACTCCGCTGCAGAGTGAAAATTTCATTCTGAAGTCCACTACTGTCTGTGGACTTACTGTTGCCAGAAAGTCCAGACACAAATTAAACCACTGAAAGCTTCTTTAGAATGATCAAACATGATATCCATTGGCTCGCAGAAATGGGTTAGGTAACCTCATTTTCTTGATATCTACGCAGTTCCTTAGCAGCTTGCTCACATATTGCATGAGGGACAGGTCGTGCACGAAAAAATCGAAGCTATGCATTTTCCTTCACAATTATGTGTGCTTCACTGTGTTCAGCCCTTTCTACAACTGGTACAAATAGTCCCTTGTACTTACCACGCTAGTCAGAAACGTTAGTGTGAAGCACAGTAAACCGTTCAAACGTGTGTGAATTCCTAAGGGACCAAACCACTGAGGTCATTGGTCCCTACTTAAACTAACTTACGCTAAGGACAATACACACGCCCATGCCTGAGGGAGGACTCGAACCTCCAGCAGGAGGGGCCGTGCAATGTGAATCACAAACACTGATTTGTAATACAACATTTGAAATGCACAAATTGAACAAATCAAATACATCCAACCCAAATATATTTGCACTGTTTCTAGAATTGAGTACATGAAATGAAATACTCTTTGTTACAGCCTGAATAGTTGCTGGCACACTATACACGACAAGGACTGGAATTTGACATTCATTCTAGACAGTCAAAATAGGAATAGGCTGCTGTAGTAGTGGGCTGCACATTCTATTGTAAGTGTCTTTATTTATCAGGGAAACTGAAGCACCAGTGTCTAGCTGTAGCTCAATCGCCTTTCGTTCCACTTTTAAATGAACAAAAAATTTGTCTGCAAAAGCAGAAGTGCTTGATTCAGCTCGCTCCTGATTGAGTAGCGTACGCCGTATTGCATACATCTGTTAACAGTGTAGTTATGGTTGCTGTGCCCTCACATAATGGTGATTGTCGCCTGGGCCTTGTTTGCTGCATAAGCACACAGACTGAATGTGGTCTTCACATCTGCATTGAAAGCACCTAGCGTTACGACAAGGATAACCTCTCTGAGCATGTCTCAAAATGCACTAAGGAGATGATTTTCTACCAGAGTGTTGTAACACACACAGTGTGCCACAAGGCTGAAAGTTCTAACTTCTACTGTTCTTACTATGTGTCTGAGTTCTATTCTTAATTACCTGAACACTATTCTGTACATGAGACTTAGTGTCTGATGCACTACGAACAAAAGAAACATGTGGAGCCTCAAATTCAACCTCTGTTTAGCCGTCAATTATTTTTTTTTTTGATCGCTGTATAGACAGAACCATTTTTAATTAGAGCCTGGCAGGTCTAGAATCGCAGCATGAATACATGTGTTTGATGCATTCTGTGGGATAGCATCATGTAACATGACTTAACTATAGTTAATTCCACATTAACATTTAAATTTGCAATGCCTGGTGAGACCTCTGAGTTCTGCTAACCAGTGTTTGATTGACTGAGCATGCTGCTGCTTCAGATGAAGCTACATGGATTTGACTACCAGAACGTTTATCTGACAATCTCACAAGACCATCATACTTGACTCACTCAGGAACACGTAATTTGAAGCAGAGAAGATACATGGTAGGACCAATAGTGGACAAAAAGCAGGCATTGCACTCCATACCTATTATTTTGAAGGTGGAGAAGCATACTTCCAATTGCGCCCTATAGTAAAGCCTGTCTCTGTCTTGGCTGTGGTAGGGACGAAATTTTGGAACAGCTAGTGCTGGCGATGCTGCTGGCTTCTTCAGTAAAGGCGTCAGTTGGCTGACAGTGATAGTTTTTTACAGTGGTAGTATATATGTCAATTTTCAGTATGTCAGTAGGCTTACATTTCCTAATTCAAGTTATGTACAGCCATGTCTCACTGGTTATACTGAGCAGCTGATGCAGCAGGATACCACTGCACTTGATTGTTCATAACCGGTGGTACTGTTATCAAGTGCTGCTTAAGACAGTGTCAGTAATATGATAACATACGAATGTGATACAAAGAGTGTAATTACTTATTTCTATGGACAATTGAAATTAATCTGCCAGTATAGAGTATTAAATTAAAATCATTTTATTTCTATTGATTACTGTATATATTGTACATAAGTGATTTACTATTGCATTTAATTATTTTACTGAATTGTTGCAGATTTGTATCATGTAAACTTTAATTTGTTTGATTTATGGATTTGATTTAAACTTTGTTTACAGACACTATTACATAACATGCTTTTATTCATTTTTTCTTCATCAACACATGACAGATCCCATATCGTTGTATATGATAAAATGGATGCTCAATGAATAATAATAATAATAATAATGATAATAATAACATATCACCAATAGAACCTTAAGTGTGAGCCCTGGAAAAATCCTATTTTTATGTGCAGCATTTTTTAACATATCCTGATTTGTGCTTCTACGGTTCCCCTTGCCGCAAAGGTGAATGCTGGAATGGTTTCTTTGATTAAACCATGGACAATTTCTTGTTGTATCCTCACCTTATTGTATCCTATTTTGTTTACATTTCATTCATATTATATATATTATCACTGTAATGTGCCCGACATTGCTGATAGTATTGTACTAAATGGTCTATGGATGAATAAATAAATAAATAATAAAATAAAATTGGTAACCATGGTGAAGCATCTGTACTGATAAAAACAGACTCTCTGTCACTCACTTCAGCTTCTTGCGCTATTGGTATTTGACAAACAAGCTATGGCGACACATCAACATATGTGACCAGTTTTGTCCAAACTTCCAACTTCTAGGTTTGTGTACAGCTCATATCTGTGAAATTCTCTTCTTCTCACGCTACAATGAGTACAAGATCAGCCTGAGCAGATTTGATGTATGCAGACTGTTCATTGTGTTCGGACTGGCTGTAATGATAGAGTTACTCATAATCTTTTTTTAACTGTGATCACCTCTCTCATTAACATATTTTGCCACTCTGTTTTACTTCATATCAACATTAGTAACTTGCCGTATGATCCAAGACTGAACTGAAAATGCTTATGAAATCTTTCAGTTCCATAGGTTCTTGAGAGTCAGTGAATTAACATGCAACAAATCGCTCCTTTTTTTCAACAGGTCTCTAACATATTTCTTCTCGTTTTCAACTATACCCTGCAAACCACCATTAGAAGCATGGCAGAGGATAAATTTCAAAACAAAACAAACTTTATTAAATGTGGTTTCAAAAGTATTTAAAAATTTTTTTGAAAAATGTAACAAATAACAGAAATACAAATATAAGTGTTGAATACACATGTTGTCTAGAATTACATTGCGTTACATTAATACTTGTTACACAGACATGAGTATGACATTTGGTAATAATGTGGAATGTTTCAGTTTAACGTAAGTTTTCATTAGACAATTTTTGTCCAGTTACTACTTCATATCTAAAAATCCATTTGTTGAGTAGAAGGACTTGTCATTCAGAAATTATTTTTATTTGTTTTTAAATGTTAGTTGGCCATCTGTCAAACTTTTTATGCTATTTGGCAAATGACCAAAGATTTTTGAGGCAGCATAATTAACCCCATTCTGTGCCAAAGTCAGACTTAACCCAGAATAGTAGAGAGCATCCGTTCTTCTCGTGTTGTAGCTATTCACTTCACTGTTATTTTTTAATTGGAATGGGTTATTAATAACAAATTTCAAAATGAATATATGTATTGAAAAGGTACTGTGAATATCCTGACTTCGTTAAATAAATGTTTTCAAGGTGATCTTGGGTGGGCTCCAGCTATTATTCTGATTACATGCCTTTGTGCAATGAATACTTTTTCTCTTAACGTTGAATTAACCCCAAAATATGATGCCATATGAAAACAGTGAATGAAAATATGCATAGTAGGCTAATTTTCTGATAATTTTATCACCAAAATGTGCAATAACCCTAATAGCATAAGCATCTGAATGTAACTGTTTCAGCACATTATCGGCGTGTTTTTTCCAATTCAATTTCTCATCAATGCACACACCCAGAAGTTTTGAATATTCTGCCTCTGCCTTAGCAACAGACTTCTGTTAAAAGTCTATGTTTATCAATGGTGTTATGCCATTAACTGTACAGAATTATATATATTGTATTTTCTCAAAATTTAGTGAGCGTCCATTTGCAGAGAACCACTTAATAATATTATGAAAGACATTATTTACAATTTCCTTAGCCAATACTTGTTTTTTGGGTGTTTACTATTTGGGTATCATCAGCAAAAAGAACTAGTTTTGCATCTTCATGAATATAGAGTATTAAGTCATTAATATATATTAAGAACAATAAGGGATCCAAGACTGAACGGTGTGGGACACCATTCTTGATTCCTCCCCAGTTAGAGGACTCTGCTGATTTTTGCAGACTATCTGTACTGTTATTTTCAACCTTCTGCTTTCTTCCAATTGAATTAAACCAATTATCCACCGAATTAAACCATTTGTAGACCACAGTACTTAAGCTTATCTAGAAGAATTTCGTGATTCACTCTCTCAAAATCCTTTGGGAGATGACAAAATATCCCAATTGGTGATGTTTGGCTATTCAGAACATTTAACATTTGAGCAGTGAACGCATATACTGCATTTTCTGAAAATAAAACTGACATTTGTCAGTACTTCATTTTTACGAATATACCACCCATGATCCATTGGTGGGGAGGCTTGTGTGCCTCAGCGATACAGATAGCCGTACCGTAGGTGCAACCACAATGGAGAGTTATCTGTTGAGAGGCCAGACAAATGTGAGGGGCAGCAGCCTTTTCAGTAGTTGCAGGGGCAACAGACTGGATGATTGACTGATCTGGCCTTGTGGCACTAACCAAAACGGCCTTGCTGTGCTGGTACTGCAAATGGGTGAGTGGAAGGAGAAACTACAGCTGTAATTTTTCCCAAGGGTATGCAGCTTTACTGTATGGTTAAATGATGATGGCTTTCTCTTGGGTAAAATATTCCGGAGATAAAATAGTCCCCCATTCAGATCTCCGGGTGGGGACTACTCAGGAGGACATTGATATTAGGAGAAAGAAAACTGGCGTTCTACGGGTCGGAGCGTGGAATGTCAGATCCCTTAATCGGGCAGCTAGGTTAGAAAACGTAAAAGGGGAAACGGATAGGTTAAAGTTAAATATAGTGAGAATTAGTGAAGTTCAGTGGCAGGAGGAATAAGACTTATGGTCAGGTGAATACAGGGTTATAAATACAAATCAAATAGGGGTAATGCAGGAGTAGGTTTAATAATGAATAAAAAAATAGGAATGCGGGTAAGTACCACAAACAGCATAGTGAACGCATTATTGTGGCGAAGATAGATACAAAGCCCATGCCTACCACAGTAGTACTAGTTTATATGCCATCTAGATGATGACAAAGTGATTGATGAAATGTATGATGAGATAAAAGAAATTATTCACATACTGAAGGGATACGAAAATTAAATAGTCATGGGTGACTGGAATTCGAGAGTAGGAAAACGAAGAGAGGGAAATGTAGTAGGTGAATATGAAATGGGGGTAAAGAATGAAAGAGGAAGCCTCCTGGTAGAATTTTGCACAAAGCACAACTTAATCATAGCTAACACTTGGTTCAAGAATCATGAAAGAAGGTTGTATATATGGAAGAAGCCTGGAGATACTGAAAGGCTTCAGATAGATTATATACTGGCAAGATAGAGATTTAGGAACCATGTTTTAAATTGTAAGACCCTTCCAGGGGTAGATGTGGACTCTGACCGCAATCTATTGGTTATGAACTGTAGATTAAAACTGAAGAAACTGCAAAAAGGTGGGAATTTAAGGAGATGGGACCTGGATAAACTGACAGAACAAGAGGTTGTAGAGAGTTTCAGGAAGAGCATTGGGGAACGATTAACAAGAATGGGGGAAAGAAATACAGTAGAAGAAGAATGGGTAGCTTTGAGAGATGAAATAGTGAAGGCAGCAGAGGATCAAGTAGGTAAAAAGATGAGAGATAATAGAAATCCTTGGGTAACAGAAGATATATTAAATTTAATTGATGCAAGAAGAAAATACAAAAATGCAATAAATGAAGCTGGCAAAAAGAAATACAAACGTCTCAAAAATGAGATCGACAGGAAGTGCAAAATGGCTAAGCAGAGATGGCTAGAGGTCAAACGTAAGGATGCAGAGGCGCATATCACTAGGGGTTAGTTGGTTGGTTTGGGGGATTAAAGGGACCAGACTGCTATGGTCATCGGTCCCTTTTTCCAAAGACAAAGAACACCCACAGAGAATAAAAACAAGGAACAGAAGAGATCACAGACGATACAGAACAAGAGAGACTGAGACAAAGACAAGACAAAACAAACTAAAACCACACAGAGTGTGACGGTGGTTGGCCGACCATAGACATAAAAAAGGAAAGGCCAACCACTTAGAAACACATTAAAAAATCAGTGTAAAACCATAGGCCAAAGGCCAGAATCAACACAAAACAATAAAATAAAACAGAAACACTCAGAGTAAACGATAAAATCCCCCTGCCCGAATGAAACGTAAAACTAAGTCAGCCATAGTGGAGTCGTCTGTTAAAAGGGCAGGGAGCGTAGCAGGCAGCGCAAATGTCTGCCGGACCACAGCTAAAAGGGGGCAGGCCAGCAAAATGTGGGCCACTGTCAAAGCTGCCCCACAGCGACATAGAGGAGGGTCCTCCCGGCGCAGTAAATAACTGTGTGTCAGCCGGGAGTGGCCAATGCGGAGCCGGCAAAGAACTACTGAGTCCCTGCGAGTGGCTCGCAGGGATGACCGCCACACAGCCGTCGTCTCCTTGACAGCACGGAGTTTATTGCGCATTGTCAGTTCGCGCCATTCATCGTCCCATAGCGCTAAGATTTTGCGGCGGAAGACTGCCCGCAAATCAGTCTCTGGGAGGCCAACGTCCAGAGATGGCTTACTGGTGGCCTCTTTCGCCAGGCGGTCAACATGTTCGTTACCCGGGATACCGACATGACTGGGGGTCCACACAAAGACCACAGAGCGGCCGCAACAGGCGAGAGTATGCAGAGACTCGTGGATAGCCATCACCAGACGAGAACGAGGGAAACACTGGTCGAGAGCTCGTAAACCGCTCAGGGAATCGCTACAGATAACGAAGGACTCACCTGAACAGGAGCGGATACACTCTAGGGCACGAAAGATGGCGACCAGTTCAGCAGTGAAAACGCTGCAGCCATCCGGCAAGGAACGTTGTTCGGAAAGGTCCCCTAGAGTGAGCGCATATCCGACACGACCAGCAACCATCGAACCGTCAGTGTAAACAACACCAGAGCCCTGATACGTGGCCAGGGTGGAATAAAAGCGGCGGCGGAAGGCCTCTGGAGGGACTGAGTCCTTAGGGCCCTGTGCCAAGTCGAGCCGAAGGCTAGGGCGACGAACACACCATGGGGGTGTATGCAAAGTAGCCCGGAAAGGAGGTGGAACAGTGAAACCCTGGAGCCCAGAGAGAAGCTCTTTGACGCGGACCGCTATTGTACAACCAGACCGGGGCCGACGTTCTGGCATACGGACGACCGACCGCGGGAACAGGAGGCGATAGTTTGGATGCCCGGGCGAGCTTAGAACATGGGCAGCATAAGCGGCCAGCAAACGTTGGCGTCGGAACCGCAGTGGAGGTACACCTGCCTCCACTAGTACGCTGTCCACAGGGCTGGTGCGGAAAGCACCAGTGGCAAGGCGTATCCCGCTGTGGAGAATCGGGTCCAGCACCCATAACGCAGATGGGGATGCTGAGCCATAAGCCAGGCTCCCATAATCCAGACGGGACTGGATTAACGCCTGGTAGAGCCGCAACAGTGTAGAGCGGTCGGCGCCCCAGCGGGTGTTGCTCAAGCATCTCAGAGCGTTTAGATGCCGCCAACACGTCTGTTTCAGCTGCCGGATATGAGGCAGCCAAGTCAACCGGGCATCGAAAACCACCCCCAAAAACCTGTGGGTCTCCACCACAGCAAGGAGTTCGTCGGCAAGATAAAGCCGCGGCTCAGGATGGACTGTTCGGCGCCGGCAGAAATGCATAACGCAGGTCTTGGCTGCCGAAAACTGAAACCCATGCGCTACAGCCCAAGACTGCGCCTTACGGATAGCGCCCTGTAGCTGACGTTCAACAGCTGCAATGCCAGTAGAGCTGTAATAAAGGCAGAAGTCGTCAGCATACAGGGAAGCGGAGACAGAATTTCCCACGGCCGCAGCAAGCCCGTTAATGACTATTAAAAACAGACAGACACTTAAAACAGAGCCCTGTGGCACACCGTTCTCCTGGACGTGGGAGGAACTATACGAGGCCGCGACTTGCACGCGGAAGGTACGACACGACAGAAAATTGCGGATAAAAATCGGCAGAGGACCCCGAAGACCCCATCCATGAAGCGTAGAAAGAATGTGATGACGCCATGTCGTATCGTACGCCTTCCGCATGTCGAAAAAGACAGCGACCAGGTGCTGACGGCGGGCAAAAGCAGTACGGATGGCCGACTCCAGACTCACCAGATTGTCGGTGGCGGAGCGGCCTTTACGGAACCCACCCTGAGACGGAGCCAGAAGGCCCTGACACTCCAGTACCCAATGCAAGCTCCGGCTCACCATCCGTTCAAGCAACTTACAAAGAACGTTGGTGAGGCTAATGGGACGGTAGCTGTCCACCTCCAGAGGGGTCTTCCCAGGTTTCAAAACGGGGATGACAATGCCTTCCCACCATTGCGACGGAAACTCCCCCTCGACCCAAAGACGGTTGTAAAGATCGAGAAGGCGCCGCTGGCAGTCCACTGAAAGGTGTTTCAGCATCTGACAGTGGATGCCATCTGGCCCAGGAGCGGTATCAGGGCAAGCAGCTAGGGCACTGCGAAATTCCCACTCACTGAATGGAGTATTGTAAGATTCCGGGTGGTTGGTGCGAAACGAAAGGCTCCGACGTTCCAGCCGCTCTTTAATGGAGCGGAAGGCCTGGGGGTAATTCGCAGAAGCGGAACTCATAGCAAAATGCTCTGCTAAGCGATTTGCAATGACGTCGGAGTTGGTACAAACGGCTCCATTCAGTGAGAGCGCAGGGACGCTGGCAGGGGTCCGATAGCCGTAGACGCGTCGAATCTTGGCCCAGACCTGCGAGGGAGTGACATGGAGGCCAATGGTGGACACATACCGCTCCCAGCACTCCTTCTTGCCGTGGCGGATAAGGAGGCGGGCCCGCGCACGCAGCCGTTTGAAGGCGATAAGGTGGGCTAAGGAGGGATGTCGCTTGTGTCGCTGGAGCGCCCGCCGGCGATCTTTAATCGCTTCAGCGATCTCAGGCGACCACCAAGGCACAGCCTTCCGCCGAGCGCACCCAGAAGAACGGGGAATGGCAGATTCGGCGGCAGTAACGATGCCGGTGGTGACAGATTGAACCACCGCATCAATGTCATCAGTAGAGAGAGGCTCATAAGCGGCAGTGGAGGAGAACAAATCCCAGTCAGCCTTATTCATAGCCCATCTGCTAGGGCGCCCAGAAGAGTGACGCTGTGGTAGTGACAAAAAGAGCGGAAAGTGGTCACTACCACACAGGTCGTCATGCACACTCCATTGGACAGACGGTAAGAGGCTATGGCTACAGATGGAAAGGTCAATGGCGGAGTAGGTGCCATGCGCCACACTGAAGTGTGTGAAGGCGCCATCATTTAACAGCGAGAGATCGAGCTGCGACAACAAATGTTCAACGATGGCGCCTCGACCTGTGGCCACTGACCCACCCCACAGAGGGTTATGGGCGTTGAAGTCGCCCAATAGCAAGAAAGGTGGCGGCAATTGGGCGACCAGTGCAGCCAGGACATGCTGCGAGACATCACCATCCGGTGGAATGTAAAGACTGCAGACGGTAACAGCCTGTGGCGTCCATACGCGTACAGCGACAGCCTCTAAAGGCGTCTGGAGAGGGACAGACTCGCTGTGCAGAGTGTGAAGGACATATATGCAGACACCACCAGACACCCTTTTCATAAGCTGCTCGGTTCTTGTAATAACCCCGATAGCCACGGAGGGCGGGGGTTCGCATCGCTGGAAACCAAGTTTCCTGGAGAGCAATGCAGAAGAAAGGGCGAAGGCTGAGAAGTTGGCGGAGCTCAGCTAAATGGTGGAAAAAACCGCCGCAGTTCCACTGGAGGATGGTATTGTCCATGGCTGAGAAAGGCGTGAAAGGACTGGGAAGGCAATTTACGCCGCTTGTTCACTCACTGCCACCGATTCAGTACCCGTACGAGAGGCATCCATGGCGTCTGAGGGAACAGCGAGATCAAGGTCCTCAGCGGACGCTAGAATCTCCACTTCATCCTCAGACGCAGAGCGCGAAAGGTGCGGTGGGGTTGGTGCCACCGCAAGTTCTTTGGCCTTAGAGGTCTTTCTCTTGGACTTCTCTCGCTGAACCTTGGGTTTCACCGGCTGGGAAGGCTTCACCGATTCAGTCTCCGGGACAGAGGAGGATCGTGAAGCCCTACGCCCGGCCGCTGGTGAGGACTTATGCCACTGGTGGCCGTCATCCTTCCCGCTGGTGGAACCCTGGGAAGGGAGGGTCCCAAGGGAACTCTTACGGGCGAGAGTAGTCGAAGAAGTTAGACGCTTCTCCGGCTGAGAAGCGGGGACGGACGTCCCCGACGGGTGGGAGGAGGTTGCTCCTGAGGTAGGTGGTGCAGGAGCAACCTGTTGGGTAGAGCCCCCCACGGGCAAGGGGGCAGGAGGAGTCTTACTGCTTATCGAGCTGGCTGGAAGTCTCGAAACTGATGGAGCTAGCACAGTTGTTGTAGCAGCTGCATAAGAAGATGTCATTCTCACAGGATGGAGTCTGTCATACTTCCGTTTGGCCTCAGTATAGGTCAGCCGGTCCAGGGTCTTATATTCCATGATTTTGCGCTCTTTCTGAAAGACTTTGCAGTCTGGCGAGCAAGGTGAATGGTGCTCCCCGCAGTTGACGCAGATGGGAGGCGGGGCACATGGAGTATCGGGATGAGATGGGCGTCCGCAATCGCGACATGTGAGGCTGGAAGTGCAGCGGGAAGACATATGGCCGAACTTCCAGCACTTGAAGCACCGCATCGGGGGAGGGATATAGGGCTTGACGTCACATCGGTAGACCATCACCTTGACCTTTTCCGGTAACGTATCACCCTCGAAGGCCAAGATGAAGGCACCGGTAGCAACCTGATTGTCCCTCGGACCCCGATGAACGCGCCGGACGAAATGAACACCTCTACGTTCTAAGTGGGCGCGCAGCTCGTCATCAGACTGCAAAAGGAGATCCCTATGGAAAATAACACCCTGGACCATATTTAAACTTTTATGTGGTGTAATAGAAACGTTAACATCCCCCAACTTGTCACAAGCAAGTAACCTGCGGGACTGGGTGGAGGATGCCGTTTGTATCAGTACTGACCCAGAGCGCATTTTAGACAAGCCCTCCACCTCCCCAAACTTGTCCTCTAAATGCTCGACGAAGAACTGAGGCTTTGTGGAGAGAAAAGACTCCCCATCAGCTCTCGTGCAAACTAAGAATTGGGGCGAATAACTGTTACCTCCATCCTGAGACTTACGCTCTTCCCACGGCGTGGCCAGGGAGGGGAACGATTTCGGATCGTACTTCTGAGCATTAAATTGAGCCCAAGAACGCTTAGAGACTGCTGGCGGCTGGCCGCCAGCGAGAGATGATGTACCACGCTTCACTGCGGGTCATCCGCCCTGATGCCACCTACTCCGACCAAGGGCCCTCCCCACGGGCGCCACCCAGCCACAGCAATAGCCACCTGGCAGGATGGCCATTGCCGGGAGTCCTGATGCCCCAGGGAGATGGGCATCTACTCCTTGGCATACGTGGGGAGTGAACGGCGCAGGCATCAGTAGAGCGATCCCTGTGTTGTCAGGGGGCTACAACCAAGAGGGTACATGGCGGCCCCACCACAACGGACTGGCTACCGTGCTGGATGTTAGGTGACATGTGGTCCATGGGCGTCGTCAGTGCAGAAAATGGCCCTGCACAGTGCTTGGCAGAAAGTGCACGCAGGGGCGCATCGATGCCCAAGAGATGGAGAGCGGGCAAGACTGCAATGCAACGACGAATAAGATGGCGAAAGTTCTCAACACAACACGGACACAATGCACCAAGTAAGGCGCCCTTCCCCAATCGGCTCGCTCTTCGGAAAAATTTTGAGATATGGAGGTCAAACCCGACAGGGGACCATCACATAAGGCCGAAACGTTTGAGACTCCTTTTAGTCGCCTCTTACGACAGGCAGGAATACCGCGGGCCTATTCTAACCCCCGAACCCGCAGGGGGGAAGAATGAGATTTTCACTCTGCAGCGGAGTGTGCGCTGATATGAAACTTCCTGGCAGATTAAAACTGTGTGCCCGACCGAGACTCGAACTCGGGACCCTTGCCTTTCGCGGGCAAGTGCTCTACCAACTGAGCCACCGAAGCACCACTAGGGGTTAGATAGAGATACTGCCTACAGGTAAATTTAAGAGACCTTTGGAGAAAAGAGAACCATTTGTATGAATATGAAGAGCTCAGATGGAAACCCAGTTCTAAGCAAAGAAGGGAAAGCAGAAAGGTTCAAATGGTTCAAATGGCTCTGAGCACTATGGGACTTAACTTCTGAGGTCATCAGTCCCCTAGAACTTAGAACTACTTAACCTAACTAACGTAAGGACATCACACACAACCATGCCCGAGGCAGGATTCGAACCTGCGACCATAGCGGTCGCGCGGTTCCAGACTGTAGCGCCTAGAACCGCTCGACCACCCCGGCCGGCAAAGTAGAAAGGAGTATATAGAGGCGATGTTCTTGAGGACAATGTTATGGAAATGGAAGAGGATGTAGATGAAGATGAAAAGGGAGATATGATACTGCGTGAAGAGTTTGACAGAGCACTGAGAGACCTAAGTTGAAACAAGGGCCCAGGAGTAGACAACATTCCATTAGAACTACTGATAGCCTTGGGAGAGCCAGCCCCGACAAAACTCTACCATCTGGTGAGCAGTATGTATGAGATAGGCGAAATACCCTCAAGACTTTAAGAAGAATGGAATAATTCCAATCCCAAAGAAAGCAGGTGTTGACAGATGTGAAAATTACCGAACTAACAGGTTAATAAGTCATGGCTTCAAAATTCTAACACGAATTCTTTAGAGACAAAAGGAAAAACTGTTAGAAGCCGACCTCGGGGAAGATCAGTTTGGATTCCGTAGAAATATTGGAACACGTGAGGCAATACTGTCCTTACAACTTATTTTAGAAGAAAGATTAAGGAAAGGCAAACCTACGTTTCTAGCATTTGTAGACTTAGAGAAAGCTTTTGACAATGTTGACTGGAATACTCTTTTTCAAATTCTAAAGGTGGCAGGGGTAAAATACAGGCAGCGAAAGGCTATTTACAATTTGTACAGAAACCAGATGGCAGTAATAAGAGTCGAGGGGCATGAAAGGAAAGCAATGGTTGGGAAGGGAGTGAGATAGGTTTGCAGCCTATCCCTGATGTTATTCAATCTATATATTGAGCAAGCAGTAAAGGAAACAATAGAAAAATTTGGAGTAGGAATTAAAATCCATGGAGAAGAAATAAAAACCTTGACGTTCGCCGATGACATTGCAATTCTGCCAGACACAGAGAAGGATCTGGAAGAGCAGCTGAACGGAATGGGCAGTGTCTTGAAAGAAAGATATAAGATGAACACCAACAAAAGCAAAGCGAGGATAATGGAATGTAGTCGAATTAAGCCGGGTGATGCTGAGGGAATTAGATTAGGACTAACAACGGTCAGCATCACACTGACTGTTGTTAGTCGAGCAGCGATCATGTACCAAATAGTTTTATCTTGTGACTTCGGTTTTACATATCTGATGGAATAGAATGACCACGAGAGCAGTTGTTTTTTATTTTTGTGACAATCATTTTATATCAGCTGGTCTGCCTCATGTATCGTTATATCCAAATGGTTTATAAATGTTAAGCTACATTCAGATTCGGTGATGGCACCTTTAGTGTGTTGAAACGTTATCCAGTTAACAGCATTTAAGCAATCTTGGCTTTTGAGTTATTTCTATAAAAATACTAAATACTAGCACAAATTCTTTACAGACGAATGGAAAATCTAGTAGAAGCCGACCTCGGGGAAGATCAGTTTGGATTTCGTAGAAATACTGGAACACGTGAGGCAATACTGACCATACGACTTATCTTAGAAGAAAGATTAAGGAAAGGCAAACCTACGTTTCTAGCATTTGTAGACTTAGAGAAAGCTTTTGACAATGTTGACTGGAATACTCTCTTTAAAATTCTAAAGGTGGCAGGGGTAAAATACAGAGAGCGAAAGGCTATTTACAGTTTGTACAGAAACCTGATGGCAGTTATAAGAGTCGAGGGGCATGAAAGCGAAGCAGTGGTTGGGAAGGGAGTGAGACAGGGTTGTAGCCTCTCCCCGATGTTATTCAATCTGTATATTGAGCAAGCAGTAAAGGAAACAAAAGAAAACTTCGGAGTAGGTATTAAAATCCATGGAGAAGAAATAAAACTTTGAGGTTCGCCGATGACATTGTAATTCTGTCAGAGACAGCAAAGGACTTGGAAGAGCAGTTGAATGGAATGGACAGTGTCTTGAGAGGAGTATATAAGATGAACATCAACAAAAGCAAAACGAGGATAATGGAATGTGGTAGCATTAAGTCGGGTGATGCTGAGGGAATTAGATTAGGAAATGAGACACTTAAAGTAGTAAAGGAGTTTTGCTATTTGGGGAGCAAAATAACTGATGATGGTCGAAGTAGAGAGGATATAAAATGTAGACTGGCAATGGCAAGGAATGTGTTTCTGAAGAAGAGAAATTTGTTAACATCGAGTATAGATTTAAGTGTCAGGAAGTCTTTTCTGAAAGTATTTGTATGGAGTGTAGCCATGTATGGAAGTGAAACATGGACGATAAATACACTCCTGGAAATTGAAATAAGAACACCGTGAATTCATTGTCCCAGGAAGGGGAAACTTTATTGACACATTCCTGGGATCAGATACATCACATGATCACACTGACAGAACCACAGGCACATAGACACAGGCAACAGAGCATGCACAATGTCGGCACTAGTACAGTGTATATCCACCTTTCGCAGCAATGCAGGCTGCTATTCTCCCATGGTGACGATCGTAGAGATGCTGGATGTAGTCCTGTGGAACGGCTTGCCATGCCATTTCCACCTGGGGCCTCAGTTGGACCAGCGTTCATGCTGGACGTGCAGACCGCATGAGACGACGCTTCATCCAGTCCCAAACATGCTCAATGGGGGACAGATCCGGAGATCTTGCTGGCCAGGGTAGTTGACTTACACCTTCTAGAGCACGTTGGGTGGCACGGGATACATGCGGACGTGCATTGTCCTGTTGGAACAGCAAGTTCCCTTGCCGGTCTAGGAATGGTAGAACGATGGGTTCGATGACGGTTTGGATGTACCGTGCACTATTCAGTGTCCCCTCGACGATCACCAGTGGTGTACGGCCAGTGTAGGAGATCGCTTCCCACACCATGATGCCGGGTGTTGGCCCTGTGTGCCTCGGTCGTATGCAGTCCTGATTGTGGCGCTTACCTGCACGGCGCCAAACTCGCATACGACCATCATTGGCACCAAGGCAGAAGCGACTCTCATCGCTGAAGACGACACGTCTCCATTCGTCCCTCCATTCACGCCTGTCGCGACACCACTGGAGGCGGGCTGCACGATGTTGGGGCGTGAGCGGAAGACGGCCTAACGGTGTGCGGGACCGTAGCCCAGCTTCATGGAGACGGTTGCGAATGGTCCTCGCCGATACCTCAGGAGCAACAGTGTCCCTAATTTGCTGGGAAGTGGCGGTGCGGTCCCCTACGGCACTGCGTAGGATCCTACGGTCTTGGCGTGCATCCGTGCGTCGCTGCGGTCCGGTCCCAGGTCGACGGGCACGTGCACCTTCCGCCGACCACTGGCGACAACATCGATGTACTGTGGAGACCTCACGCCCCACGTGTTGAGCAATTCGGCGGTACGTCCACCCGGCCTCCCGCATGCCCACTATACGCCCTCGCTCAAAGTCCGTCAACTGCACATACGGTTCACGTCCACGCTGTCGCGGCATGCTACCAGTGTTAAAGACTGCGATGGAGCTCCGTATGCCACGGCAAACTGGCTGACACTGACGGCGGCGGTGCACAAATGCTGCGCAGCTAGCGCCATTCGACGGCCAACACCGCGGTTCCTGGTGTGTCCGTTGTGCCGTGCGTGTGATCATTGCTTGTACAGCCCTCTCGCAGTGTCTGGAGCAAGTATGGTGGGTCTGACACACCGGTGTCAATGTGTTCTTCTTTCCATTTCCAGGAGTGTTGTTTGGACAAGAAGAGAATAGAAGCTTTCGAAATGTAGTGCTACAGAAGAATGCTGAAGATTAGATGGGTAGATCACATAACTAATGAGGAAGTATTGAATAGGATTGGGGAGAAGAGAAGTTTGTGGCACAACTTGACCAGAAGAAAGGATTGGTTGGTAGGACATGTTCTGAGGCATCAAGGGATCACCAATTTAGTATTGGAGGGCAGCGTGGAGGGTAAAAATCGTAGAGGGAGGCCAAGAGATGAATACACTAAGCAGATTCAGAAGGATGTAGGTTGCAGTAGGTACTGGGAGATGAAGAACCTTGCACAGGATAGAGTAGCATGGAGAGCTGCATCAAACCAGTCTCAGGACTTAAGACCACAACAACAACAAGTATAAAAATATTTTTTTCTTTTGACTTTTTATTAACAAACTTTTCATTGGTTTGATAGAAATACAGTCTTCCTGTGCTTTTGGCTGCCCTATTTCGCTTTTAACTATATCCCAAACTGTTTTAGTTTTATTATCAGAGGTGCTAATAGCAGACATAATGCATATACTTCTGGACTTTTTAATAACTTTTCTTGATACAGTGCAGTAGTTTTTATAATGTTTGATTGTTTCTGTATCATTACTCCTTATAGCTACAACATACGTTTTTCTCTTCTGTTTACAAGATATTTTTATTCCTTTAGTAAACCATGACTTTTTAGATGGCTTCTTACAATTAAGTTTCACTGTTTTGTTAGGGCAGCTGTTTTCAAATGTACTCACAAAGGTACACTGTAACTAGCTGTGGGCCATGATCAGACAGACTTTTCTTAACAGGAAAAGTTATTATTTTATTACATTTATCTCGGTCTATAAAAACATTATCTATCAGTGTGTCGCTTTCCTGTATCACTGAAGTAGGAAAATCAATAGCTGATGTGTAATTGAAAGAGCGAAGTAATACTTTAAGGTCATATTTTCTATCAGATTCTTTCAGAAAATCAACACTGAAATCCATATAAACAATAATTTCTCCCCCTTGTCTGACAGATACCACAACAAAGAATCCTTTTTTTTTTTCAAAAGTAGCTGAAAATTTCCCAGTGGGGATCTACACACAGCTACAGTTATAAAATGACCATTATTTAGTTTAAGCTCACATGCACACAAATCTTCTAAGCAAACAAGAAGCTCAGCTACTTTTTATTAATCCTATTTATATTCTGATGCAATGTACTAAACATTATTTTATGAGAATCTAGAACAAACTCAACCTGCTGGAAGCCCTAGAAATTAACAAACATCTTGCTCACAGACCAGATCTCATCCTAAATGACCCAACACAGCTCAACACTTCCCCTCTCCTAAACTTCATATAATTATCTCTGTTGTTCATTACTCCCCACACTCTCTCTTCCTACATATTACCGTTTTCCTGTATTCATTAAGTTGTTTAGTTATGTTGAAGTTGTCTTTGTATACCATATAGACTGTAGTTTCAATAGTTAAGGCTTTCTTTTAACTGGTACTTGTATTAGTGTCCATGTTTAACACCCCTTGTAGTTGTCTCATCAAATACTGTTCATATTTTACTTTGCTCATTTATTTAATGAAAACTGTTACACAGCCACTGCTTTGATTATAATGTTAATGTTAAAATGCAGTACCACCACACTCTCTAACTGTAGGTGCCCTGAAACACCTCCATTTTCATGCATTTATTTATTTCTGTTTATCTTACTGATATTGCTTAAGTTCCTTACATATTCTGTAGTTACACTGATAATTGTCTCTTCTGTTAATTGGTTTGTGTACCACTCTCCATGTTTCATACATCTTGATGTAGTCTTGTCTAGTACTAATTTTATTTTATTTTATTAGTTTTGTTTATTAATAGAAACTGTTATGTAGGCATGCTATTCCTATTTTGTGCTAAAGGTTTTCCTGTCTACTGCATTGTTCTTTATGTACTGTCAACGAGTTATAACTCGTTGATGTTTCTACTTCAGTCTAGATGTGTTGCTTCTCTTCCAATGTTGTTTTCAAACATTTTAACTTCTTTGGTGATAATACTCAGTAAATGTCTGACGATGGCCTTGTAAGCCGAAAACCAGTTAACAATAAAACTAACATTGTAGAACAAAAGCAAACTGGTGCTTTTCATTTATTAATCTTGTGATAGCCTATTTTAACAACTGTGGTACCTGGCTATCTGAGCATCTCATTAACCTTAATTTCATTCAATCTTGAATCATTGGACACTGATCTTAGCTTAAAAAAGAGGTACTCCCTATCCCTTAAACATTCTCTGCAGTACCATGGAAGAGACTCATTTACTTCCCCAATTCCCATGCCACTACGCACCGCTCCCCCCAATGTAACCATCTGTGAGAACAGCTGCATAGAGCCCCAGAACTAACACTCCTATCGTAGCTCAAACACACTCTCTCTCGGTTGTTTACATTATTTTTACAAAATTTATCTAGACAATAACAATAATACTCCCTTAACTACAGATCACAAGAGTCACTAATGTGGAACACTAATATATGAGTATACTGTTAATATAGCAATGTAATGCGCTTAAAATAACGTTAAAACTCAAAACTTCTATACCCGAAAAAATAGTCCTAAGATCACGTATGGGCGATATGGGCTGTACACGTTTCGAAAGGAAATAAAAGATAGAACTCAAAACGTTAAATTCCACGAGTAGATACTGTACTAATAAATACATGTGTAACGAGGACAACCTAAATTCTTCACTTAATACTTACGCAAAAGTCTTAAATTTGTATGTAAGGCTATGTCTAAATTACACGGAAACTGCCGCTCAGTTATGTTTTTTTTTAATACTTTGAAAGGAGTGAAACTTTTAATAGATAATATGAAATAGGTTGTAATTAACTTAATTGACAGTTATTATAGGATCAATTATTTACTTTCACGAGCTCAATATTCAAGTGTGAGCAGTCTACGCCAGGGCTGACTACAACGTACATAGAACATGAACAAAGATACCACAGATAACCATTGATATTTCATTATTAAACAAACTTCGTTAAATGTGCATTTAAAAATTATTAATAAATAATCTTAAAAATGTCAAAAATGGTGCTGTCTTGAAGATGTACTTTTGCATTTGCTGCAGTTCAGCCTCCTCTCGTTCCTCTTTCGATGGGTAAGTTACAGGCCTAATGCGAAAATGGGAAGTGAAGTTAGGTGAACTGTGGCACAGTACAGCGTAATTTCTTGTAAAACGGATGTACTTGGCTAGCTTGTCACCCCTGTGAGCATCGATAATAGGTTTTGTGCGGAATTTCACTGGAATATTCGCGCAAACAAAGTTGGCCCTCGGCGAGGTGTCAGATGGCAGCGGTTGGAAATGGGGAGTGCGAGAATACATAGCTTCTGTCATACTCACAAATTTCTTCTGTGCCGGCTTCTTTCCACATGGTGACTCATTTGATTTGTACAGTTTAATGAACGTTACCGTCTCCATTTATTAGGGCGTTTTCTGCTTGGTGAACACAAACAATTATGCCTTTGCCTTCCTGAAGAATCAGGCTTTAGTGACTGAGACCCATTAGGTGACTGCACATCATCGATGACGATGGCACTCATTTCATCACAGAGCAGTTTTGGTGAACTGGAGATGTCCTACAGCACTCCTTCACCTTCAAAACATTCCGTTCCACCATCACTCATATCACTCCTGTTTTTTAAAACAACATGACAATAATAAATGCTTCTCTTGCGTTGGTTTATGTAGTTTTACGCCAGTTCCAATATAATTGCGGCACATGCCTTCTTTGTTTTTCGACGTCGGGTTGCCAACTGATAAACGGTGGTTTGGCAACTGTCAACTAATAACGGGCAACAGGTGCGAACTGAAGACAGGTTCAGCCAATCAGCTGTTCTTGTTTGTACACGTTCCCGTGTTGTTATGCTTGCTGGTGGAAGTGAGTGTCATGCTTGATTAGATAACGCATAATGACGTCTTACTGAAGTTCGTTTTTGCAGTAGGGCAAAGTGTTTAGGCCTTTGGATGCAAGAAAAATGACTGACACCGAAGAAATAGATGGAAATACTATTTTGGCAGAAGCCTTGAGAGACCAGGTTAGAATAAACGTCTCCAATGTATAGGTGAAAGACTTGTGTGATGTCTGGAAACATAACGTAATAACAATAATCATATTTCATTGCGTCTATGGTTACGTATAGTTGCTAACACTTGTATTATGAATAAATGTAAGTCGCCTTGAAAACAACGTAAAGCAGACAGTACGTAGAAAGTACTGAATACATCGCGTTTTTTCGACGTGACATGTTTTCAAACTATATTTCGCCTGAATATGAACTGCATCCAAGGACAAATCGACAATCCTTAAGGCAGCGTAAATATAATTAAAATTACATTGACTAGTATTCAGCAAAACAAATTAACCCTAGAACCTTAAAGAGGGGGGAGGGATATTACATTGCTACAGAACGAGCTGAAAATTTTGTACTCCACGCTTGATTCAAAGAAAATCATAATTTATAGGTTATGCATTAGTCAATTACAGTTATTAGATCTCCAATGGCATGTTACATACCAAATTAAGTACAAAATGGCCTGTTTTATACCCTCCTGCAATCATAGATTTTACAAGGGTTTAGTAAACAAGGGTTTATATTGAAGTAGTTCCCATATTGTACCTAGGACCACAGTTAACACTGTACCTCGAAGTGACCACCTGTCAGCTTTTTCCACATTCTGTTTAACTGAGTTTATCGTCAAAAGTGCACACTTTTTGAGTCTCTGTTCGTATTGCAAGATACATAAATTTTCTTATAACTTATTCAACAACCTCCAGTATTCTGTTATAGAAAGTAATAGACAGCATTATTCTACCATTTTTTAATGCTTGAAGTTGATGTCCCTTGTTATGATAACTTGATTTAACTGTCAAACTATTACTGGAGAAATATTGGTTTCTCCTTTAATTTATTTACAATATAACGTGGTATTGCACCCAGAAAACGTTTAACTGACTCTGGTTGCAGAAGCCTAAACAATTATATTAGTGTTAATTATCTGTTATTTTTCCGTTTTAAAATCTTGACTTCATTTATGTTTACTTTTATGTCTGTTATGAATTCCACAGTGATGGGATATAAATCCCCACTTGCACAGGGTTAACGTATAAATAAATAATCATTGGTGCATTCTAAATTCTAATCATGCTATTTTTGTTACATTGTGGATTTATATCCTTGCTTTTGTAAGAGACTGTTCCGTGTGCCAGTTGTGTGATGGTATTTTTTGGATTACATTATGGATCTTCCCTTTGTAAGAACTAATGTGTGTTGTGCTTCTTGTAGACTATAGTGTAGTTGTAACATACGGTTTTTGTTTCCTTTACTGCCTTTTTTTCATTTAAACATGAAATATTTGGTTTTTGCAAGTTTATTTTAATGTGTATAAGTTATTTTGCTTTTTTGATTTGTTCACTCATTGAGTTCTTCAGAAGAATTATCAACTAACTTCTGCCAAGGAAACAGGCCTTAAGTCAATCAATCAATACAGTATTGCAGCTAGCAAAAATTGGCCATGAAATCATGCAACAGTCATTCCATTGGCTTGAGGCAATGTTTTATGCTTGAGAGAAATGTCTTCCAGCAAAGCAAACTTTACTGGGTGTTGTATGGTTCTGTGCAAGATTCAAGTGGTGGTCAGTTTTTTCCTCCATGTCTGTGTACCAATCCCTGTATTCCTTTGACATTTTTCATTATTAATATTTCCTTTTCCTCTATATTTTTTGTTCTGGTGTAACTCATTTGCTTTTTGCCGTGATTTGTGCATTCATTTGCAACTTTTGTTTTCGTAAGTTAAGTTTAGTAGAAAGGCCCTGGTAGAATGTAAATAATTAGCTCATTGTTACTTCTGATGACTATCCCACCACATCATGTGATGCTCCTCATGTAGGCTTTCGAGTTTGTTTATCCCATCTAGTGCTTACATCCTTAACTCCTCAATTTCGCCCCCCTCCCCAGGGGTATCACAGTTATTTTGTGGGTTTGTATGTGGCGCACACAGGGCCCCGAGCTATTGCAGCCCTTTATTTCTTAACTGACTGCATTTCCCCTTCACCGTGCCCCCCTCCCCCCTCCCGTCCTCGCTCCTTCCCTGCTGACCCCTCCTTCCTCTCTCTCGGTGTTCTGATTTATGTCAACCTGGCTTTTGACCTATTTCCCTGTATTGCTTTCAATTTTGTTCCTTCTGTCTGTTCTATTTCATTCTTTTTTGGCATTTAAGTCCCTGCTTGAGGTTTGACCTCCACTCCCAAATTTTCTGTTCTTAGCGCGAGCTATTTCAGGAAGAACTTGCTCCCTGATGTCTACAGTGTGGATTCCTCATCCCCCTTCCTGCCCTGCTCGAGCCCTACCCCCCACCCTCACTCTGCTAGGTCATCAGCACTTGAAGCCATTCTGTGTGGTGGGCTGTTATGTACCTGTCTGGGTGAGCCTGATGACAAAACAGGGATCACAATACTGATACCCAAGCCGTTCCCTCCCAGTGTATGCCAAGAAGTGGTTGCTTGTCTTCCTGGAGCATCGGAAATCCTGAAAACGTTCACCATACCATGTGACCCTTGCTGTGGTTGGGTGGCGCTCATGGGGAGAGCCCCTGGTCGGAGTATGTTATATCAGAGCAGATGCTTGGAGCATGAAGTATATCAAGCTGCAAAACTTTGGCTGTTCTCAAACAGCCTCTCTTCAAATGGTAAAGGATCATTGAATGCTGCTTCATATGACCCGGCAGCCTTCCCTTCCCTGGCTACATCGTGGGAGGTGAGCCTAGTTCCCTGTCTTAGGATGAAATAGTTTCCCTGTTACCTTGTCTGCACTAGGACAGACAGGGACACATTCACCACCACAAAGCTATTGGTTTCTGTGGAGAATATCGAGGAAAAGTTTGGTGAAGTGGAGTGTCTCAGTAAGATGTGTTCGGGCTCCCTGCTGGGCAAAGCTGCTTCTGCTGCCCAATATGCAGCTCTTCATGCTTGTGATCACCTTGGCAATGCCCAGTGTCTATTGTCCTCACCAGTCTCTGAATATGGTCCAGGAAGTGATTTTTCATAGGGACCTCATCCTGCAAAGTGATGAACTCCAGGCTAATCTGGAATGATGCAGCATTCATTTTGTTAGACGTGCGTAGAAGGTTCGTAAAGACAACAGCACCAATATTGACGCCTTCATTCTGGTTTTTGAGAAAGATACCCTCCCACAGAAGGTCAAGGTTATGTGCTACAGATGTGATGTGAAGCTGTACTCCCACCACCCATGTGAAGCTTTCGGTGCTGGCGTTTTGAGTATATGTCTTCCCGCTATACGGTGGACCCTCTGTGTGGTGACTGTAGACATCCACTCCATGAGGGAAGCCCCTGTGTACCGCCACCTGCGTTTATTAATTGTCATGACCGCCACCCTCCTTGCTTGCCAGACTGCCCAGCTTACAAGAGAGAAAATAAGATCGAAGAGTACAAGTCCGTGGATTGTCTATCTTATGCTGAGGCTCGCCAAATATGTGACAGACTACACCCAGCGTCACTTTCTTCAACTTTTGCCTCTAGTCCCAGGACAAGACCTCCCCCCCCCCCCATCCCCCACCCCTCAGTGCCCCCCCCCCCCCCCCCCAGAGGTGCCATCCCCCCCTCGCAACCTGATTCTGACATCTTATTTATGAATGTCACCCAATTCTTGTTGGTGATGACCACTGACTGACATGATGGTGCTTTGGCTTCTTTATGTCTAACCTGGACTCTCACCACACGATAATCCAGTGGAATTGCAACTGGTATTATCGTCACCTACTGGAAATACAACACCTTGTTTCCTCCTATTCTGCAGTCTTTGTTGCTCTTCAAGAAATGCACTTACACAATGACCACTCTCCAATGGGCATTCTGTCAGAACCGTTACGGCTCCAGGATGACACCTGGAGGGGTCTGCACTTTGGTTCTTGCCGATGTCATTTGTGACTGGATCCCCCTTCATACCAACCTGGAAGCAATAATGATTAGAGTACAAATGATTCTGGCAATAATCACTTGCAATGTCTCCCTCCATCCAGGCTACTTCCTTATGTTGAACTGTTTACCATAATACAGTGACTCCCACCCCATATCTCCTCCTCAGGGACTTCAGTGTGTGCCACCCACTGTGAGGGAATGCCACTGCGACAGGTAGGGTCTTCTAATTGAGCAACTTATTACAGACTCTGATTTGTGTCTCCTCAATGACTACCCACTTCAGTGCTGCTCGTGGCACCTTTACTGCTATCAATGTCACGATCTGCTATTGTGGCTTTCCTGCGTTAGTCACCCCATGATGATCTTTGGCAGTGACCACTTCCGGTGATTATATCGGTTCCCTGCTACCACCAGGCAGACAGCCCCCTACGTTGGGCATTCTGCTGGGCCAATTGGCCTTTATGTATGTCTGCTGTGCACTTCGATGCCTCTCTCTTGAATTGCATTGATGCAGTCATGCAGGGTATCTCTGCCACTATTCTTCATGCTGCTGGCACTGCTGTCCCCTATCCACAGGTTCCCCTCATCGCTGACCGCTACCATGGTGGACCAAGAACGTAGCAGTCACTGTCCAGAGTATTGCAGAAATATAAGCGACACCATTTACAGACCAAACCCTTTGGTTTCAAGCGTCTCCGTGCTCCTGCTCCTGCTCCTGATTACCATGACAAAAGTACTTTGTAAACTGCTTGAGAGGATGGTTAGCTTCCTATTATGTTGGGACTCGAATCTTGTGACCTTTTGTCCTTGTATCAGTGTGGTTTCTGGGAAGGATGATCTGCAACTGACCATTTACTTAGTTTGGAAACAGCAATCCGACAAGCTTCTACTAACCGCTGGCACCTTGTTGTGGTCTTATTTGACCTACATAAGGCATATGACATGGCTTGGTGCCATCAGATTTTATTTACCCTCCACGACTGGGTCTTTCACGGCCCTCTTACAATTTTAATCCGTGGGTTTTTATCCCAACGGCTCTTCTGGGTTTGAGTTGGCACTTCACTCAGCACCCCTCGGATTCAGGAGAAAGGTACCCCATAGGGTTCCATGTTAAGTGTCACACTCTTCCTCATAGCCATAAATGTGCTTGTAACCTCTTCTGGGCCTCTGGCTACCCCGGTGTTGTATGTTGACGATTTTTGCGTCTGGTGCAGCTCCCCTTCAGTAGCATCTGCTGAGTGCCAGCTCTGAGGCGCTATCCAATGGGCCTCTGCATGGGCTGTCTCCCATGGCTTTCAGTTCTGCATGGGCTGTCTCCCATGGCTTTCAGTTATCTCCCTCCAAAACACAGGTTATTCATTTTTGTCATCAACCCACAGTATGCACTGATTCAGAACTTTATTTAGCTGACCAGCTCCTAGATGTTGTCTTGGGCCTTATTTTTGATAAAAAGTTGACCTGGCTGTCCCTTATTTGCCACCTGAAGGCTACGTTCATGTGGAAGCTTAATGCTCTCCACCTCCCTTATGTTAGTCAGGTTTTGCCACAAATATATTTTTCCCAATTCGCTTCAGTACCTCCTGATCAGCTGTTCAGTCAATCCATCCAATATACAGCAGTCTTATGTAACACCAAATTTCAAAAGCTTCTATCCTCTTCCTGTCGAAACCATTCAGTGTCCATGTTTCACTCCTTCGAGGCCATATTTGAGACATACCCTTATAAAAGGCTTCCAGCATATAAACATATATTAGATGTCAACAGATCTCTCTCTTTCAGAAATGCTTTTCCTGCTATTGCCAGTCTACAGTTTATATCCCCCTACTGCAGCCATACTCAATTATATTGCTGTCCAAATAGCAAAACTCATCTATTGCTTTTAGTGTCTCATTTCCTGATTTCATTCTCTCAGCCCCACCTGACTTAATTCCACTTTATTCCATTACCATTGCTTTAATTTTATTAATGTTTGTCTTATAATAAATTTTTAAGGCACTATCCATTCTGTTCAGCTAATTTCCAAGTAATTTGCTCTGTCTGACAGAATTATATGGTCATCAGGAAACCTCAAAGTTTTTATTTCTTCTCCCTGAAACTTAATTTCCTTTCAGAATTTCTTCTTGGTTTCCTTTACTGCTCACTCAGTGAAAAGATTACATAATGTAGAGGATAGGCTACAACCCTGTTATATTCCATTTTCAGACACTGATTCCCATTCATGTCTTTCCAACTCTTATAATTGCAGTCTGGCTCTTGTACAAATTGTAAATAACTTTTTGCTCCCTGTATTTTATCTTTGCTACTTTCAGAATATGGGTAAGTACATTCCAGTCAATGTTGTGAAAAGTTTTTTCTAAATGTACAAAACCTATAAATATAGGTTTGCCATCATTTCTAAGATAAGTTATGAGGTCAGTGTTTCCTTGTATACTCCTACATTTCTTTGGAACTCTAACATATCTTCCTCAAGGTTGGCCATTACCATTCTTCTGTGAATAATTTATGTATTTTACAGCTATGACTTATTAAACTGATCGTTCCATAATATTAACACTTGCCTTCTTTGGAATTGGAATGATTCATTTTTCTTGAAGTGTCATATATCTTGCACCAGGGAGGAAATATTTTTCATCATGTCTGGCTGCCCCAAAAATCAACAGTTCTGAGGGTATGTTGCCTACTCCAGGAGCCCTGCTTTAGTTTAGGCCTTTAAGTCCTCTGTCGAATGCTTAGCATAGTATCATATCACCTATCTTATCTCTAACTTCCTCTTCCCATTCTGTATTATTTTCTTAAAGTCTATTTCCCTTGCATTCTCTGCTTTTGAAAGTCTAAGCCTTGTCTCTGCAGCCACAGCTTTCTCTATTAAGTTATCCTCGTCATCTCCATGTATGAAGAATGTCCCATCTCACTGATCATATTGTTTCAATAGAATTTTCTCAATCATACCCTTATTTTACTCCCTATGATTGCACCATTGAAAATGCTTTGGAGAAGGATATCATATCTAATCAAGTGACCAATGAGTTTTGCTTTCTACTAGCCTATAACTTTCAGTAGTTCTTTCCCTTCCGTATTGCTTCATTTTTTTGCCAGTCCAGCTAGTTCTGGTAATTGTCCTCCAAAGCCACATTTCCGCATCTTCAAAGCAAACTGTTTTTCTCATGTTCAAGTTTCACATCCATATGCCAGAACACTCCAAACAAAGGTCTTTACAAATCTTTTTTTAGTGTGGAATCTGCTGAAGTTATCAGTAGAAGGTTTTTGTTACTTTGGAAGGCTCTTATAGCCAGTGCTATTCTTGTCTTGAGTTTCTTGAAACCTCTATCGTTTTCATCCAAAGTGCTGCTGAGATAGCGAAATACAATAATTTAGAGTTGCATTTTTGTGCCAGTCTTATAAGCACTTCCTTTCTTGCCTTTAACATTGACTTTGTCTTTCTGGTATTTACCTGTGTTTTTGTTATCTCTTGATTTAAGTCCTTAAACATTTTTAGTTTCGTCTCTGAGTCTGCCACTGTTGCAGTGTCATTGACAAAGCTGATGCAGTGAATACAGGAATCATTACATTTGATTCCAGCTGTCATTTATTTAGTTATTGTTATTGTCTCTTCAATGAACATATTAAATGACCAAGGTGATAGAGAATACCCACGTCTTTCTTCGCTTCTGGCTTTTTGCTTCTTTCTTGCTACCAGTAAAATCCAGTTCAATACTTTGACTTTAGTTATACTCAAAATTACTCACCTCTTCTTCCAGCCAAGACCAACTTTGTACATTGCTTGAAATAACTTCCAATCAACCATATCAAATGCCTTTTCTAAGTCAATAAATGCTGTACATGTTTTAATGTTTACTTCTAATCTTATTTCCAAAATCGGCCTATTATCAGAGTTACTTGTTCCTTTCCCAGTCCTGAAGCCATATTGATTATTGGCTAAGTTCCAATCTATTTCCTTTTAACAGTAACAATTTTGATGAATGTGACAGAAAGACTAGTGTTGTATAATAACGGTCCTTTGCATTCTCCCCCCCCCCTCCCCCCTCTCCCAACCCCTGAATAATGGAAGAGTTCTACTTTTAGTAGAGTCAGGTGGTATTATGTCCCGCTCATACATTTAAATACCCCAGTAAACAAGTTATTTTGATGTTGTCAGTACAGTTTTGTAGGAACTTTGCAGAGATGTCATCTATAGCAGTTGATTATCTGTACCTGAAGGAAATGGGTACCAGCAGGAGTGCATACATAATATACAGTACATGGAGTGTGGTAGAAAAATCCTTACTTTATTTTGCTGGGCAGAAATACATTATGGTCTGCACTGGTCAGAGGTTCGACACATACTAAATTGTCACAGATCTTATCATTCCAGTGAATGTTTATTTGGTTAGTCACAGGTTACATATAGTTGCTGTGTCACTATAGAGCTTCTTTTTCCCCCTGTCCCATAGTGTGGAGCATGGGAGAAGGGAAGCTTTGCTAGGAGATGAAGTCTGCAGTTATGCCGGAGATCTCATAGTCTCTGAGGTGGGAAGGAGGCTTGAGGGCATGTCCATATGAGAAGTAGCTGGTATCAGTGCACTGTTGTCGATAGCAGCCTCAGCAGTGGTTGTAGACGGTGGATTTTCCAATGGTGTAGTTCTATTGACAGCTGTAGCTGGGACACCCACATTGTAAACTAGGGCAGTTATGATGAGAGAGCCCTTAGTATTGAGCTGGAACATCAGTTACATTATGTCTGTGTTGGCTGGTATAGGCATGGTGTGGTGATAACATTGCAAAATCATGCTGGCCCCAGATCTCCTATCTTTGCACTGCTCGAGGACGACCATGTTTTCATTGACAAGCGTCACAGATATGTCCTCGGGGAGAAAGTAGGAGAGGTTGAGCTGCAGTGTGAAAGGGGTAGAAGCTGGTTGGTCAGGTGCAAGGCTGGATGGCGGCTGAAGAGATCATTCTGCGATGGACTAAGCTGTCTTCAATCTGTTAACAGAACTATCAGTCATTTGGCCTCAATCATGATGTCAAATGTATTTGTGCCATGAGTAATAACTTTGAGGGCTCTGTATGGTGGATGCAGGGTCACACCCCAGGGTGTGCGAGATTGTGGATGAGATTAAAGATTTGTTTATGAAAAGGTTTTGGGACAACTGGTCAGACCTAGTCGCAGGACACATCGCGCCAAACTGATTTTGTGAAACCGGGGAAGGTATGTTGTTCAAGTTTGCAGCCTCTGGCCAGGTCATGAAAAAGGTTATGGAAGTCTTGATCCACGTCTTGTATCTTAGCGATCCAGTCGTAATTGAGCTGGGCAGAGGAAGAGGTGATGCATGACAAATAGTCTGCAACAGTGTTGGCAGCGCCTTTGATGCAGCGTGCGTTGGTCGTGAACTGTGAAATGAAATTGAGGTATTGAAAACGCCTGTGGGAGGGGTCATCAGACGGGCTGTGTGATGCCCCAGGCAGGGTACGGTGATCTGTGTAAACAGTAAAAGGTCTGCCCTCTATATATTTTCGAGAGTAGCAGATGACCTTGTATAAATAGCAAGTGGCTCACAGTCAAAGTTCGATCACTTACACTGAATGTCTGAAAGTTAATGAGTGAAAAACTGCAGAGGCTTGGGAATGCCAGCTATCTCCTGTTGTAACATGGCACTGATAGTGAGGTCACTTGCGTCCGCTGTTATAGGAAGGTGGGCATTAGGAGACGGATGAGCCAGTGTAGTAGGGTGCAGTAAGTCATCCTTGATTTTATCGAAGTTGGTATACATAGGATGTGCCAACTTGGGGCAGTGTCTTCCCACAGTATTCTTCCCATGCAGAAGTTTGGTCAGAAGGAAGAAGAATCTGAGCTGCATATGAGATGTGTCTCTTGTAGAAGTTTATGATGCCTAAAAATCTGCGTAACTCTTGGTAGATGGAAGAAGGTGTTAAGAGTCTGGTTGGTCTTCTCTGGTGTCAGGCGGATGCCTGAGGTGCCTATGAGGTGGATGACAAATGGCACGTGGGCTTGCCGTAACTGACATTTGTCTTCGTTGATGAGAACCTCACAGGCAGCTAGTCTGTCGAACACTTGTTTTAAGTGAGCCTTGTGTTCTTCCACTGATTGTGGGAATATAAGAATGTCATCTATGTAGGCATAACAAAATGGTAGATTGAACAAAACTTTTTCAATAAAACGTTGCTACGTTTTTAAACTGTAAAACATATACAAAACTCAAAGACTCCTAAAAGTGTAATTATCGCTATCTTTGGTATGTCCTCTTCTGCCTTGGGAATCTGGAGGTACTTCATTTTGCAGTCAAGTATGCTGAATATTTTGGTGCCTGCCAGCATGTGGGCGAATTCCTGTAAGTTAGGGACTGGATAACTGTCTATAATAGCTTGGTAATCGAGCCACTGGTAGTCGCCATGTGGGCACCATCATTTGTTTTTTCTTAAAACAAGCTTTATAGGGGCATCCAGGGGCTATCCAATGGGTGAACGATGCCTGCCTCCATTAGTTTGTTGATGGTGGCCTTCGCCACTCTAAGTTTTTTTTTTTTTTTTTTTTTTTTTTGGGGGGGGGGGGGGGGGGGTAGGTATTGAGGTCTATGTCAGACAGGTGAACTGAGTGTAGTGTTTATACAGTGAACAGTACCATCGCGGACAGCACAAACTGCATGTGGCCTGATCGTTGGGTGCACATCTGTGGCCAGAAACACACCGCGTTCTAGAGCAGGGTCACTGTGTAGAATAATGGGTACACTAATATATCTAAAAACAAAGATGATGTGACTTACCAAACGAAAGCGCTGGCACGTCGATAGACACACAAACATACACACAAAATTCAAGCTTTCGAAACAAACTGTTGCCTCATCAGGAAAGAGGGAAGGAGAGGGAAAGACGAAAGGATGTGGGTTTTAAGGGAGAGGGTAAGGAGTTTGTGTGTCTATCGACGTGCCAGTGCTTTCGTTTGGTAAGTCACATCATCTTTGTTTTTAGATATATTTTTCCCATGAGGAATGTTTCTCTCTATTAATTCATAATGGGTACACTGTCAGAATTGCACACTGAAGTTGGATATAGCGCTCCACCCACCTGTTCAGATACCGTGCAGATAGGCTCTGGTAGTATGTTGGCACCCTCTAAAGAGGCAGACCTGTGGTGTGGCTGTTGCAAACATGGTAGGACAGCAAGTTTGTGCTTGGAAGCATGAAATGATGCAGCAGTGTCAGCAATGCACTGCTAAAGATCCATGATTTTTCATCTCATGATGTCATTTGTGGTGCATGCAAAGAATACCTGGAGATCAGAGAGAAAATTTCGCTGAAGAGTGCTCAGCATTTTAGGTGGTGATTCAGTGGTGGATCTGTGTGTGATGAAGAGGTGGGAGGTGGACAAGAATATTTGGTGAGAACTTTGCCGATAACTCTAATGATTGGCTGCTGACCATTATGACCTAATAACAAACAACACACGAGGTCAGGAGGCAGGTGATAGTGATGCAGAAAATCTGCTCCAAGGACTGGCTCATCTGTCCTGGCGACAAGGAAGTCCATTGCATGCGACACTCTGCCCACAGGTCCAACGTGATTGACGCAGAACTTTATGGAAGCACGATTTTGTGTGACTCGAAAACCAACATGGCATGTATAAAGCTCAGTTGACTGAGATGATGATGATGATGATGATGATGATGGGGATGATGATGATCCATCTTCGTGAGTGGCGTATGAGCAGTCAAAAGTGCACACCACGGCTGACACGAATGTGATGTCAGACATGGGTTGGCACAATGTAGATAGAATATGTTGCAGTGAATGCTGTGAAAATTAATAGGTGCGGAGCATGTAAGCACTGTACACAGAATACAACTGAAAGGTGTGAGATGTGAGGTGTGTGTCGGTGGTTAGGTTGAAAATGGTACACAGTACGGGAGGCGCAGCTGGAATGTGTGTGATGTTACTGTTCAATTCCTGGGACCACTTTTGAGTGGGACGAATGGTGCAGTTATTGCATAATGAGACTTGGGGTTTTTGCCGGTGTAATTTGCTGTCCATTCATTGAAGCAGGATTATTTGACAGAGTCCATTGTTGATGCGTTGGAAACGCGCCGTTAAAAGCATCCGTATAGCATTGTCACTGGAGAATATCACTCGAAAAGTCACTGGAAAGGTTCGGAACTCTGCACTTAGGCACAGTAACCAGAGCAGAGGAAAAACTAGGAGCACATGAGGTATGTGAGGTAATGGGAGAGTTGTGGCGCCCTGGAAATATTCTAAGTTCAGAGTTGGTGTGGCCGTGCAGGCGCCACTCGGCGGGTCGCTTCCTGGCAGCAACCATGTGGTGCCAAACATTAGCTTAGCAAGAAGGGTAGCCCCGGTGCATGGTCCAGCCATGTGGCTGGGAATTCCATGGTGATGCTGTGTCGATGAAGAAGACACACTGGGAGTGCCAAAGATGGTGGACTTTGTGAAACCTTAATTGACATTTCACAGTTCGCATAGAAATTAATGAATCATGATACCTCAAAAAGAAATGTGTACATTACCATTATTTGCACAATGTTTAAAGTTTAGTATCTGACTATAAATTATACAAGTAACACCCAGCAACAAATTTCCAAAATCTAAACGGTTCATCCGATTTTTGTCAATCGACATGTCATTAGAAAGCTATTAGTGTAAACCTAAATAGGTATAAGTTACAGGTGTGTAACTTGAATAGTACATGAGTTATTGGAGGTCAAAGTGGCCAATTACTATAGATCACATCAGGCCATAATTTCTCCACAGTTACACGGAAAAACGGTAGCAGCATGCTTATAAATATATTTATCCATGTATGTCTTTGTTTATATCCTATATATACTATTCGTGAAGAAATTGCTAAAATATTTACTGTGTTTTAGAAAGCACAGAGACATTAGACTACTGGCCTACTTTTGCTTGCTTATTCCTTTGATGTATGTTTATTTAATTTGTTTATGTATGAACCATGGACCTTGCCGTTGGTGGGGAGGCTTGCGTGCCTCAGCGATACAGATGGCTGTACCGTAGGTGCAACCACAATGGAGGGGTATCTGTTGAGAGGCCAGACAAACATGTGGTTCCTGAAGTGGGGCACCAGCCTTTTCAGTAGTTGCAGGGGCAACAGTCTGGATGATTGACTGATCTGGCCCTGTAACACTAACCAAAACAGCCTTGCTGTACTGGTACTGCGAACGGCTGAAAGCAATGGGAAACTACAGCCGTAATTTTTACCGAGGGCACGCAGCTTTACTGTATGGTTAAATGATGATGGCATCCACTTGGCTAAAATATTCCGGAGGTAAAATAGTCCCCCATTCGGATGTCAGGGTGGGGCCTACTCAAGAGGACGTCTTTATCAGGAGAAAGAAAACTGGTATTCTACGGATCATAGCGTGGAATGTCAGATCCCTTAATTGGGCAGGTAGGTTAGAAAATTTAAAAAGGGAAATGGATAGGTTAAAGTTAGATATAGTGGGAATTAGTGAAGTTCAATGGCAGGAGGAACAAGACTTTTGGTCAGGTGAATACAAAATCAAATAGGGGTAATGCAGGAGTAGGTTTAATAACGAATAAAAAAAATAGGAGTGCAGGTAAGCTACTACAAACAGCATAGTGAACGCATTATTGTGGCCAAGATAGACACGAAGCCCACGCCTACTACAGTAGTACAAATTTATGCCAACTAGCTCTGCAGATGACGAAGAAATTGATGAAATGTATGATGAGATAAAAGAAATTATTCAGATAGTGAAGGGAGGCAAAAATTTAATAGTCATACGTGACTGGAATTTGAGAGTAGGAAAAGGGAGAGAAGGAAACATAGTAGGTGAATGTGGTGTCACCGCCAGACACCACACTTGCTAGGTGGTAGCCTTTAAATCGGCCGCGGTCCATTAGTATACGTTGGACCCGCGTGTCGCCACGGTCAGTGATAGCAGACCGAGCGCCACCACACGGCAGGTCTAGAGAGACGTCCTGGCACTCGCCCCAGTTGTACAGCCGACGTTGCTAGCCATGGTTCACTGACAATCACGCTCTCATTTGCCGAGACGATAGTTAGCATAGCCTTCAGCTAAGTCATTTGCTACGACCTAGCAAGGCGCCATCACCAAGTATATTGAAATGGAGATTATATCTGTACCAGAGTGATGTTATACAATTATGGATTAAAGTTAAGTATTCCAGAAGCTACGTACTTTTCTTTATAGCATCCATTACGTATCCTGTTTGAGACCTCACGCCAGCCTGCGTGAGTTTAAGCGCGTGCCTTTCAGCTTCCTCTCATTGTGTCTAGACTGTCTTGTCTAGACACAACAGTGAATATGGATTGGGGGCAAGAAATGAAAGAGGAAGCCGTCTTGTAGAATTTTGCACAAGCATAACTTAATCATAGCTAACACTTGGTTCAAGAATCATAAAAGAAGGTTGTATACATGGAAGAATCCTGGAGATACTAGAAGGTATCAGATAATTATATAATGGTAAGACAGATTTAGGAACAAGGTTTTAAACTGTAAGACCTTTCCAGGGGCAGATGTGGACTCTGACCACAATCTATTGGTTATGAACTGTAGATTAAAGCTGAAGAAACTGCAAAAAGGTGGGAATTTAAGGAGATGGGACCTGGATAAACTGACAGAACCAGACGTTGTAGAGAGCTTCAGGGAGAGCATTAGGGAATGACTGACAAGAATGGGGGAAAGAAATACAGTAGAAGAAGAATGGGTAGCTTTCAGAGATGAAATAGTGAAGGTAGCAGAGGATCAAGTAGGTAAAAAGACGAGGGCTAGTAGAAATCCCTGGGTAACAGAAGAAATATTGAATTTAATTGATGAAAGGAGAAAATATAAAAATGCGGTAAATGAAGCAGGCAAAAAGGAATACATACGTCTGAAAAATGAGATCGACAGGAAGTGCAAAATGGCTAAGCAGGGATGGCTAGAGGACAAATGTAAGGATGTAGAGGCTTATCTCACTAGGGGTAAGATAGATACTGCCTACAGGAAAATTAGAGACCTTTGGAGAAAAGAGAACCACTTGTATGAATATGAAGAGCTCAGATGGAAACCCAGTTCTAAGCAAAGAAGGGAAAGCAGAAAGGTGGAAAGAGTATTTGGAGGGTCTATACAAGGGCGATGTACTTGAGGACAATATTATAGAAATGGAGGAGAATGTAGATGAAGATGAAATGGGAGATATGATACTGCATGAAGAGTTTGACAGAGCACTGAGAAACCTAAGTTGAAACAAGGCCCAAGGAGTAGACAACATTCCATTAGAACTACCGATAGTCTTGAGAGAGCCAGCCCTGACAAAATTCTACCATCTGGTGAGCAAGATATATGAGACAGGTGAAATAACCTCAGACTTCAAGAAGAATGCCAGCCCTGACAAAATTCTACCATCTGTTGAGCAAGATGTATGAGACAGGTGAAATAGCCTCAGACTTCAAGAAGAATACAATAATTCAAATCCCAAAGAAAGCAGGTGTTGACAGATGTGAAAATTACCAAACTATCAGGTTAACAAGTCACGGCTGCAAAATTCTAACACGAAATCTTTACAGATGAAAGGAAAAACTGTTAGAAGCCGACCTCAGGGAAGATCAGTTTGGATTCCATAGAAATATTGGAACACGTGAGGCAAGCAGTAAAGGAAACAAAAGAAAAATTCGGAGTAGGTATTAAAATCCATGGAAAAGAAATAAAAACATTGAGGTTCGCCAATGACATTGTAATTCATTCAGAGACAGCAAAGGACTTGGAAGAACAATTGAACGTAATGGACAGTGTCTTGAAAGGAGGATATAAGATGAACATCAACAAAAGCAAAACGAGGATAATGGAATGTAGTCGAATTAAGTTGGGTGATGCTGAGGGAATTAGATTAGGAAATGAGACACATAAAGTAGTAAAGGAGTTTTGCTATTTGGGGAGCAAAATAACTGATGATAGTCGAAGTAGAGAAGATATAAAATGTAGACTGGCAATGACAAGGAAAGGGTTTCTGAAGAAGAGAAATTTGTTAACATCAAGTATAGATTTATGTGTCAGGAAGTCTTTTCTGAAAGTATTTGTATGGAGTGTAGCCATGTATGGAAGTGAAACATGGACAGTAAATAGTTTGGACAAGAAGAGAATAGAAGCTTTCGAAATGTGGTGCTACAGAAGAATGCTGAAGATTAGATGGGTAGATCACATAACTAATGAAGAAGTATTGAATAGAATTGGGGAGAAGGGGAGTTTGTGGCACAACTTGACAAGAAGAAGGGACCGGTTGGTAGGACATGTTCTGAGGCATCAAGGGATCACAAATTTAGCACTCTTGCACTCATAATTTAAAGTCATTAAGATAGCACCTGCAGATTTTATTTATTGCAGTCTTTCATTTATAAATGTGTATATTACGTCCAAAATTCGCAATTGCTGAGTGATAGGAACCTTCAACCATTTGGTTCATGTGTCCATTCATATTGCATACTGTAGACTGAAAAGTATTTGTCTTGTAATGCGGCAACTACATATCCCAGCCCCTAGACAATGAAACTAGCCAAAACCTTTAATATTTCAACTCATCATATAATTTCATTTCTATTTGAAAGCCCACGGGTAACAGCTGCTGGTTAAACAGGGCACCATTTTTCGTTACTCCACTTGGCTTTGCTTCTTTCTAAATCATGCACTGAAGTTCCTCTAGTCCAGATTGAGCGTTATTTGTAAATTGTCAGATAGAATGTTCGTGTCACACCGTGGCACTGTTTGTGAAACATCCTCGGCACCGCCATTGATACGGTGAGGCGATGTGGTGAACACTGGCAGCATTGTTGAGTGCCTACCCAGCGCAGCAGATTTGCGCAGAATCACGACGTGGTGCGATTGATAGGGTCGCCACTGTAAGAAATGCTGTACCAGCAGGAGTGCATATGTCATATATGGTACATGGACTGTGGTAGACAAATCCTTACTTTATTTTGATGGGCAGAATTACATTGTGGTCTACACCGATCAGAGGTTCAGCACATACTAAACTTTCAGAGATATTGTTATTCAATATACTGCACAGGGCAGTGATGTTTATTTTGTCAGTCAGAGGTGATGTATAGTCGCTATGTCGCCACAAACCTATTTATTGCAAGGGAGAACTCTTTAGTTATAGATGGTCTCTTATTGGTTTTATCAATTAGTTTTTAATTTTCAATAGATACACCTAAACTTCCAGTGCCACTGTACCGGTCTTCAGTATACTCTTTGTGTCCATCACTTACATCCTTTACGTCAAACATCAGCTACCCATTCTCTGTCTATGCTGCAACGGCTTCTTTCTGTTTCCCTTATTTTAAATCATCTACTATTTCTTCACTAATTTTTCCCAGTCACTTTATTTCTCTAAACAACATCTTGTTCTTGCTTTATATTGATCAGCATTCTTTTCTTGTAATCTTTTCCTTTTGTCAGTGAGTTCCAGTAATTCGGGGTCATCCAAGGCTTTCTAAGTTCTAACTTCTTTCTTTGTGTGTGGCTGCACTTGTTATATTTGGGTTAATAGCACCCCAACTGCTTTTTCCCCTGCCTGATTCAGTTGTTGCATGTATAAATCCTTCAGTTTATACACTGTTGGCCATTAAAATTGCTACACCATGAAGAAATGCAGATGATGAACGGGTATTCATTGGACAAATATATTATACTAGAACTGACATGTGATTACATTTTCACGCAGTTTGGGTGCATAGATCCTGAGAAATCAGTACCCAGAACAACCACCTCTGGCCGTAATAACGTCCTTGATACGCCTGGGCATTGAGTCAGAGCTTGGATGGCGTGTACAGGTACAGCTGCCCATGCAGCTTCAACACGATACCACAGTTCCTCAAGAGTAGTGACTTGCGTATTGTGACGAGCCAGTTGCTCGGCCACCATTGACCAGACGTTTTCAGTTGGTGAGAGATCTGAAGAATGTGCTGGCCAGGGCAGCAGTCGAACATTTTCTGTATCCAGAAAGGCCTGTACAGGACCTGCAACATGCGGTTGTGCATTATCCTGCTGAAATGTAGGGTTTTGCAGGGATCGAATGAAGGGTAGAGCCACGGGTTGTAACACATCTGAAATGTAACGTCCACTGTTCAAAGTGCTGTCAACGTGAACAAGAGGTGACCGAGACGTGTAACCAATGGCATCCCATACCATCATGCTGGATGATACGCCAGTATGCCGATGACGAGTACACGCTTCCAATGTGTGTTCACCGCAATGTCGTCAAACACGGATGCGACCATCATGATGCTGTAAACAGATCCTGGATTCATCCGAAAAAATGACGTTTTGCCATTCGTGCTCCCAGGTTCGTCGTTGAGTACACCATCGCAGGCGCTCCTGTCTGTGATGCAGCGTCAAGGGTAACCGCAGCCATGGTCTCTGAGCTGATGGTCCATGCCGCTGCAAACGTCATTGAACTGTTCGTGCAGATGGTTGTTGTCTTGCAAATGTCCCCATCTATTGACTCAGGGATCGAGACGTGGCTGCACAATCCTTTACAGCCATGCAGATAAGATGCCTGTCATCTTGACTGCTAGTGATACCAGGCTGTTGGGATCCAGCACAGCATTCCATATTACCCTCCTGAACCCACCAATTTCATATTCTGCTAACAGTCATTGGATCTCAACCAACACCAGCAGCAATGTAGTGATACGATAAACTGCAATCGCAATAGGCTACAATCCGACCTTTATCAAAGTCGGAAACGTGATGGTATGCATTTCTCCTCCTTACACGAGGCGTCACAACAACATTTCACCAGGCAACGCCGGTCAACTGCTGTTTGTGTATGAGAAATTGGTTCCACACTTTCCTCATGTCAGCACGTTGTAGGTGTTGCCACCGGTGCCAGCCTTGTGTGAATGCTCCGAAAAGCTAATCATTCGCATATCACAGCATCCTCTTCCTGTCGGTTAAATTTCGCAGCTGTAGCACATCATCTTCGTGGTGTAGCAATTTTAATGGCTAGTAGTGTATATTGGCCATTTCTTTGGATATTTCAGCTGCTGCTTCTTAAATTTGATATTTCATTTTGTTGTAACAAGTGTATGGTGACTGCCTGTGTTAGCACCAGGTCAACTGTGACTAGATTGTACATTTACCTGTGCCTTTACTTTACTGTTGTATAATCAACTGTATATTTCAGCTGGTGCTTCTAAAATTGATACTGCACATTTCTGCAATAAGTGTACGGTCACTACCTATGTTAGCTCCAGGCCAACTGTGACTAGATTGTGCGTAGTTTCTCTACCTCTACTATTATATAACCAACTATGCATCCCCCATTGTTAACAGATGTTTTCCATGTGTAGTGTCTCCTCTTTGGGGCTTTATAACATGTTGTTTCTACAACCATCTCAATATTGTTCACAAAATTGTAATTATTTCTCACTTCATGGATTCATTCTTCCCGGTATGAACTTACCAGCACACTTATAGTTCTCTTTGCTACTGACACTGAAATCTCCCATGAGAATAACAGTGTCATTGGTGTTTATCATTCTCATTAATTCTTCTCTGAAGTCACAAAACTTTCTATTTCTTCATTGTTTCTATTTGTGATTGGTAAATATACAGGTAGACTCTGTTACATGCGGATTTCTTTATACCTGGTTTTGCGTATATGTGATTTAAGTTTTAAGTCCAGTGCTGCCCTCTGTTTACAGTATATGGAAGCATAATGTTTTAGCATATCATGTCAGCATGTTTTAGCATATCATGTTTTAGCATATTCTATTGCGTGTGTGGTGACATGAATCATCAGTTAAGGCCAGTAGAGCTATGATGTTGCTCTCCACAGGGTCTGTATTAAAAATGCTGGGTAAGAAGAAGAGAATGTGTGTGACATCCTAACTCTCATTCCAGGGATCTGAGCAACAAAGATTTGATAGTTTTCAGTGAGGTCAGTGATAAAGAAGAAATAGAAGCTGAGGAAGTTCAGCCCGTTAGAAAACTGACGATGAAGAAAATGGCTGAGGCCAATCAAAATGATCATCATTGCTATGTCAGTTTTTGGAGAAAACAATCTTGAAGAAGTAAGTAGTGTGATAGTGAAGAGAGATGTTGAATACACTATTAAAGGTAGCAAAGAGTTATATAATCAATTGGCAAAGAAGCCGACACAGCCGACAAAGAAAAATTTCTTTTGTACTTCAAATGAATGTGGAGTGCCAAGCAAGCTACAAAGGATTTGCATGAAAGGAAATCTGCCATGAAAACTGAACTGACTGTAGCACCAACAGATTCTTCTGATGCAGATGATCCAGAGGCTATTTAGGATGTAACTAGGCTTAATGAAAATGACTTCGTTGTGTTATTATGTGAACAACGTTAAATTTTTAGGTGTATAAATTTTGCATTACTGTGTGTTTCAGAAACTCTGAGAAACTCTGCTATTGTGAATGTAATAGGTGATTAAGTGAGAACCCAACCACATATTTTATGTAGAAAATGACTCTCAGTTTACACGAATTTGGTATGTGTGGCTGTTCTGCAGAACATCACTATTGTGTGTAATGAGATTTACCTGTACTTGAGTTATTGTTATGTCAAATGGGTTAGCATTTAACTTTATCTTTAATATCCTACCACTCACTTGGTAAATATTCATTACATTAAGGATCCACTTCTTAGTTAATGTAATAGATACTTCGTTTATCTAGTATGAATTATTCTTGAAATTTTCTGGTCTGTAGTTGCCATTTTTAGCCCATCTTGTCTCACATAGTCCTATAATATCCAACTGACATTTTGTTATAGTCTTTTTGACTTCATCCAGTTTCCTAAGATTAAACTGTGTTTGCACATTCCATGTGCCAGCGTTAAATTTATCTTTTCCTTCTTTTTGTGGTCTTCCTCCTCCTCCTCCTCCTCTTTGATTATTTTGTGGAATGACGATATGAGAAGTCTCGCCACTCCTCCTGCCAGATCTTGGGATCTGAAACCCATTGTCAGTAAGGACAGATGTATTATTAGATTCTGCCACAGTTGCCACACATGGGCTGTCCAAATGGACCTTTAATGCACTGCTTTTCTTCAGGGATAGTTTTCCATTCAAAAGACAAGAGGTTGTCCTATCTCTGCCCTCCATTTGCCCTCCAAGGAGATAGTTGGAACTTGATTGATGTTAACTCCTCATTCAAGGAGAAATCTGATCCTGCTCTATACTAGCCACCTGAAGCATTGCCTGCTTCTCACCACTAGGAGGTGTAGATCGGGTTTTCCCTTCATTTTCCCCTCAGTATATTCCTTTCACCTTCTAGCTTTCCTTTCTTTGCTTATTTCTGCCTTACCGTCTGAGCTCTTGATATTCATACAGCTAATTCTCTTTTCTCCAAAAATCTCTTTAATTTCTTATATGTAATATCTATTTTCCCCTTGTCATGTGAGCTGCTGCAGTCTAGCATTTGTCCACTAGTCATACCTGTTTATCATTTTGAACTTCTGTCAATCCCATTGTTTAAATGTCTTTTCTCATCTGCCCACTTCTTGCTGCACTTTTACATTTTCTCCTTGTGTCATTTAAATTTAGTATCTCTTGTGTTATCTAAGCATTTTTATTAGTCTTTGTCTTTTTTCCATGTTTGATTCCCTGTTAACTTTACTTTTTCATCTCTTAAAGCTTTTCATTTATCTTCTGATGTATTTCTTTCCTCTGTTTGTCAGTCATTGTCTAATAATCTCTTTGGAACTCTCAACAACCTCTGATTCATTCAGTTTACCATGGTCGTGTCAGCTTTAAATCACATGTTCTTCAGTTTTAATCTGCAGTTCATAACTGATAAATTATGGTAAAGTCTTCATCTGCCCAAGAAAATGTTGCGAAGTTTAAAATCTCATTTCAGAATCTCTGTGACCCCTTCTGGTGTCTCCCAGTCTCTTCTATGCACATAACCTTCATTCATGATTCATAAATAAAGTCTTTGCTACAATTAAGTTATGCTCTATGAAAAATTCTACCAGGTGGCCTTACATCTCATTCCTTTTTCCCTAATCCATGTTATCCTGCTACTTTTCCTTCTCTCCCTTTTCCTGCTATCAAATTCCAGTCCCCCATCACAGTTAAATGTTCGTCTCTCTTAACTGTCTGAATAATTTCTTTCTTTATACATTGTTTCCATCTCTTCATGATCTGCAGAGCTAGTAGTCATATAAATTTGTCCTATTTTGGTGGGTGTTGGCATCATGTGTGCCTTGGCTGTGGTAATTTATTCACTGTGCTGTTCATAGCAGCTTATCCACATCCCTATTTTCTTATTCATCATAAGACCTACTCCTGCATCACCTCTATTCGATTGTGAATTTATAACCTTGTATTCACATGACCAGAAATTATGTTGTTTTTTTTTCTCCCCAGTACATGTCACTAATTCCCACTATATCTAACTTCAGCATTTCCACTTTTCTTTTTATATTTTCTAACCTATGTACTTGATTAAGGTATTTAACATTCCATGGCCCAAACTGTAGAATGCCAGTTACATTTTTCCTGATGACAGCATCCTTCTGTGTAATCCCCCTGTGGAGATCTGAATGAGCGACTATTTTGCCTCTGGAATATTTTACCTAGAGGATCCCATCATCATTAAGCCATGCAGTAGAGCTGCATGTCCTTGGGAAAAGAAAATAGCTATAGGTTCCTCTTGCCTTTATCCACTCATATTACCAACATAGAGTGGGCATGTTGACTAATGTTGGAAGGTCAATCATTCAGGCAGCTACTGAAAAGGCTGCTGCCACTCTTCAAGAAGCACTTCATACATTACTTCCCATTGTATTATATACATTACTTTCCATTATATTAGCGTTTTTTACTGTTCAATCGGCATATGGAGTGTGGGATGGCTAACTGTGTAAACGCCTCGTGTATGTTGTAACTAGTCTATGGAAGTTATATGTGTGATATAATCCAGTTAAAGAGGGACTAACTGAGACAAAAATTTTGTGTAGAATGTTATAGAGATTGCATTGACTTCTGGAGTTTTGTAGAGTTTTTGCAAAATTGCTCAACTCTGTAGTGCTGTGAGAACTATACTTGGGCAGTACGTGTGGACTTTTCTTTGTAAAGGAACGTCTGACAGTGGACTTCAGCATTTAAGATTTTGATTTACTGCTCTGTGTCAATTCTCTTGTCATCAATGGGTGTGTGAACACTAACTTTGATGCCATTGACAGTCTTTACATATGGCCATAATTTATTTGAACCTTGTGTGAGATATTTCTGTAAGATTCTTTTACTATAGTCATTAAAGGCTTCACACACTGTCATTTTGATGGGCAAACACATTTCATTTAGCATCTCTCTTTAGCCCTATGCTTTGTTCAGTCTGTATAGTGAAGCAGTTGGAGTTTCTTTGAAAGTTTCTTTACTCAGACCATGGATCATGGTGAGTCCATTCCATTACAAACTATTCTACTTGGTACAAATCTCCAGTGCTTGGCCTACTGTTCTTCTAAACTTGAGCTGCAGTTCCTCTACATGCACGTGTCCCTGAGATAAGAGTTTAATCATAAAGTCTTCTCCAGTGTAGCAGTATGATTGGGAAACAGATGTACTGGCAAGCTGATGTTTTCTTGGTTATGCTAATGTCTTGAAAATTTATGCCAGACTCAGGTTAGAACCTGGATTTCTTTCTTATTGTGGCCAGTCACATTAATCATTAGGTTGCCTGAGCACACCTCCGACCCCACTCAAACTTTGTCACTGACAGGTCCATCAATGTTTTTCAAACACCACTACTGGAGGTTCTCGCACAGGATATTTGGGAATGTTTGGAAACATCAGTCACAATGAAATTTCAAGTCTGTCCTTGAGGTGCCCTTAGCCTAATGGTTCTATATCTACATCTATACTCTGCAAGCAGAGGCTACCTCTGGTAATACTGTCCTTTTTATTTCCTTTGTTTCAGTCATGAAAGGTGTGCGAGATAAACTTCTGTATAAACTGTAACTTCTGGGGTTGTTTTTTTGTCATGATCTTTTGTGAGGTGTTGGAGGTAGCAGTACATTATGGTGCTCACCTTCCAATGTACAATTTTGGAATATCAACATTTATCAGTAAAGCTCTTACACTTACTAAACAATCCCTGATGAAACCTGCTACTCTTCATTGGATCTCCAGAGTACCTGACTGATGAGCAGTACTCAAGAATAGATCAAATGAGTGTTTTGCAAGCCACTTCTTTCTTGGTTCAATTACATTTCCTTAAGTTTCTACTAATGAATCTCAGCCTGGCATTCAATGTTCCTACTCTTCTCTTTAGCAGTCTTTCTGCTGTAGATGGCCTCAGATGGTTACTTCTAGGTATTTACTACTGTTTCCAGTGATTTTTCACTGATTGTCTAATTTTAACGGTAATGGATCTTTTATGCTTATTTACATGCAACATTTTACATTTTTCTACGTCCAGGTTCAGCTGATAGTCCATGTACCAATCATTGCTGCTCTGCAAGTCATTTGACATTTGTGGTGTTGTAACCTTCCAATAGACAGCAGCATTGCCCACAAAAATCCCCATAGAGCTTCCAACATTATCCACTGTATCCTTTTTAAATGGCAGTCATGCAGTAAATAATGCCCCAGTATATTTTATTTATTTATTTTACTGCTGTTAATGAATGTAGGAAAATGCCCTCTTTGATGCTTCAAATTTGGTATTCTTCTGCATGTCCGCAAAGTTTTGAACAAGTTCAGCAGATATTAGAGCTGTAGTGAAATATCAAAATGGCATCTTTGCAGGACACACATTACAAGCAATGTGCTGTAATTGAAGTCTTGGTTGCAGAAAAAACCCTGAGTTGAACATCATAAACTTCTGTGTGCAGTGTATGTTAATGATGCAGTTGTTAGTAGGACTGTTGGCTGATTGGTAGAGAGAGTTAGTGTTTGGAAATGCAGACTCTGAGCTCTATAATCTGCCATATTTCCAGATGTCCAGTCACAGCTACTCTGCCCTCGGACCTCCGTCTGTTTGGGCTGCTTAAGGATTCTCTTTCTTGGGCGTCTTTTGAAGATGGTGAGAGCATAATTCATGCAGTGAAAACATGGTTACAAGCACAAGATGAATGCTTACCAAATCATAAATCTACTAACACTCAGTAAGCTTGTACTTTGTTCACTAAATGAGAATGTGGAACTGTATCAAATGCCATTTGAAAATGAAGGAACACAATATTAAGCTGGGTGCCTTTGTCTTCTCTCGATTTCAAGGACAAACATCAACTCATCCATTTCATTCATAAATATCCATTGTAGCAGGGCAAACCATCATCCTCCTCCAACTCTGGCCCACAGTGATACCATCCTTACATACCTTGTGGAAGAACCTATGGAAGTGTTATTTAGAAATCATAGATGGCAACATTAGTGTCATGTTTCATGATTTTTTGGCAATGCATTAGGAGTAATAACACTTCCTCATGTGACATTTCAGGTGTGAACCCTACACTCATCTTCAAGCGAAGTCAGCAATTGAGGTCTGAGTGTTCAGGCATGTGTATTGATAAGCTAAAATCAGGTGATTTAAACTTATATTGTCTTGTAAATAGGCACTCTGAGACAATTAGAACTTGGATGCTGATTAGCCTTGAATATGGCTGTAAGGTTCACAGCCGAAGTATCGCAAGAGCAAGTGTTGATGTCACTGATACACGCGCAGTGAATGTTGGGGGATAATATGCCTGTCAGGAACACTTGAAGAACTTCGTAACATCAATTTGAATCATGTTTGGAGGTGTCCGCAGTTAATCTAATGATTGAGGTGACTGTTCACAGAATCAGGAAATCTGGGTTTTGAGTCAGTATTTGTCATAAATCTTCAGTTGTCACTAGACATTTATTACATAGCAGTTTCAGCAAATCACAGTGTTTTATACTGATAATACTTCATGTCATTGATTTTATTCCTATCATTCCATTATTTCCTTGATTATAGCAGTGGCAGGAACTGTAGGTGAAAACATCAGTGCAGTGTTAGTTAGGCCAGGAGGCAAGCTCATATAGCATAATGGTTAAGGTGACTGCTTGCATTAAGCAGGAATTCTGGCTTCAGGAATACATGTTCCACATCCTCTAAGGCCCTCCTTCATGATGGGATTTGCAGAACATGATTTGTGAGTAAATGAATGAGTCTCATCCTGTTTTGATTGTCACTTCATATTCATTAAATTGCAGCTTTGGTGTATTTGAAGGGTCTACACTCATACAAGTGTTGTCTTTTTATGTGTTGCATGAGTTGAAGCATGTTTGCTGCATCTGAAGATGTCGGTCAGTTGTGCTGCCAAAATATTGTGGAATTTTCACATACACATCAGACATCTCGCCCGAGAGCTATATTTACATCGTTGTCTTTTAAGTTTTAAAAACTGGCTGCTATATGTTGCTGCTGAGAAGTAACATTACTGTTGTTTTAAAATTTGGAATTTGTTATTGTTAAAACAATGTGGCTCAAAAACTGGACATCCAGGTTGTTTACAGTATGTGTTTAGAAAAACAGTTTTGCAAAAAAATCAAAATTTCATGTGTTCTGTGATGTTTTATGCTTTTCATGAACTCAACAATACCATCCCCAAGAATCAGCTGCAGATGACTGCTCCTTGTCACCCAGTATAACATGGATTGGAGCAACTGAACCATATCCTTCATCAGTGCTTTATTATCTATCGTGATGACCCGAAATGAGAGTCATTTACCCAGGATCCTTCCCACCCTTTCTAAAGTGGTGTTCTGTCTTCCACACAACCTACACATCATAGTCAGTCTCTATGCCACATGCACTCCCAACTTCTTGTGCCACAGGAATCATGTCATTGTGGAAGCCAAAGGTTCAAGACCTGCCCAACCCACCCACACAGTACTGGCTACTCCAGTCTTGTTGCAGGCTTATCCTGGACTGTCAGAGGCCCGGGCCACCTGTGAAAGCAGCCATGTCATGCACTAACTCTGCTGCAAACACTGCACAGCCTTCTGCAGTGGTATAATTACCAACCAGCTGTCCACCAGGATGAAGGGCCACAGCCAAAGTGTTGCCAAGAGCAAAGCTGACCACCTGTTGGCATGACATGCAGCTGAGCATAGCTTGCTCAATTTAAATGGCTGCTTCACAATCTGGGCCATCTGGATTCTTCTCTGCACCACCAGCTTCTCTGAACTACACAGATGGGAATTGTTCTTGCAACACATCCTTTGCTCCCATAATCCTCCTGGTACCCCAATCTCTGGTAACCCACTGGTTCCACACCTTCCACCTAACAGTTTCTCCTTCCTCCATCTTGACATCTCCTTCCAATTCATGCCCCACGTTACCTTCAGCATGCACCACTCCCCACCAACTGCGCATCATATGCCTAGCCCGTGCACCTGTCACACCTCCCTCCCCCAATTCCTAGCTCGCAAAACAGCTGCCTCTCTGAGCTGCTAGCCAGCCACCTAACCACTCTCCCTGCTTCCCACCACTGTCTTCCTCTACCCAGAAAAAGGATTACTCCAGAAGCTTGCGTGTTTTCCTTTTTTTGTTTTTGCCTGTCAACGACGCAGTGGTTCTGCTTTTCGATGAGTGGTCTCCTTTAATTCAGAAGTATTTACAGTGTACCAGAAGTTTCCACAACAGTTTATTAACCTGTCTCTGGTTTGAATAACACTTAGACGCTTGACACTTGGCGTTCATTGTACGATGATCACTCATTTATAGCGGCTGGCTTTAACAGTGGCAGCTATTGATCTGTGTCAGTTGATGATGTTAGATTGGAACTGATGAACTGCAATTGGTGAGTGTGTGTGATATGGTGGTATGTCTCCATTTATTCGTGACCAGCAGAATGATGTCCATCTGAACTCTATTTTGTGAAAGAGGAACATAGTACCAGGTGTCAGCACCCTCTGTGGTGGCTGATAGAACTACCACCAGGTGGAGCTGACTATTTGAGGGTCTTGCGACAAACAGATAAATTGGTTGCAGTTTGAGTGCCATCTAGGTAGCGACTGATCAGAACTCAGTGTGGTACCATGGCCTGAGTGCCTTGTATGGTGACACCCTCAGGAGATATTGCTGTGAACAATATGATTGCATACGCCACACGGGGGAGGAGGAAGCTTATGAAGTTGACTTCATTAGCTTCATGCTCCCTCACTTGCCGATATCTAAATGTGGGAGGGTGTGCACACATGTTGTTCTTCCTTGCATTTGTATGCAGCTCTGGAGTAAACAACATCCAAAACACTAATGAGGGGGCAGTTGCTGAAACTATTGTACCATGTCCATTTCTGTAGGCTCATCTGTGAAGTGAGGTGTGATGTCTGCATCCATCTGGTCATTGCCATTTGGTTGCAGCTGGGCTCCACAGCCAGAGGAAATGTAGAGGGCAGCTGCTAGCTGCATCTGTTGGTCCTCTGGATGGCTGGCTGCATTGAAGTCAAGAGCCTGAGAAAGACAACAACCTAGAGTTCCGCCAATATGTGCATGAGGGTAGCATGGACTTATTTAGTATTTATAGCAGATTGCTGCACCTCCAAGATTTCTTTCCATACTTAAACATCATAGTGCGTATGGGATCATTTATTTTAAAATACTTTATCTCAACTGGTGTAAGTGCTTGGGCTGTGGATGCATGTGTGCCTGCAAAATTGAATTAAAGTGTAATGTGGTCTCCCTTGTAACTCTGCAACTGGAGATTTTGCTTCACGTGGAGTGGTTCTGTACCGAGAGAAAAAAATCAGTAAATGACTATCTATATTGTACTGCTGAACAAGCTTCTGCCCTATTGGCAACCATGAAAAGAAATCTGCATTCGCTTGTTGAGCTGTGAACCTAAAAAGAACTTCTGTTGTGGAAAGCTGATGGAATGGCCTTAAAAGAGGTTTTTCAAATGCACCAGAAAAATTGCAGAAATGAAATCGTGCAGGAAAAGTGAAGAAAGAATGGATGTAGGAAAAATGTCATGAGGGAAAAATAAAATTAAAACAGGGTGTGACAGAAACTGCTCAGAAATACTCTTCTCTGAATTTCAAAAAGCTTAGTACAAACTGGGAAGGAAGAAATGGCCAGGTATTAATGAATACACGTGGAACTCTTGCAGACATCAGGTCAGAAAGCAAAACAGGAACTATACAAGCCCAGGAATGAAATTTATGTAACTGGGGAGGTTGCATTATATTTTGTAAAGAATGAAATTATTGCACTTCTGAAGAAAGTGAGACTAGATTGATGTGAAAATTACCATATAATCAATCTGTTATAATGTGCAGTAAAAATAAATATCTAAAGTACTTTATCAAAGAAAGGAAAGAGAAGTTGAATGTAAACTAGCAGAAGACCAGTTTGCTTTTAGGAGAGAGAAACAATACTTAGGATAAACAAGGAAACATACATTGCATTCTTAGATTTGGAGAAGACTTTTGGTAATGGAATGGAATAAAATGTTTTCCATTCTTAGGGAGTTTGGTATTAGCTAATGGGATACAAGGGTAATTCACTCTATTTATGTGAAGCAGACTTATGTAATCCTCTCTTATGGAAATAATACAAGAGAAGAAAATGGGTGTCAAGTGTGATATTTAATTTCTATGAGGGTGTGCTGGACCATAATGCATTTGAATTTTTTATGTAAAAACTCATAAAGTTTATTAATTAAAAAATTTAGCTAGCATTAGATTACTTTAAGTGAGCCTGTGCACTCTGCAAATATTTTTCTTATCAGAAAAATGCTGCAGATGTTGTGCTCATCAGAAAAATGCCCTATTTTGCCAAAACCCAGTAGTAGTTAATGTATGCTGAGAAAACTTTTCCAATTGCCAATGTATTATGAACCTAATAAAATTAAAATTCTGCCCATCTGTCTCTTTCACAGCAAAAATACACATGTGGAACAAAATCATTAAATGCACAGTATATAGACAGAATTTCAGATTAGAAAGTACGCTAAAACTAATCAGTATTACCCACAATATTACTCCAGTTAGGTGTCCTCACACATGTCTAAACACACACACACACACACACACACACAAACACACACACACACACACACACACAAAATCTCACTAACTGTTCACACAAGAAGCAATAAATTTCAAAATACTTATCAGAGGCTGTCAATGTCCATAAGTAGCCAACTATATAATTAATAGAGGGAAACATTCCACATGGGAAAAATATATCAAAAAACAAAGATGATGTGACTTACCAAACGAATGGGCTGGCACGTCGATAGACACACAAACAAACACAAACATACACACAAAATACTAGCTTTCGCAACCAACGGTTGCTTCATCAGGAAAGAGGGAAGGAGAGGGAAAGACGAAAGGATTTGGGTTTTAAGGGAGAGGGTAAGGAGTCATTCCAATCCCGGGAGCGGAAAGACTTACCTTAGGGGGAAAAAAGGATGGGTATACACTCGCACACACACACACATATCCATCCACACATATACAGACACAAGCAGACATATACAGAGGCAAAGAGTTTTCGGTCTGCTTGTGTCTGTATATGTGTGGATGGATATGTGTGTGTGTGTGTGCGCGAGTGTATACCCGTCCTTTTTTCCCCCTAAGGTAAGTCTTTCCGCTCCCGAGATTGGAATGACTCCTTACCATCTCCCTTAAAACCCAAATGCTTTCGTCTTTCCCTCTCCTTCCCTCTTTCCTGATGAAGCAACCGTTGGTTGCGAAAGCTAGTATTTTGTGTGTATGTTTGTGTTTGTTTGTGTGTCTATCGACGTGCCAGCGCTTTCGTTTGGTAAGTCACATCATCTTTGTTTTTACAACTATATAATTACGCACATTCCAGAATTAAGTAACTGTACATGAGCCAGAAACATATTTGTCTCTAACACTGCTCACAGTGGTGTTTACCCTCATGTTTATCAGATTTTGTAGCTTCCAGCTCGATAGTATTTTGACACTTGATACCTATAATATGATAAGGACCCATGTACTCATGATTAAACTAATGTATTTCTTCATTGATCTTGCTTGAATGCATATGAGTCTTAATTAACACAAGATCCCCTCTCTCATATTTGATGGGCTGCACCATCTTACCATGGTGCTCCTTTCTCTGCTGAGCATTCTCTCACAGCTGTTATGTGGCTGACTCTCTCTTTTCATCGCACATTCGATCTGCGACTGAAGACGTATTCAAAATTTCCAAAAATATACTTTCAGGCGTGGTTCATGGCGTGGGTTCCTGTAGTCGTGTCCTAGTTCATGAACCACGGGCAACGTATGAGTGGCCAAGTAAGTGGTCCCGACAGTTGGGATACCAGTTACTTTGGAATAAGGCTGGGCATCTCGGACATATTCTGAGTCGTGGTCACCTTTGTGCTCATACGGCAAAGACTACCAAATCCACCGGTTAGTCCCTCAGTCGTTAGGGGTAAAACCCAATGGGACTCGGGGCAAGTAAGGCTAGCAACCTGCTTCCCTGGTACTTTAAATATGATGCTGGCAATAATCAGAGCAAAATGCCTCGGACCTTTGGAGGTGACGGAGTCCCACCTCTAACTGACAAACCAGGGACTCCTAAGATACGACTTGGCAAACAAATGGTAATGAGATGGGGAGCTGTTAATATCAATGGGGGCTACTCTGGGAAGAAGGTAGAGCTGGCAGAGGCTGCAAGTGAGATGGGGCTGGACGTTTTAGCTGTTAGTGACATTCGGGTAAGGGGTGAGAAAGAAGAGGAAGTGGGAGAATACAAGGTCTACCTGTCAGGAGTCAAAGCAGGAATAGCACAATGGGGTGTAGGGCTTTACATCAGGAAAGAAATGGAACCCAGCGTAGTTGCAATAAGGTATGTAAACGAACGACTGATGTGGATAGATTTGACAGTGTCTAGCAAGAAAATTAGGATTGTGTCAGTATATTCGCATTGTGAAGGGACAGATCAAGATAAGATGGATAGTTTTTATGAGGCACTCAGTGATGTAGTTGTTAGAGTAAAGGACAAGGACAGTGTTTTGCTCATGGGTGATTTTAACACCAGGATTGGAAATCGAACAGAAGGGTATGAAAAGGTTATGGGTAAATTTGGAGAGGATATGGAGGCCAACAGGAACGGGAAACAACTCTTGGATTTCTGTGCCAGTATGGGCTTAGTAATCACAAACTCCTTTTTTAAACGTAAGAACATTCACCGGTATACTTGGGAAGGCAGGGGAACCAGATCTGTCATTGACTATATAATAACAGATCAGGAATTCAGGAAGGCTGTGAGGGACACACGTGTATTCAGGGGATTCTTTGATGACACTGATCATTATTTAATCTGCAGTGAAATTGGGATTGTGAGTCCGAAAGTGCAGGAGATCAGGTCCATATGTAGGAGGATAAGAGTGGAGAAACTTCAGGATAAGGAAATCAGGCACAAATACATAACAGCGATCTCAGAAAGGTACCAGTTAGTTGAATGTAGTCAGTTACAGTCATTGGAAAAGGAATGGACAAGGTACAGGGACACAGTACTAGAAGTGGCTAAAGAATGTCTTGGAACAGTAGTGTGTAAAAGTAGGATGAAGCAAACAGCTTGGTGGAATGATACAGTCAAGGCAGCCTGTAAAAGGAAAAAGAAGGCGTATCAAAAATGGCTACATACCAGAACCCAGGTAGATAGAGAAAGTTATGTTGAAGAAAGAAACAAAGCCAAACAGATAATTGCAGCATCGAAGAAGAAATCGTGGGAAGACTTTGGAAACAGGTTGGAGACTATGGGTCAAGCTGCTGGAAAACCATTCTGGAGTATAATTAGCAGTCTTCGAAAGGGAGGTAAGAAGGAAATGACAAGTATTTTGGACAGGTCAGGAAAACTGCTGGTGAATCCTGTGGATGCCTTGGGCAGATGGAGGGAATATTTTGAAGAGTTGCTCAATGTAGGTGAAAATGCGATCAGTAATGTTTCAGATTTCGAGGTAGAATGGGATAGGAATGATGATGGAAATAGGATCACATTTGAGGAAGTGGAAAAAATGGTCAATAGATTGCAGTTCAATAAATCGGCTGGGGTGGATGAAATTAAGTCGGAACTCATCAAATACAGTGGAATGTCAGGTCTTAAATGGCTACACAGGATAATTGAAATGGCCTGGGAGTCGGGACAGGTTCCATCAGACTGGACAAAAGCAGTAATCACACCAATCTTTAAACATGGAAACAGAAAAGATTGTAACAACTACAGAGGTATCTCTTTAATCAGCGTTGTGGGTAAAATCTTCGCAGGTATTGTTGAAAGGAAAGTGCGAGTATTAGTTGAGGACCAATTGGATGAAAATCAGTGTGGGTTTAGGCCTCTTAGAGGTTGTCAGGACCAGATCTTTAGCTTATGGCAAATAATGGAGAAGTGTTATGAGTGGAACAGGGAATTGTATCTATGCTTTATAGATCTAGAAAAGGCTTATGACCGGGTCCCTAGGAGGAAGTTATTGTCTGTTCTACAAGATTATGGAATAGGAGGCAAATTTTTGCAAGCAATTAAAGGTCTTTACATTGATAGTCAGGCAGCAGTTAGAGTTGACAGTAAATTGAGTTCGTGGTTCAGAGTAGTTTCAGGGGGAAGACAAGGCTGCAACCTGTCTCCACTGTTGTTCATATTATTTATGGATCATATGTTGAAAACAATAGACTGGCTGGGTGAGATTAAGATATGTGAACACAAAATAAGCAGTCTTGCATATGCGGATGACTCAGTTGTGATGGCAGATTCGATTGAAAGTTTGCAAAGTAATATTTCAGAGCTAGATCACAAATGTAAGGACTATGGTATGAAGATTAGCATCTCCAAAACGAAAGTAATGTCAGTGGGAAAGAAATATAAACGGATTGAGTGCCAAATAGGAGGACAAAGTTAGAACAGGTGGACGGTTTCAAGTACTTAGGATGCATATTCTCACAGGATGGCAACATAGTGAAAGAACTGGAAGCGAGGTGTAGCAAAGCTAATGCAGTGAGCGCTCAGCTACGATCTACTCTCTTCTGCAAGAAGGAAGTCAGTACCAAGACTAAGTTATCTGTGCACCGTTCAATCTTTCGACCAACTTTGTTGTATGGGAGCGAAAGCTGGGTGGATTCAGGTTACCTTATCAACAAGGTTGAGGTTACGGATATAAAAGTAGCTTGGATGATTGCAGGTACTAGTAGATGGGAACAATGGCAGGAGCGTGTCCACAATGAGGAAATCAAAGAAAAACTGGGAATGAACTTTATAGATGTAGCAGTCAGGGCGAACAGGCTTAGATGGTGGGGTCATGTTACACGCATGGGAGAAGCAAGGTTACCCAAGAGACTCAAGGATTCAGCAGTAGAGGGCAGGAGGAGTCGGGGCAGACCAAGGAGAAGGTACCTGGATTTGGTTAAGAATGATTTTGAAGTAATAGGTTTAACATCAGAAGAGGCACCAATGTTAGCACTGAATAGGGGATCATGGAGGAACTGTATAAGGGGGGCTATGCTCCAGACTGAACGCTGAAAGGCATAATCAGTCTTAGATGATGATGATGATGATGATGATGATGATGATGATACTTTCAGGCAAGTGGTTGAGTGGAATTTTGCATTGTGCAAGTCCTGTCATGGAATGAGCATGCTGTTAAACACTCCCTCAAAGTCCTCTGCATATTCCTTCCACTTACAGTGCTTGTGGTGGCAATACATATCACACATGCAGTTCACTTCCTTCATAGCCCTCACTGCTGGATTGGACGCTGGTCTATATTATGCTATTTAGGTTTGTTCTGTGTTGTTATTCTGTATCATCTTCTTCCACTCTCTGGAAATAAATTGTGGACCTTTGTCAGAATTTTTTTGAACTTGCACTCATTTTTGAAATAATGGTTCTCCAGTTAAACTGACATGACCTTGCTATTTGCTATCTTCAGTGGGTAGAATTTCACAAACTTCGAACACACCTCTAGTGCCCCCGTGAGTTGTGTGAAATTACCACAGGATTTTGGCAGAGGACCAAGTAAATCAATAGTATTGATATCTTTGGTGTCTTCTTTAATTATAGGGTGCGTGGGACCCTGATGTTTAATGGTAGTCATCTTCCCCCTCTGAAATACATCATGCGTGTGTAGGATCCTGTGAGTCCTCTAATCATTCCAAAAAATACAGTCTTTTTCTGAGCTTCTCTAGGCATTTATCTGCACCAAAATGAGTACTACTGAAATGTATGTACCGCAGCAGCTTTTTAGTTGCTTGTTCTGGAACACACAACCTCCAATCTTGTGATGACACATCCACACACCGATACAGAGTTTTTCTCAACTTCTCTTCCCCTGCACAGTGATATTTCACCATAACATTCTTCAGCAGTCAGATCCTCATTTTGCTCTCTTCAAATAATCTTTAGTAACTTCATTACAAATGATTCATACTGAATACCTCTTATCAGATTAATGCTCAGCTCCCATCCTTGCAGACTTTTTACATTGACATCTTAAATATCTGCTGGCACCTCGAAAGTACATCCAATATGATTCTGATGTCATCATTTCATTTTTGTATTGCAAATAATGTGGTTGACCGTTCAATGAGTTTCATCCTTAACATCCTCTGGATTTCCTCCTCCACTGCTTCAAGTTTTTACTATGGAATCACATATAGCTGTACGAAAAATGGTTCATGTTCTCTCACCTGCAGTTTACATTCTGCTGTCTTTATCATCCCTGGATTACTCAAGAAAATTCACTTATGCCTTTTCAGGATCTCTATCAAACTTTCTGTCTCCACCTGGTTCTGTTGCTCTAGGTACTGGAGTTTCTGCTCAACAAGTTCAAAATCTTCTGTTGCCTTCCTATCTCCATTGCTTCTTACATAGTGCACTTAAACAACATAACTCGGTCATTCCTGCCCCTTTCCTAACATTGATTTTTCCTTTAAAGTAGATAACTGTGTCCTTTTCTTCCTTTTGCACTCTTCTAACATGTTTGCCTTCTTCTGTTCCTTTGTGTCGTGCAGTCATAAAGGCTACAACTGAGGGCCTTCAGCTCCAAAAGTCCATATTGATGATGTTTCATTGAATGTTTTGCATGCTGACATTTGTTGATGGCCCAGCATTGAAATCTGCAGCAATTTGCGGAAGGGTTGCACTTCTGTCATGTTGAACAATTGTCTTCAGTCGTCGTTGGTCCTGTTCTTGCAGGCTATTTTTCTGGCCGCAGTGATATTGAAGATTTGATGTTTTACCAGATTCCTGATATTTACGGTATACTCGTGAAATGGTCATAAAGGAAAATCCCCAATTCATCATTACCTCAGAGATGCTGTGTCCCATAGCTTGTGTGCCAACTATAACACCACATTCAAACTAACTTACATCTTGATGACCTTCAGTAACCAACCTAACGGCTGTACCAGACACTTGTCGTCTTATATAGGTGTTTCCAATTGGGTGCTGTATTCTGGCTGTTTACGTATCTCTGTATTTGAATATGCATGCCTATACCAGTTTCTTTGGTACTTCAGTGTATAATCAAATGACACAGGAATATACTTATATGTACATAACAGATTTGGCTCCAGATTAGTACTGTGTTAAAAAATTAGTGTGTGCTACTATTTAGAGATAGGGCAATAGCATTTACATTACTGTACTCACTGATTGACAAATGTCAAGATATAATACCAGTATTATAAGTTGCCTCCATTATACTAAATTGTCACTATTTGCATTTTACTGAAGTTGTCTAAACACGGTCGTCATTGCCAGAGCAATCGCAGCATTATGTAATGTGGCTCATGCGTCACTACCTGCAGATCGTTTGGAGAAACACAGTAATGTAGTTGTTTGTTTTGCTCATACATGCCACTCTCATAGGTGATGTAGAATACAGTAGTAGACTTACTCTTCAACAAAGGTTCTCTGTAGTGCACTCTGTAGTAGTTAAGTGGGATTGCAGTAACTTGAACTCATCATCCACTCTGTGCACACACTGACCTCACACAACAATCTGAAATACTTTCACTATTCATATAAAATTTTACACAGTTTCAATTTAAATAATCCACACCTTATCATCGAGGATCACAAGTCCTGGAAAGCACATCACCATGTAACACACCTGGGAAAATGTAGTGTATGTTTTCTACACAAGTACTCCATAAACACAAGAACAGGAGCTGGATAAGCCCCGTGGATAGTCTACTGGTGGAGGCCGGGGTTCCCCCGCTGCGGATTCGCCGCCATCGTCTGCTCGCCGACTATGCTGTCCATGTACATTGCTCGCCAGGCCATCCCAATCGTCGCCTGCTTTTCCCTGCCTTGGTCCACCACCTGCCCGAACGGCGACCTCGGTCTGGGCTTTCCGTAGCTGTCCGTGTCCAGTCCCTGCTGTCAGAACTGGGGTCATTCCCTCTTCTGCCTCCCTTCCGGGTCCATACACCTACGCCTCCCTGGTGTTTGTCCCGGCCGTCCGTCCATCTGGATTTGGCACAGGGACCTAAGGACTCGGTTCCGCCTGTGGCCCTCCGTCGCCGTTTTCTTGCGCTCCTCGACTCATTTCCGGGCTGTGAGCCTGTCTACACTGATGGTTCCCTGGTTGATGGTCGCACTGCCTACGCTTTTGCTCACGCTGCCCATGTTGAGCAACGCTCCTTGCCGGCTGGCTGCAGTATTTTTACTGCAGAGCTGGTGGCCATCTTGCGAGCTCTTGAGCATATGCGTTCCTGCTCAGATGCGTCCGTCGTCATCTGCAGTGACTCCCTGAGCAGCTTCCAGGCCATCGACCGCTGCTATCCCTCTTCTCCTCTGGTGTCCTCTATTCGGGAGTCTGTTTCCACCATTACCCACTCTGGTCGTTCGGTGGTTTTTGTTTGGACGCCAGGTCACGTTGGCATCCCAGGGAACGAACGTGTTGACAGGCTGGCCAAAGGGGCGATAGACGCCCCAGCTTTGGAGATCGGCCTTACGGCTCGCGACCAGCAGCTGGTGTTGCGCCGTAAGGTACTTGGGATGTGGGCTGCTGAGTGGCGTGGCGTGACAGCCCCGAATAACCTACGGGCTGTCAAGGGGACGACCGATGTGTGGCGTTCCTCCCTGCGAGCTTCTCGCAGGGACTCGGTAGTCCTGTGTCGGTTGCGCATCGGCCATACCTACCTGACGCACGGCCATCTGTTACGTCAGGAGGATCCCCCCTTGTGTCAGTGTGGGTCCCGGCTGACGGTCGGCCACATTTTGCTGGAGTGTCCTCGACTGCGCACACTCCGGCAATCTTTTAATCTCCCGGGCACTTTGGCTTTGGTTTTATCCGACGATGCCTCCATGGCTGACAATGTTTTACATTTTATCCGTAGTAGTCGTTTTTATGGTTTGATTTAGGGAGGTCCTGCGCCGTTCCCTTTCTGTGTCTTTTGTCCTTGTGTCTGTTGCTGTTCTGGTGTGCCGTCAGATGGTTGACTCTTTCCCTTTTTTTCTCATGGTCAGTCAACCAGTCTCCGGCCATCCTCCTTTCTTCTGTTTCTTTCTGTCTGGTGTTCCTCTGTCCTGTTCTTGTCTGTAGTGTTTGTTGCTGCATTTGTGTTCTTTTAGCGCCTGGGGGGACGTCTCCTCCCCCTTTGGTTTTTACATGCTCCGTCGATTTTGGGCTCGCCTGATTTTGGAATGGGGGACTGATGACCTTCGCTGTTTAGTCCCCCTTAAACATCCAACAACCACCACCACCACCAGGAGCTGGATATTTAATGACCACGTGCCTAAACTCAACCTACCTGGTTTTCCGTGGCAGTTGCTCTTCTGCTTCTTGCACTGCCTGTTTCAATGAGTCCTGCAATAATTATTATCTAACAGTGTGTGGAGCCCCTCACACAAACAATGCCAACTTAATCTAGCAGAATTCAGTATGTTATGTTAAACACACACACAGTGTTGAGCTGTACTGTTCATAATTAACATTATTCCACAATTGACATATCAGTATTTGCATTCCAAGTTATGACTTACTAAAGTTATTGTTGAAACAATATCATCCAATTCAAGAATGCACAACACAGAACACATATGAAACTTACTGTTTGAAAGCGGCTTTATAAATCGATGAAAACCACCGTCCTTCCAGTTGTTGTTGTTGTTGTTGTTGTGGTCTTCAGTCCTGAGACTGGTTTGATGCAGCTCTCCATGCTACTCTATCCTCTGCAAGCTTCTTCATCTCCCAGTACCTACTGCAACCTACATCCTTCTGAATCTGCTTAGTGTATTCATCTCTTGGTCTCCCTCTACGATTTTTACCCTCCACGCTGCCCTCCAATACTAAATTGGTGATCCCTTGAAGCCTCAGAACATGTCCTACCAACTGATCCCTTCTTCTGGTCAAGTTGTGCCACAAACTTCTCTTCTCCCCAATCCTATTCAATACTTCCTCATTAGTTATGTGATCTACCCATCTAATCTTCAGCATTCTTCTGTAGCACCACATTTCGAAAGCTTCTATTCTCTTCTTGTCCAAACTATTTATCGTCCATGTTTCACTTCCATAAATGGCTACGCTCCATACAAATACTTTCAGAAATGACTTCCTGACACTTAAATCTATACTCGATGTTAACAAATTTCTCTTCTTCAGAAACGCTTTCCTTGCCATTGCCAGTCTACATTTTATATCCTCTCTACTTCGACCATCATCAGTTATTTTGCTCCCCAAATAGCAAAACTCCTTTACTACTTTAAGTGTCTCATTTCCTAATCTAATTCCCTCAGCATCACCCGACTTAATTCTACCACATTCCATTATCCTCGTTTTGCTTTTGTTGATGTTCATCTTATATACTCCTCTCAAGACACTGTCCATTCCATTCAACTGCTCTTCCAAGTCCTTTGCTGTCTCTGACAGAATTACAATGTCATCGGCGAACCTCAAAGTTTTATTTCTTCTCCATGGATTTTAATACCTACTCCGAATTTTTCTTTTGTTTCCTTTACTGCTTGCTCAATATACAGATTGAATAACGTTGGGGAGAGGCTACAACCCTGTCTTACTCCCTTCCCAACCACTGCTTCCCTTTCATGTTCCTCGACTGCCATCTGGTTTCTGTACAAATTGTAAATAGCCTTTTGCTCCCTGTATTTTACCCCTGCCACCTTTAGAATTTGAAAGAGAGTATTCCAGTCAACATTGTCAAAAGCTAAGTCTACAAATGCTAGAAACGTAGGTTTGCCTTTCCTTAATCTTTCTTCTAAGATAAGTCGTAGGGTCAGTATTGCCTCACGTGTTCCAACATTACTACGGAATCCAAACTGATCTTCCCTGAGGTCGGCTTCTACCAGTTTTTCCATTCGTCTGTAAAGAATTCGTGTTAGTATTTTGCAGCTGTGACTTATTAAACTGATAGTTTGGTAATTTTCACATCTGTCAACACCTGCTTTCTTTGGTATTGGAATTATTATATTCTTCTTGAAGTCTGAGGGTATTTCGCCTGTTTCATACATCTTGCTCACCAGATGGTAGAGTTTTGTCAGGACTGGCTCTCCCAATGCCGTCATTAGTTCCAATGGAATGTTGTCTACTCCGCGGGCCTTGTTTCGACTCAGGTCTTCCAGTGCTCTGTCAAACTCTTCACGCAGTATCGTATCTCCCATTTCATCTACGTCCTCTTCCATTTCCATAATATTGTCTTCAAGTACATCCGCCTTGTGTAGACCCTCTATATACTCCTTCCACCTTTCTACTTTCCCTTCTTTGCTTAGAACTGGGTTTCCATCTGAGCTCTTGATGTTCATACAAGTGGTTCTCTTATCTCCAAAGGTCTCTAATTTTCCTGTAGGCAGTATCTATCTTACCCCTAGTGAGATAAGCCTCTACATCCTTACATTTGTCCTCTAGCCATCCCTGCTAAGCCATTTTGCACTTCCTGTCGATCTCATTTTTGAGATGTTTGTGTTCCTTTTTGCCCGCTTCATTTATTGCATTTTTATATTTTCTCCTTTCATCAATTAAATTCAATATTTCGTCTGTTACCCAAGGATTTCTACTAGCCCTTGTCTTTTTACTTAGCGCTAAATAATTACTTTGTGCGTTACATGAGCATGCATGTGATCAAATTGTGAGCTGGATGTGTATAAAAGTGGGTGTATGATATCCAAAACAAGAAAGTACCAACACTTGTGATAATCAGATAGTCAAATCATATGTGTTTCTTTCACTTGGAACTTGTAATTAGAATCAGTCCAGTCCACATTATTGTCCTGTAGCCGTCCTGATGCGGTTGATTATAGACTTCCCAAAATGACACATGGGCTTGAAAATTGTCACCTAACATTAATAATTAGCCATTTGGAAGTCAGAAACCGTGATGGGCGGCGCATGCGCCGTGTACTGAACGGTGGCCTATATAGGACGTCGAATTGCAATGTTGCGTCAGTTCTCAGCGGGACTCATCAGCAGAAGCAGCATTCCCTGAAGATGGCGAACAGTTGGATCGCCGAAATATCGAGTCAAGTTGATTTTAGGATCCGGCAGCAAACCCGAAAAGACTTTCAATAATTAGCCATGAACACTGATATGAAATGTACAACTTGTGTGGCAAACACTTTTAATTTCGTCACTGTAACTTGAGAAGTTTGGTCTGCAACCGTGGGACCAATGCTGCATGTTGCATGCCCCGTGGTAACTAAGCTACGGCTCCTCAAGTGCTCTGCAGTTGCTAGAGAGGCGGCTATAGATGGGTCAGCGATACAACACTGATGATATTGATATTCTCTGTGAAAGTGAGGGAGAATTACTGGACATGTTGAGATGAATGTAGTCTAATGAGCACAGAATATTGACTTTGGGTGAACCTAAGAAAGATGTAAGAACTGAGGAGTGGCAGAAATGAGATGAGCAATAAACTTAGCATTACAATAGGCTATTTTCCTATCTTAAAACTATGATTCAAATTGTTTTTATTCTAATTGATTATAACATTTAAATAGCATTTACAGTCAAAATTCTCACAAAATATGTTATTTTTATCCAATTAAAGATTAAAAATCACTGAATATCAAGATCTGGTCACATGATTGAAAATGCTGTGTTATTGGATGAAGCTCTGGCGACATCACAGACTAGGAGTAAGATGGAGTTATACGTTGGCCAAAGTTACGGGGTAGTTTTTCTGCAAACAGTTTAGCTATTTAGTGGCAGAAAATGCAATTGCAGTACAACTTTTAAGTAATAATAGAAAGGAATTTTGTGAATGCTGATAGTGGAAACCTTGTGAAAGTTGATGCGTTTATGCTCCATGCATTTATAGCACCAATATGTGCAATGATGGACATTCTTCCTCCTGCTCCCTGAAACATTGTTAAACTCTCTGAAAACTAAGGAATTGTAAAACTTTTGGGTATCGGTCTGTATATTATTACTAGATTGTCAGCCATCAGTCATGAGCTACGACTCAAAGCACAATAAAATTATTCTTGGCAGAACTTGGTGCTGATTTCGTCTGTAAAAGACACTTAGCAGAGATACTGTATCAAGCAGGCATTCGGTGGTGGAACGATTAGCACATCTGACTATAGGTAAAAAAGTCACTCGTTGAAAACCTGGAATATTTTGAAAATTATATACAGACACAAGCCTGTATGTGTGGATGGATATGTGCGTGAGTGCGAGTGTATACTTGTCCTTTTTTCCCCCTAAGGTAAGTCTTTCCGCTCCCGGGATTGGAATGACTCCTTACCCTCTCCCTTAAAACCCACTTCCTTTCGTCTTCCCCTCTCCTTCCCTCTTTCCTGATGAGGCAACAGTTTGTTGCGAAAGCTTGAATTTTGTGTGTATGTTTGTGTTTGTTTGTGTGTCTATCGACCTGCCAGCGCTTTCGTTCGGCAAGTCACCTCATCTTTGTGTGTGTGTGTGTGTGTGTGTGTGTGTGTGTGTGTGTGTGTGTGTATATATATAATGGAAGGAAACATTCCACGTGGGAAAAATTATGTCTGCTTGTGTCTGTATGTGTGGATGGATATGTGCGTGTGTGCTAGTGTATACCTGTCCTTTTTTCCCCCTAAGGTAAGTCTTTCCGCTCCCGGGATTGGAATGACTCCTTACCCTCTCCCTTAAAACCCACTTCCTTTCGTCTTCCCCTCTCCTTCCCTCTTTCCTGATGAGGCAACAGTTTGTTGCGAAAGCTTGAATTTTGTGTGTATGTTTATGTTTGTTTGTGTATCTATCGACCTGCCAGCGCTTTTGTTCGGTAAGTCACCTCATCTTTGTTTTTATATATATATATATATATATATATATATATATATATATATATATATATATATATATAATATGGTTATAATAGAGGGAAACATTCCACGTAGGAAATATATATCTAAAAACAAAGATAATGTGACTTACCAAATGAAAGTGCTGGCAGGTCGACAGACACACAAACAAACACAAACATACACACAAAATTCAAGCTTTCGCAACAAACTGTTGCCTCATCAGGAAAGAGGGAAGGAGAGGGAAAGACGAAAGGATGTGGGTTTTAAGGGAGAGGGTAAGGAGTCATTCCAATCCCGGGAGCGGAAAGACTTACCTTAGGGGGAAAAAAGGACGGGTATACACTCTCTCGCTCGCGCGCGCGCGCGCGCGCGCGCGCGCGCGCCCACACACACACACACACACACACACACACACACACACATATATCCATCCACACATATACAGGCACAAGCAGACACACACACACACACACACATATATATATATATATATATATATATATATATATATATATATATATATATATATATATATATAAAGCATTGCTAGTAATGAAGATGTCACCATACACTCACAGTACAAGGTGGTGTAGGGTGATAAGGTTCTGTATGGAGAGAGATATAAAGCATGTACAACATGCAAGTGACACAAGCGTAAGGGCTCTGATGTTCGTGAGTGTAAACTAATGTTAGCATCTGAAGCAGATTTGTCATCTTGATGTAAGATGATAAAACTGAAAAAGTTTAAACAATAAGGATCATAGCTTGGCAGTACGAAGGTAAAAACATTGTTCCTAAAAAAGTAAAAGTTGTGTGGTCATCTTAACTAGATAAAATCTTTTTGAATGCGGTGTGTGTTACCTATGATTGCAAATGTAAGCACATGTAAATGGCAAGGAAAACACAATAATATTCAGTTTCTGATTGGTTTGGTGAAGTTTTGTAATTGTGATTTGGTTTTCATATGAAAGGACTGTTGAGTCATTTTACAAATAAGTTAAAATGTTCTTTTGGGTTGGCAGTCAATAGACATCTTCTTTAAAATTCAACAGTGTACCACTTTAACAACTAAGCTAGTGAATAATTGAGGTATATTTGGGTGAAATGACAATTTTCACTAGGAGTTTAATTTTCTTGAATGACACTATCCTTGTTGCAACAGTGGGAGAATATATCTTGGAGGTAAGTTAATGTTAACTTCACAGTGCAACACATTTTTAATTAAGTTAGTGAGCTTGTTTTCTGCCGTGATGGCAATATGCTGGTACAGTGCAACCATATTTTGCGCTTCTCCTCATTGTCTGGAAACTCAATACCAACTTTTTGAAGTTTTTGTAGATGTAGCTGTACAGTACACTACTACATACCATTTGTAACCCATTTTCTGAAAAGTAACATCCAAAATAAGACACACTGTGAATTAGCATTATGATTGTAAAAGCAGCGAGCTAGCCAGTGACATCACAAGCAGAATGGAGAGTTTTAGCAGGCTTTCAAATTATTTGAATTTCATTTCCATTTTTATAAAAGAATACTGAAATTCAAGAGGAAAAAAAGCATGTTAGGAACATGAAATTACATAATTATTCATTTAAGACAGTTTTCAGAAAACAATCAAATACCCTATTGTGGACCATGTAGTGATGAAGTAAATGAATTCTGCTACCTTGGAAGTAAATTAAGCTTGCCGGGTGAAGCAAGGGGGATATAAGAAACAGACTAGCACAGGCAAAGAAGCCATTCACCACTAAAAAAATCTACTAGTATTAAACGTGGGCCTTAATTTGAGCAAGGAATTTATGAGAATATTTATATATATTTGAGGCACAGCATAGCAATGTATGATACTTCTCATGGACATTGAGAAAACCAGGAAAGAATGTGTTCAATGTGTTTGGGAAGTGGTATTACATCCAGAAGGATGCTAAAAATCATGTGGATAGATAAGATAAGAAGCGAGCAGGCCCTGCACAGAATCACCGACAACTTTGACAAGAAGGAGGGACGTGTCTTAAGATACAGGGGGAATAACTTCCATGGTACTAGAGAGATTAGTAGAGGGAATAATTGTGGGGGAAGACAGATATTGAGTTATGCCCAACAAACAATTGAGGTAAGTGCTGTTCTGAAATGTAGAGGGTGGCGATGATGAAAATAAATACTATGTCAGTTTGGAAATAATTTGTCATGGATAGAAAGTATTAATATGAAATGGTTTGGTGCTGATGTAGCTGTAGTTGCCAAAAGTGAACAGTTGTAGAGGTGGGTACTCAATGAAATGGAATATGTACTAGCTGGTGGCTGTAATATGAATTTTGTGACCTTGAATGCAGAACGGATAAAGAAGGGAAGATTCATTCATTCAGGTATCATGTTCTACCACCACTAATCCAATCAAAAAGGAAACCTTTCAGGAATATGGAATGAGTGAAGTTATGCATTAACATGCAGAAGCAACCAATTAACAGGCAGAAGCAACCACTGTTGGCTGTGTGTGCCAAATATATCAATTAAAAAAAAAAAAAATATGTCTAGCCGTAAGTTACTCAGACTGATTAATTGTGGTAATTATGTCTAGATTAATTGTAATAGCCTCTTTCCTGAAGCTTAACTTGCATATACATTCAACACATATGTTGCAGGCATTTTCTCCTCCTCCCTCTCAGTGTTCACCCTTTCCTCCCTCACATCTCTTTGCCCACCTCATCTTCCCAACTCTATATATTTGTCTCCTCCTTCCCTCTCTGTCTTTCCGTCTCCTTCTTTCTCTCTTTGGGTCTGTCACCTCTGACCTCTGTCCAGCCACATCCTCCTCCCCCCTCTGTCCATATACTCCTGCCCTCCCTCTATCCATATCCCCCTTCGCCTTTTCTCTGTCCACCTCATCCTCCACCCCCTCTCTCTATCCATCACCTCCCCCCTCTCACTATCCATCTCCTCCCCCCAACCTTGTGCTATGTCATGTAATGCATCCCTTGTAAAGGACAATGATACAGTAGTCTGATACAACTCCCACACAACTTGCATGTTGTACATGGCAGCCTACACGCTGTAGCTGGAAAACTGTATTTTGCCCCTGATGTGTAGGCTGCATTGCAAAGCAGGGCTCTAAGACAGGCTGATACTATTCCTACACAATCTGCCTGTCATACAGTGCAGCTTACATGCCAGAGGCTGAAAAAATCTCATTTTCTGCCCGTACCTCTGCTCCTGCTGAAGCTAGAACGTTATAAACCACACTGTGCACATACTTGTGAAATCCGCTGTTTCTGTACCAAATTTGGTTGAAATTGATGCAGGGATCCTGGACACACACACACACACACACACACACACCTACACACACACCTACACACACACACACACACACACACACACACACACACACACACACACACACACACACTCACACACCGCCAACTACCCATTCGAGAGAGAGGGAGGGGGGTGGGGTGGGGGGGACCCAAAAAACATACATACGAAATATAAATCGAGGAGATGGCGGTGTTGTGGCTGCTTGTCCAATAACTGAGTGATGGATCATTCATTATTCTGGGAAAAATAAGGATGCATATCTCTGAATGCTTTGTTTCTTTTGTACATGAAATATCATAATTATTTTCTGTTTCTTACTTTGTCACATCATCCATGAAAATGAAATATATTAATCATACCAGAAATTTCAGTCTGCACATTCATTTGCCATTCTCTAAGAAAATTTGTATATTTATTTTGACAATAGAAAGTTTCACCAGTTTTCTTAATGTGACCTCAATGTTGTCTTTATAACTGTGGGTCACCAGAGGACATAACTTTGTTGCAGGGAGTGCAATATGTTTTTGGAATCGTGGGCATCCCTGTTGTGGAGCTGAGCATGAGCCTACAGCAGGCAGGATTGCACTATGTTGGCATGAGAAATGAACAAGCAGCTTGCTATGCAGCTCAAGCTGTTGGCTTCCTCACTGGTCGACCAGGTGTTTGCCTTGTGGTCTCAGGGCCTGGCTTGCTTCACTGTACTGGTGGTATGGCAAATGCACAGATTAACTGCTGGTATGTTGTTAATGCATGTACAGAACACTTGGCAAGGAAATGATATAATGGTTATCATGGTAATAATTACTGTCATGTGTTGTTTATTTATTTAGAAAGTGAAAAAATAAATACATCAGTAAATGGTTCATTACTAGTTAGATAATTTATCTGTTGACAAGGATGTATGACAAACTGATAACATAAAGACAGTTGTTATGGCTTTTGGCACTTTTTTCTCACTATTACTGTTACCATTCTTTAGGTTGTTGCTGCTATTTTTGTTCTGAAAGATTTCTTTATGAATAATAGGACAGATATTTAAACAGACATCAGGGTCTGTGTGCTTGTGGATTTTTAATAATGGTATCATGGGATGGCATGACAATAACAACAGCAGAAAGGATCACCTTTCAAATTGAAGACAATGTGAGAAGGGGCAGACTGTCGACTAGAATGTAATCTGAGGCAGGTGGGAAGGTAGAGGGAGAGTGAAGGAGGAGATGATGATAAAAGATTTCATTGAATTAACCACCTTATTATGTCTTTGCAGTTAATGAATGATTTCATTTCTGATCAAGAGACTCATATGAGACTTGTCTTTGTTCCATTTGAAACCTTTGAAATGGATCAGAGATAGCTCTCATATTCTAATGAAAACAACAAAGACCTTGTTAAGTTTTGTTAGGTGTGTGCTTCTTCAGCATAGGCCTACATGTTTTATTGAGCACCAGTTAGGTACCAATAAATCACTGCAGGAAATAGATCCTGACTGTTCTTGAAGCAAACAGAAACAAAGACTTCTGCAGATGGACACCTCTTGACAACTAAACTATTCTGGAGATTTACTGGATAAGTTAAATGTCAGTGCAGGAGAACACTATACCTTTTTTAGGCTGAGAAGCTCTCTAATGCAAATCACTGTCTCAGTGCATGCACATGCCATTGGCACAACCACGGTAGAAATAACATGCAGTTGAATGGAGAATGGAGACCCTACCACTTAGGAAAATAGACATGTCCGTGTACAAGCCAAATGTTGATGGCTGGGAACAACAGAATACAGATCAATTGTCCAGCTGTAAAGCATCTCAAAGTCATCATAAATAAGTCCGAGTGCATGTAGTATCATGCGTCAATGAGCTGAGATAATTGGGGCTGAATGGTCTGCAGCAGTGCTTAAATCTGTCACTGTTGCTTACTCATGTGATTTGACACCAGCAGATGTACCACTTCACATCACACCGAGTGAACTCACCTGATGTATTCATAACTATATCAATTGATACATCAATACGTCATGCAGGATTGCAAGAAGTTCATAATTAATTTTTTTTAATTTTCTTGTGAAAGTTGAAGGGTGTGTGTAACTGTGGTTTCATGCATCAGCTTTTGGCATGATTAGGCATTATAATAACTTACAGAAAAGTCCTCCAGTTATGAGTTTTGCGTGTAAATGAAGCTCCCTTCTTGTCTTAGATTTGCAGCACCCCAGTAAATGTATCTGTTCTTTCAAATGATGGAAACTCTCCACATTGGAGTATCAACAATACAGATTTTAGGAAAGGGATAGATTGCTACTCACCACTAAGTTGACCCATTGAGTTGCAGACAAGCACAAGCACGCGCGCCCGCACACACTCACTCACATATGATTGCTACTACCGTCAACTCTGACCGGAATGTGACTCTTATGTGAATAGCCATCTGAAGTGGGCCAGGGAAGGGGGAAGGGTAGCAGAGTACAGATGGCGAGAGAGGAGTGTGTTGTCTGGCGGGATGTGCGGGGTCTAGATGGCGGCCTAAGGAGACTGCCAGGTGCAGTATGGAGGAGGTGCGGGGGGGAGACAGGGAGCAGAAATGGGGAGGAACACGGAAGGGGAAAGGCTGGGTGGGTGCATTGGCAGAGCATGGTGCACAATGGGGGCGAGGTGCCGAGAAAAGAGAGATGGTGATATGGCAGAGCGGGACAGAAATTGTTGAGTGGTGGATGTGGGAACAGTAGGTGCAGTATGTGTTGCGAGAATAACATCCATCTGTGCAATTCAGAAAAGCTGGTGGTGGAGGGGAGTATCCAGATGGCCCAAGTTGTGAAGCAGCTGTTCAAATCGAGCATGTTATATTCAGCTGCATGTTATACCATATGGCAGTCTACCCATCAGAGGCTGGGTCACTTGCAAGAGCAGCCATATCATATATGAACTCTGCCCGAACTGTTGCAAAGCTTTTTATATCTGTATGATTACCAACCAGCTGTCCACCAAGATGAACGGCCACTGCCAAACTCTGGCCAAGAACAAAGTGAAGTGCCCTACGGCACAACATGCAGGTGAACATAACATACTTGATTTCAACAGCCGCTTCACAATGTGGGACATTTGGATACTCCTCTCCACCACAAGCTTTTCTGAATTTCATATTTGGGTGTTATTCTTGCGACACATTCTTCACACTCCCAAAATTCTCTCAGTTTCAACCTATGGTAAACCATCACTCAACAATTTCTGTCCCCTCTGCCCTAGAATCTCCTCCCTTTTCATGGTCCCTTACCCTTGTTGTGTGCCACCCTGTGCCAATGTAACTGCCCATCCTTCCCCCATCACTGCTCTTCTCCATTTCTGCTCTCCGTTTTTGTCTATCAGACCCCACCGTCTGACACTGCACCTGGCAGTCTCGCAGGCCACCATGTAGTCCCTGCATGCCCCGCCAGACAGTGCTCTTCTCCTCACCCCCACCCTCACCCCTATCCAGCTAACACTACCCCTCCCCTGCTCCACTCCAGATAATTATTCACATAACAGTCACATTTTGATCCGAGGTGCTGGTGGTTGCGGTCATGTCTGAATGAGGTGTGCTTGCGTGTGTGTTTTCTTTGCTGAAGAAGGCTTTGGCTGAAAGCTATAATGTGTATCAGTCTTTTCATTGCATCTGTTTACAATTCTATTTGTTCTTTCAGCAATTCATAACTTTTCTCAGTGTATATATTAGTCATCTGTGTCTTTCACACAACACTTAGTGATTTTAGAATGCTTCCATCACTTGAACTGCTGTCATTGCTATTTTTCAGTGTGTGTTTCTTGGATCAAATAAGATGCATCCATGCATAAGGTTAAATAAGGTCCTGTGATAATTATTGTGTATTGGTTAATGGTATATTCTTCTCATCATATAATCCATATTTTAGTGTCTGTATCAATTAACATTTATATTGAACAAATAAAAGTGAATAGCATGAATTTCCTCACATCACAAATGTTTTTGCAACCATCTGTCGTCAATTTGTAAGATCAGTACATTGTTGGCAGTCCATATAGAATTTCTGTCATAAATTTCCATCAAATAAGTTCATCTTTTTCTTAAAAACCATACTTTTCTTATTGCATAGTGTTTACTAAAATAAAATGAGTTAAATATAAATTTTGTGTTGTTTGTAAGATGCAATTCTGATGACAGGTTTTGACTGTTAAACAATAATCTTCAAGTAATTAATGCGTAGTTACAGGAGTTGAGCCTCCCAAGCAGTGTGTGTACATGCTACATACAGGCATCTGCAGTTGTAGATGGGTGGCTGCCAGTTGAAACTGATTACTGAAATCATATCTTATGAAGCAGATAAACAAAATTTATATTGGACTTTTTTTTATATTCCATGCTCTATAACTGACCAAGTCAATCTCTGACAGAATAGGTGTCTGTGACAAAGGAGTTGTTTATGCGATAGCATTTTCAATCACCTCACTGTCAAGGGGATATTAAACTCTACCAAAAGTTGTTAGTATGAGTCAAATTAGTCAATAAAAGCAACTGGGCTGAAAAATGAAAGAAACTTTGACCACTTGGTTGAAAATGAAAAATTTGTCAGAGCAATATGATTTGAATCATAAATATTCTATCTGTATGTGAATAGGAAACTAGTAGAGTGAAGTCCAGCAGCATAGGTTACAAGTTTTTCTACGTTTTCTAGTATGACACCAAATTTTTATATCTGATATCTACTACCCTTAATTTGTTGGCAGAAGAAACACTGTACTTGCACTCAGTTTGTATTATGAAAAACACTGATGGATCTTGTGTGAAAACAACTTTTAACAGGCCATTGATAGTGATTGGTGGTTCAGCTCCTCAAGATCATGAAGGGATTGGTGGATTTCAAGAATGTCCACAGGTAGAACTGAGCCGCCCATATTGCAAATATGCTGCTCGCCCACCAAGTCCTTCACTCATTCCACTACACGTTGAAAAAGCAGTTCGTCTCTCTGTTTATGGAAGACCAGGTAAAAAAACAGAAAAAAGTGTGACAAACTGTTTGTTTTTGTATTTTTAGAAATATGGTTGAGTGAATGGCTGGCTAAATGCTACAGGTAGCCACAGAAAGTCACAAATGTGGTGATTCAGTACTGAACAGACAACAGAACTTTTTTGTAACGTACTCTTTTTACAGTAATATGTGTTATTTGCTCAGAAATGTAGCTGTATTATGCTTGTAGGCCATCATATGTTTTTAACTTACTCTCAAAGCTAGATTTTACTGCAAATTATAATGTTGAAAGGAAAATGTTTGTGTAATAAAACTAACAGTATTGTGATTGGGAACTTTGAAAAGAAGTCCAATAACTTCAAAATAGTTAACGACTTTCTTATGTCTTTGTCAATTAATGAATGATTTCATTTATGATCAAGAGACTCATCTGAAAGCACATCTGCTGGATTTATTTTTCAGAATGAATTGCATTGTAGTCTTTGTTCCTGTCATATTTGTGAAATATTAAAAATATTTGTTTTATTTTTTCTTAGTACCAGCATATTGTGCTTACATCTTTAACAATTATGTGTTCAATATTACCTCTTTCTGCTTTGTTTACGTCTTTCTGCTGACTTGGGATTTGCTGCAGTGGTTAAGATGCTGGTTTTGTACGCAGAAGCCATGACTCCAGTCATGTTGATTTACGTATACTTGGAAGGAAAGGTGTTAAACCCCCATCCCGTCATTCTGGTTTATATGCACTATCGAACAATGGAAAATCCAGGATGGAATGTAACAATATTATGAAAAGGGTAGTTGCTACTCACCATATAGTGGAGATGCTGAGTCACAGATAGGCACAGCAAAAAGATTGTCATGCACTAGTAGTGATATCTAGTGGGCCAGCATGTAAGTATTGCAAGTATTGCAGATACAGATACTCATGAGGCCTGCTATTTGTGTAGAAAATTTGGTTGAAATTGATGCTGGGATCCTGGACTCTCTCTCTCTCTCTCTCTCTCTCTCTCTCTCTCTCTCTCTCTCTCTCTCTCTCTCTCTCTCTCCGTATTGTTACTATGGCAGTGTGGTAGGTGGCAGTTGAATTGTACGACATGATTCGCTTTATTCCCCCCCCCCCCCCCCCCCCCCCCCCCCCCCCCAGCAATAATCAGTTTGAAAGTTAGCTCTGTAAAATGCAGGTCATTTTCAATAGTTGTCTGTCATCTGTGATTTGTGTTTCTCTGACAGCAAGGACAATTTTCTAAGTAAGAAGAAAATGTGGTATTTCAAATGTATCACACAGTTCTAAAGACATGAATAGACGGACATGCAGAAAATATAATGACAGTTATTTCAATTTTGGTTTTATGTGTACTTGAGAATGAAGGAGAAACACAGTGTGTCATCTGTTTCAAAATTCTGGCTACTGAAAGCATGCTTACAATAGAATGGAGTAACATTTATAGTTAAATCATGATAATTTGATTAATAAACCAAGAGGATACTTTTCCCACTAGCTAAAAGAAATGGATAGAAAAAAAACTTTCACTAAACAAGCTACGATTCCAACAAACCTCTTCTTTCATCTTTCAAAATTAACTTCCATGTAGCAAAGAGCAAGAAACCACAAACCATAGTGAAAGACCTTATTTTACCAGCTGCTCTGGACATGGTATCTATTATGATAGGTGAGTCAGCTGCCAAACAATGGAAAATGTGTCTTTGTCATACAACCCTATTATTCAGCAAATACTTACTTTGGCTGATGATGTTAGTGATCAGTTGGTTAAAAATCAATGGTAATGCTTATTTCATATACAGTTGTATGAAGGAACAGACAACAGCAATGATGCACATATAATTTATTATGTTCCATTTATGCATGGCAACAAATTTCATGAAGATCTTCTTTTCTGCGGGAAAATAGCTCTTGGAACAAAAACAGCAGACCTCTTTGAAATACAATACTGAAGCGTCAAAGAAATTGGTATAGGCATGCATATTCAAATACAGAGATACGTAAACAGGCAGAATACGGCACTGTGGTTGGCAATGCCTACATAAGATGACAAGTGTCTGACACAGTTGTTAGATTTGTTACTGCTGCTACGACGGCAGTTTATCAAGATTTAAGTGAGTATGAATGTGGTGGTCCAGTTGGCGCATGAGCTATGGGACACAGCATCTCCAAGGTAGCTCTGAAGAGGGGATTTTCCCATACAACCATTTCCCAAGTGTACTGTGAATATCAGGAATCCAGTAAAATATCAAATCTCCAACATCGCTGCGGTCGGAAAAAGCTCCTGTAAGACTGGGACCGACTGCGACTGAAGAGAATTGTTCAACATTACAGAAGTGCAAGAAATTGCTGCAGATTTCAGTGCAGGGCCATCAACAAGTGTCAGCATGCAAAACATTCAACAAAACATCATCAATATGGGCTTTTGGAGCCGAAGACCACTCACATTCACTCAATGACTGCATCTTTACATCTTGCCTGGGCCCATCAACACCGACATTGGTCTGTTGGTGAATAGAAACATGTTGCTTGGTCAGATGAGTCTCATTTCAATTTTTATCAAGTGGATGGATGTGTACCAGTGTGGAGACAACCTCATGAATTCATGGATGCTACATGCCAGCAGGGGACTGTTCAAGCTGTTGGAGATTCTATAATGGTGTGGGGCATGTGCAGTTGGAGTGATATGGGGTGCCCTATATGTCTAGATACAACTGTGACAAGTGACCCATATCGAAGCATCCTGTCTAATCACCTGCATCCATTCATACCCATTGTGTGTGCATTCTGACAGACTCAAGAAATTACAGTAGAACAATGCATCACTTCACATGTCCAGAATTGCTACAGAGTGGCTCCAGGAACACACTTCTGAGTTTAAACACTTCCGCTTGCCACCAAACTCCCCAGACATGAACATTATTGAGCATATCTGGGATGCCTTGCAGTGTGCTGTTCAGAAGAGTTCTCCACCCCCTCATACTCCTAATGGATTTATGGACAGCCCTGCACATCATGGCGTCAATGTATCTGCTACAGACATTAGTCAAATCCATTCCATGTCATGTTGCGATGCTTCTGCATGCTCGCGGGACAGGTGTACCAGTTTCTTTGGCTCTTCGGGATATATTCTTCTGTGGAAAAAAAACATTAATTGGGAAAATTGTGTAGTCATGTATACAGATGAAATTTGTAGTATGGCTGGCTGTTATGCAAGATTGCAAGCTCTGATCCATAAAGAGGCTCCTAATGCTATTTGGACATACTGTTTTATTCACTGAGATGCACTGGCATAAGAGAATGAGTCCTGTCCTTTATGTGATCCTTCAATCAGTGATCAAAGTGGTAAACTTCATTAGAAGTTGACCCCTTAAGTCAAGATGTTTTCAACAAATATGTGTTGATAGGGAAGGAGAGCACATTTCCCTAATTTATTACAGTAACTCTCACTGGCTGTCACAAGGAAATGCCTTTAAAAGGTTGTGTGAACTCTGGCATGAGCTTTTAGTGTTACCTCGTCCAAAAGAGACATTTCAGTTCTGGTAAGTTTGCAAACAGTAAGGCTGGCATATTTTTGTGACTTCTTTGAAAAATTCATTTCATTGAATCTATATCTCTTCAAGGTAGTGAGACCAACATTCTGCTACAGTCAGACAAAATATCAGCCTTCAGAAACAAACTACTCATGTAGAAGGAAAAGTTGGATGATGTGCATTACATTTTTGCTGGAAGACAATGACTTTTAGATGGCTGAACAATTGAAGTTTGTGTTTGTGAATCATTTGACACAGTGATTACTGTCCAAAGGACTTTCAAGAAGAAATTCATCAACACAACTGCTGGATTAAAGATCCCTTCAATATGGACCTTCCATCAACATTTACCATTGAAGAACAACCATAATTTATAGATATTTCTTCAGATTCTAAAGTGAATGCAAAAATTTAGTCATCACCACTGATGCATTTTGTAACTTAGTGATGTAGGAATATCCACAAATAGGTAACAAGAGCCTGCAAGTTTTGTTACATTTTGCAACATCCTACTCAAGCCTCCAGCAGGCAAACAGAAAATTAAGTTGGAGGACTGGATGGATTGGGATTCCCACTGTGGGAGTCGCCAGAAGAGCATCTTGAATGCACAATGAAACACAGCATTATTCTGTGGCGATGAGTGCACAGACAATCTGCTTTACTCTTTGATTTTTATAAGTAGTCTTTGTATAGACTTATGTTTTTCAGCTGATTGGTGTTCGAGTTTTAGTAAATAAAAAGTTATTGCTTGACTACTATGTTGTATCTCTTCAACAGATGGAGATAAGCTGTAGTTGACCAAAGTGGTGATCCCGTATATTGTATTCCGATTTAGAAGAGCAAATGCAACACCGTTCGGTATCATCTACCGCAGAGTCGGCCTGTCCGCCTGACACACAGAGTACTACGAATCGGCGTGATGCTTTGTTGAAACACATCAAAATTTATGGCTTGCAATGCGTGATCTGACTTTCCAGCACCAAGGGAGTGTAAACGAAGATATCAAATTTATGATCACTGTTAGTGAGATTGACAGTAAACCAGCAACTGTCAGCGCAGATATAATACTCCGTCTGTCTGCCACACAGGAGTATACACATTTTAAACAGCTGCTCCTTGAGCGACTACGTCGGTCAGTGGAACAACATATCCAACAAGCACTACATGGTGAAAAGAGAAGAGACATGTCGCCTTCGGAATTTTGGCGGCACCTGCAAAGCTTAGTCGATGACACCGAGTTGCCAGATATGACACTGCAACATGTATGGTGCGTACAGTTGCCAGAGGCAGTTAGAACAGCTGTAGTGCTTTCTGACGCACGCAATATTTCATCTTTGCTCTCAATAGCCAACAAGGCCTATGCCTCATTAGATGCAGGGCATACATCGTCTATGACATTCAAACACAGCAGTAAAGACGTTCAGGAAGCTGCAGCGATACAACAACACCAACAAACAGATGTTACTCAACAATGTACAAACTATGAAATCATATTGACATCTTGCGGTGACAGAATTGACGTTGCTGGGAGGCAGAGCAGCCGCATACAAGAAGAGCAAGGAAGATGGCAATGTGTCTAAGCAATGTATCTGCTGGTACCACCATTGCTTCATAAACAAGGCATCATGATGCACATCTCCTTGCAAGTTTGAGCACCAGCACCTACCACTGCGAGGTAAGAGTGTTGACAGGAAACTACTGGTGAGTAAGCTTTCTTCTTTACCTTCGCTGTCCCACCAACTTCTTGTCCCAGACGCTAAATCCGACTCAGGCTCAGACATCAGTGCATTGCCTGTTAGAAGTTGTGATGTGAAGCTTCCTCCATCTCAATCGAAGCTCACAGCAGAAAATCAGACTTCAATAATGATTTATGGAAAATGCCAGATAGGTGCAGACCTTGGTTTCCAAGATAGTTTTCCATGGACTTTTGTGATTGCCAATGTGTCAGACGCAATATTGGGAGTGGATTTCGTGTTTCATTACACAGTTGAAGAAGATATTAGCTCATTGAGCATCCGCCAGGGTAAACAGAGCACCCTAGCACGAGGTTCTCTGCCTACGTTCGAAGACAGACAGGAAGTGACATCACACGTAGCAAACTGCAAATCCATGCCGTGTGTGCAGGCAGTTAAGCACAACATGGTCCATCAGTCCATCACATCAGGACTACACCTGGTCAACCAGTGTCCCAGTGCCAGCGCCGATTGGCTCCTGACCATTTGACTGCAGCGAAGGCAGAATTCGAAGAACTCTTGTGCGTGGGAGTCATATGTAGATCTGACACCCCATGGTCATCACCACTTCATCTAATAAATAAGAAAGACTGGACCTGGAGACCATGTGGAGACTATCAAGCACTCAGTATCCATACTATTCCCGATTGCTATCTGATAGCACTTATTAAGGATTTTATGCACATGCTGGCAGGTGCGACCATTTTTAGTGTCAGTAATTGGCAGAAAGCATATCACCAGATACCAGTCGCACCTGCTGATATACGGAAGACGGCTGTCACGACACCATTCGGCTTATTCATACCTCCATATGTCATTTGGTTTGAAAAATGTGGCACAAACTGGCAGCAGTTTGTCGACAAAGTACTAACAGATTTACCGTACTGCTTCGCATACCTCGCTGATATCCTGGTCTTTTTGACATCTGAGAAACAGCATGAACTGCATCTAAAGACTGTTTACCAATGCATTGATGCATGTGGCTTTTTGGTCAATGAATCAAAGTGTTTGCTTTGGTGATGTCAGGTGCCATTCTTGGGATACTCAGTGACAGCAGCTGGCATCAGTCCAGTGCAAGATAAACTTGTCATTATCAAAGAGATGGCTCGCTCCATTGATTATCATCAACTATGCCAGTTCCTTGGAGCAATTTATTTCTACAGACAACATCTGCCTAATGCGGCAGCCATCCAGGCACCTTTGATGTCAGCACTAGCCTGCAAGGATGCAGTGGGCAAACAATCTTCGCAATGGACACCAGAGTTGTTGATGGCAATCAGTAAGACCAAGGTATGTCAACTTCAGGCAATCATGTTGACACACCCGATTCCTCAGGTGTGACCAGCAATTGTTGTGGGTGCTAGCCAGCAAGCCATTTGTGCAGCTCTACACCAGCATGTCGAAGGCCGCTGGCAACCCCTGGGCTGCTTCTCCCGTAGGCTTACGTTGTCACAAGTGAAATGGAGTGCTTATGATAGGGAATTGCTGGCAACTTATGAAGCTGTCAGACATTTCCGGCTGCAAGTGGAAACCAGGCCATTCACGGTTTTCACAGACCAGAACCCGATTACTTTCGCCCTCAGTAGGAACAAGGATGGCTGCTCACCACGACAATTTAGACAACTTGAATTTATTACCCAATTCAGAACAGACCTGCAGCATATAAAAGGAGCCACGAATGTCATGGCAGATTTCCTGTCTCGGTTGGAATCAATCTCTCAGACTATTGACTACAAGGAGCTAGCTGCTGCTCAAGAGACAAGACCAACAAGTCGCCGAATTCCATTGTGAAAGTACATCCGGATTATGTCTGTGGCAAATTCAACCTGCTGGTGAATGTTTGCAAGTTTAGTGTGATGTGTCACAGGGAAAACTGAGTCCTTTTTATACTTAAGAAATTGCGATGGCAATTATTTGACATCATCCCTGGGCTGGCTCATCCAGGAATAAACGCCAGCAGCAAACTGATGACAGAGAGATTTGTGTGGCCCAACATAAAGAAGGACTGCCATAGTTGGACAAAACGTGCTTCGATTGTCAGAGGGCCAAGGTTAGATGACACGTGTACAAAGCGGTAGGAGACTTCCCATGTACGACGCAACGTTTCCCACATGTGCACCTGGACATCGTGGGACCTCTATTGCCATCAGAAGGATACTATTACCTCGTCACTGCAGTGGACTGCTTCATCAGATGGGTGGCGGCAGTTCCATTATTGGACATTTCTGCGGAAATGGTGCCACGGGCATTTCTTTCATCATGGATCGCACACTTCAGCTGGCCTTTACATGTCACCACAGACCATGGGTGTCAATTCCAATTTACGCTGTTCTCAGAATTGGCCAACCTCTGCGGTTTCCACCATCATCGTACCACAGCTTACCACCCAACAAGCAATGGAATGGTGGAATGTTGGCACAGAATGTTAAAAGCTGCTTTAATGTGCCATGCACAGTCTTGGTCATCAGCATTGCCACTGGTTTTGTTGGGCCTTTGTACAGCACTAAAAGCAGATTTAGGAGCATCCACTGCAGAATTGGTTTATGGTGAACCCTTAAGACTGCCTGCAGAATTCTTCACCGATCAAACTGAGCACGACATACCGAGTTGCCTTATGTACTGCAAACGGTGCACGAGCATACAGCCAGACTTCGCCCATCCATTGTCTCGAGACATGGGGCGGTAACTACATTCGTGCTCAAAGACCTACGATCATGTACACATGTGATGCTACGGACAGACGCTGTCAAGTCACCACTGCTGCCCCATATTCTGGGCCCTACGGAGTTCTCTTCCAGGATGAACATACCATGCATATAGATCAAAACGGGAAGACCCAAGTGGTATCGTTGGATCACGTCACACCTGCACATATGTTACGGACCGAAGAGGATGTACACACTGAACACAATGTGTCACCTTCCACACTACTACCATGGATGACTCTCTCTCAGCACCACAAGAGGGAGTAGAACCGTCACTGCCAGCACTGGAGGCTGAAGAAGTTCAAGCAGTGCCTTCAGTACACACGAGAGCTGAATGTCATGTGAAATATAGAGACCCCTTCATTCCCAGAGCACCGCTCTACCATGGGGGGGGGGGCTGTGTGGTAGTCACCAGAACAACATTTATGAATGCACAATGAAATGCAGAATTATTCTGTGGTGACGAGTGCATGGGCAATCTGCTTTACTCTTTGATTTTTATAAGTATTCTTTGTACTGACTTGCGTTTTTCAGTTGATTGGTGCTCTAGCTTTGGTAAATAAAAAGTTATTGCTTGACTATTACGTTGTATATCTTCAGTAGACAGAGGTAAGCTGTAGTTGACCAAACCTTCATTCACCAATGTTTATTAAAATGAATTTATTTAAGAAAAATAACTAAAATAAGATAGATTAACAGGATTACAAACAACATTCTGAACTTTTCAAATTTAAGAAATTACACACCTTAGTTTAGTGACAATTTAAATAAGTGTCTACAGTAGCTAAACATTACTCTAACCCCTTCCAAGGAAATGCCACAAGGTATTAAGTTGTACAACGTGACTCAAATCAGGAAGTTTATCGGATCAGAAAGCCCCTTACATAACATGACTTCCACCGAGAAGAAACAACAGCAAATTCAAATAGTCAAGACCACACCGATGTTCTGTCTTTTGATCACACACACACACACACACACACACACACACACACACACACACGCACACAGTCTCTGGCATTGATTCACAGTCTGCACCATCACAACTATTGAATAGGCAAAATATATAAAGGGCTACCTATCACGTCATGATGGAACGCCAAGTTCGGCTGAACAGCACATACTGTACACGGGCCCTGCGCCGCTCACCCTCCAGTTTGGCTTCAAAACACCGACTGCCCATGCAGTCCGCTGCCACTTGTTATCGCCTAGCATGTCTCCACCACACCCCGTATTGCTACAAGCTCCGAGCCACAAGAAGTGACATAGGCAGGTGTGCGGGTTGGGAGTTCAAAGAGGGAGCCCGCCATGGCTCACCTAGTTACATGAGATAGTTTTTTCAGTACTGGCAGTCATCAGTATGAACTGCAGATGGGAATCAATGCCAGAGACTGTAGTTGTGTGTGTGTGGTTGTGCATGTGGTTGTGTGTGTGTGTGTGTGTGTGTGTGTGTGTGTGTGTGTGTGTGTGTGTGTGTGTGTGTGTGTGTCATCTGTTTTTGACAAAGGCCTTGTTGGCCGGAAGTTTATTTTGTGATAGTCTTTTTTGTTGTGCCTATCTATGACTCAGAATCTCCTCTATATGGTGAAAAGCAACTATCCTTTTCACAATATTGTTACATTGCATCCTGGATTTTCCATTGGCTGAATATGGAAAAAGAGATGTGAGTCAAACTTAAGTTTATTTACCTCATACTTTGAGCCATGTGTCATGTGTGGAACCATACGCCATGGATGTCTGTTCAGGTCAAGGGAGCCACGCACCCAAAAAGTTTGAAACCCACTGCTCTATCTTTATACTAACAGTAGACATTGTAAACAGAATGTTAAAGATTGTTTTGTTTTCCAATTTATATGTCCTCTCAGTCCTCCTATGGTTGTTTTTGTTTTGTCATTTGTTAAGAAAACATTACTATTCTGTCTCAAATATTGAAAATAAAAGATTATTATATGGGTATTTTTCTTCTACTGAAATTAATTGTAGGTGTGAGCTACCTGGACTTCCCAGGAAACCTGCTTATTCAACGTGTGCCACGGGACACTGTGGGATGGATGCCACCTTGTGCCAGTCCACCTGTTATCTATCCAGATCCAGACCTTATTCAGATTGCTGGCCAATTGCTGACCAGTGCAAAACATCCACTTGTAATAGTTGGCAAAGGTAAGTTTGTGAATTCATCTGTTTTATTCCAGACACGCTCTTGCCTTTATAGCTGACAAGATCTATTTCAACATTCTATATACTCTGCAAATCACTATGAAGTTTGTGGCAGAGGATGTTTTCTCGTGTACCATATATTAAGGTTTTTTGCCGCTCCGCTCATGAATCTGTCGTAGGAGAAATTATTGCTTCTACTGCATGGAGTTATTATTAGCCTAATTTTTATTTTCATGATATTTATGGGCTCAATATGTATGTGGTGAAGAATAATTGTGGTTTCCATCCTAAAAGAAAGTTATTGAAATTATCTAAACAGATTCTTTTCTCTGTATATAAAAAATTGTAATGTCTCCCCTATTTTATCACTACTCCTTTATACTATTATTATGGGAGCAATGCTGCTTTCTCTTATGTCTTGTTACTCGGAGACAGCTACAACTGCAATAACTCAAGGAGATTAAAATTAATGAATTATAACAGTTTGGCAGTGTAAATTAATGAAATCGATCATATGCTCAACCAGTGACTTCTGAATGTTACCCTGACAGCAGAATTAATGTCTCAACTACTCTGATAACAGAAAAAGATATTGACACGTAACGACCAGAAGTGTAAAAGTCTAAACTGTATAACTAAATGGAAAATATTTATGTTATTACAACTCTGTTATTCTCACCTGATGTGGGTTCCATGTACTTGAGCAAATTTTAGTATGGACTGTTAAGGTGTTTTGAAGGTAGTCCATTTTTGTAAACAAATTTCAACTTTCCCATATTCTATCAATGCCAACGGCCTTTATGCAGTGGGAACACCGGTTCCCACCAGATCACTGAAATTAAGTGCTGTCAGGCCGGGCTGGCACTTGGATGGGTGACCGTCCAGTCTGCCGAGTGCTGTTGGCAAGCGGGATGCACTCAGCCCTTGTGGGGCAAACTGAGGAGCTACCGGACTGAGAAGTAGCAGCTCTGGTCTCGTAAACTGACATAGGGCTGGGAGAGCGGTGTGCTGACCACATGCCCCTCCATATCTGCATCCACTGACACCTGTGGGCTGAGGATGACACGGTGGTAGGTCAGTACCATTGGCCCTTCATGGCCTGTTCAGGCGGGGTTTTAGTTTTTATATTCTATCAGTGAATTGAATTTTGATGATTACTTTACCTACAACTAACTATCTGTGATTGTTCCATTTCACATCTTTTTACATCATTCTTCCAAATATTTGTATGACTTTACTGACTCTATTTGTGATTTATTTTTCTTTTATTCAAAGACTACCTCATCTTCACATTTTTGAAGTGCACAACTTTGCATTTGCTCATCTTTGCACCGGCCCAATACTGGGATTATTTATGTATACCAACTTTAGATTTTTTCTATGGTCCAAAGTCGTGGGCACCATTTCTGTTACCCTGTTAGATGGTATGTTAAACATGGTTCACTAATTGTGATGATATCTTTATTCTTGTACATTGTTACATTTATCCAGTCCCTTTCTAGCTGAAATTACTACATTATTCAGTACATATGTTTCCCTCTGCTTATCAGGACATTTCTTGTTTTCAAAATGCATATGACTTGTATATGTATACCCCACAAAATTGTCTGTAGAGTGCTTGGCCAAACACAGTTTCCAAGCTCCCATTCTGTGTTGGTTCTAACACTTAGTTTAACCTCTTAGACCACTACTGATATATTGGTGTAAACTTGTACCATCACAAACAAAAGCTGTGTATGGTCTTCACTTTTGCTTGAATATAACTTGCCATTAACCAGTTACTAAATAAATACTAGGCAACATGATTGCCCAGACAAATTTCTGCAAAAGTTGTTCCAATTTATTCAGATGACCATTCCTGTTTATGGCCCTGGCATTGAAAGTTATTGATGCTGATCCATCCTCTTTACTAATGACACCCAGTGGACTATTATATTGGCTACATATCATCCATATTAATGTCTGGTTCTATTCTTTTTCTACCACTTCTTCAGTTACTTTTTTTTACATGTACTTGTATCTGAGTGTCATTTACTTATTTATCAGGAGCAGCATATGGAAAGGCTGAGCATGCAGTTAGAGAACTGATTAATGCTACGTCCTTACCATTTTTGCCAACTCCAATGGGGAAAGGTGTTGTGAGTGACACTGACGAACACTGTGTTGCATCTGCAAGAACATTTGCACTTCAAAATGCTGATGTCATACTGCTACTTGGTGCCAGACTCAACTGGATGCTACATTTTGGACGACCACCCCGTTTTGATGCTGCAGTGAAGATAATACAGGTAGTAATTGATGAATCTATGGTAGCAGACACAGGCATCACCTGCAGGGGAGTCTGTTAGTAATTAATGTACAGATAAACTGCCACAATTTTCATATTATCTGATTTATTATTAGTGTCATTTGTCAGATGCAAGTATTGCCAGGAGACCTCAGCCTGACAGCAACATGTTAAAGATTTAAAGCTCTACTCAGTATCATTATCAACACACAGTGGTGTGAGATGAGGTGGATGTGCACAACCATTAATTGAATTTGGGTACATTGTTAAAATTTGTTGATTCATTAACCTACTGAGTTGCTTTAATATTGATTGCTTCTTCATTTTCCATTCCCCATTTCATGCAGTTTGCACAAAATCCTAATACATTAAAATTGTATGCTGCACTGGGATCTGAACCTGTGAAAACAAAAATCAAGGTTCATGTTCAGCCACAGCAGATGGTTTCTAACTTGTCAAGATGATTCATTTCACTGCAATATTTGAGCAAAAACAAGAGAGCCATTCTAAAGTTAGTTTGTTGTTTGCATCTCAATTGATGATTGTGAGTAGTACGAAAGTGTGGTTGAGGTTTGCGTTTTCTTTGTGGATGTGGGTCATATCACCTTCAGCTTCATTTGAATCATAAAATGCTGAGACAATTATTTGCAATTAAACACGAGTTTCCCTTTACCAATAGTGAAATTCACAAATACTTAATCACAAAATGTGTAGCTTTCAAAACCAGGTGTTTCTTCATTTGGAAGAAGAAAAGAGTTGCTTAAAGGACTCCAAGACTGATAGGGAATTAATTGGAATCTCATAATACTATCATTGATGAATTGATGCTGTTACAGTGTCTTGCGTGAAGTAACTGTAGGTTTTTTTCATTCATTCTTAGTTCTTTGAAAAAAGTAGTTATGGGTTGGTATAAAAAGATTGCACCTATAATTTGTGTTGCACTAATTGTGTACCACAGCTGTTTTCATAACATGCAGTGGTTCTTCATGTAAATGGTGAAAATTTTCAGAACTGCAATGTTGACTGTTCTGAGAGTTCACATAATGACTAATAGTTATGGTGTCTAGGGAGCCCGGAGAGGAGGTTTGCACTTTTACTTCCATGCCTTCTGAAATATAATGAAGTTATGAAGCTTTGGAATAGCGATGCCTTTTCTGAGTAAAATACAGTGGTAGGGATATTCTTTATATGAAACAATTAATCAAATCCCCTGTATTTATTAAATTCTCAACACAATAACACAATGAGATTCACATGTGGTTTAAATGACTACTGATCAATGTATTAATGTTCAGTTTGCTGGTGCATTTCCAATTTACATAAAATATTCAAAGTCTGGACATTGTCTGAAATATGTAAAAGTCTACAGCTGCCTACATAAAATCATAGTTCCCACAATCACGAATGGCTTTAAGCTCATGATTATTGCAAATATTTCAAAGTTCAACACCAGCAGTCCCACAACTCATCCAACTAGCAGAATGTCTTTAAGTCCACACATACAACTGTCACGTACTGTGGTGGGTGTTATTGGGAGCAGGTGCTCCATGTAGGTGCCTTTTGGATGACCACAGTTGTGATAATGTTTTTATGAATTAATGCCAATTTTCCCAAGTCAGATTGAGTACACTGCAGATTGCAGCATCTCAAACAACTCATCTTTAGCTTTACTTCATTATACTGTGTCAGTTTTCTTATTTTTAATTAGTGTTGACAGCATTTCTCACAAAAATTACTGTCAAATTATGGAAAAGTTCTAAAAAAAATAAATCATTCCCAGCTTTTGGTACTATATAGGCATTCTAAGAGGAATTATGCTTCCTTTGAGCCATCGCTTAGCTCTCTACAGTTAATTTTCTTGATCTATGATAATTTATATATGTCTATGAATCTGTAGCTCTTAAACTAATTCTGCTATGAGGTTCAGTGTAAGTTCTCTGTGTCGTTTCAATAAGACCTTTAATGTGACATGCTTAATTTCTACATAGTTATGGCGCATCGTGCACATTCTTCTATGACTGGGGTTTTGCAATGTGTGTTATGCAGCTGCATGTGTTTGCAGCAAACACAAAAGGACCATGGGCCGGTCAAACTCAGCTACCTCCTACCCTGCTGTCTTGACAAACACGTCTGTTGGCAAATCACATTGGAGAGGAACATAATGAATACTGTCATCTACAGGCCCAGCAGAGAGCTACCTTCTCACTTCTGGTGCCTCAACACTGAGATATGACACCCCCTCCTTTTCAGACTTGCAAGTGCATGTATCTGCTCAAAGGGCTGTATCTTCACAAGGTGTAGGTTCCCATACAGCATTGCACACAACACTGCACTATCATATAAATGAACAACTATATTAGTTAAACGTGCAAACCTTGTACACTCATTGAGAACATATTAATTTTATCTGCAAATATTGAACAGATTGAACCACTATTGAATGTGTTTTCAGCTAGATACACCCAAAGAAATATATATAGGTTAAGATCAATTTATATTGAGAAAATGATTAAGTTTCTGATTTAAACATCTGTTCAGTGCTTACTGAAATTTCAGTGTTTGATTCTTTCCTGCAGACACCTTATTTTCTACAGAAATAAGATTTTTGTTAAATATTTTGGATTTGCAAAATCATTGATACCAACTGTTGGCTGTTTGTGTTCTATTTAACTGATAACTGAACATGGTACAGCATTCTCTCTGCACTAGTGTTGATTTCAGGGATATACAAGTCAGATATTCACAGTGCAGTTAATTGGTCATGCTCCATACCATTATTTTAGTTAATGTTATCTCCACCAGGTTGATATTTGTGCTGAAGAGCTTCATAACAGTGTAGCTTCTGCAGTAGCCATTCAGTCTGATGTCCGAGTTGCAGCAACACAACTGGCAACACTTCTCCGATCAAAAGCATGGAAGCTTCCTAAGACAAGTAACTGGTGGAAGTTGTTGGACAAAAAGTGTTCTGACAACAAGAAATCTGTACAGGTAAGTTTAAAAACATTAATAAGTAAAGATCCATACTAATTAGAGCATAGTAGCTACCTGTGTATCAGTTATCTGAGAAAAAGATGCAGAAATACTTCCATCTCTACATTGACTCAGTTTAATATTTGGATAAGGTATGAATGAAAGTGATCGTGTCTATAAATTCAATCTTGCTGTTAAAGTAAGGATTTAAAACACTGATATTTCTTAAGTTATGGGAACACTGGTAAACTTCAAGATACACAATAGTGGTGTTGTTTTCCTATATTGTTTGCTCCATGTTCAGGTATTCCGTCTACTTTACATCTGATCAGAACAGAATGGCTGATCCCACTTTTATAATTGTATTGTATTCTGAAGTGGAGCAGACTTGGGCTTTGCAGAATTCCTTCTTTTTTTCTGTGCATTACTTCACATGTCCTTATCAGTGAACCTACATGACAAATGTCACCTTCTTTGTCATAAAGTCACATTGTGACTCTTTAAGCTTTCCCAGTGGATATGTTGTAAATAGCCTTCATGGGTTGCCACTGGATCACGCTGTGCAAATTCCACAATATTTCCTTGGAGCAACTGTCCAGCATCTTCAGATGGTTCAACCTTGCAGGTGGCTAGGTACGACATGCATATCTTATGTCGGGCAGCTACTCCAAGGAAATATTGTGGAATTTGCACAATGTGATCTGGCAGCAAACCCATGAACACTATTTACATAAAGTCACATTGTTTGTGTATCCACTTCCACTGAGCAGTCTCTTCAGAATCTCCCTGAATTTAGTGCACTACCTCATATGGCAAATTGCACACCATGGTCATGTTGGATTAGTCCTTCTAGTCAGTACAGAATAAGAACTGGGGGCAAAAATAACTCGGAAGTTTCACTTTCAGAAGTTTTACTTTGCAAGTTCTACATTGATGAAGAGGGAGGTGGTACTAAAGTTCGTTGTGGGATCACTGCCACCAAACCACAGTTTGTATAGCACAAATTGTACAGAAATACACCATATTGGCATTTAATAATCACGTGGCTCAACAGTACTGACAGATGATTCACTAGTAACTGTATTACCATTCAGGTGATAATCTAGTGTCATTATACAATAATATTAATGTCCCACAGATTTGCTCAGTTAATCTGAATGATTTCACCAGGTTTTGAAGTAACTAAACTTCTCATGGTCTGATTTAAGAGTGTCTTGCCAGCAAATCATGTATTAAATGTAATCAAAGAAATTGTTTCCCTGTAACTCTGAAGATTTATTTGCTGCTTATCTCTTCGTCGTGTAGCAACTACAATTTTACACTTAAAAGTTGCAAAACAATATTGTATCCTTGTTGGGTCTGCGGACTAATCATACAATCAGCTTGACAATCATATTTCAGCAGTCAGGCACCATCTTCAGGTGAGAACGCTATTTCTACAACTCTCCAGAACTGCCTGTTGCCATGAACAGTGGCCCTTTCACATACCACTGAGAACCAAAGTGTCTGCAAGAGAAATTGTTATGACTGGCACATAATGCAAAGTAAAAGTCAATATTGCCAGTCTAATTTCAGTGGATTATTTGAAGACACAGACATATAAGTGACACACACTATATCTCATCATACATCATTCTGTGTCCCTTGACTAGACAGTGACAAAGCAATGTCATTATGAGCTATTTTTAATTCAGTGGTAAATATTTTTAAGTATCCAATGGAATGATGCTGTGGGGAGTCCGTTATCCCCCATAGGTGCCATTTGATTTGTGGATATATAGATCTACTCACCCAGCAAAAGGAGGAGAAAACACATAAAAAATGGGTAAACATGAGCTTTTGCAGTCAGTAGCCCTTCTTCTGGCAGGAGGGTTGAAGAGAAAGGAAGAGGGATGGAGAAAAAGGACTGATGAGGTTTAGGAAATGACAAGAGTTACAGAAAAGTCACGCAGAACCCAGGTTCACAAAAAACTTACTGGGCAGAATGAGACCGATTGTTGGACAGAGATTACTGAAGAAACATCATGACAGAGACAATAAGAGTGGAAAGCTAAGTGCATGGTATATGGTGAAGGGCCAGGGAAAAATAGACAGGTTGGAAAATAAATATAGAAAAATAAAATGGAGCAAAGAAAAGAAATAGTTATTGTAAAGAAATGCTGGGACTGTAGAAGTTAATGTAAATTTAGACCAGGTGGTTGGCGAGAATGAAGCACTTGTTGTAAAGTCAGTTCCCATTTGTGACGTTCTTAGAAACTGGTGTCAGGAGGGAGTCCAGATTGCATGTGCAGTGAATCAGGTACCAAGGTCATGACTGTCACTTTGTAGAGTGCAACAGGATGTGTGTGTTGCCCTTATACACCCTCTGCCTATGCCCATTCCATCTAACTGATTACTCCTTTGTAGTCACACCAATGTAGAAGACCAAACAGTGTTTATGTAACAACTGGTGCATGATACGTGTCATTTATTAGTCACTTTCACTTTGACATAATTTTATTTGCCAGATATAGAGCTCGTGTAGGTAGTGGTAGGAGGGTGCATCAGCCAAGTCTTACAACAGGGATGGTCACAGGGGTAGGAGCTGTAGGGTAGGTAAATTGGTGAGAAGGAGTATAGGGTCTGACCAAGATGCTGCAGAGCTTGAAGGTGGGGGTGGGAGTGGGTGAAGAAAAGCTATTTTGATTGGGACAGGGAAAAATATCGAACAGAAAGGACTTAATTTCAAGGCATGATTTTAAGAAGCTATAGTCCTGTCAAGGTAGCTGATTAATACACTCAAGACAAGGATAGCGCTGAGTGACAAGAGTTGTACTCCTAAGTTGTTGTTTTGAAAGGATCAGCAGTACCAGTATTGGATGTGATGGCCTGGGAAATTTGTTTTTGAACTAGGCTGGAGGGGTGATTATGTACAGTGAAGGCAGAGGTGGCACCCACTGAATTCCAAACCTATGACATCCTCTGTGCTCACCTTAATTAACTTTATACTTACCAACTACTACTTTGCCTCTGAGAAGCAGACACAGAGAGAGATCAGGCGTATAGCCATGGGAACCAGGATGGCTGCTCCTTTCTATGTCAACCTTTTCTGGGGTTCTTTTGAGGGAGTTTTCCTGGGATGCACAAGCCCTCAGCACCTTATATGGATTAGATAAATTGATGACATCTTTGTCATATAGACTCTTGGTGCGCTGACCTGTTGAAATTTTTGGAATCTCTAAATACATTCTTTCATTTAAATTTCGCGTGGTCCTATTCCAAATCTTGTGCAACTTTTTTTGATGGGGTACTTTTATGAACTAGTGATATGACAGGTAGTTCATCATTGTAGGAGTACTTGATAACAAATTCAGAACTATGAAACAAGTGTCACAGTAAAGTGTGCCCAAACAGTCACATCAGCACACACAGTATCCCCTCTGGCAGCAAAGGCAGCATGTATTCTTGCATGTACATGATCATGAAGGTGCCGAATTATATCCTAGAATAGATTGTCCCAAGTGGCTTGCGCCCAGTGTTGCAGTTCAGTAATGTTTCTAACAGGCTCAGGAGGATGAGTAAGTTCCCATGTCACTATATTCCATACGTATCCAGTTGGTGAGAGATCTATGTGGATGTGCATTGTCCCACTGAAAAAGCACATCACCTTCCTGTCAAAGAAATGGCAGTAGCGTGGGGATAACAATCTGTGCAATTTAGTTGGCACTTTACCCTGCAAAAACACCAGATGTTACCACAAGCTGTAAGTGATGGCTCCCTACATCATGAGGTGTGGGGTGGGACCCATTCGTCATGGGCACATGCATTGCAGAGTAAGCTGCTCACCAGGTCTATGTTGTATACATGTATCTCCATAACTGGCATACAGATAGAATCTCCTCTCATCACTAAAGACAGCAGAGTGTCATTTCACCCTCCACTCAACTTCTTCACAATACCAGAGTAGCCACACTTAGCAGTGTCGTAGTGTGAGTGGCTGCCTGCCCAGAGGCACACATGATCTTAGTCCTTCTGCAAGAAGGTCCTCAGTGACACAGTAGGTGCAAAATGCGCCCGAATTTCTTCCCTGGATGATGATCGATTGCCCACCACTGCTTGAACAATGTTTCGATCTTGACTACTCTACTACACACACACATCCATAACTTGGTCTATAGGTATGGGAATGTTCCATAGACTGCTGCTGAAAGCAGTGACACACCAGCAATGTATTGCACCCAGCATACGCAGCAATTGTGTTTTATTCAGTTGCTGTCAGACGGTCCATAAGTAAAAATTATCAATATACCGTAATATTACACGCAGTTGAGGAAGACAGGACTAAAAAAATTGATTGATGTGTTCATTCAGCTTCCCGTAGACCCATTTTGCGACCCTCGTCAAATGGCTGCAGTTGTTCAACAGGAATACATACTCGTCAGAGGGGCATAGTTGTATCCTGGGATGAATGTTGCAAATATTGTTCGCCTCTAAAGTCAGCACAGTTGCTACCTGCAGAGAAAAGACACAGGGTGCACAGAAAGCCTCCTGTGCATCATCTGATCACTGATACTGGTGACATACGAATCACTAACACTACAACCCCGTAGGATGCACGTATTATACGATTGTATCAATGAACACAGTCCTTCAGGATACTGCATATTGCAATTTTTTTTTTCCCAGAGTAAATATCCCAATGTATTTCAAAAATAGATTTTGTGGACCATCATATCCAATTCTGGTACTGCTGATCTCCCCAAAAAAACAAAGGGGAAGCTCATCTCTTGATGTCTTGTCACTCAGTACTGTTCTGCCACTGAATGTATTATTCAGATTCTTCAACAGGTATGAGTTCCTAAAATTATGTCCTGAAATGAGGTCTATTCTGTCTGATATTTGGCCCGCCCCACCTAGAATAGCTTTCAGTCCCCGTCCCAGTCTCTGCAATATACTGGATAAACCCTATGCTTCTTCTGCATGCATTTCCCCACCCTATTGCTCATGCACTTGTGACTGTCCCCACTGTAAGACTTGCCTGATGCACCCTCCTACCACCACCTGCACCAGCTCTGTAACTGGCAAATAATATATCACTAAGAGGAAAGTCACTGTGAAATGACACATACCATGTACCAGCTGGTACATAAACATTGTTTAGCCTTCTATATTGATATGACTGCCACCAAGTTAACACTGAGTGAGGTGGTGCAGTGGTTAGCCCACTGGACTCGCATTCAGGAGGACAACGATTTTAACCCGCATCCGGCCATCCTGATTTAGGTTTTCCATGTTTTCCATAAATTGCTTTAAGCAAATGCCAAGATGGTTTTTGTGAAAGGGCACAGCTGACTCACTTTCCCATCCTTCCCTAAACCAATGGACCCGATCACCTCACTGTTAGGTCACCTTCCTGCAAATCAACCAACCAACCACCAAGTTAACAATTAGGATGAATGGTCTTAGACAGAGGGAGTATACTATCAGCATACAACATGCTGTTTCAGAATACACTCTAGGACATGATAGTCTGGCTCTCTGTGGCTGGTTCACTACACATGCCACCTGGGTTCTCCCTCCTGACAGCAATATTTAGAAGTTTGCATTTGGGGACTGGCTTTACAGGTGCTTTGTTCTCGCCACCTACCTTTCCTACATTTACGTTAATTGCTATAGTCTTAGCGTTTCTTTTGAGTAACTACTTCTTTTCTTTACTCCCTTTTATTTTTCTGCATTTATTTCCCAACCTATTTTTCCTGGCTTCATGCACTTAGCTTTCTGCTCCTATTATCTATATCAACAAGTTTCTTCAGTAATATCTGTCTTGCTCATTTCCCCGTCTTTCACCTGTCAGTTCTCATGTTTTCAAACCTCACCTGGTGCAGGCACCAACAATAAGTCTTTCCTTCTTATCCAATCCAGTAAGTCTTCCCTGACCAAGGAAGGAAGGAAGGAAGATTAGGGTTTAACAGCCTGTTGACATCAAGGTCATTAGAGATGAAACAAAAGCCCAGAATGTTTTGAGGATGGGGAAGGAAATTCACCATGCCCTTTCAGAGGAACAACCCAGCATTTGCTTGAAGCATTTTTTGGAAACAGTGGAAAAATAAAATCTCTATATCCAGGCATGGATTTGAACTGGTGTTCTCCCAAATGCGAGTGCAGTCTGCTAACCACTGCACCATATCGCTCGGTTGCTGACCTGGGGTTCAAAGTGACTTTTCCGTAACTCTTCACATTTCCTATACCTAAAAGCCCTCTTTCTTCATCCCTCTTCCTTTCCCTCCAACCATTCTGCCAGAAGAAGGAACTCCTGGCTATGAAAGCTTGCACATTTGTACATCTATGAATTTTCTCTTGCTGCCACTTGGTGAGGAGATTTTTTTATCTATTTGTATTATATTTTTGAAGATTGATATTTTCATTGCTGTAATTTATCCATGGGGGATTTTGAAGAGTGAATGCTAAGGTTGGCTTTTTTAAAATCTACCTGTTTTTGGAGTTGCATCAGTGATATGTTTATGCTTTGGCCACATGGCCCATATACTCTCAACTGTTTCTTTGCTCAATTAATTCCTTTTGCCACAGCATCGGGTTCACAGTGGAGGTCAAAAGGCTTGCAAAACTTCCTTTTCTGGATATACTGGTGTACAGGAAGGATGATGAGACTCAAAGACTCTGTATATAGAAAATCGATGCATGGAGACTGGTATCTACATCTGATGAATCGTCTGTCATTCACCATACCAACAGCATTGGTCCTGAGAGTGTTGGTAAGGAGGATTTACGCTATCTCAGATGTAGAAATTTAGACCCCAGAACTAAAACGCTGTAATCTTATGTTGAAGGAGAGTGACTACACTGACAAACTGATCCATTGTCCTTAGAGTTTGGGCCTTTACCAGAACCAGTAGAAGATGTATGTAGAGTGGCTGCATCCCTTCATTGTGCTGGTAGCATATCTTCAAATGTAGGAAGGATCTTAAGAAGATAAAATATTAAAAATGTGATTTGTCTGCTAGCCAAGAGCAGAGCTCTTTTTTGGTCAGTTAAAGATGATCAAAGACTGAGGAAGTCCAGCTTTTATAGACTTCTGTACAATTATGGGGAAAAGTATATTGGCCAGAAGATTTGCACTGTTTATGTCAGATATGTTGAGCAACACTACCACACAACTACTGCAACCTGGAAAATTTGCCATTGTGGAGTGCTGGTTCTGTGACAGAGAGGTGCCTTAAAGGAATCCATTGAAATCAGACTAGCAGACAATATTATAAATAGAGACAAGAACTATCCCTTAAAAAAAGGTTGAATCCTGTTTTGTCTGAAATTAAAAGCACAACTGTCTTTGACTTGGCCAGCAAAGGCACATGATCCTTAGCAACTCATTATTTCTGCCAATTTTCACCTTAAAAAAAGGTTGAATCCTGTTTTGTCTGAAATTAAAAGCACAACTGTCTTTGACTTGGCCAGCAAAGGCACATGATCCTTAGCAACTCATTATTTCTGCCAATTTTCACCGCTAGGGTGCAATGCCTCCACTTTGTGTTATGGAACAGCAGCAACAATTTCTCTTCTCTTGAAGGCACTTTGTTCTCCATGGTGTATAAAAGGGCCACTATTTATGCCAGGAATCAATTGGTCATTAGAAGTACATCACACATGTTGAGGATTCATTAGGCTTTCATATTTGTCTGTTGAATACTATCCCAAAATAACAATAACTCTCATCCCTCAGTTCTGATCAAGATTTTTGGAGGGTCTCCCCCATGGTGTAAGGCACATGCTGGAACTGGCAGTCCCCTTCCCACATATTCCCAATTAGGACTACCTTTAACCCTACACCAGCTTTCCTGGTATTTGGCTGCAAAGTCTCTGGCTGTCCAGTGGATCATTACTCAGAAAAAAAGAGAAATCAGTTTTGGAGAGATTTAGCAAACAAGTTTCCCTTCCCCCAATCACTTGTCAGAAGAAAGAACAGCCATACACAGTTTCCAAATACAATGAAGAGACGAAGAACCTGGTACACTTTCCTAATATCATTAGGGCCCCCACGAGCATGCAGATGTGCCACAACGTGACGTGGCATGGACTCAATTAATGTCTAAAGTAGTGCTGGAGGGAATTAACACCATGAATGCTGCAGGGCTGTCCATAAATCCGTAAGAGTTCTATTCTGAACAGCACATTGCAAGGCATTCCAGATATGCTCAATAATGTTCATGTCTGAGGAATTTGGTGGCCAGCAGAAATATTTAAACTCAGAAGAGTGTTCCTGGAGCCACTCTGTAGCAATTCTGGACCTGTGGAGTGTCGCATTGTCCTGCTGGAATTGTCCAAGTCTGTTGGAATGCACAATGGACCTGAATGGATGTAGGTAATGAGTCAGAATGCTTAAGTATGTGTCACCTGTCACAGTCGTATATAGACATATCAGGGGTCCCATATCATTCCAACTGCACACGCCCCACACCGTTGTAGAGCCTCCATCAGCTTAAACAATCCCCTGCTGACATGCGGGGTCCATGGATTCAAGAGGTTGTCTCCATACCCCTACACATGCATCTGCTCGATACAATTTGAAATGAGACTCGTCTGATCAGGTAACATGTTTCTGGTCATAAACAGTTCAATATCTGTGTTGACGGGCCCAGGTGAGGCATAAAGCTTTGTGTCGTGTAGTCATCAAGGTTACATGAGTGGGTCTTTGGCTCTGAAAGCCCATATCGATGATATTTCACTGAATTTTTTGCATGCTGTCACTTGTTGATAGCCCAATACTGAAATCTGCAGCAATTTGCGGAAGGCTTGCACTTCTGTCATGTTGAATGATTCTCTTCAGTCGTCTTTGGTCCTGCTCTTGCAGATCTTTTTTCAGCCGCAGCAATGCTGAAGATTTGATGTTTTACTGGATTCCTGATATTCAAGGTACGCTCATGAAATGGTTGTACAGGAAAATCCCCACTTCATCACTGCCTCGGAGATGCTTGTCCCATTGTTCATGCACCTTCTATAACACCACGTTCAAACTCACTTAAATCTTGATAACCTGCCATTGTAACAACAGTAACCGATCTAACAATTTCACCAGACACTTGTTGTCGTATATAGGCACTGCCAACCATAGCACTGTATTCTGGCAGTTTACATATCTCAGTATTTAAATACGCATGCCTATACCAGTTTCTTTGGCGCTTCAGTGTAGATCCTCACATAATCATCCTACCTGCAGACAGAGCCACCAGACTGCCAATTGTCTGACTTGTCCACCTATAAAGTTTGCCAGACTGATTCTTTCCCAGTAGTCCAACGTGACCTCCAATCATTGCTTAAAGCTGTAGGCCTCTCCCAGAATTTCTCCCTTAAGTCCATTTCCATTCTCACCTCTATAACACCCCACACACTCAGCTTCTTCATGCTCCCCAAAATCCAGAAACCCCACAGTCCTGGACACACCATTGTAGCTGGCTATTGTGCCCCCACAGAAATAATTTTGCCCCTCATTGACCAACACCGCCAACCTGTCACCTGAAATCATTTAACAGCTGTCGTCCCTTCCATATCAAAAAATCCCTCCCATACATGGTCCCTTAGGAATTCACATACATTTAAACCCTTCCATACAGCCTGGCCGCCCAGGGATGATGTATCTGCATTGACAAGAACAGTATGCTGATGGTTTCACAAAGGCCTCGCAGACACACACTATCCCTCAGACCTAGCTTGCAAACAATTATCTCACCCCCCCCCCCCCCCCCCCCCCCCAAAGAAGCAATTGCAGTGGAGTGCACACCTTCTTCACCCAATACCATTTGGAACTGGAACAGCTGAACTACATCCTTCGTCAGAGATTTGATTAGTGATCATCATGGCCTGAAATGAAGGCCATCCTACCCAAGACCCTCCCCACCCCTCCTAAATTGGTGTCTCCTCATCCACCCAACTTCCGTAACATCCCTGTCCATCCCTCTGCTTCACCCAATCCCAACCCCTTGCCACAGGGACCATATTCCTGTGGAAGACGCAGGTGCGAGACCTGTCCAATCCACTCGCACAGCACTTCCTATACCAGGCCTCTCACAGGGTCATCCTACTCCATCAGAAGCCAGGCTACCTGGGAAAGCAGCCGTGTCATATACCATTTTTTTTGCTTCAATCATTGCACAGCTTTTTATGCAGGGTGTTACAAAAAGGTACGGCCAAACTTTCAGGAAACATTCCTCACACACAAATAAAGAAAAGATGTTACGTGGACATGGGTCCGGAAACGCTTAATTTCCATGTTATAGCTCATTTTAGTTTCGTCAGTATGTTCTTCCACCTACGCTCAATGGAGCACATTATCATGATTTCATATGGGATACTCTGCCTGTGCTGCTAGAACATGTGCCTTTACAAGTACGACACAACATGTGGTTCATGCACGATGGAGCTCCTGCACATTTCAGTCGAAGTGTTCGTACGCTTCTCAACAACAGATTTGGTGACCGATGGATTGGTAGAGGCGGACCAATTCCATGGCCTCCACGCTCTCCTGACCTCAACTTTCTTGACTTTCATTTATGGGGGCATTTGAAAGCTCTTGTCTACGCAACCCCAGTACCAAATGTAGAGACTCTTCGTGCTCGTATTGTGGACGGCTGTGATACAATACACCATTCTCCAGGGCTGCATCAGCGCATCAGGGATTCCATGCGATGGAGGGTAGATGCATGTATCCTCACTAACGGAGGACATTTTGAACATTTCCTGTAACAATGTGTTTGAAGTCACGCCGGTACGTTCTGTTGCTGTGTGTTTCCATTCCATGATTAATGTGATTTGAAGAGAAGTAATAAAATGAGCTCTAACATGGAAAGTAAGCGTTTCCGGACACATGTCCACATAACATATTTTCTTTCTTTGTGTGTGAGGAATGTTTCCTGAAAGTTTGGCCGTACCTTTTTGTAACACCCTGTATTGAGTATGACTACCAACCAGCTGTCCACCAAGCTGAATGGCCACCACCAAACTGGGCCAAGAGCAAAGTGGACCACCCTGTGACACAACTTGCAGCTGAAGATTTCAATGGCTGTTTCACAAACGGGGTCATCTTGACCCTCTCCTTCAACACTAGCTTTTCTGAATTGCACATGGGGGAGTTACACTTGCAACATGTTCTCCATTCCTGAAATTATTGCGGCCTCAACAAATGCTAACCTAGTGTTCCCACACTCTTCACCCAATAGTCTCTGCCTCCTCTGTCGTACACCTCCTCCCAACTCACTTCCCCTCACACTCATTTTGTGCCACTTTCTGCCATTGCACTCCTCAAACCTATTTCCCAGGTATAAATCAAACATCTTGTACATAGCACCTGTTTATTTAGTAGCATTTTATCCTCAAAAGTTTTGAACAGATCTAAAAATGTGTGTGTAACACAGGTACACCTATTGAGAGTTTCAAGTACCATTTTGTAAACTCGGGATGATTCTGTTCTACCTCAGAAGCCAAAGTGACTCATTAGGTAGCTTGTGTTTATTCAGGTAATTCATTAGTCTGTTTTTGGTGTATATTATTATTTTTTTAAATGGTGAGAGTAGGGAAACTGGCTTTTAGGTTTTCATTACTTTCCTTCTGTCTGTGTGTGTGTGTGTGTGTGTGTGTGTGTGTGTGTGTGTGTGTGTTTTGGGTGCTCGGGTAAAATACCTGAACTAAAATACTCATTTATTATATTTGTTGTCTGTACACTTTCAGAACCGAGATTGGCACCACTTCTAGTCCTGCTTACTTCTTATTTTTCAATTTTCATATTGCTTCCCTGATTTCATGCCCCATTGTGGGGTACTGCATCATTTTGCTGGCTTCACAATGCATGATGATTACTTCACCTGTTTGAGAGAAATTTTGTTGCAGATTCTCTGTAATACCTGAAAAAGATACATTTACAAATTTTCTAGTTCTTATGAGTTTTCTATTAATTGACTTCCATCTTTACATTTGTATGTTAATGAACTTGTGCCTGCTTTTTCTTGTTTCATGTTGTAAGATGTCCCACACAACTTTACTTTTATTGTCAAGTTTATGTATTATTTTGTCATTAAATAATATGTTTGCAGCAAACAGTGCCCTATAACTGTGATGATAATTGAGGAACTCTTGGTTTGCATAATGTGTTTTTTTTTAAAGAACTTAGTTTTTTAAGAGTTCCAGAGGACTTTCTAATGCACACTGTTATCCATTTAATTTCCTTAGCTGCTGCTGCCTTTAGTAGCCACTTCTGGGAATGTCTCATTTTGTCTACATTGTTTTTTGCCTACACTTCATTCCAGGTTTGATTTGTCAGTGGCCCTGAAAACGCATTTCTCTTAGGTTTGTAGAATATCCCTCTGCGCGCCTACAGTTTTGTCGATATATAAGATAATCTTAGCTTTGGGAATTGAGGCTCCGTCAAGGATTTCAGTTAACTCATGAAAAAAGGGGTTCACTTTGCAACTAGTTGAGCAGTACACATCAAATGCTTAAATTTTTATGAATGTTAAGTTTTGTTAGTTCAGTGGCTGACATTATGAAATGTTTAACTATGGTAATTCCAGTGATATCTTGCTGATCTTTAAAATGTGTCCCATTTCTGAAACACATATTTGATACGCCATTCTTTATTGTAGTTTTACAGTAGCAGCTTGCCCTTTCGTATGATGGCAGCACTACACCGGTGTTCTGTAATGTGTATCACTACATTGTTCTCCCCCAGGAGGCTTGCCACTCTTTGGCAGGTTTGTGCTTGGCTACCATGGGGCCTCAGCCTTTGCAGCATTTTTTCCCTTCTGTGCTGCATGTCTATCCTCTTGCTGTTCTTTTTTCCCTCCCTTGGGGAACATGTCTGGGGTATTATTGAGAATGTTCTGTATTCTATCGCTGACAAGCGAACAGTCACTTTCGTTTTACGGACCCTTTTCCTTTCTGTTTTTCCCTCCTCCTCTCGTTCCTCCACTTCAGTGTTTGAGGATCCTCTTTTTCTTCTTCTTCCTCCCTGTGCACTCCTGAAGGCTGGCCCGTGCATCTGACACGTAACAGGTGACTGGGTAATGCGTAATTCTCATCCCCGGGTCGACATGTAGGGTTTTCACATACCCGCAGGCACAGGCCAGGCCCAGGGAGGGGTGATTGCCTGGGCAGTAACCTTCATAAATTGTTGATTGGTCCCTCTGTCAAGTGTGTGGGCAGTGTGACCTGAGGTGTCAACAATCACCCAAGGCAGGTGGGCCCTCTTGTGAAGGGGGCCCCCAGTTGGAAGGAGCATGCCATCAGAGACACTGGCAATCGTGGGGGATTTCCTTGAGATGAGTCAATCATCTTCCTACTTAACATCTACAAAACATAAATGTAATGGGGCTAATGATTCAAAGACCCTTCCCACTGCACCACGGTTCCTTGTGGTCTCATGTACTGAAGACTGTCAATCCTTCGCCACGGTAAATCTGTTTATTATTCAGAAGGTGTAGATGCAATTGCCGGCCCTGTGAAATCCTGCTCTTTTACAGAATGGCGCTGTGCTTTTGGAGATGGCTTCTGATTCTCAAGCAAAATAACTACTTGTTGCCTCGCTTCTCCACAGTTACCCTGTTCATGTCGAGGCCCATAGAACTTTGAATTCTTCCCGTGGTGTAATTTACACAAGGCTGCTTTACAGTCTAACTGAGGCTGAAATTCAGTCTTACCTCTCTGATCAAGGTGTCAATGCAGTCCATCATGTAATGGAATAAAGTAGATTCCTTCTTAGTGCCCACCCGTACTCTCTTTCTCACCTTTTATAGAGTGGTGCTTCTGCCCAAGCTCAAAGCAGGCTGTAAAATTATCACCATCCAGCCGTACATTCTGAACCTGATGCACTGCTACCAATGTCATCGTTTCAACCACACAAGAATGTCTTGTCGACACCCAACCCCATGTGTCACCTGTGGTAGGGATGCACACGAGGGTGATTGTCCGCCTCCTTCTCCCTGCTGTATCAACTGCAATGGCGGCCGTGCTGCCTCCTCTTGGGATTGTCCAGTGTATCTTGATGAGTGAACTGTTCAAGAGATCCAGGTAAAGGAAAAAGATGCAGAAAAAGGTGCTTTATCCAGTCCCTCGTAAGTTACTGGCTAGTCGCAAACCCTGCATTCTTCTGTCTGGTACCTATAGTTCTGTTCTTGTTACCCCTCACTCCATGAAGGACATGGCCACACATACATGCGACCTCCAATTCAGCTCTGAGGTTGTGAAATTGACCAGTGTCAAGGTAGCATCACCATCCCCCCGTCCAGCTGTGCAACAAGCCATCAAACTCACACCTCAAGGGGCGAAGCCACCAGCTACACAACCAGTAGGCCAGAAAGGACAGAAGGAGTACTCCCTTGAAGACTTCTTCCGTCCCTCCAGCCAAACAACACCCAAGTCTTCATCTAACTGAAAAGGCTCGAAGTAGTCCACCAAAGGCAAGAGGTCTTCTCCTTTGCCATCTCGATGATTCTTTTCAATGGTGTTGCCATGTGGTACCTTAGCCCGGCTAGCTCTGTGTTGCAGGTGCACACCAACAACTATTTTTCAGTGTTGGACTCCACAGACCAACCACACAAGTAAGCTGATGCTTCTGTGGATTCCATCGAGCAGGATCCTCCTGCTTCTGTGTCCCGTACTAGCGCCTTTTCCCCAGCTATCACTCAGCAGCTGCCAAGGTGACACTCCTACATCTCTTAATTATCATGACTCTCCTCCAATGTAATATTGTGGCCTTTGGCCGTATAAAGAGGATTCATGGCTGCCTTTAGCGTCGCAGTGTCCCCTTGTACTCTGCCTTCAGGAAATGAAACTGCACCCTAATGACCACTTGGAGCTTTCACATTTCTTACCGATTCATTTTGATCTTCCCTGAGGTCGGCATTCCGTCTCATGGGGGTGTGATGCTGCTCATCCGGGATGATATTCATAGTCAGCCCATCTCCCTGACTACCAATCTCAAAGCTGTTGCAGTTTGCCTTTTCCTTCCCCACCTGACTTTTTCCCTCTGTACCACATGTGTGTCCCTTCATCATTCAGTGTCACCAGGGCAGACTTCCTTCAACTTACTGGGGAACTACCTCCACCCTTTTTGCTACTAGGAGACTTTAATGCACATCATCCCCTTTGGGGTTCTCCCAGGACCTGTCAGAGAGGTGCGCTCTTGGATGACCTTCTTAACCAACTTAACTTCTGCTGCCTTAACACTGGATCATCTGCTTTCCTTTCCACCTCCTTGCACAACTATTCCCATTTGGATCTCTCCTTGTGCACTACGCAGCTTGTCACTCATCTTCAGTGGTCCATTCTGACACCTTCTCAAGCGACCATTTCCCGAGTGCTATCTGTTTGCTGACTCCTACCCCATTCGCGTGCACACCTAAATGGCAGATTCCTAAGCCTGACAGGCAGTTTTACCAATCCCTGCCAACCTTTGAAGAACGAGATTTCCCCAGTTGTGATGACCAGGTGGAATATCTCACAAACATTATCCTTACTGCTGCAGAATGTTCCATTCCCCGCACTTCCTCTTTATCACATTGTGTCCCAGGCCCTTGGTGGATTGAGGCATGCCGCCGCTCTTCACATTTTTAACTGCCATATAAACAGATGCATGCAAAGTGTCGTCTCATTCTTCGGGATTGCAAAAGAGCTAGCTGTATTTCGTGCACTAGTTCTTTTAACAGTTGCTCACCTTCCTCTGTCATGTGGGCCAACCTCTGACAGCTCTCTGGAACCAAGATCCATTCCCCAATTTCTGGCCTGGCAATAGCTGATGATGTCATTGTGGACCCTATTGCTGTCTCCAACACCTTGGACCGCCATTTTGCGGAAGTTTCGAGCTCTTCCCACTAACACCCTGCCTTCCTCCATCGGAAGTGAGTGGAGGAGGCCCAGGCAATACCCTTCTCTTCTCCAAATCTTGAGTGCTACAATGCCACCTACGCTATGAGGGAGCTAGATCATGCTCTCAGTTCATCCCGATCCTCCTCTCCACGGCCAGACGCCATCCACATTCATATCTTGCAGCACCTTTCTCTTGCAGGGAAGCACTTTTTCTGCTTAACACGTACAGTCGAATCTGGACAGAGGGCACATTTCCTGTATGCTAGCGTGAAGCCACTGTCATGTCCATACCTAAGCCCTTTAAGGACAAAAACCTTCCTTCTAGCTACTGCCCCATCTCTCTTACTGGCTGCGTTTGCAAGGTGATGGAACGTATCATTTGTGCCCGGCTGGTGTGGTGGCTTGAATGCACAGTGTGGATTTTGAGTGTGACGTTCTGCGGTTGACCATCTCGTTACTTTGTCAACCCATGTCATGAATAGTTTTCTGCAGAATTCCCTGTTTTTCGATTTGGAGAATGCCTATGACACCTGCTGCAGAACTGGTATCCTCCGTACTCTTTATATGTGGGGCTTCCGTGGGTACCTGCTGTTTTCTTCGGGCATTTTTACAAGACTGAGTTTTCAAGGTGCATGTGGGTTCTGCCTTGTCGGACACCTTTATTCAGGAAAATGGTGTGCCTCAGGGTTCCATCCTGAGCGTTGTCCTCTTTGCTATCACCATTAAGCCTATAATGACCTGTCTCCTGCCGGGCATCTCTGGATCTCTCTTTGTTAACAATTTTGCCATCTATTGCAGTTCTCCATGGACATGTCTCACTGAGCAGCATCTTCAGCGCTGTCTTGATCGTCTTTACCCCTGTAGCACCGACAATGGCTTTTGCTTTTCCACTGCCGAAACCATCTGTATGAATTTCTGGCAGTGAAATTGGTTTCTCCCACCATCTTTACGTCTTGGGCCTGTTGCTCTTCCATTTGTAGAAACTACAGAATTCCTGGGGCTCATGCTTGATAGGAAACACTCTGTCTTCCCATGTGTCTTATATGGCAGCCCGCTGTACGTGGTACCCCACTGTCCTATGTGTCTGCCTGGGGTGCAGATCGAACCACCCTCCTCCGTTTGTACCAGCCATTGTATCTTTGAAAGTAGACTATGGGTGCTTTGTTTATGCATCTGCACATCCGTCTCTCTAATGCTGTCTCAACACTGTCCACCATCGTGGCACTGGCCACTAGTGCCTATTACACTAGCCCGGTTGAGAGTCTGTATGTTGAAGCTGCTGAACTATCGTTGTCATAGCGCCGTGACTTTCTCCTAAGAGGTATGCATGCTGTTTGTATGCCATGTGTGACCACTCATCCTATGCCTCCTTCTTCGATGATTCCTTTTATCACCAGTATGGGGCGCTCCTCTCTTCTCTGTTACATCCTGGAGTCCGCTTTTGGCACTTGCTTCGGCAGCTTAACTTCACACTACCTGAAACTTTCTGGTGGGTGTGAACCCTTCACCACCTTCGCTTCGTGAAGCAGCCCATGTTAACCTTGACCTTCACCTGCTTCCTAAGGACACTACTCCAGCCTCACTCTATCGCCTTCAGTTTTACGACATTCATAAGGAACTTCGTGATAGTGTCTTTGTGTACACTGATGGCTCTCGGGCTGACCATGCTGTTGGGTGTGCCTTCGTCATTGGCACCCGTGTCTTTCAATATTGGCTTCCAGCACACTCCTCAGTATTTACAGCCGAACTCTTTGCTCTGCATCAGGCCACGGAGTACATCCGGCGACACAGCCTATTCAATTGTGTCCTCTGCTCACACACACTCAGTGCCCTTCAAAGTCTGTGTGCACTGTACACTGCCTGTCCCTTAGAGAAGTGGGTCCAGGAAAACTGTCACTTGCTCACTCTTGGTGGAGCCATTATCATGTTTCTGTGGGTTCCTCGTCATGTCGGGCTGCCAGGAAATGAGGCTGCTAATGCTGCTGCCAAGGCTTCAGTTCTTGTACTGCAGCCCACAAGTACCTATATTCCCTCCAATGATCTCTGCGTTGCCGTCTGTCAGGAGGTGGTGTCCCTTTGGCATCGCCAATAGTACTCCCTCCACACAAATAAGCTTCAGCTTATTAAGCCTTTCCCAGCACCTGGGACGACCTCATCTCGGTTCTCCCGCCGGGAGAAGATTATTTTAACTCAGCTGCATATTGGGCACTGCCTTTTTAACTATTGTCATTTGCTAAGTGGCGCTACCCCACCACTCTGTACATATTGCACTAAAATTTTAACTGTCCGCCACTTCCTGATGGACTGCCCTATTTTTAACCATTTATGTTCCAGCTTGGGTTTGCCGTCTGATATATCAGTTGTTGTTCTAAATGATTAATGGAAAATCTCATATAAAGATGTGAAACAAATACTAACAAAGAGATAGAGGAGCTGGCCAGTACTTACCTCAGCTCAGTACAGCCGATAGATACACAAAAAACAGAACTGAAAATTTACATTCCTAGCTTTCGGAACAAATGTTCCTTCATCAGGGAGGAGAGAGGGAAAAGAAAGGGAAGAAGGGAAAGAAGATTCAGTTACTCACAACCCAGGTTATGAAGCAACAGGGAAGGGAAAACAGGGAGGGTAGCAAGGATGGAGGCATGGTGGTCAGAGGGAAGCCAAAGATATTCTACTGTAAGTACTGTGCTAGCTTCAGACCAAAGAGGATGCATACAGAAGTAAAGAGGTATATAGTATAAAGATAAACACAACTATGTAGGATGAAAAGATGCGTGAATGGCTGAAGAGGAAAGGGAAAGAGGAGAAGACTGAAGAGTAAATGGGAGTGAGGTTGTTTGACGTAGGTTCAGTCCAGGGGGATGGCAGGGTGAAAGGATGTGTTGGAGTGCAAGTTCCCATCTCCGCAGTTCAGAGGGACTGGTGTTGGGTGGGAGAAGCCAAATGGCACATACGGTGTAGCAGGTTCCTAGGTCCCTAGAATTATGCTGGAGGGCATGCTCCGCTACTGGGTATTGGACATCTCCTAGGCGGACAGTTCATCTGTGTCCGTTCATGCGCTCAGCCAGTTTAGTTGTTGCCATACCAATGTAAAAGGCTGTGCAGTGCAGGCATGTCAGTTGATAAATGACATGTGTAGTTTCACACGTGGCCCTGCCTTGAATTGTGTATGTTTTACCAGTAGCGGGGCTGGAGTAGGTGGTTGTGGGGGGATGCATGGGGCAGGTTTTGCAGCGGGGTCGGTTACAGGGGTAGGAACCGCTGGGTAGAGAAGGTAGTCTGGGAATATTGTAGGGTTTAACAAGGATGTTATGGAGGTTAGGGGGGCGACGAAAGGCAACTCTGGGTGGTGTGGGGAGAATTTTGTCAAGGGATGATCTAATTTCAGGGGTTGACTTGAGAAAGTCATATCCCTGGCGGAGTAATTTGTTGATGTTTTCGCGGCCAGGATAATATTGGGTGACAAGGGGGATGCTTCTGTGTGGTCTGGGGGAAGGAACATTGTTGTTGGACGGGGAGGAATGTATTGCTCGGGAGATCTGTTTGTGGACAAGGTCTGCGGGATAGTTGTGTTCTTTTCCCCTGATCTGGACATACTTGCTTGGTCAGGCCAACTTTTTCTGTATTTTTCTTATTTAATGGTCTTCCTTTGGTATTGAACATTAGCAACACAATTTCTTTCTTTCTCATCCTTCCCTCCATGTTTTATTCCTTCTTATGATTACTATTTTAACTTTAGTTATTTAATTTCCCTACCCACCAGTTACCCACTATGTACCCTAATCCTATACCACATTATTTACATTCATTCTGGAAACATGTATTCACCATAGCCAAACTGCAATCCCACATACTTTTCCTCCGGTCCTGCTTAACCTTTGGAATTACACCTAAAGGACTTACCTTAAAAGTTCCCATCTCTGGGTGCAATTCCTCCTTCCACCAGTCTCTCCTGGACTTCCAGAACCTTCAATCCTTAGCCCTTACCCAACTTGTCCTGAATCTCTACACTACTTCATGTAACCACCACTCCCAACAGCTCCTATCTCTCTTCAAAGTCCTCCACCTCTCAAACCCTTGCTTGGAGAACACACTGAGGAACATCATCCTAGAAGCCAGCTGCAAACTTGAGTTCCATGCCACACACCACCTGCAAAAACTATCCACAGTGCTAGTGCAACACCTAAGAAGTGGGGTCCCTCTCCCTATCCCTCACAAACACCAACCACAACAGAACCTTCAACAAACCCCCCTCATAGCCAACAAACCTAGCCTAGCCACCCTACTCAATCTCCCCATCCCAGCACATACCCCACACAGACCAAATCTCAACTATAACCACAGTCAAATGCCACATAGCACCAGTCCCAATTCAGTTCTAAACCTCTCATCCAGATCCCTCTCTCCTCCAGAGACATCTGTTCTATCAAAAGGCTTAACCTTTAGCCCCACGCCTAAATTCAACCACACTGCCCTGGTTAAAGATCTCCTCTCATTCACCTGGAACCTCAACTGGAAATATCACTTCACTACCCAAACACAGCCCCCAAATACTAGACCCAGTGTTCAACCCTGTCTAGAACAGTTCCGACTGCCTTCTCAAAGGGATCCTCCTCCCCTCCCCCAAAACCATCCCTTGCAGACATTTCAGGAATTCCTCGCATCCAGTGTTGCCTCCCAGTCCTCCTTGAAGAACATCCCGACAACCCCCAACATCAACCCAGCTGAAGCCCGTGCCATTAAGGAGCTGAAAATAGACTGCTCTATTGTCATCCTCCCGGCGGATAAAGGCTCCACAGCTGTCGTACTTGACCATGTGGAGTATGTGGCAGAAGGACTGCGTTAACTCTCCGACACCTCAACCTACAAAGCTGTTACCCAGGATCCCATTCCCTCCATCCAGACTGAGCTGCAGAAAATCCTAAAAATTTAAGGTCCCTCACAAGGCCTCACAACGGCTTCCATAGATCTACTCACTCCACCTGAGCCACGTACACCTACCCCTACCCCTATTACCCAAAATCCACAAAGAGAACCATCCTGGCCGTCCCATTGTAGCAGGCTTCAAAGCCCCAACAGATCGTATCTCAGCTCTGGTAGACCAACACCTCCAACCTATTACCCGCAGACTCCCATCCTACATCAAAGACACAAACCACTTCCTAGAACGCCTCAAATCCATTCCCACTCCTCTCCCACCTGAAACCTTACTTGTCACCATAGATGCTACATCCCTTTACACAAACATCCCACATACCCATGGTCTCTCTGCCCTTGAGCACTACCTCTCCCAACGCCCACCCGAAGATCTTCCAAAAACCTCGTTCCTTATCACACTTACCAACTTCATCCTCACCCATAATTACTTCACTTTTGAAGGCCAGACCTACAAACAAATCAGGGGAACGGCCATGGGAACCAGGATGGCTCCATCCTATGCCAACCTCTTCATGGGCCGCATGGAGGAGGCTTTCCTGAAGACCCAACAGCTGCTTCCCCTGGCCTGGTATAGGTTTATAGATGACATCTTTGTGGTCTGGACTCATGGTGAAGAAACACTCCTTAATTTCCTCCATAACCTCAACTCCTTTTCAAATCTGAATTTCACCTGGTCCTTCTCCAAAACCCAACCCACCTTCCTGGATGTTGACCTTCATCTTGTTGAAGCTCACATCCACACCTCTGTCCATATCAAACCCACAAACAAACAACAGTACCTTCACTTCGACAGCTGCCACTCATTCCACATCAAACGCTCCCTTCCCTACAGCCTAGGTATTCATGGCAAACGTATCTGCTCCAGTGACGAATCCCTCAACAATTACACCAATAACCTGACCAGTTCTTTCCTCTCCCGCAACTATCCTGCAGACCTTGTCCACAAACAGATCTCCCGAGCAATACATTCCTCCCCGTCCAACAACAATGTTCCTTCCCCCAGACCACACAGAAGCATCCCCCTTGTCACCCAATATTATCCTGGCCTCGAAAACATCAACAAATTACTCCGCCAGGGATATGACTTTCTCAAGTCGACCCCTGAAATTAGATCATCCCTTGACAAAATTCTCCCCACACCACCCAGAGTTGCCTTTCGTCGCCCCCCTAACCTCCGTAACATCCTTGTTAAACCCTACAATATTCCCAGACTACCTTCTCTACCCAGCGGTTCCTACCCCTGTAACCGTCCCCGCTGCAAAACCTGCCCCATGCATTCCCCCACAACCACCTACTCCAGCCCCACTACTGGTAAAACATACACAATTCAAGGCAGGGCCACGTGTGAAACTACACATGTCATTTATCAACTGACATGCCTGCACTGCACAGCCTTTTACATTGGTATGACAACAACTAAACTGGCTGAGCGCATGAACGGACACAGACGAACTGTCCGCCTAGGAGATGTCCAATACCCAGTAGCGGAGCATGCCCCCCAGCATAATTCTAGGGACCTAGGAACCTGCTACACCGTATGTGCCATTTGGCTTCTCCCACCCAACACCAGTCCCTCTGAACTGCGGAGATGGGAACTTGCACTCCAACACATCCTTTCATCCCGCCATCCCCCTGGACTGAACCTACGTTAAACAACCTCACTCCCATTTACTCTTCAGTCTTCTCCTCTTTCCCTTTCCTCTTTAGCCATTCACGCATCTTTTCATTCTACATAGTTGTGTTTATCTTTATACTATATACCTCTTTACTTCTGTATGCATCCTCTTTGGTTTGAAGCTGGCACAGTACTTACAGTAGAATATCTTTGGCTTCCCTCTGACAACCATGCCTCCATCCTTGCTACCCTCCCTGTTTTCCCTTCCCTGTTGCTTCGTAACCTGGGTTGTGAGTAACTGAATCTTCTTTCCCTTCTTCCCTTTCTTTCCCCTCTCTCCTCCCTGATGAAGGAACATTTGTTCAGAAAGCTAGGAATGTAAATTTTCGGTTCTGTTTTTTGTGTATCTATCAGCTGTATTGAGCTGAGGTAAGTACTGGCCAGCCCCTCTATCTCTTTGTTAGTATTTATATCAGTTGTTGTAGCAAATGACGTGCGGGCTGTCGACTGCGTTTTACTTTTTACCCGTTGAAGCAATATGGCAAAGGTCATTTAATTTTTAGCTTTGGACCTCTGTTTCCATGTGGTGTCTTTTTAAGCCCTTTTTCGACGTGCCTGTTTTTAGCTCCCTTCTCTTCTGTCAATTGGAACTGACATATAGTCATTTAACTCCTCTCTATGCTCATGTTCTGTAATTCTGACTTGGGCACGTATGACCCCAGTTGGTGTTTTGCACCCTGAAGCAAAACAAAAACAAAACAAAACTACATTGTTCAAAGACTGTAATTTGACTTCAAGTTGCTATACTTTATTTTCAATAGACTACATGTTTTGGCGAAGGACTGTTAATTCTTTGTACATTTCTGAGTGTTTTTTCCTTGAGATTTCTTTTTCTTTCATACTACTGGTAAGTGTACTTTCCAGAATGGTACATTCTATCTTTTGTGTGTACCTGTTGTAGAAATCTCTAAACTGATCGAGATACTTTTTAGGAAGAGGACTCTGTTGCATTGTGCCGTAAAAAGGACCATCTGCGACCCCACCCACACCCCATACACGCTTACTAATTAGCTCCACCAAGGGACCGATGACTGTTGCAGTCTGGTCCCTTTAATCCCACAAACCAAACCAAACCTAGCTCCACCAACCTTCCCTTCTCAGATATGTTGAGGTGCAGATCACGCATAATGCACCTTCATCTCCTGAAACTACCAACAAGCACCAGTGCTATTTGCACCCAGTCAGCAGTCACTAGCACCATTCCTAGCTCTGCATTATCTCACAGTACAGCACTGTCAAGGCTAGGCTGATCATGTCACCAGAACAGCTCAGTAGAGCATACATATTTGTTGTTAGTTGAGGAAGCTAGTTACCTCTGGTCACCACTTATGTTATACACCCTTTCTTTCCAGATTTACCTGCCCCAACCACCCTATTGCTATCTCATTATCTTTAGTGAGACATACTAGTACTTTCAGATACTTAATTGCATGTGATTTATGATATTGGTTTACAGTTTGACTTCATCTGTACTTCCCGTTATATACACCAATTTGACCACTCTCATTATTGGGACTGTTGCAGGCATATTTTACTATTACTGCAATTAATAAAGTAGGTGAGACATTTTGAGAATTCTTTCAAGCACATCTTGGTAACCACACTAGATGTGACATATCTCACCAATGAGTATTCATTCTTTAACATACTTGTTACCCTGCATATATCATGTGGAAGCAGGTGATTAAAGAAATTTTCTGTATGGTGCTCGAGAAAAAGGATATCCCAAAGAAACAGTGGAAAAATTTACTAAAAGCTATTTATTGCTGTGTTTCATGACATGAAGCAAGGAAACAAGAAAGAATGAGAGTGAAAACAATTTAACCCTGCATATTGTGAAATGTGTGGTAACTGTATTGTCCCACTAATAATGAAGTATACAGTTTCAGGATGTTGAGTCTCCCATTGTTTACTTTCGATGTTACAAGTCTTCCCTTTGACACTATTGTCTGCATATATGTAAGTTATGTAGCTGTCATTGCTGTGCCTGCAAATTTTGTGAATGTTAGCTAGTTATCAGAGAGTAGATCAGCAGAAGAATGAATTTTAAATCCCTAATATTGCATTAATCTGTTTCTTACAGGCTATGTGTTTGGACACAACAGTTCCACTGAATTATTATACAGTTTTTCATCATATTCAGGAACTTATTCCAAAAGGTATGTTACAATTTGCATCTTAATATTGTAGCACTTAGAGAGAAGTCTACTCTTTTCTCTACTTCTTCTGTTTCCCAATCCTATTATTATTATTATTATTATTATTATTATTATTCAGTGACAGTGAAAGAATTAGCAAGTTATATAACAGATATTAGCTTTATTAGGATTCAGAAAACAGTTAACGGGGTGGACTCTACTAGGAAAGAAGTGATCAAATTGTTCTTATTAGGGATGGAAAATGTCATTGTCAGGCACTGTAATACTGTTTTGTACACACGTGTTAGAAGCTGCTGGTTATGAAATAGGAAGAATATTAAGAAATTGACAACATATGAAGGGAGATTGCAGTAACTTGGTGATGAGGAATGTGGGAGACAATGGAAGGTGGTGGAGGAATATTCTTCTGAGTGATGTTGCTATCCATGTGAAATTAATTAACATGCAATGGGAATGGCTATGAGTTACCCCTTGCACAAGCTATTCAGTCTTATTTCCCTACTTACAAGAGAGGTTTGTCTCCTGAAATTTTGATGATAGTGCATTTCCTATTTACCTTCCACAATTACTCACCAAAACAAAGTTTATATTTATTAAAGAATAACGTAAAAGGAGTTTATTGATGCTTTTAGCAGTGAGAATTTTCATTACATTAAAGATGTCACATAGCAATGTGAAGGGTACTCTGAAGTTAAATGGAACAGTACACTGGAGCATGCACAGGTGCTAATGCAAGTGTGCTCGTGTGCACGCATGCGCGCCTGCCCGCCTACACACCTCCACACACACACACACACACACACACACACACACACACACACACACGTTTTTAATAGAAAACCTATTAAAAACTCATTGTGCTTCTACTGGTAGTCAACTGTTCTTCTAATGAGCTGTTCTTATGGCGGTTTTTAGCTTTGCCACTCAAATTGGTTTGTTGAGCAGCTCTCCCACCAGCTGTCTCAGGATATCAACTTAAGCAGGTGTGACTGGTGTGAACCAACTGTGACTGTTGTCTTATGTAAGGCAATAGCAAGTACCTCCCACAGGTGGCAAGACAAGGCTACATAGAGAGATACTAATTAAGTTTGTCAAGGGTAGATCAGTAAACTGTTAATGGGAAACATTTATGAGCCTTAGTACCTATGTGCCTTAAGTAAAGTCTGTGGCATTGCTGTAAATATGTTGAAGGTGTCCCCTGTTTGTTTTTTTGCTGCTGTGGTATATAATACTGACATGTGTAGACACTAAAGAGCCAATTTCTGGAGAATCATTTCCGGCTGCTGGATAAAGAGTGCTTTATTTAGCTGTCAGTTCTACAAAATGTGCTCAAAACAAGATGTTGTATTTTGAATCTTTATACAGATGGTGAAGTGTAATGAATGCTGACAGTAGCGATACAAACTTGACATCTATGTAATTTCTTCCACCCATGTGAATAGTTGCTGTGTTTCAGCATGTGAGTTGTTACCAGTTCGGATTGTTTTCATGAAAGTATTTTCTAAATTGTATATCTCTTTCTTGTGGAACATCTAGTTTTAATATTTGTTATTGGCCACAACTATACCATGTAATAATGACTTAAAGCTGAAATTGCAGTTGTAGGATTCATTATAAATATGTGCAGTCAGTGGTAAAAACTTCATCCTTAAAAAAATTGTTCTGTTTGTTTTTGTGTTTGTGTGTTTGAAACTGAAATGAGCAACCAATCAAAGGCTTGCCGTAATGGATGTGGAACAAATCATTTTTAATTTTTGGTTAATGACACTCGACTTTGATTTCAAGTGTCATAAGTGTGCAAATTTTGTACGATTACTCATAGCTTTCTAAATATATTAAATGACAATCAACGACCATCTTTGGTTGGCGAGTCATGCACATTCACAGTTCTTGTAAAGATAAGTGTTTAATTGAGTAATAACAATTAAGGCAATATTACATCACAATTAAGTAAATTAATGCCCATTGTAAGCTATCAATTGAAGGTTCAAATTTTTTGTATTTTCTGAAAAAAGAAAACATTCAGAGGCGCGAATTTTGGACTAGGATTTGTTTACATTGTGATATACTGTAAGTTACATGATTATTTCAGTAAAGTAAAGTTTGTGTTGCTAGTGTATTCTTATACGCTATCCATTTGATTCTCTAGTAAGTAGCCGAAGTGAAACGTTCCGAAATAAGTGAAAAGTTTATATAGTGTAGGCTCAGTTCTTTGTTTACTTTTTGTTTTATCATGTAAACAATACAGGTTATATCATTTTTGTTTCTCGAGAAGTTTTGATTTAGTATCCGAACTATAGGCCTAAACTTTCTAAGCAATTTAATATATTAATTGTGTAGTCTATAAAGTTATTCTTGTTTTAGCCTAGACTAAAGCTAAAATTTGTTTGCCACGAGTGAGAAATGTATGACTTGCTGTAGGACTGTTAGTTCCAAGGTGTGGTTGTTGCAGTTTCTTTCATGTTGGTGACTGTAGCAGCAAGGGAATTGGGGAAATAAACAAGGCTTATTGGTTGTGTAAGATTTGCTGTGGAGGTAGGAAGATAATGGAACAGGAGAAGAAGATTGCTGCCCTTCAGGTGGAACTAGATAAAGTGAAACTAGGTCTGGAAAGGTTAAGGAGGGAGAAGGGAAAAGAGAGGTGGGAAGTGACAACAGGATATAGAAGAAATAGGAATAAGACATTCTCGAACAGTGTGGTTGTGAATGTGGAAAACAGGTTTGATCTGTTGTCACAGTTGGAAACTGATGAGCCACAAATAGATGTAGGAGTAGACAGGACACAACAAACTTTCAAAAAGTGTTTGAAAAGGAAGAAGTCAGAAAAAGCTGTGAAGGAGAAGAAGAAGAAGAAGAAGAAGAAGAAGAAGAAAGTTTTCTTGTTTGGTAGTTCACATGGTAGAGGTGTTGGCCAACTTGCAGGATGAACTAGGATCAGGTTACCAGATCACAAGTTTTTTTTTAAACCAAATGCAAGTGTGGGTCAGGTGATAGAGGATGTAGGTTCACATTGCAAAGACTTCACAAAGGAAGACACAGTGGGAGTAGTGGGTAGGGCAGGCAACAGCATAAATAGGAAACCTAATTATTCATTTCAGAGTGACCTGGTAAAGATAGCTTCAGCAACGAGACATACTGGTGTTAGGCTTGTGTCTGTTCTGAGGTGGCAAGACCGGCCTCATTTAAACTATTTTGTTAGGAGAGTTAATTTAGAGGTGGAACAGCTGCTTGGATCAGATATTGGATTTCATAGTGTGTTTCCTGTTGACTCTGTCAGCAGGTGGGACTGTACTAGGCATGGCCTTCACCTCAACAGGAAAGGGAAGGGGAAATTGTCTGGAGGGGGGGAGGGGGGCACTGTCACACATGGTAAAGTGCCAGTGGTTACAAGTGACAGAGCAGCAGTTTTTTGGGATAGGAAGGGCAGAAACAAAAGATGTTCAGAGACAGGCTGAAAATGGCATTCACATTGATAAAACAGGCAGCCAGAAAGCAAATTTTAATGTACACAGTTCATGCAGACAGCCTCTGATTGAAACTAGAGATACTCAAAAACTGGCAGGAAAATTAGTTTCATCCAGTTGTAATTCAGTCAGTGCACAAAATCAGTTATCGTTATTGCATCAGAATATCCGAGGACTAAGGGGTATGCTTAATGAGTTTCTTATTTGTGTTGAAGAATTAGAGTTGAGCAAACCCGTTGGTATAATGTGCCTCTCTGAACATCGTGTGGTCGCTGGTATAGATACATTAAATGTTACAGGAGTCAAGTTAGCTTCTTACTTCTGTAGAGAAAATATGGAGAAAGGAGAAGTTGCCACATTTGTCAGAAACTGTTTTGATTTCAAGAATATTGATCTTAATAAATTTTGCTCAGAGCAGCATTTAGTTGCTTGAGCAACAGAAGTAGTTTTTCATAATAGGTCCTGTATAATAGCAGGTATATATACTAGTATATGTAAATGCTCTGAGACTGCTATTGATAATATCTTTGTAGACAAATCTAGGGAAAAAAGTCATATCACAAAACCAATAGTAAATGGGCTGTCTGTTCATGATAAGCAGCATTTTGTATTGAATGTTTAAACTCGCCAAGATTAAAAAATATATTAAATCTGAGTATAGGAGGGTAATAAATAAGTCAAAAATTGAGAAATTCAGGAAATTGTTCAAAGACATGAACTGGATAGATGTTTACAATACTTCTGACTCAAATGGGAAATACAAAGCATTCGTTAATAAAGTTGCCTCCACTTTTGAAAATTGTTATCCCCTGAAGGTAACTCATATCACACAGAAGTCAAAAAAATAAACCATAGATTACACAAGGAATAAAGTTATCATGTGGGGCAAAAAGGAGACAGTATCTACTATCTAGGAACAGCTCTGATGATAGAATTGTAATGCATTACAAATACGAGGGTCAGTCAAAAAGTAATGCCTCCTATTTTTTTTTCTACGTTTAATTGTCAGGAAATTTAAATGCAATTACATAGGTTGAAAACCACAACATTGAGGATCATTTTGTCATTTTTCAATGTAATCTCCGTCCATCTCTACAGTTTTGGTCCATCTTTGAACAAGGGCATGTATCCCAGCACAGTAAAAATCACAGCTCTGCTTCCTAAGCCATTGACGCACGGATGTTTTGACGGCCTCCTCATCTTCAAAATGAATCCCACGATGAGCTTCTTTTAGTGGCCCGAACAGATGGAAGTCTGATGGTGCCAGGTCAGGGCTGTATGGGGGATGAGGCAAAACTTCCCATCCAATTTTGACAATCTCGTCAGAGGTGTGACGACTGGTGTGTGGTCTTGCATTGTCATGCAAAAGAAGAACATCTGCCATTGATTTTGTTGGGCGAACTCGCTGAAGATGTGCTTTAAGTTTGTTGAGGGTTGTGACGTATTGAACAGAATTTATTGTGCATCCCTGCTCCAAAAAATCAACCAGAATCACACCCTCTGTATCCCAGAAAACTGTTGCCATAACTTTCCCTGCCGATCACACAGTTTTGAATTTTTTCTTCCTCGGCGAGCTTGTGTGACGCCACTCCATTGACTGCCTCTTTGATTCGGGTTCAAAAAAATGCACCCATGTTTCGTCCCCGGTCACAATTTTTTTCAGAAACTCATCTCCCTCCAAACGGAAGCGCTGCAAGTGTTGGGAGGCTATTGTTTTCCTTGCCTCTTTATTCTGATCGGTTAACATTCTTGGAACCCACCGTGCACAAACTTTTGAGTACCCCAATTGTTTAATAATTGTGATCACACTGCCTTTACTAAGAGAAATAATGTGACACACTTCATCTGCAGTCACCCGACGGTCACCACGAATGATGTCATCAACTTGCTGAATGTTGTGTGGAGTCACTGCACTCACCGGCCTGCCGCTCCGCTTTTCGTCAGTCAACGGTGTTTGCCCTTCAGCTTCCTTACAACGACGAACCCATCGTCTAACAGTGCTGACATCCACTGTCACAACACCATACACCTTCTTCAGTCTTTCATGAATGCGTATGGGCGTTTCACCTTCTGCATTCAAGAATTCAATCACACAACGCTGTCTCAAACGAACATCGATGTCGGCCATCTTACAAACTTCTGCTGTGCTGCCACCTGTTGACACAGAAAGTTACTACTGCAGTGGATTGCAGAAGAAGGTTTGAGGAATGGCGCCAAATTCAAATTTTTCACTTAACTTAATTTCTTTAAGTAGAAAAAAAATGGGAGGCATTACTTTTTGACCGACCCTCGTAATACAGCAAAATATTGAAGTAAGTAATCCATAAAGCGAAGCAGCTTTATTATGAGAAAAAGATAATTACATCAGGCAACAAAATAAAAACTGTATCAGATATAGTGAAGACAAAGACAGGTGGGGCCAAAAAGGAAGAGGAACATATAGCTCTAAAAATAAATGAGACTTTGGTAACAAGTACGTGTAGTGTTGCAAACCTCTTAAACAAGTACTTCATTTCTGTTACTGACAGCTTGGGGTTATCAGATTCAGTGAACAGTGCAATGGAGTATCTGAGACCAGTATTTAAAAATAACTTCAGTTAAATGGAAATGACACTCATGTCTCCCTAAGAAGTAACATCCATCATAAAATCTATGTATTCCAGTGGGTATGATAACATATCAATGAAGTTAACCAAAGAGTGCTCATGCGAGTTGAGTTGTATCTTAAGTTATTTGTGCAATCAATCTCTTATCAGTGGAACATTTCCAGATAGCTAAAATATGCTGAAGTTAAGCCTCTTTACAAGAAGGGGGATAAAGAGATACCATCACACCATCGACCAATTTCAATTTTGCCAGCTTTCTCAAAAATATTTGAAAAGGTTGTGTTCAAGTGTCTCCTTAAGCATCTGACTGCAAATAATATATTGCCTAAGTCACAGTCTGGATTTCTTAAGAGTTCTGAATAGAGAAAGCTCTTTAACTTACAGTGAGAAAGTACTTAATTCATTAGATAATAAATTAGAGGCTGCTGGCATTTTCTGTGATCTGTCAAAGGCCTTTGACTGTATGAACCACAACATTCTCTTAAGTAAATTAGAATATTATGATGTCCCCGGCAATGCTGTGAAATGGTTTGAGTCTTATTTATCTAACAGGAAACAAAGGGTATCATTGAGAAATACCTGTGCAGTAAGCGGTCTGTCTTCATCTGACTGGGAATTAATTAGAAGTGATGTTCCTCAAGATCCCATCTTGAGTCCATTGCTTTTTCTTGTGTACATTAATGACCTCTCATCTGTTACATTGACAGATGCTAAGTTTGTTTTGTTTGCAGATCATGCAAACATTGCAATAAGTAGCAAGTCAAGTGCAGAAGTAGAAATAGCTGCTAATCAAATTTTCACTGACATTAATACATGGCTTAAAGCTAATTCACTGTCATTAAACTTTGAGAAGACCCACCATATGCAGTTCAGAACCTGTAAGAGGTTTCCTTCCAGCATGTGTGTGACATATGAAGACGTGAAGATCAAAGAGGTTGAGAGTGTTAAATTTCTGGGATTACAACTCAATAATAAATTCAGTTGGGAAGGGCATACCACAGAATTGCTGAAGCACCTAAACAAGTCTGTTTTTGCAGTGAGAATGATGTCAGATGTAGGAGATATAAGTATAAAAAACTTGCATACTTTGCTTACTTTCATTCTATTGTGTCATATGGGATCGTCTTCTGGAGCAACTTATCAAACCGAGCAAAAGTTTTTAGGATGCAAAAGCATGTGATAAGAATCATTTGTGGTGTAAATTCAAGATCATCATGCATCATTTAGAAACCTGTTCAAGGAACAGTGTTCAACAAAAGCCCGTACTGAGCTACTGAGCATGTCTCCTGCAGAGTCTTCCACTGGAGTTTATCTATCATCTCCGTAACGCTTTCGCGATTACTAAATGATCCTGTAACGAAGCGCGCTGCTCTCCGTTGGATCTTCTCTATTTCTTCTATCAACCCTATCTGGTACGGATCCCACACTGCTGAGCAATATTCAAGCACTGGGCGAACAAGTGTACTGTAACCTACTTCCATTGTTTTCGGATTGCATTTCCTTAGGATTCTTCCAATGAGTCTCAGTCTGGCATCTGCTTTACCGGCGATCAACTTTATATGATCATCCCATTTTAAATCACTCCTAACGCGTACTCCCAGATAATTTATGGAATTAACTGCTTCCAGTTGCTGACCTGCTATATTGTAGCTAAATGATATGGGATCTTTCTTTCTATGTATTCGCAGCACATTACACTTGTCTACATTGAGATTCAATTGCCATTCCCAGCACCATGCATCAATTCGCTGCAGATCCTCCTGCATTTCAGTACAATTTTCTATTGTTACAACCTCTCGATATACCACAGCATCATCCGCAAAAAGCCTCAGTGAACTTCCGATGTCATCCACAAGGTCATTTATATATGTTGTGAATAGCAACGGTCCTACGACACTCCCCTGCGGCACACCTGAAATCACTCTTACTTCGGGAGACTTCTCTCCATTGAGAATGACATGCTGTGTTCTGTTATCTGGGAACTCTTACATCCAATCACACAATTGGTCTGATAGTCCATATGCTCTTACTTTGTTCATTAAACGACTGTGGGGAACTGTATCGAATGCCTTGCGGAAGTCAAGAAACACGGCATCTACCTAGGAACCCGTGTCTATGGCCCTCTGAGTCTCATGGACGAATAGCGCAAGCTGGGTTTCACACGATCGTCTTTTTTGAAACCCAGGCTGATTCTTACAGAGTAGATTTCTAGTTTCCAGAAAAGTCATTATACTCGAACACAATATGTGTTCCAAAATTGTACAACTGATTGACGTTAGAGATATACGAGGGCTATCCACAAAGTACATTAAGTTTTGGAATTAAAAATAAATAAAGTATTGGAAATTTTTTTTATTACATACAGATGAAAGCCACACTTAAATACTACTTTTCTACATAGTTGCCATTTAAATTAAGGCACTTATCGTAGCGATGGACGAGCTTGGAAATTCCTTCGTTGTAAAATTCGGCCGCCTGCGCCTTCAACCACGTGGTTACCTCCTCTTGAAGCTGTGCGTCGTCATCAAAACGTTGCATAGCCAACGACTTCTTCATTGCTGGGAATAAGTGAAGTCACTTGGTGCCAGGTCGGGACTGTACGGCGGATGAGGAAACAACTCCCACTTAAAAGATTCGAGAACTTCACGAGTTGCATTTGCCGTGTGGGCCTGGGCGTTGTCGTGAATCAGCAAGATCTTTGAGCCCAACTTTCCCCTGCGCATGTTTTGTATTGCTCTTCTGAGGTTGTGCAGAGTTTGGCAATACCTTTGAGAGTTTATTATAGTGCCTCTGTCCAGGAAATCCACAAAAATCACACCTTTTCTGTCCCAAAAGACAGTCGCCATCACCTTCCTTGCCGACATTGCCTGCATGCATTTCTAGGGTTTTTGGGGGGAATTTGTGTGCCCCCACTGCATTGACTGCAATTTTGTCTCTCAGTTCACATGCTTAACCCATGTTTCGTCACCAGTAATGATGCGATCGAGTAATGAGTTGCCACCTTTCTCGTAAGCGTCCAAAAATGTTAACGCTTCAGCCATTCGCTGATTTTTGTGAATCTCTGTCAAGATTTTTGGTATCCATCTTGCACAAAACTTGTGGGAACCAAGCTTTTCGGTAATGATTTCGTGCAACAAACTTCGTGAAATTTGTGGAAAACTCATAGAGAGTTCCGCTATTGTGAAATTAACGGTTTTCACGGACCGCGGCATCGACTTTTTCGACAAGTTCGGCAGTCATTATGCTGGGTCTTCCACTTTGCTCTTCGTCGTGAGCATTAGTTCGGCCACTTTTAAATTTTATCACCCATTGACGCATTCCACCTTCAGTGATTATGTTGTCCCCATACACTTCACAAAGCTGCCGATAGATTTCTATTGGTGTACAGTTTTTTGCAGTCAGAAACCTTATTACAGCATGCACTTCACACTTCGTGGCATTTTCTATTAACGCTGACATTTCAAACTGTCACAATAACTCAACGGAGTACAGCACGCACCTCTCACTAGCACGGCAGGATGCCGACTGAGTGGCGGAATGACATGACACCAAGATGGCCACGCTAGCCCCGCCCCTAACGGACATAAACGAAAACGTAATGTACTTTGTGGATAGCCCTCGTAGGTCTATAGTTCTGCACATCTGTTTGATGTCCCTTCTTGAAAATGGGGATGACCTGTGCCCTTTTCCAACCCTTTGGAATCCTACGCTGTTCTAGAGACCTACGGTACACCGCTGCAAGAACGGGGGCAAGTTCCTTCACGTACTCTGTGTAAAATCGAACTGGTATCCCATCAGGTCCAGCGGCCTTTCCTCTTTTGAGCGATTTTAATTGTTTCTCTGTCCCTCTGTCGTCTATTTTGGTATCTACCATTTTGTCATCTGTGCGACAATCTAGAGAAGGAACTACAGTGCAGTCTTCCTCTGTGAAACAGCTTTGGAAAAAGACATTTAGTATTTCGGCCTTTAGTCTGTCATCCTCTGTTTCAGTACCATTTTGGTCACAGAGTGTCTGGACATTTTGTTTTGATCCACCTACCGCTTTGACATAAGACCAAAATTTCTTCGGATTTTCTGCCATGTCAGTACATAGAACTTTACTTTCGAATTCACTGAATGCCTCTCGCATGGCCCCCCTCACATTACATTTCGCTTCACGTAATTTTTGTTTGTCTGCAAGGCGTTGGCTATGTTTATGTTTGCTGTGAAGTTCCCTTTGCTTCCACAGCAGTTTTCTAACTCGGTTGTTGTACTACGGTGGCTCTTTTCCATCTGTTATGATCTTGCTTGGCACATATTCATCTAACGCATATTGTATGATGGTTTTGAACTTTGTCCACTGATCCTCAACACTATCTGTACTTAAAACAAAACTTTTGTGTTTAGCCGTCAGGTACTCTGAAATCTGCTTTTTGTCACTTTTGCTAAACAGAAAAATCTTCCTACCATTTTTAATATTTCTATTTACGGCCGAAATCATTGATGCAGTAACTGCTTTATGATTACTGATTCCCTGTTCTGCGTTAACTGTTTCAAATAGGTCGGGTCTGTTTGTCACCAGAAGGTCTAATCTGATTTAATTCGATTACATTCTATTGTCCTTGTTTTGCTACTGTTGATGTTCACCTTATATCCTACTTTCAAGACACTGTTCATTCCATTCAACTGCTCTTCCAAGTCTTTTGTTGTCTCTGGCGGGATTACAATGTCATCAGAAAACCTCAAAGTTTTTGTTTCTTTAATTCTTACTCCAAATTATTATTATTATTATTATTATTATTATTATTATTATTATTTTTACTGCTTGCTCAAAGTAAAGATTGAGTAATACTGGCAGTAGGCTACAACCCTATCTCCCTCCCTCTCAACCCTTGTTTCCCTAGGATGCCCCCCCCCCCCCCCCCCCAACTCTTATAAGTGCTGTCTGGTTACAGTGAAAGTTGTAAATAGCATTTGCTCCCTATATTTTACCACTACTACCTTCAGAATTTCAAAGAGAGTATTCCAGTCAACATCGTCAGAAGCTTTCTCAAAGTCTACGGATGCTATAAACAAAGGTTTGCCTTTCCTTAACCTATCTTCTAAAATAAGTCATAGGGTCAATATTGCCTCACATATTTCTACATTTCTCTGGAACCCAAACTGATCTTTCTTGAGGGCAGATTCTACCCATTTTTCCATTCTTCTATAAAGAGCTTGTTAGTACTTTGGAACCATGACTTATTAAACTGATAGTTCAGTAATATTCTTAACTGTCAGCACTTGCTTTCTTTGGAATTTGAATTATTACGTTTGTTTGAAGTGTGAGGGTATTTTGCCTGTCTCGTACATTTTGCACACCAGACGGAAGAGTTTTGTCATGGCTGGCTCTCCCGAAGCTATCAATAGTTCTATGGAATGTCATCTACTCCTGGGGCCTTTTCATTGTTCGGTCAAACTCATCTCGCAGTATCGTATCTCCCACCTCATATTTATGTACATTCTGTTCCATTTCTATAACATTGCCTTCAAGTACATATTCCTTGTATAGACACTCGATATCAGGGCTGGCAAAGTGTGGCTCGCAAGATGTTTCCCTTCAGCTCTCCTCGAGCGCTGTCATCACGGCATAGCCGCAGCCATTGGTTCATTTGTTTATCGGTAATCACGTGGGACAATGTATTTTCAACGTTGAAAAGGCATCACTGTTTCACTAGTCCACTTACTCTAGGCATTTTGTTCAGGTCTATTGTCCTTAATATTGCGCTATCATTAGTTGTCATTGTGTTTATTGATGTAGCTATCATTCTAGTTTCATCCTGGTTATTTTACCTTTCTAGTTTCATCCTAGTTATTTTACCATTCTAGTTTCATTCTGGTTATTTCTAAGGCTATTATGGGTCTTAAGAATGTAGAAAATGAAGAATACTGAACGGTGCATTTTTCATGAGAAATGAGAGATTAACGACTTTTTCCTACACAATTCTGTTGAGAAACCTCAATGTGTAACACGTACAAAATGCTTAAATCAAAACAAAGGTAATAATCTTGCTTGACATTTCTCTTCCCTCCTTGAAGCAACAGACAGATGCCACTCTCATAACAACAATGCCCTTCTGTCAGTAACATAAAAAAAGAGGTACAAGAGTTGATTGAACCATTGAATTTTAAAGAACAGAGTTCCACTGCATCATATGTCTCATGCTTAAAATTAGCTAAGGCTCAGAAATGCATCAGTAATGGCCTACTCATAAAATAATATGCAGTAGAAATGGCAAAAGTGTTTAGTTTCAATGAAGCTGCTGTACATTTTGAAACAGCTGCTCTGCCACTTTATACTGAATTCATGGTATGGTGCATAACATAAAAAAGAAACAATAATTTAGTTGCAAAATGTTGGTACTATGTTTTGTGTGCTTAGACACAAGTTCTGATTGAACAGATTTTAGTCAAATACTAATTTTTTGTGTAATAAATGATGACTTTGAGTACATGAAGAGTTACTCACTTTAGAACAATGGGTCTGGATATTTTAAAGCAGTTAAAAGTTGTGTTGACAAACTTCGTGGGTTTAAAAAATGCTCTGTAATTTTTACTGATGGTAAAATGGTTTCATTAGTCAATTATAGGAAAAGTCAGGATGATGACTGCAATGAAAAACCTAACACAAATTACAAATACAGTATGTTGAGGAAATTGGACTCTAACGCAAGGAAAATTTAAACAATTTTCAGAAGTCGTTTCCAAAATTTGAGTGAGTGCAGAAAAATGTGTAACTAGTTTTTTTGCACTTAATATAGGAATATAACTTTTTCAAGTTTCTGACTAGAGAAGTAAAATCTGAGCTGACTGAGTAACATTTTCTTTTTATCAGAAGCAACATTTACAACAGATTTTAGAAATCATTTACGTAATTTCAACTTACATCTGCAAAGAAGGAAACACACATAGATATTAATGTATTCTGCTGTAAACTTATGTTGTTTAAATTACAGTTAAATAAGGGAAATTTGTGTTATTTCCAGAATTGCAATGGACTGAAACAAGAATACACGAGAGTAAGATTTTCAAGTTTTACTTCCATTATTGGGGAAGCCTCCTATGAGTTTGATAGGGTTTTTTTGTATTATATAGCTGGATGTCATGTTGTTTCATAATCCAGTGAATGTTAGTTTTGTTCAAGAAGAAGTTTGCAAGCTACAAAATGATGCAATCATGCTGTCCAGAACAGAAACAGATCCCGAAATTTTGTAACTATGCCACAAGATTGGTACCCAAAAATCACAGACTTAACTCTTCAAATAAAATCTCTTTTTCTGGTCAACGTATGTTCGTGAAAGTACATTTTCTTCAATGAAATACATTAAATCAGCTCAATGTAATGAAATCTCGAATGAATCGTTCGAACATAAACTCCATTTCACTACGACACAAATTGAAATCGAATTGTAGAACTTGTCAAGGCCAACAATAAATGTAACTTAAACATTTAAATATCTCATTATGTAAGTACAATAGTTGAAGACAAATAACTAAATAAAAATCAATGTTTAGTAGTTTATGTATTTGCAATAAATTAAAAGGCAACAAGTTGATGCAGATGAATTTAGGTTCACTCAAAAGAAAGATATATGAAATACTAACACTGAAGTGTTATTACTCAGTGGATGAATTCATGCAGGACAAACTGGAAATTTGAGCTGGATAAAATGTGTTATATATTCCAAGAAATATCCTTTTAGTGTTATTGTTTGTTAATGTAGAAATCATTGTAACTGTATTATAAATTTTTGACATGTCTCGTGTACTCAAACCAAATGGATTGCAAATGTACCTCATGAGATGAATAAAACACAATTCCCAATTATGTCTTTTAGTGTTTGCATTTCGGGAGTTGATGTTGTAGAGCTTATGATGCACGACAGCTGACAGTCCTGCGGCGTGGTTGTGTTAGGGCCATGATGTCACCACTCAAGTTGAGTTGGATGGCAAAGCACTCACTGGAGGGGCATGACTCATGAGCCATGGTTTGCCAGGCCTGCTCTATATACTCCTTTCAGCTTTCCCTTCTTTGCTTAAGACTAGTTTTCCATCTGAGCTCTTGATATTCATATAGCTGGTTCTCGTTTCTCCAAAGGTGTCTGTAATTTTCCTGTAGGTGGAAACAATCTTTCTCCTAGTGATATATGCTTCTAAATCAATATAATGGAAGGAAACATTCCACGTGGGAAAAATTATATAAAAAAAAAAAAAAAAAAAAAAAAAAAACAAAGATGAGGTGACTTACCGAACAAAAGCGCTGGCAGGTCGATAGACACACAAACAAACACAAAAACACACACACAAAATTCAAGCTTTCGCAACAAACTGTTGCCTCATCAGGAAAGAGGGAAGGAGAGGGGAAGACGAAAGGAAGTGGGTTTTAAGGGAGAGGGTAAGGAGTCATTCCAATCCCGGGAGCGGAAAGACTTACCTTAGGGGGAAACAACCATTGATGCCACGTCCTTATACACAAATATTCCGCACGTCCAGGGCCTCGCTGCGATGGAGCATTTCCTTTCACGCCGATCACCTGCCACCCTACCTAAAACCTCTTTCCTCATCACCTTAGCCAGCTTCATCCTGACCCACAACTTCTTCACTTTTGAGGGCCAGACATACCAACAATTAAAGGGAACAGCCATGGGCACCAGGATGGCCCCCTCGTACGCCAACCTATTCATGGGTCGCTTAGAGGAAGCCTTCTTGGTTACCCAAGTCTGCCAACCCAAAGTTTGGTACAGATTTATTGATGACATCTTCATGAACTGGACTCACAGTGAAGAAGAACTCCAGAACTTCCTCTCCAACCTCAACTCCTTTGGTTCCATCAGTTTCACCTGGTCCTACTCCAAATCCCATGCCACTTTCCTTGACGTTGACCTCCACCTGTCCAATGGCCAACTTCACACGTCCGTCCACATCAAACCCACCAACAAGCAACAGTACCTCCATTATGACAGCTGCCACCCATTCCACATCAAACGGTCCCTTCCCTACAGCATAGGTCTTCGTGGCAAACGAATCTGCTCCAGTCCGGAATCCCTGAATCATTACACCAACAACCTGAAAACAGCTTTCGCATCCCGCAACTACCCTCCCGACCTGGTACAGAAGCAAATAACCAGAGCCACTTCCTCGTCCCCTCAAACCCAGAATCCCCCACAGAAGAACCACAAAAGTGCCCCACTTGTGACAGGATACTTTCCGGGACTGGACCAGACTCTGAATGTGGCTCTCCAGCAGGGATACGACTTCCTCAAATCCTGCCCTGAAATGAGATCCATCCTTCATGAAATCCTCCCCACTCCGCCAAGAGTGTCTTTCCGCCGTCCACCTAACCTTCGTAACCTGTTAGTTCATCCCTATGAAATCCCCAAACCACCTTCCCTACCCTCTGGCTCCTATCCTTGTAACCGCCCCCGATGCAAAACCTGTCCCATGCACCCTCCCACCACCACCTACTCCAGTCCTGTAACCCGGAAGGTGTACACGATCAGAGGCAGAGCCACGTGTGAAAGCACCCACGTGATTTACCAACTGACCTGCCTACACTGTGATGCATTCTATGTGGGAATGACCAGCAACAAACTCTCCATTCGCATGAATGGACACAGGCAGACAGTGTTTGTTGGTAATGAGGATCACCCTGTGGCTAAACATGCCTTGGTGCACAGCCAGCACATCTTGGCACAGTGTTACACCGTCCGGGTTATCTGGATACTTCCCACCAACACCAACCTATCCGAACTCCGGAGATGGGAACTTGCCCTTCAGTATATCCTCTCTTCTCGTCATCCGCCAGGCCTCAATCTCCGCTAATTTCAAGTTGCCGCCACTCATACCTCACCTGTCTTTCAACAACTTCTTTGCCTCTACACTTCTGCCTCGACTGACATCTCTGCCCAAACTCTTTGTCTTTAAATATGTCTGCTTGTGTCTGTATGTGTGGATGGATATGTGCGTGTGTGCGAGTGTATACCTGTCCTTTTTTCCCCCTAAGGTAAGTTTTTCCGCTCCCGGGATTGGAATGACTCCTTACCCTCTCCCTTAAAACCCACTTCCTTTCGTCTTCCCCTCTCCTTCCCTCTTTCCTGATGAGGCAACAGTTTGTTGCGAAAGCTTGAATTTTGTGTGTGTGTTTTTGTGTTTGTTTGTGTGTCTATCGACCTGCCAGCGCTTTTGTTCGGTAAGTCACCTCATCTTTTTTTTTTTTTTTTTTTTTTTTTTTTTTTTTTTTTTTTTATAATATGCTTCTAAATCATTACATTTGTCCTCTAGCCATTCCTTTTTAGCCATTTTGCACCTCCTGTCAGTCTCATTGTTTAAACATTTGTACTCCCTTTCACCTGCTTAATTTACTACATTCATATATTTTCTCCTTTCATCAGTTAAATTCTATATTTCCTGTGTTATCCAAGTATTTCTACTAGGCTTTGTATTTTTATCTATTTGATTCTCTGCTGCCATCCCTATTTCATCTCTCAAAGCTACACATTCATCATCTACTGTACTCCTTTCCCCTGTTGTTGTCAATTGTACCCTAATTCTCCCTCTGAAACACTCAACAACCTCTGGTTCTTTCAATTTATCCAGGTCACATCTCCTTAATTTCCTACTTTTTTGCAATTTCTTCAGCTTTAATTTACAGTTCATAACCAGTAAATCATGGTCAGAGTCCTCATTTGCCCCTGGTAATGTCTTACATTTTAAAATCAGATTCCAAAATCTCTGTCTTACCAGTATATAATCAATGTGAAACCTTCCAATGCCTCCAGGTCTCTTCCACATACACAACCTTCTTTCATGATTTTTAAACCAAGTGTCAGTGATGATTAAATTATGGTCTGTGCAAAATTCTACCAGGCAGCTTCCTCCCTCAATTCATTCCCCCAGTCCATACTCGCCTATTATTTTTTTTCTTTCCCTCCTATTTCCCATTGTCTAATTCCAGTCCCCCATCACAATTAAATTTTCATCTCCCGTAACTATCTGAGTAATTTCTTTTATCTGATACATTTCTTCAATCTCTTCATCATCCTCAGAGCTAGTTGGCATATAAACTTGTACTACTGTGATCGGTATGGGCTTTGTGTCTGTCTTGGCTGCAATAATCTGTTCATTATGTTGTTCATAGCAGCTTACCCACATTCCTATTTTCCCATTCATTATTAAACCTATTCTTCCATTACCCCTGCTTGATTTTGTATTTATAACCATTTATTCACCTGACCAGAAGTCTTATTCCTCCTACCAACAAACTTCAGTAATTTCCACTATATCTAATTTCAACCTATCCATTTCCCTTATAAATTTTCTAACTGACCTGTGTGATCAAGAGATCTAACCTTCTACGCTCCAATTTGTAGAACACCATTTGTGTTTCTCGTGATGATGACATCCTTCTGAGTTGTCCCTGTTTGGATATCCAAATGGGGGCTATTTTACTTCTGAAATATTTTACCCAAGAGGATACCGTAATCATTTAACCATACTGTAGAGCTGCATGCCCTCAGGAAAGTTACAGCTGTAGTTTCCACTGCATTCAGCCATTCATGGTATCAGCACAGCAAGGCCAGTTTGGTTGATGTTAAAAGGTCAGACCAGGCTGCTGTCCTTCAGGAACCACATGTTTGCTGGTCTCTCAACAGATACCCCTCCGTTGTGGTTGCACCTATGGTATGGCTATCTGTATCGCTGAGGCACAAAAGCCTCCCCATAAATGGTGAGGTCCATATATGTATAATCAAAACTAAAATCTTGAATTTCTTTGTGACTTTCAGACTGCATCATTGTGAGTGAAGGTGCCAACACAATGGATATAGGAAGATCAGTTCTTTCCAACATTCTTCCGAGGCACAGGTTGGATGCTGGTATGTATTGAATACTGTTACAATTATTGTTAACTCCTTATTCATGTCACTAATTCTGTAATACTGCATCACTGTTGTCATTTCTAGGAATTTTGTATAATTTTTTTATTAGGATTGCATTCACATGATGCAACAGAACCTGAAGGGAAAAAAGGGGGGCAAACAACTCTATAAGTTGTGTTTGCTATCCATCACTTAAATCAAACTGAAGAAAACTTAGGTATAATCCTGTCTTTGTGACAAGATGTTAATTGTTGGGAATGCACTGTAGTTTGATAAATGAGCTAGAATTCAATTATTTGATTGGATTCACAAGGTAAAATTTCCAGATGTGTTTTAACAACCTTTGTGAATTACATGTTTCGACAGCCATGACACATTTTTATCATTTTTGTGTGCATCGGATGATGTACAGCAACCTCATCTTTGATGCCTGAAGGAATTATTTAAAGGTTTCCTTCTGTGCCCCTAAGATATGCTAATCAGTAAGGACAACAATAAACAATGAGGTGTATTGCAAGAGGTATGTGAGCTGGTTTGAGAGATATTTATTTCTGAAAGCTAACTACAACAGCAAAATTTCATGGGTTGCAACCTCTTCATCAAGGGGGTCCTCAGTCATGGCAGTGTCTTGGAACAGGGCGAACTATGATACAGTTTACAGTATTTTCTTTGACGTCGTCTGGTGGCGCGAGAAGACAAGTGCTGAGAAGGGAGACATTAACACAGTGTTTTGCTAGTACAATGTCCATTCCCAAGTCTTGTGTGTCCATGGGCAAAAACAGGAGAAAGTTCAATAGTGAGACAGACTTGCCTGGCGGTCAAGGTAGCCAGGACATTTAGAGAGAGCCAGCCGAAGTGGCCGTGCGGTTAAAGCTGCTGCAGTCTGGAACCACGAGGCCGCTACGGTCGCAGGTTCGAATCCTGCCTCGGGCATGGATGTTTGTGATGCCCTTAGGTTGGTTAGGTTTAACTAGTTCTAAGTTCTAGGGGACTAATGACCTCAGCAGTTGAGTCCCATAGTGCTCAGAGCCATTTAGAGAGAAAACTCGTTTTGGTGATGTGCTTGGCGGTAAAGAGCTGCCAAAATGACCAGGAATGAAATGGTAATAAACCTGCCTGGCACTCACTGAACTTCACCCACTAAAGTACACTCCACTCCACAATGTAATCCAGATGCTGATACTGTGGGAGATGAACTGGGTATCTGGCCTCATACTCAGTACAGCCGTAGTTAAGGAACGCCTCTCGAGGGGGGACAGATGGGGAAGGCAGCACAGAAGACATGGTGGCACTTCTCTCGTTGACTGGAACACAGAAGAATGCAGAAACTGGGCAGGGTGCGAAATCCTGCTGTCAGTGTGAACTCCAGTAAAGTGTGGTAGCTGATGATGTGAGCCACATGGTGTTGCGTGGGATCAGTTGTTGAGAACACAGCTGAAAGATACTGCCTCATCAAAGCAAAAGCACAGGCTGGTTGAGTGACAGTTCGGCATGCTTGATTCCTGGAAAGCATGGCAGTCTAAGGCCTACCTGCGGTGGAAGTGAGCAGTGCGGGTGCTGGGGAGGTGCAGAGTTAGCTTGATAGGCAGGAGCTTTTCAAATCACTGGTTTTCAGTCAGCCCAGGCTGGGCTGCCATGCTGCTACAAATGGAGGTAAATGGAAGGAGTCACCACATGCCATTTTCATACTGTAAAATATATAGTTCATTTCCATCAAGAACCTTCGGGAAATGGAAACTGTTTTAAGGAAGTGAGTTTAAGACATTGGAAATGGTTCAGGTATAGCTTGCACAGGATATGGTGGCCAATGCACAGTGACCAGTTTTCGTCCAAAGCACTGGGTGAGTTCATTAGTTTGTTCATGAGGGAAGGCAGATAAGGGTTATCCACCTTTTGGTGGGTCAGTGATTACAGAATCAAGGTGTGGACCCTGTGATTTGTCTCAAACAATTTTACAGAAACTATTAGGTAAAAAAAATCATTTTTGTTTTACTTATAGCTGTATTTGTCAGGTCCATGATGATGATGATGTGCCCATCATCGTTAATGGCCATAGTTATTGTGATATTTACATGAAAGTAAGACACTGCGCGAAATTCAGAAACATGTGCAATGTAAAATAGAGATAGCTATAATTTTGGATTTGGTGCATATTACAAAATATGTTGCTGTGTATGAAATTTAGCTAATGTATTGAGTTTTTCTTTAGACTTGGGTAGAGGTACATACTATCATCGATCTTGAGAAATTTGATCTGATGTAGCACACTCATTTGTGATTGCACTGTGCCAGTGATACAGCCAAAGTGAAATGTCTACAACATCCCTCATATGTCATAAACTGTTTCAGATATCGAAACGAGATGTTAGCAAATGAGAGCGTGCAAAAAGGAGAGTATTTCACAATAGTGTTATTATGTAAAACTGTATTATTCCAATAACTACAGATTAATTCAGTGAAAGAATGTAATTTTTAAGGGCCATTGATAGCTGGTGAAACAAGAAATACTGTGGGTTTTGGAACAACATAAGTGAAGATATTACACATCTTGTGGATGAGAATCTGCTTTTTCATAAGCTACTGACCTTGCTTTTGCTCTGTTCCTCAGTTAATAAACTTAATAAACCACTGTTTCAGAATTCTCTCGCAGTTGTGCCTGCACAATATGTTAGTGAGGTGAGACTGTGTAAACTCAGCAGTGTTTTGACAAAAGAAGTAAATATTAAAATGGCAGCCAGAAAAACGTGTAGGTTTTACTCAAAAGTCGCCATTAATGATGTTTCTCTGAAAGTTACAAATGGTTAACAAAGCAGGCAAAAATAAATTGCTGCATTTTCAGTGGAAATCTTTTTAGATACTGACAAAAGCAGAGGTGACGGTAGCTCTTTCTGAATGGTCAGCATGCAATTGTGGGAGGGCCCCACTTAGTATTTACAAAAAATGTGAGCGTAGGCTTCAGTTTAAAACTGCACTTCCTCTCCAGCACATTGAATTTCCCGCACAGTGCTCTGAGCAACCACACACCACTGCCACTCTCTCCATGCTTCCCCAGCTGGCTGTGTATCTAGCAGCCCCTCAATTCGTGCACACTGTAGGAGGACACATTGCTGTACAATATGTGGAAACCATAAAAAATCCTCAACATGCTGAAAGAAAGGAGAAAATAATAAACAGCATGTTGACAATCTGTTAAGCAGCATTATAGAAATGCAACAAATAAAGATATGAAAAAGGTACAAGAAGAATAGTTTTCAAAATAAATTTTTGCAGAGATTGATGAAAACATGACAAAAACTAATGCAGGACAATCATAGAATAACCAATTTAAAGGAAAGCTTTTAGTAAGAATACAAAACAAGGGGAACAGATTTATTTATTTATTTACTACTTTATTTATTTACTTATTTGTTTATGCAGCATATGACCAAGCACTATATTATTACACTATGCAGAATAACAACACATGAAGATCAGTGGAAAAGGAAAATTAGTGGTGTGTAGAGAAAATGATGTTTCAAAAGATTTGTATGTAAATGTTCTACAAAATGTGATTAGTGTAGATGATGATGATGATGATGATGATGATGATGATGATGAGCATTATCCACACCTACTAAGAGAGGACTATAACAGAGTGCTGAAGGGGCTAAAAGATCATAAGTTCCAGAAACTGGTAATATCCTTCAAGAATTACTAAATGTTTATTACTATTACTAATAACTAAAGTTTAGTTACTAAATTAAATACTAATTACTAAAGTTTAAAAAACCAAATTATTTGTGCTCTGTACATGATGAGAAAAATGCCCTTAGAGTTGGATCAAACACATCTAATAAACATTCTCTTGACCAGCAATTCAGTGGAATATCTGAGGTAATAATCACATTATAAAGACATGTTGTTGTGGTCTTCAGTCCAGAGACTGGTTTGATGCAGCTCTCCATGCTGTTCTATCCTGTGCAAGTTTCTTCATCTCCAAGTATCTGCTGCAACTTACATTCTTCTGAATCTGCTAAGGGTATTCATCTCTTGGTCCCCTTCTACGATTTTTACCCTTCACGCTGCCCTCCAATACTAAATTGGTGATCCCTTGATGCCTCAGAACATGTCCTACCAACCAATCCCTTCTTCTAGTCAAGTTGTGCCACAAATTTCTCTTCTCCCTAATTCTATTCAATACCTCCTCATTAGTTATGTTATCTACCCATCTAATCATCAGAATTCTTCTGTAGCACCACATTTCAAAAGCTTCTATTCTCTGCTTGTCTAAACTATTTATCATCCACGTTTCACTTTCATACATGGCTCCACTCCATACAAATACTTTCAGAAACGACTTCCTGACACTTAAAAATCTATACTCAATGTTAACAAATTTCTCTTCTTCAGAAACACTTTCCTTGCCATTGCCAGTCTACATTTTATATCCTCTCTACTTTTATAATTATCAGTTATTTTGCTCCCCAAATAGCAAAACTCATTTACTACTTTGTGTCTCATTTCCTAATCTAATCCCATCAGCATCACCCAATTTAATTCGACTACATTCCATTATCCTTGTTTTGCTTTTGTTGGTGTTCACCCTATGTCCTCCTTTCAAGACAATGTCCATTCTGTTCAGCTGATCTTTCAGGTCCTTTGCTGTCTCTAACAGAATCACAATGTCATAGGTGAACCTCAAAGTTTTCATTTCTTCTCCATGGATTTTAATTCCTACTCCGAATTTTTCTTTTGTTTCCTTTACTGCTTGCTCAATATACAGATTGAATAACATTGGGGATAGGCCACAACCCTGTCTCACTCCCTTCCCAACCACTGCTTCCCTTTCATGCCCCTCTACTCTTATAACTGTCATCTGGTTCCTGTACAAATTGTAAATAGCCTTTTGCTCCCTGTATTTGATCCCTGCCTCCTTCAGAATTTGAAAGAGAGTATTCCCGACAACATTGCCAAATGTTTTCTCCAAGTCTTCAAATGCTAGAAACAGAGGTTTGCCTTTTCTTAATTTTCCTTCTAGGATAAGTCGTAGGGTTAGTATTGCCTCGTGTTCCAAGTTTTCTATGGAATCCAAACTGATCTTCCCCGAGGTCGGCTTCTAACAGTTTTTCCATTCATCTGTAAAGAATTCGTGTTAGTATTTTAAACTGATAGTTTGGTAATTTTCGCATCTGTCAACACCTGCTTTCTTTGGGATTGGAATTATTATATTCTTCTTGAAGTCTGAGGGTATTTCACCTGTCTCGTCCATCTTGCTCACCAGATGGTAGAGTTTTGTCAGGACTGGCTCTCCCAAGGCCATCAGTTGTTCTAATGGAATGTTGTCTACTCCTGGTGCCTTGTTTCAACTCAGGTCTTTCAGTGCTCTGTCAAACTCTTCACGCAGTATCTTATCTCCCATTTCATCTTCATCTACATCCTCTTCCATTTCCATAATATTGTCCTCAAGTACATCGCCCTTGTATAGACCCTCTATATACTACTTCCACCTTTCTGCTTTCCCTTCTTTGCTTAGAACTGGGTTTCCGTCTGAGCTCTTGATATTCATACAGGTGGTTCTCTTTTCTCCAAAGGTCTCTTTAATTTTCCTGTAGGCAGTATCTATCTTACCCCTAGTGATATATGCCTCTACATCCCTACATTTGTCCTATAGCCATCCCTGCTTAGCCATTTTGCACTTCCTACCGACCTCATTTTTGAGACGTTTGTATTCCTTTTTGCCTGCTTCATTTACTGCGTTTTTATATTTTCTCCTTTCATCAATTAAATTCAATATTTCTTCTGTTACCCAAGGATTTCTACTAGCCCTTGTCTTTTTGCCTACTTGTTCCTATGCTGCCTTCACTACTTCATCCCTCAGAGCTACGCATTCTTCTTCTACTGTATTTATTTCCCCCATTCCTGTCAATTGTTCCCTTATGCTCTCCCTGAAACTCTGTACAACCTCTGCTTCTTTCAGTTTATCCAGGTCCCATGTCCTTAAATTCCCACCTTTTTGCAGTTTCTTCAGTTTTAATCTACAGTTCATAACCAATAGATTGTGGTCAGAGTCCACATCTGCCCCTGGAAATGTCTTACAATTTAAAACCTGGTTCCTAAATCTCTGTCTTACCATTATATAATCTATCTGATACCTTTTAGTATCTCCAGGGTTCTTCCATGTATACAACCTTCTTTTATGATTCTTGAACCAAGTGTTAGCTATGATTAAGTTGTGCTCTGTGCAAAATTCTACCAGGCGGACTCCTCTTTCATTCCTTACTCCCATTCCATATTCACCTACTGCGTTTTCTTCTCTTCCTTTTCCTACTATCAAATTCCAGCCACCCATGACTATTAAATTTTTGTCTCCCTTCACTATTTGAATACTTACTTTTATCTCATCATACACATCATCATCCTCTTCGTCATCCATTTCCCTTTTTAAATTTTCTAACCTACCTGCCCAATTAAGGGATCTGACATTCCATGCTCCGATCCATAGAAAGCCAGTTTTCTTTCTCCTGATAACGACGTCCTCCTGAGTATTCCCGCTGCGGTGGTCTCGCGATTCTAGGCGCTCAGTCCGGAACCGCGCGACTGCTACGCTCGCAGGTTCGAATTCTGCCTCGGGCGTGGATGTGTATGATGTCCTTAGGTTAGTTAGGTTTAAGTAGTTCTAAGTTCTAGGGGACTGATGACTACAGATGTTAAGTCCCATAGTGCTCAGAGCCTGAGTAGTTCCCGCCCGGAGATCCGAATGGGGGACTATTTTACCTCCAGAATATTTCACCCAAGAGGACGCTATCATCATTTAACCATACAGTAAAGCTGCATGTCCTCAGGAAAAGTTACAGCTGTAGTTTCTCCTTGCTTCCAGCCGTTCGCAGTATGAGCACAACAAGGCCGTTTTGGTTAGTGTTACAAGGCCAGATCAGTCAATCATCCAGAATGTTGCCCCTGCAACTACTGAAAAGGCTGCTGCCCTTCTTCAGGAACCTCATGTTTGTCTGGCCTCTCAACGAATACCCCTCCATTGTGTTTGCACCTACATTACGGCTATCTGTATCACTGAGGCTTACAAGCCTCCCCACCAATGGCAAGATCCATGGTTCATGGGGGGGGGGGGGGGGGGTTATAGAGACGTAGTGGTTTATAAACCTCTGTTGATGACCTCACAGGAATAGTGAGGGTACTCAGTAATGTGAAACAAAATTTTGAAATTGATAAAGAATGCAGTGATAGATTATAGGTAAATTGCTCTGCAGTTCTACAATAACCAGAATGGCATTGTAGATGAGGAAGGACTTTGAGAAAGAATGTCAAATGGAGTCATAAAGATATGTGGTTTATCTCCACTGTTATCCAGTATGTGCATAAAAGAATGCAAAGAAATCACGAGAGCAGCATGGAAATGCAACTCAGACTGAAATGGGACGTTTTACAATAAAGTTTTAATGCAAAAAAAAAAAAAAAAAAAAAAAAAAAAAAAAAAAAAAAAAAAAAAAAAAAAAAAAAAAAAAAAACCTTAACACTCCAAGACGGGACCAAATGCATATTACCTTCTCCTACATACATCTTGCACATGTTTGGGCTTATGCATACCAACAGTTGTCCCAGTGCACCACATACAAGTGAAGTAACATGGGGATGCTGGTGAACTGTATACCCTTCGCCATACGTGCAAATGTAAGGAAACTGTGGAGGATTAATTAGAACTCTGGCAATACTTTTTGCCATACTGCTTCCAGTAGTGCAGTGGCAAGACCTGTAGCATGTGAAATACAAATGTGTACATAATTGAGGATGTCAAACCAGAGTTCAGGAAAGGGAATTTATCCTTCAGCCTAGAGATCACTCTCAACAGTAACTCAAGTTGTTCAGTCCTATCTAATCATATGTTGTATCTCTTTTTATGTACTGTCCATTTTTTGTTTCACATAATTCCCTATTATTGGCCTTTTCTCTCTCCCTCTCCCTCCTTGGTTTCGTGCACTCATCTCTTCTTCACTTTGGCCTGATCTTTGTTTATTCCTTTCCACCTCAGCCTTCTTGGAATCCTCACTGTCTAATCATACTTACTTTGCATTGTTGTTTATTGCCACAAGCTTTACACTCTTCTGGTGCTCTCTATTTGGCTCTTTTCTTCTCATTATCCCATCTACATTTGGTTGAATGGTTTGGTGAATATACTCATGTTGTTCTCCATAATTTATTTTTAAAATACCTTCATACTTAAAAATTTATTTAAACAGCTCCAGAACTATATACAGTAGATATTTCAGTGTATGCTTATAGCTATGATGTGATTGTATTGTAGGCACATTTGGAACAATGGGTGTAGGACTGGGATTTGGTATTGCTGCTGCCTTATGGTGCAGAACAAATTCACCAAGTAAACGAGTCCTGTGTGTTGAAGGAGATTCTGCTTTTGGTTTTTCTGGGATGGAAATAGAAACAATGTTCAGGTTAGTAATTATTTGAGTATATGCTACATCCCACCAGTTATAGTTTCGACCAACAATTGTGCTAATCATGTTAAGTACTTGGTCTTAATGTGTAACTGAGATGACTTTCCTGTGGTGTATTTAAAATCTGATAGCTTAGGTGTTTAATACACATTTCTCTCATTATTTTTATTATCATTCCCAGGTACAAACTGCCAGTGATAATAATAATTGTAAATAACAATGGAATATATGGTGGGTTTGAGAAAGAATTCTTCAAAGACTTACAGGAAGCTGGAGAAATTACAAAAGTGTAAGTATCTAACAGAAAAAGAAAAATATCATTCAGAAATTTATTAATTTCATAAAAAGACAAAAAAGCTGACCATTGCTTGCTTTTAGAATATTCAGCTGAAAGTACAGCCTGTAAAAACACAAACAATAAATGAAAATAATTAATTGTAGCTTTTGGAAACATAGGCTTCTTCCGCAGTATGAAAAAAAAGAGTAGGGGAAAAACAGAAAAAAAATGTGGGAAGTAGGAAAGGGGGAGCAGTCAGCTTACTTGGAACCCAACTTAGGGGTAGCTATGGTGAATATGTATGAGGACTGACTCCAGTGAAGGAAATGTCAGAGGGACTAGAAAATTAAAACGAATAGATGTGTAAACACTATGCAAGTCTCAGCTCAAAGACGATAGGAGATAGTAATTGTGTGTACTGAAGATGGAAATAAAAAAATATATTAAAATGAGGCAGGGCAATAATTAAAAAAAGAAGTTAAAAAGAATGAAAGGAGGAAAAAACAAGGAGAATTTGGAAGGCAAACATAGATGAGTCCAGGAGGGCGGCAGTGTGAAAGGATATTTGAAGTGCAAGTTCCTGTCTCTGGAATTCAGGAAAACTGGTGGCCAATGGAAGGATCTGTAATGAGATTTTTTCCAGTAGTATGTAAAACTTTTAGTAAATAACTGAGTGTAATATGTAACAAGTTAAAGACTGAATAGAGTTTGATGCTGATTTGTCACACTTTGTGGCATGCAAAAAAGTACTTGTAGGATAAAGCTCTAAGATAAGAACTCCTGGAAACAGAGAAATGTGTATTTTGTACATGGTAACATACGGTAAATCTGGTTTTAGTTTTTGTTGATTATATCCAGTAAAGATAATTATGTTATAAAAGTTGTTTCAAATAAGACATTTACATTCAGAGTTTACAAATTTTGTACCAGGATATTGATGTTTTTAAGCTTCAGTCGGTCTCATTTACGTTGTCCACTTAGTGACTACAATAGACAATATATGAAGAACTGGATAGTGGCTTGTTTATGACTTTAACACAACTCGATAGCAGCAGTAGGTTATGGTGCGCACAAGTTGTTATTTACGTACTGACTCCCTCCATTCATTTGTTACAATATCATAAACGGAAGCAAACATTGATTGCTCGTCTTTTGTATTGTGGTTAAAATGGATTTTGTGGACTATTCAGCTTGCTGTGTTGTATTTGCAGTGACAACAATAACTACATATATGTAGCTGAAGTTTTTGAATTATTAAGTAGTGTGTTCAAAGTGCTTCCCTTTTGTAATTACCTTATGACATATTTTATTTTGCAGGACTCCACCATCTGCTCTGTCAGTAAATGCTCGATATGATAAAATGATGGGCATAGCTGGATATGATGGTTATTATTGTACAACTGTGCAACAGCTCCAGAGTGCTGTCCGGAATTCGCTAATGGTAAGGTCATGTAATTTACACACCATCCTGTTACTAAACTAACACTCACTCTCTCTCTCTCTCTCTCTCTCTCTCTCTCTCTCTCTCTCTCTCTCTCTCTCTCTCTCTCTCTCTCTCCCCCCCCCCTCTCCCTCTCCCTTCCTCCCTCCCTCCCTCCCTCCCCTTTTTATGTTGTTGCCTCTTTAGCTGAGTATGTGTCGACTGTCTAATATCTGACCCCTAATTGTTTAATTAAAATTAAAAACTTTTAATTTTGTGTGTAATGTTTCAGTTCAATTTCAGCAAACAGAAAAACATTTTAATGATTGTAAAGCAAAGGATGACATGACATAATGTTCTGATCTTGGACTGCTACTTTGCTCTGTGCATTTCCTTGATAAAAACTAAACTCTTCACATTATTATGGAACTGTTTGTTATGGTGTTTTGAAACATAACCATTTTTCTCTTTTTTTCTGAACTTGAACTGTGGTTTTATTTCATGGGAAGTTTAATTAAAATCAATCAACTCACTGGCAATGTGTGAGCAGTTTACTATAGAAATGTTCCTGTATCTTGTCAGAAAGTGAAAATGGTGGAGCTCTAGCAAAGTCTTACGGAGAAACTACAAACTGAAATATTTTCCACTGTGTAAGTAGTGGATTTAGGCCTACAGGTATGCATGGACTTCAAAAGGTCCTATTTTAAATGCAGTCAGCACTAACTTGAATGTATGTAGCAAATAAACAAATTTATAGTAACAATTTTGTTGAACACAAGCACATCTACGTGTACATCTACAAACATACTCCAAAAGCTGCTGTATGGGATTTGGTGGGGATACTTTGTACCACTGCTAGTCAATTCCTTTCCTGTTCCAATCAGAAATAGAGCAAGGGAAAAATGATTGTCTATATGCCTCTGCCCATGTCCTAATTTCTCTGTCTTATCTTCTTGGTCCTTAAGCAAATTGTATATTGCCGGCAGTAGAATCGTTCTGCAGTGAGCTTCAAATGCCAGTTTTCTAAATTTTCTAAATAATGTTTTGCAAAAAGAGTGATGCTTTTTCTCCACGGATTCCCATTTGAGTTTATGAAGCACCTCCATTATACTCATGTGTTGATCAAATCTGCGGGTAGCAAATGTAGTAGCTTACCTCTGTATTACTTTCATCTCTTCCTTTAATTCGATTTGGTGGGGACACCAAACTCTCAAGTGGGCTCATTCACGAGTCACAGTAGTGTCCTGTACATGGTCTTCATCATAGATGAGCTACACTTTTGTAAAATTTTCCCTAATAAATCAAAGTTGACCAATCACCTTCCCTACTACTGCCGTACTTGCTTGTTTCATTTCAGATTGCTTTGCAATATTATGCTTAGATATTTAATCAATGTGACTGTCACACAGCTCACTACCAATTCCTTATTCAAACATCACTGTATTGGTTTTGCTGCTCATCTGCATTAACTTACATTTTTCTACATTTGGAAACTGACATTCACCACACCAACTACAAAATTTGTCTAAGTCATCTTGTATCCTCTTACAGTCATTCAATGATGACACCTTCCTGTACACTACACAGCCATAGAGTGCTGCTTACCCTCTCCACCAGATCATTTATGTATATAAAGAATAAGAGCGGTCCTATCACACTTCCTTAGGGCATTCCTGATGGTACCCTTGGCTCTTATGAACACTCTCCTTCAAGGACAATAATATTCTGGGTTCTATTGCATAAGATGTCTTTGAGCCACTGACATATCTGGGAACCTAATCTGTATGAGGGGTAGTAAATAGAAACGAGACAGATTGAAAAAGAGTGATTGAACTGTTTATTGTTTCAAAAGTAATCACCATAACCCTTAATCAATGCTATCAATGCTGTCATGGAAAAATGTTTGCTGAAGGCTACAGGATGCTGACTGTACGCAGGTGTGCGCCTCTTCATCTGAAGCAAATCAACAGCCACAAATGTATTACTTCATGGCTCCAAAAATGTGGAATTTGCATGGATAGAGATTAGGGCTGTATGGGGGATGTGTAAGGGCTTCCCAATAAAACTGCTACAGTGTCGGCAAAACATTCTTGGTAACATGAGGGGCCAGCCCTCACATTGGGATAAACGTATTAACAGTTATCGTGATCACTTGTCAAATAATAAACTATTTACGTAACGTACAGAGGAGATGTTGAGTTGCAGACAAGTACAACAAAGAGACAGCTATACATACGAGCTTTTGGCCTAAAGGCCATCTTCTAACTTGAAGAAAACACATACACACACACACATTCACACAAGCACAACTCGCACACACACATGACCACTGTCTCTGGCCACTGAGATTGGACTGTGAGCAAATGCGCCTGGTGGGAGAAGTAATCTGGGTGGTTGGGGGTAAGGAGGAGTGTGCACTGGGGAGGGAAAGAGATAGAAGGTAGAGGCTGTGGAGAGGGTGTAGTGCCGCTTGCGAGAGCATGCAGTGATGTTGTGGGAGATGGTGGGGCTGCTAGGTGCAGTTAGGAGGTCTCTTTGGGGGAGGGGGGAGGGCAAGTGGGAAAGGAGAGAAGTAGCGGAGCAGGAGAAAGAAAGAAAAAAAAAAAGTCCCAACTGCACCAAGTAGCCCTACACTGTCTCCACGATGTCCCTGCAGCACTCTACCCTCCCCCACCCCTAACCTGCTATCCCTCCCCCTCCCTGCCCCAGCCTCCTCCTTACCACGACTAAACAGATTGCTTCTCCCATCAGGTGCATTACCTTGGTGGCCAGAGACAGTAGTCATGTGTGTGAGTTATGCTTGTGCGAAAGCTCATATGTGTTGCAGTCTTTTTGCTGTTCTTCCAGAATTTTCCGATTGTTGAAACAATTTGCTTACTTTTCTCATTTGTCTCTATCTCATTTGACTGCCCCTTATATTTTCGGACCTTCATTAACAGTCTGCAGAGGGGCACCATGTCTAAAAGTTTTCCATAAATCTAGGGATGTGGAATCTGCATGTTGCCCTTTGTCTGTGGTATGTCATGTGAAAAAAAGGGCAAGCTGAGTTACTATGAAGTAAATTGCTCATCCACAACCACTGAAGGGAGCACTTCTGATAAAACTTGTCACACCATGAGAACATTACTCAAGGTTGAAAAACAGTCACACTTTAATATGTCATAAAAAATAAATCCTTAGCAATGAAATTTGTATTGTAGTAATATATCAATGAAATCCATCAAACATGACAAATAATTCAAAGTTGTTCATTATTCAAGTTTTCGTGTGTGTGTGTGTGTGTGTGTGTGTGTGTGTGTGTGTGTGTGTGTGAGAGAGAGAGAGAGAGAGAGAGAGAGAGAGAGAGAGAGAGTGAGAGAGACTGACTTTGAATTCTAACTGTGTTATCACACTAGTTATACTTTCTCATAGAATTTGTGGTAAATAACAGATACTCGCTCAAAAACAGCTGCAGCATTCACTTAATATACACTAGCCTGGTAAAAAGATTTCGCTTGTAAAACAGCTCCCTCGCTACTGCAGAGAAATGTATGCACTGTTCTGCAGCTTTTAATTTTGGTTTTATATAATGGTGAGGTAAAAAATGTGTCATTGTGGCAAGGAAATATTATCTTTTAGTAAAAAAATGCACAAATTTTTTGACATTATCTCCTTACAGGCATTGAAAATTAAGGAATAGACTCTTCTTATTAAGTCTGTAAACATTTCCATTAAATGTAGCAGACAAAGCCTTTTTGATTAGTGTGGTCTTACAATTTATCCATTTAAACAAAACACAAACATCACGGCTACTTTAAAAGCAATGGAAGTAAAACTGGTCTGTAGCTGAAGTAGGACTTGACTAATATTATTCTCCAAAATGTATCAACATAGCAGAAACAAAAGTTTCGTGGATATTGCAGCCATCTGTTTGCAGAACTCTTACTGCAGTGCAGATATGCGTGTACATGGTATCACTTCTCTTGCTCTATATTAGGATTGCCAACTATCCTGTATTTCCTTGGAAGTCCTGTATTTCACCTCCCCTCTTTTCTTTATTAGATCCTGTCTGTGTTTTGGCCCCACTTTTTTTTAGATCCTGTGTCTTGTATTATTTTGAATTTATCCACATATTTTTTGAACTTTTCCAATGGTAGTTAAAATAACTTATTCCACCTGACATACTATGGCCATCCATGCAACCTCAGGTCCTGCATAGGTGAAGATTGTTTATATGGTGAATTTTGTAATGCAAATGATATTTTGAAGCAAGTATGTGGATTAACGTTTTCTATCTCTTGAGTGCCAAAAGATGTTCTGGTTTCCAATTTGCTGAAAATAATTGGATTTGTATTAACCATCCCTGGTTCAAATGCTGAGCCAGAGAGAATTTTTTCCCTAGTGAACAATAAATGGACAGAGGAGTGTAACAAATGTACCACCGAACTTATGAAAGTAGAGCTTCAAGTAACAGTGAATGCTAATTTTAACTGTAGGAATTCTGTACATACATAAAATCAGATGGATCTTTGCAAAAGGAAGCAAAATGAGTAAATAAACACAGGCAATAATGTACAATAAAACATGCATGCAGATTTTAAATATATTCCCACTGTTCTTTGTAGGAAACAGTATTTAAAATGTTTATTTTGTAGGCTTCCTCCTTGATTACTTATTTTCTCTGTAAAAAGTTGACAACCCTACGCTACATGTTCTCAAGGTTCATTTAATGTACAATGTATGTAATGTGTTTCGAGTTCCTATTACTACAAATGCTCACACATTTCTGGATTACTATTTTCTATTAATTATTCGTGAACTTTACACTCTTCATAAATTTTACCCTATTACTTGTATTAATTCCCTGTTCCATTTCTCTTAAATATAAATTTCCAATATAATGAAAATTATTTCCGCAAATATTGTTTAAGTAAATTTATTTTCTTAGATTCCTAAAAGATTCCCTTTTCTTTTTTTATAGGTGAATGACCGACCCAGTATTATCAATGTCTCCATCAATCCATCAGCAGATCGCAAACCACAAAATTTTGGTTGGCTGACTGAATCTAAGCTCTGAGATTCAGCTTTTTTGAAATTTGTGTGCTGCATGGGTACTTTTGCAATGTGCTGAGCTAGGAAGTCTTTGTATATTATGATACAACTGTTACAGATATGTGATATTTAGAATATCTGTGACTAAAAAGTATTATATTTAATTGGGATCCAATTTATGTGAATGTGGTTACATATATATATAAGGACAATTTTTATATGATTAAATTTATTATGTTTTGCTATGGTGACATCAGAAAAAAGACAATATAAAAAATTACAATTCAATAACTAGTAACAAAAAGGTATTAAAAGTACATGACATATTTAAGGCAATGAATTTCATGCAACCACCACACCATGGTCATGTTTGTCTGCATACCAAGGTGGGCTACATATGTAAACTTTGTGTCATGGCAGAGTAGATGTCAACTAGTTACTTTTGGCACTTTGTTCATGGAGGCACATTCAGCTGGTAACTTGGTACAAGCAGAAATTGTATGCTGTGGAAACAATCTGAATATACACTTAGCTCCAACTGAAAACACCAGATGGAAAACATTCGCAGGTGACGCCTTGTTTCTTCATGTGGGTATGGTGTTAGAACACTTGATAAGTAAATTACAGACCCATGATGTGGCGTGATGGAATCAGCTAAGATAGGTAGAAATTTAACAGGTAGATGACTTCCGGCTAATACACTGTCATCGGTCAGACACCCTTGACAGCACCAGGAATACAGCAGTACCACAGACATAATTTCTTTATGGTTCTGAACTGTGGCAGTGACCTTGTTCATTAGTGTATTTTTCATACTGATCATGAATTGTTATGCCTTTTTGTTCTGGTACATGTTAAAACAACTACTGTTCTTATTAGTTGAGTTGGAAGTTTGTATAACAATAGGGTCAAAAATAGCAAGAGACTGTTCAAAGGAGTAGCACAGCCAGCTTTACCATCTCTTGCATTTGTGTATATTTACAATTTGTAATAATTATCAAATCAACATGAATACCATTCAAGTTGAGCAAGGTGACTTTACTCTGTGTACATACAACCATATATCTGTTCATGTGCAACAGATTTCTTATCTTTTGTCTGGACATATCATTCTAGGAAAAAAAAAGTAGCTCACGTCTGCCAGTTCCAATGAAGGTTTTTGGATGGTTTCTTTTGTTTGTAAGGCAAATGCTAGAACTGGAATTCCCCCTCCTGAATATCCCCCATGCAGATTCCCCCTGGCCCCTTAACAGCTCACCTGGTATAGGTCAGAAAAGCCCTTTCGAGGTAGAAAAAAAACTATTAACCATAGTACTGTCTCACATCAGAAGTATTGAGCAAGTTAAAAAATAGCAATGATGTTACTTTAGGCAATAGTTGTGAAAATATGCTTGGACTTTACCAATGTTGTCAGTGATTCAGGTGATGGAAATGTGAGAATTTGCTTTAAAACGACAGCAATTCATTATTTCTTTTGTAGCAAGGTGACAGTTTCATGCACGACATTGCTGTGAACTGTCAATGTTCTTGCATTTGAGTACAGTGCATCCTGCCTTTTTCTTCAATGTGCTGAGTACCACATCTTCACTAAGACATGCTGAAATAAACAAACTATTTAGAAGCACATTGTTTTCCCTTGTGTATATGTGACATCATTGTAATATGAATTACTGATTAAACTGATGCCTGGCTTATTGCACAACAGACTGGAAAAACAGTTTTGGTAAACTGCATTGGTCTCTATCCACTCATACAATTACAGTGGTGTTCAGAATTAAAGCAACAAATGGACATTTTGCAAGGTTGCATTTGTTTTGCCACAAAATAGTATAAACAGGTGATAGTAAAGTAGAAACAATGTAAAAAAAAAATATACAGAATGTAAATAACCGCAACATGCATAATGGTAGACAAAAAATGGTCTTGCCAATTCTTCCATCATCTCCCTAGTGCGTCCCAGACATGCTCTATGGGATTCAAATCGGGAAAGCGAGCAGGCCGTGCCATGTGTGCAATATCTTCTGTTTCCAAGAAAACATCAACCACCAATGCTTATGAGGATGAGCATTATCATCCATCAGTACGAAGTCTGGGCCCACAGCACCTCGCAACAACTTCAAATGAAGCCTCAAGACCTCTTTATGATACTGACAGCAGTTAAACCTTGCCGATTCACCCATACAATTCCATGAAGAGGGGTTTGAGTGGTAAACATAATCCCTGCGTACACCAATGGGGATCCTCCCCTCGATATTGGTCTCTTTCCTCAATGTTTGCCCCCCTCCCCACACACAGTGTGAATCCACCAAGAATCACTCTCCAGACTAAATTGGGACTCATCTGTGAAAACAACAGTGGACCACTGTCCGACCGTCCAGGTGGCATGTTGATGACTCCACTCTAGGCATTCCCTGCTGTGAAGACATGTCAGCGGTAGACATAAGACAGATCTCCGATGATAAAGGCCACTCTACCAAAGCCTTCTACACATCTGTTGCTTTAATGTTGGACACCAGTGTATTTGAGGAGATGAGTATCATTTGTGTGGCCACTAATTGCTTCAGATTTGGGTGGGACAGCTTAACTAGAACTGGAGAACTGTACGAAACCTTTTAAGAGGTGTGTATCCTTACCTTCAATAAAATGAACATGGGTAGTCAAATGAGGTACATCTGCTGAAGTGATGACCCAAAGTTTATTTGTAACATGAAAGCAGCTAGTATATTATGACTTGGACATCACAATGACTTGTGAGTTCTTAGAAAGAATAATGGAAGAACGAGAAGGATCTGGACAGTACATTTTACAGGGTTAGTCAAAAGGGACTTTACAACTTTGGAGTTATATAGAAATTTGTTGAGATAACTTACAGTATAGGTAGATGTATCATTTTGTAGCAAACAACATAAAGCTTCACAGAACAGTATCAAGTGTCATTTTGGTTTGATGCGGTTACCATTTGTGATGCAGCAAACATCCCACTGCTAATCTATTTCTTCGCACACTCGTTGCAGCAAATCGGGCCTAACTTGTGCAATGGCAGCATAGATTTGACTTTCAGGTAAGCTAGATTGTTTGGTAGGGGAGGTTCTTTAGCGTATTCAGTGCACGATTTGTGCTGAACAGTTGTTGTAGAGTTTGTTTCATGAAACCGTAACACGCAGCGAGCACACTCTGCACCGCTGAAAGTAGCCATTTTAACTGTGCGCTATGCTGGCACTCCTGGTGGCGTAATGGGGTACTGATGCACTACAAAAATCAAACTTGAGGTTGTTTGCAACAAAATGACACATCTGCCAATTCTGTAAGTTATCTAAATAAATTTCTGTATCATTCCAAAGCTGTAAAGTCCTTTTTGACTCACCTTGTATATGTTGCTTGCAACATTAGAAATAAAAATTTGAAAGTATGGATGCAACCTTAGCTCTCTATGAACAAAATGCATTTCTCAGAGTATGCAGAGTGTGACAGGTTAGTATGGGTATTCTGCAATGTACCCGTTCATGAAATTGTCAGGAAACAATTTGCTAGATGAAGGACACATACTGCCATTACAGAGAAGTTATTACTACTAAATCTGCTGGATCATCAGAAGGGCAACCTATCAATTGTGTTTCATAATACAGAGATGCACATGAATAGCACTGGATGTGCACACCAAAGTGTGAGGATAGCTGCACAGTTACTATCGTGCCAATATGTGCAAGTTGAGAACTAAGTGTTGAAGAAAATGTGGAGGTAATCTTACTGAGCAACTAAATGATTCATATTATGTAGATTTGTGGAAGTTTGTTAAGCTATGACCTCAAAGCATTGGAAAAGGAGTTTAGACATCTGTAAACTTCATCATGGTCTCATTAGTGGTATAAGAAACATGGGAGCATCTTATTTATTGACTAATAGGTTGAACCAAAACTGACCCGAGAATTATTTTGCAAGGTTTGTGATCTTGTTGCATTCCACAATGTTCAGACGGGAGGGGGGGGGGGGAGGGGGGGGGAGGCAGGGTGCTCCTTACAACATTAGCCAGAAATGTGAAAGCTATTTGTTTGTCTAAGGGTGCTGTGGTTGTTGAGGACGGAATTCAAGCCTTCTATCGCTGCTTCAATTGACATTCCAACAAAAACAGAAGAATGTGCTCCAGGTAACACACTTTCAGAATCTGACCTAATGTGAAACACTGTGATAAATAGCTTGCTCTTGATTACCAACAGTCTTATGTTTCTGAAATCAAAATCTTTTATGTTGTTACTCCACATCATATTGCTTCTAAATGACCAACATTTCGACCCCTCTGGTGGGATCTTCTTCAGAGTCTTGTGATTTCTGACACCACAAGATTCTTATGAAGGTCACAGCAGTTTGAGTCGACTCTAATGATAATTTAGAAGAAATATGATGTGATCTCATCAACCCAGGAGATTTTTTAACTTCAGTGGTAATGGCCACAAAAGCCTGCTGACGTACAAAGTCTTACGTTAAGTAGTTGCGTAGATAAAAATCTATTCACCAAGTGGCAGTAGGAGAATACTCATATAAAAGGTATTACAGTTTGCCTTTGACAGCACTTTTTGCTCTTATCTTTTGTATACAAGTTCTCTTACCACTACTTGGTGGTAAGAGATTACTTATCTATCCAATTACATATATTTTCAAAAAACTGGTAAGTATTGACATGACCATTAGCATTAACTTTATTGTTACCAGGCGTCTCCTGACAGCTTCATTTTATTTGCCGATTAATAATGTGCCTGAATCCAAAACACATACATTGTTTTTGGAAAACAATGAAACATGAATGTACGTGTGTGTGTGCAGTCTAATTAGGCCTTACTGTCCAAAAGCTATATTTGTGACAGTTATTTTGTTGTGCCTATCTGTGACTCAGCATCTCCGCTATAAGATGAATAACAACTTTCCTTTATCACAATATTATTACATTCCATCCTGGATTTTCCAAACATAATATTCTGTAATTTATGGGCCTTATTGTTACAATGAGTCACAGTACAACTAAGCCTGCTCTTCTATATTTCACTGGCAATTTAGTTTCCATTACAAAAGTAGCAATGACAAACTAAACTACAGCACTATCTGCACATTACTACCTGGAGTCTGTGCGGCAGGGCGGGGTCGGTCGTCTGCATTCTCTCTATCGCTCATCGATAGTCCACCTACCTCGATATGCTTCTTCCGATGTCCCTTCACTCTGTAGTAGCAAATACGTGCTGGGCAGTGTAAAGCAGCATTGATGAAACCACTACATAATACCTACCACACAGGCTGCGTAACTCTAGTTGAAAGTCAGTTCCTGAAAGTTTATATTTAAGAAATCGGGCATTCGGAGGATGCATTCTACATGCAGAAAGCATTTTAAATTAGATTGAATCTGCTTTTTATTCATAAGGAAACATATGAAATAGCTATCAAATCCGTATTTAATATGGTAATGCTCTATCATTCAAAGTTCATGTGTGTACAACATAGTTTCACTGGAAAAGCAGCCAGAATCTTTGCAAGTCCGACCCAACTAATTTTCACATTCTAACAGTCACAGACCCACAACTGTTCATGAGTTAAACATTCAGTTGTTTCAGTGGTCTTCTTAGTAAGAAGTGCTCGCCAAAGTATTCAGCACAGAGCACAAAACATGCCAAGCGGAATTGTTACTATGACCAGAAAGTTCACTCACTCATAACTCTCAAACTATTTAATTTGGAAACACCAAACTTTAACTAAAATGTTCGTAACCCCAGTTTCTTCAGTCACGAGTTATTCAAACCGCATTGACTCTTTATTTCTTCATTTTTCAGAGTATTTTTATGGGGCTACCTAACATGGTGTTATCCATAAGCCGGTTAGCAAGCGACTATCTTGAACTGTTCTAGCCACTGAATGAGAATTTCACTCTGCAGCGGAGTGTGCGCTGATATGAAACTTCCTGGCAGATTAAAACTGTGTGCCGGACCGAGACTCGAACTTGGGACCTATACCTTTCGTGGGCAAGTGCTCTACTTGCCCACTCCACTATATTCACCCGGGAACAGCTTAATTCTGATTGGCTGTTGATCTAAACAACCAATCAGAATGTTCCTTCCAGATCATTCTCGCAGCAAAACTTGCCTTATCCAATCAATAATCTGATAGTAATTAATGTCATTAAAACATCAATTTCTAGTATATTGTTTAATCAAAATAAGTGAAGTATGAATTATTCTCCAAATTGATAAATAAACTTATTCCGTCTCTAACTTTCATTCTGGCTGCTTTTATACAAAAGCAATCTCACACCGCCATACATTATCTGAATCATGGTTGCACCATAACTTTCGCACGGTCTATTTGTACAAGATTTTATGAACAATGACATATTAAGTTTTAACGTATGTCCCACATACTCTCTCTCATTCATTCTCATGACTCAACAACAAAATGTAATCAAATAATAATTTTGACCTATTTTTATATTGTGTAATGCACTGTGAGTAAAGTGTTAAAAAAGAAAATTCTAATTAATTGATTTTTATGCAACGGTAATTTTGTAATGTCTCATTCCATTAATAACAAAAGGCTATTCACCAAATTTTAACAAAATCGGATAGTAACTAATATGGATTATTTAGATTTGTAGAGGGTATTGCAGTTCTCACTGCGGGCAGCATCAGCTGCGCTGTGAGTAAAGCGGTGGAGAAGGGGGAGGGGGGGGGGGGGGAAGAAAAAAAAACCGTACTGCAGCCCCACTGTACCAAACAGCTGTGTGCCTTACTGCAATGAATACCACCTCGTAATAATGTGCTGTGTTACAACTGCAACTAGCGACCAATGTCCAGTCTGCCGTTATATTTCTCCAGTAACATCACAGCAGGCAGTGCTGGCTTCGTGAGTTTCACACCGGAAGCTGCAATACACCCCCTAGAATCACCCATTTGTGCTAGACACCTCTCCTTGGTACCTCTGGTGCAATCTGAAATCTCTGTGCAAGGCAGCATTGCGTTTGACAGTACTTGTGTATTGTAGACTACATCATGTAAAATGATAACTAACATTTCAGCCACTATCACAAGTGGCTTTTTCATCTTATTACATATGAACATCATGTATGATGATATGTAAAACATTGTTTCTTCATTTCACTACATGATGCTGTTGGCAACCAAGACGAATTTTATGGAAGTTATAATCATCAAAAGTGCATGTTAAATGTACAAAAGACATCACGTAATGATTCCTTGACTAAAATTAAGTTCATTTCAGCCAAACGTCAGTGAATTGTGAATGGAGCAGTGGGTTCGCAGTGAGGAATGTCTGCAAGTGTGTTATTAGGTCCTGTAACTGCTTCGTGGAAACCTTGGTCAGAACCTGACTTTTGAGGCTCTTTTTATTTGTTACTAGGTCAGTACTGTTCCATAAAGGTTGTGAGCCCAGTGTGTATATGTGTATTTGATTGTTTTTTTAGATTGCCTGGTGCAAGTCTTTCAATTTGACACCACTTCGGCGACCTGAGCGTCGATGGGGATGAAATGACAATGATTAGGACAATACAACACCCAGTCTGTGAGAGGAGAAAATCTCCAACCCAGCTGGGAATCGAACCTGGGCCCTTAGGATTGACAGTCCATCGCGCTGACCACTCAGCTACCGGGGGCGGACTAGGCAGGCATTAAAAGAAATGAAGAGGTGGTCAGTGAAAAACTTGAGGAGATATAGCATTAATGAAAAAAGTCTTTTGATATTGGTTAACAATTTAAAATAATTCTGTGTTTCTTCAGATTGTCCTGCAGTGCTCTTCTTTTACATGTCAGCTAACAATGGCTTTCTGCAATCCGCTCTTGGTGTGGAGTTAAGGATATGATGTGTGCCAGATTCTTTTTCTGGCCTTTCTGTTTTGTTTTTGTGAATGATGCACAGGTTGTAGTTGCTGTGTGTAATGTACGTAGAAATAATGTACTAGAATGTGAGCTCTGAGTACTTTTTGGGGGAAGCTTTCCGTGGTACACAGTATCTTTGTTGTTGAGTCTTCTTTTAGAGATTGGTAGATAGTTTGATGGTGCTCTCTTGCTGCCTAAGGAAAGATAGAGAAAAATTGAGCAGTTATTTTTTAATATCCTCTCTCTTTCCTTCAGTAATGTCACATACATGTAGCTCGGTCAAACAAGAGTTTTACAACCAGCATCCTTTGTAGATGAATTACTTTTTGCTACAGTATCCTTGATAACACTATCCAGCTTCTTCATTCATAATGGTTAGATTTATGTGGCTGTTCCACTTTAAATAGCCTCAGACACACACTTCTACTATTTACAGGTAGCTATAGATTTTGGTGACTGACTGTTGATCTTGTAGTCAAACAATATCAGATCTTTTCATATATTTACATGAATATCATTACACTGCTTTATATGATGGTCAGTTTCCAGTTTTTGCACCAAGTGCTAATTATCGGCAAGCTGTTTTGAATTACAAGCAATTATCTAATGACATGACATCAATCATACAACTAAGGAGAGCCCCAAGAAGCTGGTAACATTACCTGCTAAGGTTCACTGCCTACAAGGGTAAATGTCAAACTGCACATCCTGACTAGGTTCAGTCCTCATTCGATCTGAGAATATTTTCAGTCACTTACTGCATTTTTCACCTGTGGCAAAAACATATTACTGTGAAAAATGCCAAGTTTCCATGAGGTTCAGAGTCTGTCATCTATTTGCCCCCCCTCCCCCCCTCCCCCCCCCCCCCCCCCCCGCCCCCTGTCCTAAGTAACTGGCTAAGAATGAAGAATGGCAAGGCTGTGCCATTTTACCCATAGGACCTAGCGAAGCACTGCAGTGTCACACCAACACATCTATCCTAATGGTCATCAGGTGTATTTTCCCTGGTATTTCATCAGATATTCGCAGTGCTATTGATGGGCATTTTGATTTCGTTAAGGAAGAAAGACAAATGTAATGAGAAGTAGCAGAACTGAGAACAGTGAGAAACTTAACATCAGAATTGGGGATCATGAAGTAGATGAAGTTAAGGAATTCTGTTACCTATGCTGCAAAATAGCCCATGATGGATGACTAAGGAGGACACAAAAAAAAAAAAAAAAAAAAAAAAAAGAGACTAACATTGGCAAAAAGGGCACTTCTGGCAAAGAAAAATCTGCTATTATCAAACATAGGCCTCAATTTGAGGAAAAAAATTCTGAGAATGTACTATTGTAGCACAGCATTGGGTGGTAGTGAAGCAATTACTGTAGAAAAACCAGACTACAACAGAAGAGAATTGAAGCATTTGAGATGTGGTGCTACAGAAGAATGTTGAAAATTAGATGGACTGATAAGGTAAGGAATGAGGTGGTTCTCTGCAGAATTGACAACAAAAGGAATATGTGGAAAACACCGACAACAGGAAGGGACTTCAGGAATTAACTTCTACGGTACTAGAGGGGGCTGTAGAGGGTATAAACTGTAGAGGTAGACAGGTTGGAATACATCCAACCAATAACTGAGGACATAGGTTGCAATTGCTACTCTTGAGATGAAAAGTTTAGCGCAGGAAAGGAATTTGCGGCAGACTGCATCAAACTAGTTAGAAGACTGATGACTCAACAAACAAAAAAGAGAAGATACAGCAGTGAAATGTTGGTTGACTAGTAGCAGTAGCAGCAGCAGTAGTAGCTTTATTCATCCATAGATCTCTTTTTACAAGGCTATAGGACATATCAAAGTATTTACAAGTTTAGACCAATTTAAAATAAGCTAATTCGCATACACATATATTTACAGACATCTAGTTGGACACAATCATTAGATTTACTCCTGGTATACAATACTAGTTTTAAAAATAACTTATTAAAAAATGTAATGCCAGATCTTTCACTCATATCTCACTATCAGTCACTGCACACACTATACACACATCGTTTCATGTCACTTCGCTTACACACACACGCACACGCGCACGCACACACACACACACACACACACACACACACACACACACACACACACACTGGTGATCTCTGGGCCATTTTCTGTACCGCAACTTCCCATTTGCTATCATGAAAACCTGAGTCAGCATCCCTTCATAATGAGTGAGATGTTGAGCTCAGAAAGAGGAAGAGGTATTAGTATTGTGCTATGCATAGCTTGGGGGTACGTACTTCTAGAAAGGAAAAAAGAATGAAGAATCATAAAGTGTAGGTGTTAGGTAGAATGTTGGATGTTTTATAATCATTATTATTGTTATTTATTTGTATAATATTTTTTATCAGACCCCTACTCTGTTTTACCTAAGTAATCCTTCAATGTGTTGTGGCTGCTTCTACCACCGATTGTATCAGGATGACCAACTGTAGCAGAAAGACACCAAATGTAGCGGATGGGTGCCAGGAGGTGCCGTATTAAAACTCAGCAAGAACTTTCCAAATGATTTATTTGCTTCCACTATAGTGCTCCATTCACCTTGGTCTGCATCACACGGCCCCGCAATGCTGAGGAAGCACCCCAGTGCCCTGTGCAATGCAACGTTGTGTCGTGCCGACCTTGTACGCCAGCAGAGTTGCGGCATCATCAGGATGCCGCAGTTGACTCAGCGGTCTGTGTCCCTGCCGACTCAGCGCAGCTCAGTGTGAGCCGCGGGTGGCCAGCTGCGTCCTTCTCGTCGCCTGCGTGGCTGAGATAGCGGCAACCGACAAGCACCCGCTATCCGGCATCCGTATCTGCAGCCCTCGCCTCGGGAAGTCCCTGGCGTGTGTTGGGAGCCGGGATGACTTCCCGCAGTAGCGAGCCGGAGAGTGACCTGCCGCTGGTTGTCTGCGGGAAAAGTTTATTTTATTTTATTTTATTTTATTTATGATTATTACATCCATAAGAAAACCTAAATTGAGCAAGGTAGAAGGATCTTTTTACCCATTCGCAGAGTGTACAAGTTAGGTGGGGCGACAACATATTCTTGTCATGTGACGCACATGCCGTCACCAGTGTCGTATAGAGTATATCAGACGTGTTTTCCTGTGGAGTAATCAGTTGACCTATGACCTTGTGATCAAATGTTTTCGGTTCGCATTGGAGGGGCATGTCCTTTTGTCTACTAATCGCACGGTTTTGCGATGCTGTCGCAAAACACGTACACTAAACTTATTACAGTGAACAGAGACGTCAATGAACAAACGGACAGATCATAACTTTGCGAAAATAAAGAAAAAAAAATTTTCGCTCGAGGGAAGATTTGAACCAGGGACCTCACGTTCCGCAACTGCTCACGCTAACCACGGGACCACCGCAAGCCTGGATTCGCATGTTCCTTGATGTTGCTTATATTGCACATGGACTACTCAGTTTGTAAATTTTGCTTATTTTTTTCATAGTTCCACACAACTTCTTCCTGTTTTCTCGATTGATCTGTGTTCAGTTTTTCAAGGCCTATTCACTATGCCAACTTATAACTAAATCTGAGGGGGGGGGGGTGATGGGGAGGTTCCCTTGTTAGTGCATCTGCATTACTGTGCTTCTCCCCAGGCTTGTGCACCACCTCGTAGTCGAATTCACTAAGCCTCACAGCCCACTGAGCGAGTCTAGTGGGCGGATCATTCACCCCCAACAACCACTTCAACGCAGCATGATCTGTCACTACCTGAAATCTTCTCCCATATAAATAACATTTAAAATATGTGATTGCATAGATTACGCTAAGCATCTCCCTCTCTGTTGTTGAGTAATTCTTCTCTGCTGGATTCAACTGCCTAGTCGCATAGGCTACCGGATGTTCTTTGTCATCAGTTTCCTGACTAAGGACACACCCTACTGCTTGATTCGATGCATTGCATGCTAGTATAAACTCCTTTTCAATATCTGGAAACACAAGAACCGGACTTAATGTTAACACTTCTTTCAGTTTGTCAAACGCTTTTCTTACGCTCTTTTGTCCACTCAAATTTCACACTCTTCTGTAACAATCGCGTCAACGGTTGTGCTAAGTCTGCAAAACCCTTCATGAACTTTCGATAGAAACTGCAAATTCCGATGAATGATTGCACTTCCTTAACTGTTTTCGGTTCCCAAAATTCCCTTACAGCCTGTACCAACCTCGGATCTGTTCGCACTCCGTCCTTACTGATAATATGAGCCAAATATTTTACATCTGCTAATGCGAAATGACACATCTCCAGGCTCAACGTCAAACGAACTGCTCTTAACCACATAAAGACTTCCCTTAACCGCTGTCTATGTTGCTCCATACTACTTGAAAACACTATAATGTCATCCAAATAGACAAGACACTATCGTGGTTTCAAACCCCTCAAGACACTGTCTAGCAACCTCTGAAACGTTGCCGGAGCATTTTTCAAACCTAATGGCATTGGCATTCTAATGTACTGGTAATGGCCTCCAGGTGTAGAGAAAGCAGTTTTTGGACGATCCTCTGGAGCCACCTCTAACTGATGATAACCACTTGTCAAATCCATCGTTGAAAAGTACTGGCACTGTCCTAAGTGATCCAAAGGCTCCAATATGTTTGGAATAGGGTATGCATCCATTACTGTCTTATTATTGACGTATTGGTAGTCACAACAGAACTTGTATTTCTTAGTTCCATCTGCAGATTTTTTAGGCACAACGACAATGCCTGCTCCCCAGCAACTATTACTATGCTCTATAATACCGTGCGCAAACTGCTTATCAATGAAATCCTCCACAATTGACTGCAAATACCTCGGTATTCTGCATGGTTTATGGTAAACAGGTGCTTCATTCCCTGTTGGTATCCTATGTTGGACTAATGGAGTTGCTGGTAATGGCCCTTGTGGAAAAAAACGAATCCTTAAATTCCTACAATAATTCTTCCATATACTCTCTTTCTCCTCCTTTCAAATGCTTAATTTTGTCATGCAATGCAGTTATATCGGCACTTAGTGGTTGATCGCTTTGCCTACCTCTTGAACACCAGTCTTTGTTGTCATCTGGCACATCCAAATTTTCTACTAAAACTCCTTTCCTCAAATTCATGTCTACAGCGCTAAAATTAACCACGTTCACAGGAACTACTCGCCCGTCATTCCCCTCCTGTACATGTACAACACTGTTTCACAAAACAACCCAATGAACCCAAATCTTCATTATTCTCCAATGGTTCAATAGCACATACTGTACCCACAGGTAGATTCGACTCCACACTTATCCAAAGTGACCTCCCGGTGCCACTAGACACAAAATCATGTGAATTAAGCCTTAATGCTAATGCACGTGGTTCAATTGGTTTGTTCATTATGTTGAATGCCCCTCGCGACAGCTCTGTATTGACAACACTTTCCCCTAGAGGAAATAACATTCCACCAAGTTCCACAGTTCATTGTCCAAGGTCAATTTTGGCATGATGTTGATGAAAGAAATCTACTCCTAGGATCATGTCGTAGCCCTCGCTTAGCCATGGTACTACCTCCATGCATGCATTAAATCAGACTTTATATATACCAAGATGGTATCTGTTCTTTCGGACATGTCCAAAGGCACAGATACCATCGGTCACCATGCAGCCCATTAGACTGAAATTACAATAAAATGAACACCCTTAGCTGCTTACAGGCGTTGATATACGTCAACGGGAACAGATGAAAATGTGTGCCCCGACCTGGGCTCGAACCCGGGATATCCTGCTTACATGGCAGACGCTCTATCCATCTGAGCCACCAAGTTCAATTTAAACAATGTGGCGAATTTAGAGTGTTTCATATTCACATTGGTTTCCTTATACACTCCATCCCAGCTTTGTTTGGATTTAATGTTCAGCACTCGACATTTAGCATTATCGTTTAGTATTAACTGTTTTAGCATTAAGCATTTACCATTTAATGGTGGTTATCAAGGGGGTATGGAGACCACCTAGGGAGAATGGTGGACACCTAGGTGAACTATAGCCACCTAGTATGGGAATGGTGGTCATCTACTGGGAACGTTGGCCACCTAGGTGGAATGGTGGCCACCCTGTAAAATGACAACTTCTTGTTGGATGGAAATAGAGAGGAGGAAGGCATGGGGAGCAAAACGCACAACTGGTCTATTTCCATCAATTCAGCTGGAAAAAGAGGAGGAGTAGGATGTATAAAGCACACACAGTTGGTCTGTTTCCATTACCTCTTGCGTTTTTTTTTTTTTTTTTTTTTTTTTTTTTTTTCGTACTAAGCTATGAATTGTTGGAGATATATCCGCTGCTCCTGTTCTTCAACCATGTCAGTGGGAGTGCTGTACACCTCACTTTTGAGATGACACGGGGCAGGAAGATCCAGATGATTGATGTAAGGTGATCTTAGTGGCCAGCTTACAGGTTGCCCTCGACTTCCCCATATTGTGTAATATTGGCACATTAGATGTCATCTTGTATCAGCAGCACAATGTGTTTGTACCCTATCATGTTGTACTATATCCCCCCTTTGTAGCAGGCTGTGGGTGAAATTTGAGCACAAGGAAGGAAACAAAATGAAGAAGAAAGGCTATTAAAGTTTATTTTTACATCGCCTCCTCCAAGCATTGAAAAATCTTGTAAAGATATTGTTTTTATAAACAGAGCTTAGGTAATGATCTCCCTAATGCCCAGCTGTCTCTTCAAGAGCTGAGCCATTGTTGGTGCAGTAGGAGCTTATTCTCTTTACTTGCGGTAAGAGTTAGTGTCTTGGTCCTAAAATGTTACGAATTTTATAAGAAAAATTGAAATTTATTAGTGTAATGGATGTTAGTGAAGCGCTAGGGAATTCATAAACGATTTTACAGGAGTTAGGTGTGTTTTTAATAGTACAGATCTGGTAGCAAGTGATCAGTTATAGAACTTCAGCCTATTGTTATCCAACCGGTCCTTCTGCGGCGTAATGCCAGACCATCTGGAGTGCACTCTGTGCTGATGAAACATTCCTATGTATCGTCTCTTACGTAATGGGTACAAAACGCCAGTTTTTGGGGCACAAATATAGCACGTCTTGCAAATTGTAGTACTATTTATCGTTACGGCACTACACAACAGTTAAAGGCGTCATACACATCAGTTTCGTGTGAAAAATGTGATACAAAGTTAGTTGACAAGCATATTTTTTGTCAAACCTACTTCTTAGTGAACAGTCCTCTTCGTACTGTGCCATAGCTTTATCCAATCCTGATTTTTCTTTTCTTTTTAAGAATAAGAATACGTTGATTCAGACTCGGATTGCTTAAAATTAATAGATTGCTATACGCGCGAATGTTACGCACAGACTTATGCCTTATGATTACCGGTGTATTAACAGTCTATGAGTGGACAAAGATCTAAATCTGTTCCTATTCTGTGACATACCGTAGTGTAGACATTTGTAGAAGGATTAGAAAACACTGACTTCTTGTTTTCTTGTTCTCACACTTTTAAGTTTTGCATTGAGTGTTAATTTTTTACTCGCTTGATAGAGGTATGAGTTACTTATCAGTTTATTTAAAAATTGCATTTTTTATTACAGGAAGGACCACCTGCCTCACACAGCATTAATTTATTGTCTTACCGTGGGCAATGGCCAGATAAAATAATTAAAACTACAAAATCTGTAGAAAGAAGCCCATTCGAAATAACTGCTGTCAACTCCCCTGGTGCCATACAGGCTGAAGATTTATTCCGTATAACTGAAAAAGAAAATTGTCTGAGCTAAGGATATCCACAGAAAGTGCCTCTTGTGTTCTGTTTCAAAAAATTAGGTGGTTTTGTTTTTTTTGCAAATTTTTGTGTTGAACCTGTCTCGCTTGCAAATTCGCCACGGTTTCCAGACAGTGAGAATATGTCAAGATTTCTAGTCCAACATGCATGCGGACAAGCTTGACAAGGGCGGGGAGATCCTCGGCTGCGGTGGAAGGTGAATCCTCGACGAATTCGGCAGAGAGAAGGAGAGGCTCGCCATACAGCACCTTGGCGAACAAGATATTAAGATCATCTTTATGAGGCGAGCAAATACCCAGCAAGACCCATGGGAGAGCGTCCAACCAGAGGCCTCTGTGGCACATTAGGGCAGCCTTGACTGTGCGGTGTCACTGCTCAATGAGGCTGTTCGACTGCGGGTGGTATGCTGTGATATGAAACTTGGCGATTCCACAGAGTTCACAGAGTTCAGACTCGTACTGACGCCCCTAGCCAGTGGTGAGAGATAGGGGACAGCCGAAGTGGGCAACCGACACCGAGACAAAGGAATGGGTGACAGTCTCAGCTGTGAAGTCAGTAAGGGGGACCGCCTTGACCCAGCGAGTCAAATGGTCAATGATCGATAGGATATATCTGTAGCCCTCAGATGGGAGAAAGGGACCAATGACGTCGATATGGATGTGCTGGAACGCCTCTTTGGGATGTCAAACTTGGCCAGAGGAGGTTGAGCATGCCTGCTGACCTTGCTGTGCTGGAATGGAACGCACGCACTGCTCCAAGTGCTACAGTCGTGCTTCACGACAGGCCACATGAAGTGCTCCTTAACCAGCCGTGTCGATTTTCGTGTCCCAGGGTGAGCTAAGCCATGCAAGGTGGTAAAGACCCTATGGCGAAGGGCAGTGGGGACCAGGGGGTGAAGTGTGCCCATAGACATGTCACAAAAGACAGGGATCGCCGAACCAGGCAGTATATGGGGCTGGATGGAGAGCGATGAGCTGTTGTCTGATTTAATTCACTGTGTATCATCGTCAGCGGCTTGCAGTTGGGCGAGTTTCTCTAGATTCAGAGGTGCAGTTAGTATGCAGATGCGGGAAAGGTAGTCTGCCACAACGTTCTCCGCACTGCAGATATAGCATGTGTCGGAAGAGTGCTGACGGATGTAGTCCATATGGCAGAAATGCCTGGGTGGAAGGTCCATAGCTGGATTACAAATAATGTCCATGGGTGGCTTGTAATCACTGTAGATCATGAAGGATCGCCCCTCAAGGTCACTATGAAAATGTTCAATTGCCCCGTACACAGTGAGTAGCTCATGGTTGTTCGTCAGGATAGAGGTGAGGAGAGGAGGGCGTTGTAAAATGAAAAGTAATGAAGTGGATTGGACCCAGTTTATTCCTGTAATGATGATACAGTGGTGCCTACGTAGGGCTGAGCAGCCCCAAGAGGGGTTGCCGTCTGCTCATCAGAGAGGCAGAGGCTAGAGGAGCGACTACTCGGGGCCGAGGTCAGAAGCTAAGAGAGCGCGGAGCTATTTCCAAGCCGCCCTCGCCACTCCCGGCCGCGTCCCCACGTGATCACACGATTAGTCTCTGATTGGAGGATTGATTCCGCCAACGCGCCTTGCTAGTAGCGTACCCCCGTCAGCGCAACCAACCCGTGGGACTTGAGTCTGACCGAGGAGCAAGTGGCAGGAATGTGCCGACCATGGTCTTCCAGCCAGCACCTTCCACCACAGTACGCCCAAGCCGGCTACGGTCGAACATTATGCATGGAAAATTTTATTTAATAAAATTTTGTCGGCAATGATCCCTCTTGGGGGGTCTCCTCCCTGCACATCCTTTCCCCTTCCGAAGAAGGCTCTCTGGATGAAAATGAATGAGCTTATTCTAATTGATTATTCCATTTGAAAAAATATATGATCATTATGAATGGTCCCAGAAATTAACATCGATAACATAGTATAAATATCAATATGGGCAAAAGTTACAAAGTGGCCTGAAGGGCCTGAAGGAAGGCTCTTGAATAACAAACTAGTGAAGTTGGTGCGACGGCAGTGGGACGGCGCCGTGCTGTGAGTGTGTGTCGGCAGTATCAGTGGTGGTGGATACCCAGGCGATGATGAGGGGCACCGGAACACAGCACACTGAAACACTCCACCCTCGTGGGGGTGAGAGAATGCTCCCAGGCCTAATAGTCACAAGGGGGTTTTTCCCCGTAATATTACTTTGAGTTCTTAAATCTAGGATTACAATGGTAATTTCCCAAGTGGGTGAATGAGAAAATTACAAAATGACAAAAATTTAAAGAGAAAACAAAATGACTTACATGAGGGTTAAGACTCGACAGTTAAATTGTGATTCCATAGACTTTACATAGAAATACTAGTTCATTGACCTGACACCTAGACTACAACTTAATTCTAAGGGGGGTCATGCCTGATCGCATGCACCAAGGTTGGCAGGTAGTTTCAGGTGTGATATTCACCTTCAGGTTGTGGGGGTGGTACTACTTCTCGGAAGGAAGTGAAACATTTGCAAAACCCTCTTTTACAGAGTATCCAGGATACTATAATCAGAATCATTACAATGATGATTACCGAACCAGCGCTGGGTAATACAACGGTGGTTAATCACTTGGTTTGGTGCCAATCAGCAATATGTGAGGCCACTCGGTCAAGAGCAACTTGGTTGTGTTCCTGGGTAAGGAGATGATTGATCAATTGGAGTAGATCTGAATCATTGGTATTCGGTAAATTCTTTAGCTTCTCATGGTGATGGAGTTTAAAAGAGAGTTCAGGAAGGTATAAGGTAAATGTGGGAATGGTGACATGAAAGGTGGAGTGCAATTGAGCTGGTATCCTCATAGAAGCAGCGTATACATCACATCTTGAACTATTATACACTTGGCCACTATTATTCAGTGTTACCCGGTACGATTCAGTCTCTGACATTGAACGGTGGCACACCAGGGTGGCGGTGACAGTCTGTGGAACAGCGAACAGAAAACTGTTGCCAACAGGCTGAATTATTGGTTGACGAGGTGAGACTAGAACACGAGGACATGGAGGTGTAGTAGTTTCAGCTAAAAACAGTGACATCTCGCACTCAGTAGTGTTAGTGTGTAAAATTTGCGTGGAGCATAAGTAATGTGTTGTATGGAAGCAACTGGATAGTTCAGCGCGAGAGAGAGTGGCGTGAGTTTGTCGATCCCGACTAACTATTAAAAATTCTTGAGTCTGCCAAACAACATGGTGGTGAAGGGTAGCCCAAGAGACTGGAAAAGTGTATGTTTGATAGCACTCGTATTTGCAATTTGCGCACGTGATTGGCAACCTCATTCGCATCCGAATACCGTCCGAATTACGGGTAAGTCGGACCTCCAACGCAGCATAGTAAAAGGGGACGCTGCTTTCAGCTTCCAATGTTGATAACGGTCGACTGCGGGAGAAAGTATTAGTGACCCTACAAGTAAAAATTTCCTGGCTTACTTGATGAGTAATTTAGAGATGACAGAGGGGGTACAACGTTGTAGCAATAATTACCTGGCAAGTAGCGACGATGGACCAGTTCAGTCACGCTTACTGATGAAGAAGGCCACGAAGTAGAATCACGGCAGGCAACCAACAATTTGGCAGCTGTGGGGGTAGCAAGGCGGCAAGACAATGGTGTAATTCAACACTGAGTATCCGCAGATCAATCATGCGTCAGCAAAAAAGACGCTGAACGCGGAGGCAGTACTACGCAGTGCAGACTAAGCGTAACTTGCTGGAAAAAATTTTTCAACCTGCTATGGGACGAAGGCCAAGTGTCGTTAATTAATTTGAGATTTTGTACGAAGAAAGTTTTTTTTTTAAATGAATAAAATGAGAAGGAATCCTGTGATCGCGGTGTAAACCAGCACAGCCTAGGCACCACCCACGCATTGGCCACTACGCAGGGGCACCCACCCCGCTAAGGATCGACACGGCGAGACAGGTGAAGTACTTCATAAATTTCAGAAATAAAATTGAGTGGTTTTTCAGCTGTAGAAAACCCGAATGAGAGTAGGACAACTCAAGTTAACTCAATAATCATAGTATCTTTACTTACAGAAGTGGTCAATAGAGAGATTAACTGTACTGAAGTCGGAAATGAATGTTAGCGAGAGCGAGTCTGTTGCTCTTGAATACAGAGGCTGGGCGTGAAGCTGTGGAGGCGGCGCAGCGCAGCTTTATCAGCGCCGAGCCGGCAGAGTGCTGAGCTCAGATAACAGCGTCGGAGAGCGCTAGTGGCTCAGCGTCCGAGACTAAGACATTGTAAGTGCAACTTAAAAGTAACAGTTTATTGCGAAGCAATAATAAACGAATAGCTGACGTCACAAAGACGTTTGATTCCATTTTAACAGAACAACTTAAGTGTTCAACAGGTAAATTGATTACATTGTTGATTAAAAGAAACTGCTACTGAACATAACGTACATACGTACGTACTTCCCTTTCCCCTTCCTAAGAGCAGAGGGCATAAACGATAAAAGCCTTGTTCATGTACTTAGTATATGACAATAGAGGTCTGGTAACATCAAGTTACACCAAGGTAGTGTGGATATGAACAGTGTGAGTGTGTTGTAAGTTGTTGTTGGGCGTATGAAGTGTTGAGTAAATGTGTGACTAATGGTATCTGATGGCGGATACGAATTGAAGGCCAATAGGTGCTATCAGAGATACTTCCATTCGAGAAACAATGAAAATTAAAAGGGAATACCGAACATGACCTAAAAATAACGTATAACCATAAAGTGTACTAACATTAATCACAACTATAAATCGATAACAATAAAACAAGACATTGAAGTAATAATAATTGACAAGAAATAAAATAAAGGGAATATTTCCCGAACATAAACTTCCAAATTGGATACGAAATCCGTCATGGGATGTTGGTTTTTAGTCGGTTGATGAAGTGCATAAGGGACTACGTCAGTAGAATCCGACAGTGTGTGTATATAACAACATTGTTCTTAAAGGTGCAGTTTGCACTGTCAGATGGTGAAAAGCAACGAATCCGTTCAGCAACTGAAAAGGCTGCCATTTGGGGAACGGTATCTGAATCTTTGGCAGAATCCGATGATTTTGCAATGGAATTGCCATGTAGAAGAAAGTGGCGTTGTATAAAATGTAATAAAAGAGCGTCTGGGGCTCAGTTCATTTATGGTTGAGTGCCAAAGGCGTAGTGTGAGCGCAAATTGTCTCACGGTAATTGATGTATGAATTGTTTTGTGGTCAACCGAGGAGCCTGGGATTCGGTGACGTGTAAGTACAAGTTCGCGGTGGGAATGAGCTACCTGCGAGTGACTCGACTAATAAGTTCAGCAGTGCATTAGTGCAATCTGCAGACTTGGATTGATGATTATATAATTTGCAGGGCAATGGAGCAACCTGCGGATAGTGCTAAGGCAACCTGTCTAATAATTGAGGGGTAGGCAGTGCATTGGAGCTATCTGCGATACCGTGGTTCAGCGGGCCTAAGGGCGTCCGTCTGACTTAATAAGAATTAGTGTAGGCACATGGGTTTCCTGCGATACATGGAATAAAAGTATCAGCTGGGTTATTAGCGACCTGCTGTACTAGGAAAATGTCGACCGTTCAAGCAATAAAAATAGCTCTGAAGCTAGAATAGCATACATGCATAAATAGCGTCACTTTTTGTGCGCGCAGTACATAACACTACATAAAATGAAAATCATGAACTATAAATCACTAGCGCTAGCATAATGACATAATTAAACACAATGACATATATTGACAGGAAAATAAAAACACAATGATGTATAATAATAACTCTGTAAGTAGTTGGAACGCTCAACGTTAACATGTAACACTGACCACCTGAGGCTGGCTGCTAGGCTGCGTGTGTGTTAGTTTTAAAACTGACGATAACAAATTGATCTGAAAGGACAACTAGACACAGTTCCCGTAGCGCTTACATCACCGGCTAATTAGAGGCAAAGTACGTATCTCACAATGGATCATCGGCCAATATTTTGGGGCAAGACTGCAACAAGGAAGAGCAATATCTCGGTGTAAATGGGTGGTAAGATTAAAAGACCGGTACTGTCGGAAGAGGGTACCTAACATGTTGTAGAGGCCTCCTCATCGACAGAAGAAGGAAAACAGGATAGAACAATGACCACGGCAGTAGAGTAAAATAAATGGGGAGGGCAAAAATAACTGCGTAGCATCCAAGGAACAATCGCCCACCGATATACGGCAGCCCGGACGATTGGTCGTTTGTGCCTCGTCAGTAGCGTGCAAAACCCGTGGCATTGCGTTGGTTTGCCCATATTCTGCCTTGTCCAAGGAAGATAACGTTAAATGTCCTCATAGTTCGATGTGTAAGGGGGTTAGGGCTGTAGTTTGTAGCTTATACAATGAATCAAAGCAGTAGTGAAACTTCACTTATAGGATTGGCAGACTAAGGTATGCAGAATAATGTAAATCGTTAAGAACTTCGTGTGATTTATCCAGCTAATGTGAAACAAAACAAGGAAAAGAATTTAAACAATGAATCACATCTACTTAATATTTACGTTAAGATTTATTGGGATGTTTGAATAAATTTTGTTTGCCGTGTCTTCCGGCTGCATGAAAGAAACCAGCTTGGAGCTGTTAGCGAGCGCGCAGCGCACGCGTAGGTGCGGAGTAGGCACCGGCACGTCAGCGGTTATGTGAGACGGTGTGTAGCCGCGAGAGACCGGCCGCTACTGCAGCGACATATGTCACGCGCTTAGCGTGTACAAGAAATAACGATGAATTAGAAATTGCTAATTATCTAGAATAAGAGTTTTTTTAAAAAGGTTGTTAGTTATATAAAACTCAGCCTTTTCAGTAGTTGCAAGGGCAACAGTCTGGATGATTGACTGATCTGGCCTTGTAACAATACCAAAACGGCCTTGCTGTGCTGGTACTGCAAACGGCTGAAATCAAGGGGAAACTACAGCCGTAATTTTTCCCGAGGGCATGCAGCTTTACTGTATGATTAAATGATGATGGCGTCCTCTTGGGTAAAATATTCCGGAGGTAAAATAGTCCCCCATTCGGATCTCCGGGCGGGGACTACTCAAGAGGATGTCGTTATCAGGAGAAAGAAAACTGGCGTTCTACGGATCGGAGCGCGGAATGTCAGATCCCTTAATCGGGCAGGTAGGTTAGAAAATTTAAAAAGGGAAATGGATAGGTTGAAGTTAGATACAGTGGGAATTAGTGAAGTTCGGTGGGAGGAGGAACAAGACTTCTGGTCAGGTGACTACAGGGTTATAAACACAAAATCAAATAGGGGTAATGCAGGAGTAGGTTTAATAATGAATAGGAAAATAGGAATGCGGGTAAGCTACTACAAACAGCATAGTGAACGCATTATTGTGGCCAAGATAGATACGAAGCCCACACCTACTACAGTAGTACAAGTTTATATGCCAACTAGCTCTGCAGATGACGAAGAAATTGAAGAAATGTATGATGAAATAAAAGAAATTATTCAGATTGTGAAGGGAGACGAAAATTTAATAGTCATGGGGGACTGGAATTCGAGTGTAGGAAAAGGGAGAGAAGGAAACATAGTAGGTGAATATGGATTGGGGCTAAGAAATGAAAGAGGAAGCCGCCTGGTAGAATTTTGCACAGAGCACAACATAATCATAACTAACACTTGGTTTAAGAATCATGAAAGAAGGTTGTATACATGGAAGAACCCTGGAGATACTAAAAGGTATCGGATAGATTATATAATGGCAAGACAGAGATTTAGGAACCAGGTTTTAAATTGTAAGACATTTCCAGGGGAAGATGTGGACTCTGACCACAATCTATTGGTTATGACCCGTAGATTAAAACTGAAGAAACTGCAAAAAGATGGGAATTTAAGGAGATGGGACCTGGATAAACTGAAAGAACCAGAGGTTGTACAGAGTTTCAGGGAGAGCATAAGGGAACAATTGACAGGAATGGGGGAAAGAAATACAGTAGAAGAAGAATGGGTAGCTTTGAGGGACGAAGTAGCGAAGGCAGCAGAGGATCAAGCAGGTAAAAAGACGAGGGCTAGTAGAAATCCTTGGGTAACAGAAGAAATATTGAATTTAATTGATGAAAGGAGAAAATATAAAAATGCAGTAAATGAAGCAGGCAAAAAGGAATACAAACGTCTCAAAAATGAGATCGACAGGAAGTGCAAAATGGCTAAGCAGGGATGGCTAGAGGACAAACGTAAGGATGTAGAGGCCTATATCACTAGGGGTAAGATAGATACTGCCTACAGGAAAATTAAAGAGACCTTTGGAGATAATAGAACGACTTGTATGAATATCAAGAGCTCAGATGGAAACCCAGTTCTAAGCAAAGAAGGGAAAGCAGAAAGGTGGAAGGAGTATATAGAGGGTCTATACAAGGGCGATGTACTTGAGGACAATATTATGGAAATGGAAGAGGATGTAGATGAAGATGAAATGGGAGATATGATACTGCGTGAAGAGTTTGACAGAGCACTGAAAGACCTGAGTCGAAACAAGGCCTCCGGAGTAGACAACATTCCATTGGAACTACTGACGGCCTTGGGAGAGCCAGTCCTGACAAAACTCTACCATCTGGTGAGCAAGATGTATGAAACAGGCGAAATACCCTCAGACTTCAAGAAGAATATAATAATTCCAATCCCAAAGAAAGCAGGTGTTGACAGTTGTGAAAATTACCGAACTATCAGTTTAATAAGTCACAGCTGCAAAATACTAACACGAATTCTTTACAGACAAATGGAAAAACTAGTAGAAGCCAACCTCGGGGAAGATCAGTTTGGATTCCGTAGAAACACTGGAACACGTGAGGCAATACTGACCTTACGACTTATCTTAGAAGAAAGATTAAGGAAAGGCAAACCTACGTTTCTAGCATTTGTAGACTTAGAGAAAGCTTTTGACAATGTTGACTGGAATACTCTCTTTCAAATTCTAAAGGTGGCAGGGGTAAAATACAGGGAGCGAAAGGCTATTTACAATTTGTACAGAAACCAGATGGCAGTTAGAAGAGTTGAGGGGCATGAAAGGGAAGCAGTGGTTGGGAAGGGAGTAAGACAGGGTTGTAGCCTCTCCCCGATGTTGTTCAATCTGTATATTGAGCAAGCAGTAAAGGAAACAAAAGAAAAATTTGGAGTAGGTATTAAAATTCATGGAGAAGAAATAAAAACTTTGAGGTTCGCCGATGACATGGTAATTCTGTCAGAGACAGCAAAGGACTTGGAAGAGCAGTTGAATGGAATGGACAGTGTCTTGAAAGGAGGATATAAGATGAACATCAACAAAAGCAAAACAAGGATAATGGAATGTAGTCTAATTAAGTTGGGTGATGCTAAGGGAATTAGATTAGGAAATGAGGCACTTAAAGTAGTAAAGGAGTTTTGCTATTTGGGGAGCAAAATAACTGATGATGGTCGAAGTAGAGAGGATATAAAATGTAGGCTGGCAATGGCAAGGAAAGCGTTTCTGAAGAAGAGAAATTTGTTAACATCGAGTATAGATTTAAGTGTCAGGAAGTCATTTCTGAAAGTATTCGTATGGAGTGTAGCCATGTATGAAAGTGAAACATGGACGATAAATAGTTTGGACAAGAAGAGAATAGAAGCTTTCGAAATGTGGTGCTACAGAAGAATGCTGAAGATTAGATGGGTAGATCAGATAACTAATGAGGAAGTATTGAATAGGATTGAGGAGAAGAGAAGTTTGTGGCACAACTTGACCAGAAGAAGGGATCGGTTGGTAGGACGTGTTCTGAGGCATGAAGGGATCACCAATTTAGTATTGGAGGGCAGCGTGGAGGGTACAAATCGTAGAGGGAGACCAAGAGATGAATACACTAAGCAGATTCAGAAGGATGTAGGTTGCAGTAGGTACTGGGAGATGAAGAAGCTTGCACAGGATAGAGTAGCATGGAGAGCTGCATCAAACCAGTCTCAGGACTGAAGACCACAACAACAACAACATATAAAATGATGGTAAATGCCTTGTAGTCCGTCATACACGGAGGATAGGGCAGTAATTTGCGGTTTGTTTTTGTAACTACTCGGACGCGCCGCTTGTTGAGACGCTGGAGGCGGCAGCGCGCGTGGTGATAAGATACGTCATATGCGTGGAGCGCTGTTACTGGCTGAGAAAAAATGATGGCCGCTGGCCAGTTCTTGGCGAGGAGATGGGACAGCGCTGCAGGGAGGAGGGGAATCGACAGCTGAAGTGTTGCCCCGCCAACAGCTGGTCCCGTAAACAAAGCGTACGAGGAGTATGCATTTCAAGTCCTGGCTTATTCTGTTCCGATTACTTACGGTTAGCTGCAGCAAATACAGAACTAAGACATATAGTACAATACACTAGACGTCAACGTAACAAGTATTAAGAAAAGCTCGGAGTAAAAATACTCCACATGTACTGGTTTGCCAAATAGATGGCAATAGAGGACATTGAAGAATATTATTCGGAGTTAGCAGCCGCGGTACTGCCAACACCAAGTGTAATGGTTGCATTTGAAGCAAGTCAGTTGCGTGACGTCTAATGCGTGGCATTGCTTGCAAAACATAAAACATAAACATACATATAAAAATGAGCAAAAATACATGGCAGGGCTGGAAATTGACAATTGAGAATGGCTGGGAACTCCGTGGTGGCCAGGCACGTCTTGCTTCCAAGTCCCTGGAGAAAATGACTTAAACTAAGTTTCAATGAAACATAACATAAAACTCTAATTAGGCGTGATTAATCACGCGACCTCAACCCATAAGGGTGTCGATTCCGCAAAGGGTATCTACAGCCCTGTGGAGGTAATCTCCTCCGTTTTTTCTTTCGTCTTTGTTCCACTTGAGGTGGATGTGACACAGGCGGATCGGGGGCTGCGACCTGTTGTGGTGACACAGCCCTACCGTGGTAGGGTTGCACCGTACGATCGGTTAATTGCAGTTCGGCATTGACTGGTGAGGTCAACCGTACAATCCGATACGGCCCTTCAAAGCGGGGAGAGAACTTTTTAGTTCGTCCCTTTTTGATTGCCGGGTTTCGTAGTAACACTAAATCACCTGTTTGATAAGTCGGTAAAACAGCATTTTTGTTCTGCCTGTGCAACTGTTTATTAGTAGCTTTGATATTATTCCTCTTTACCTTATACCAGATCGCTTTTAGCCGGCGGGCTAAACCTTTTACTTCCTTTATTTCTACACCTTGAGGTAGTTTGTCTATTTCGAACGGCGAATTCATCGGCCGTCCAAACACAGCTTCGTAAGGAGTATACCCCGTGGATTCATGTATTCGGGTGTTGTATGCAGAAGAAATATACGGTACATATCTGTCCCAATCAGCGTGCGTTTTTGCAACATACTAGGATAACATTTACAAATTGTACGGTGTACGCGTTCAACGCGACCGTTGGCTTTAGGATGGAAGGGAGTTGTACGCCATTTTTTGATTCTTAGCAATTTACAAACTTTTACAAATAAAGCAGACATGAAATTGGTTCCTTGATCCGTTAAAATGGCATCAGGACTTCCAAAAGGTAGTATCACACGATTTACAAACTCTCTCGCCACAGTTTCAGCTGTCATGTCGGGGAGGGGAACCAAAATTAGATAACGTGAAAAGTGATCAATAACAGACAAAATGTATTTGTTACCTTGTTGCGACTGTGGAAAAGGACCTTGGAAATCTAAAGCAAGAATTTCGAAGGGTGAAGATGCCTGAGGAAGTGTTTGCAGCGGCACTCGCGGATGCCTATTTTGTGCTCGTTGTGCACACGGCAGGCAAGATCTTACATACCTGTCCACGTCACGTTGTCGGTATTGCCACCAATAACGTGTCGCAATTCGAGCGTTCGTAGCGCGTTTTCCGCTGTCACATGCTTGGATTGTATCATGACATTGCCGTATTATACGTTGCTGCAAGCATTCCGGTATTACCAAACGATTTCCATGGGGAGTTCTTCGATACAAAAGGTCGTCTATTACTTCAAATTCTGGCAAGGTGGCGTATCTTTGACATTGAACGTCCACCTGCTGTGCTTCTTTTAACTCTTTAATTGATACCTCATCTGATTGAATGACACGCACATTTCTACTTAACGCATCAGCATTTTGATGCAATCGACCAGGCTTGTGCCGAACTTCAAAATCATATTCTGACAGTTTCATGGCCCAGCGCATAAGTTTGCTGCTAGGGTCTTTAAGATTCAATAATCACTGCAGAGCAGAGTGATCGGTAAGAACTGTAAACTTGCGACCATAAAGGTAACATCTAAAATAATTAATTCCAAAAAGAAGGGCAAGCAATTCCTTTTCTGTAGTACTGTAATTAGTTTCTGCTTTATTCAGTTGACGAGAGGCATACCCAACGGGTTTTTCCTCACCATCTTGCACTTGGCTTAGGACACATCCTACAGCAAAGTCAGATGCGTCACAAGATAAAATAAAAGGTTCAGCGAAGTCTGGGTAAACAAGTAGAGGTGAACTAGTTAAAATAGTTTTCACTGTTTGAAAGGCGGTCGAACATTCGTCCGTCCAAACAAAAGGAGTATCCTTTTTCAACAATTTAGTAAGTGGTTTGGTAATAGTAGCATAATCTTTAGCAAAACGGCGGTAATAATTTGCAAGGCCAAGGAAGGATTGTAATTCCTTTAAATTTGTTGGAATAGGAGAAGTGTCTACTGCTTCAGTTAATCGTGGATCTGGCTTGACTCCGCTGGAACTGATGACATGACCTAAATACTGCACTTGTGATTGAGCAAAAGAACATTTTTCTAATTTTAAGCTTAAATTAGCATTTTGCAAGCGCAACAGTACACTGCGTAGATGTTCAGCATGTTCAGCAACGGGGTTTTGAAAATATAATTATATCATCAAGATACACAAGGCACATAGTAGGTTTCGACCCACGTAATAGCAGATCTGCAAATCGCTGAAAGGTTGCTGGCGCGTTGCGAAGCCCGAAAGGCATCCTTAAGAATTCATATAAGCCACCAGGAACTACAAAAGCTGTCTTAGCTCGATCTTGAGGAGCAATTGGAATTTGATGATATCCACTGCGCATGTCTAATGTTGTGAAGTACCGGCAATTGCCCAGACGGTCGAGTGTTTCATCGATCCGGGGTAATGGATAATGATCTGGAGTAGTAACTTTGTTTACTGCTCGCATGTCTACACAGAGGCGATAGGATTTTTCTTCGTCTATAGATTTCTTTGGAACGACTACAATTGGGCTAGACCACGCACTAGAAGAGGGTTGTATTATTCCTGCTTCTAGTTGCTGTTTTATAGTTTCCTCTACCACTGACTGAAGATGGTAGGGAATTCGGTACCCTTTTTGAGCTATTGGCCTAGCATTTCCGGTTGGAATCTCATGTTGGATTAGATCTGTTGCTGGTAAATATTTCCTGTCTTCAAACAACCATGAATACTCATTCAGTACTTCATTTATTAGCTTTTGTTCATGCAATGGGAGGTGACTAAGCTTAGCTTTAAACTTATCTGTCAGATGTGACGTGATTGTCAAAAGGTGTTGAGAGGCGGCAGCAGTCTTTTTCTTTTTCAGAGAAGGGGTTCTCATTGGCAACTCATCTTCTGTGATAACCTGTAAGCTGACTAATACTGTACCACGCGGTATTAAAGCTTGCTTGTGACTAAAATTGTCTAAACACACGGGTACGCAATTTTCTTTCTGTACTTGCTGCGCTTTGCACAGGCTACGTTTTACGTGAACCTGCATCTGGTCAAGAGTTTCATTCTGGCAGAGTGGATCTACCAAGAAATGAACCTCTTCGGATTCACGTATCCCGACAGGCACCCAAAGGATCTTTCCTGTGCCTTCTGGTATCTCCACGGGATTATCGGCTTTTAGCATCGTTACGGGAGACTCCGAAACTTGGGAAACGGATCCTTTTTTCCCAGCTCCGCTCGCCCGCAACGTGCAGTCACGTCCAAAACGGTGCACGTTGTCGCCGAATTGGACGGTATTTAACCTATAGTCAATAACCCCCTGGAAATGACGCAGAAAGTCACTTCCCAGGATGATATCGTAATCCGTGCGCCTGTTTCGTACAACCTCCATCGTAAAAGCATATTCTGTGGAGTCCAACATGAACTCAACGCAACAGCTGCCATCAGGTTTCACTATGCCGGGACCAATACCACTGATATGGTACCGCGGCGGTTGCAATGTTCTTTTATCTCTCTTCGATAAAAATGCCAAGCTGATCTGTGCGCCTGTGTCAATTAGCACGCGTATTGGTTTGCGGCCTCTAACACCATCGACAACCATGCTTGCCACCTGCGTGATTCCCTTATAAGCTAGGGGGTCACTATTTTTAACGGGGGCCGGTAGGCGTGGCACTTCCTGCCCCCGCGGCCGTTTCCCGAATTCTGTGGTTGGTTTGCATTTCGCCTGGAATTTGCAGGCGGTTGTGGCCTGTTATTTGGACAATGCACGCCTTGGTGACCCATGTTCCTGCACTGATGACAATATGGCATGCGACATTGCTCTGCCACATGTCCTTGTCTATTACAGCGCCCACACTTAGTATCGTTCGAGAAGACACGTTGGAGTTCGCTTTGCCACGCGGAGACGGCCACAAATCGGCTCGCCTCCTCTCTCAAGAGTGCTAATCGCACGGCTTCGTGTAAAGCGCGGGGGGAAGCTACCTTGATTTCGCCCCCTATTTGAGGGTTTATGCCACGAATAAACACGTCTATCGCACGACATTCTGATTCTTCCAACAGAACCTCGTTACGAGCAGAACTGGCACTTACTGCGTACGTGTGGCATGCGACGCTTCTAATCCTGTCCGCGAATGCTTCTAAATCTTCACCCGTTTTTTGCTTAAGGGTGGAAAGCAAGTCGCGATAGTAACTAGTACCACGTTTGTCTGTATACCTTTCAATCAACCCTGTTGCAAGGGACTGGAAGGTAGGGGCATTTTTCAAGCTCTCGACCGACTGCACGTAGTTCCGCGCTTCGCCGGTGAGTTTCATTTTGATCACGTTGAAGAGAAATTCATCTGGCCAACCGCAAAGCTTTCCGATGTCCTGGATATTCTGGACAAGCGTTTGAATATCCTCGTGCGGCTTTCCAGCGAACGCCGGAATAAACGCTACTGCTGGAAAGCTCTGCACCAAAGTAGAGGTGCCTACTGCCACAGGTGATTCTGCACTAGTGAGTGGTGGAGTCACTTGCTTCGGCTGTTCTTCCACTAGCACTTGCTTAGCAACATCAGATTGCGGAGAAGCCATTTTAAGATCATCTAACTGTTGCTTAAGCTCCGAGTTAGTTAAAATTAATTGATTTAACTGGGAGTGCAGCGCCAAGAGGGGATCTTTATCCTCTCCGGCTGCTCCTGCCTCCGATTGCTGCCTGGTGATATGCATGTTACAATAGTGTGGGCATCTACACCACCGTAGCGTCGCTAGCGAATTACATTGTTTGATGGCGTGCAGACGACGGACGGCGGCGGTGTCGACGAGCGGCGGCAGGCGCGTTGATCACGCGCAGGCCCAGCAGGCGGCTGGCGAGAGCACGGACAGCTGCGACGGCGGGGCGGCGCGAGGGCCGCACCCCGGACCCTGGCGCAGGCGGTAACTCGTGGCAGCTACGGACAGCGGCGTCGGCGGCGGCGTCGGCGAGCGTGACTGCATCGCGGACCCTCCTCGGCTCGTGTCCGGCGGCGAACTGCGTCACGCTTGTGGCGCGCTAGTGCGCGGCCACGCACATTCTGCAACGCAGGCGACCGTCTGGCACGCGCATGGCGCGCTGCAGCCTCGCCACTTTCGTTCTAGTTTCCTTTACTTGCTCAGCCTCGGCCCCTTTGTAGTACTCATACTCAACTGATAAGTTGATTTTACAACCGTAAGGTGGGTCGCATCCCACTTCTGACACCACTTGTTCGTCAGGATAGAGGTCAGGAGCGGAGGGCGTTGTAAAATGAAAAGTAATGAAGTGGAATGGACCCAGTTTATTCCTGTAATGATGATACAGTGGTGCCTACGTAGGGCCGAGCAGCCCCAAGAGGGGTTGCCGTCTGCTCATCAGAGAGGCAGAGGCTAGAGGAGCGACTACTCGGGGCCGAGGTCAGAAGCTAAGAGAGCGCGGAGCTGTTTCCAAGCCGCCCTCGCCGCTCCCGGCCGCGTCCCCACGCGATCACACGATTAGTCTCTGATTGGAGGATTGATTCCGCCAACGCGCCTTGCTAGTAGCGTACCCCCGTCAGCGCAACCAACCCGTGGGACTTGAGTCTGACCGAGGAGCACGTAGCAGAAATGTGCCGACCATGGTCTTCCGGCCAGCACCTTCCACCACAGTATGCCCAAGCCGGCTACGGCCGAACATTATGTATGGAAAATTTTATTTAATAAAATTTTGTCGGCAGTGATCCCTCTTGGGGGGTCTCCTCCCTGCACATGGTCAAATGCCAACAACTTGTACTGGCTCTTAGTCAGTTCCTTGAAAATAAGAGGAGGTGTTGGGTGGAGTCAGTGGTGTGCTGCTGTAAAATGGCGCCCACAGCTGAGTCACTGGCATAAGCCATGATCGAGACATGGGCCACAGGGTCAGGGTGGGCGAATGTGATGGCTTTGGCAAGGGCAGTTTTAAGGTTACCAAAAATGTCGAGCATCAGTTGAGTCCACTCCAACTTCCGTTTTCCAGTGGTGTTTTTGTCGGAGAGAGGGTCGCTGAGGGGCATTTGAAGGGAGGCAGCTTGAGGAATATGATGTTGGTAAAAGTTTGCCATACCCAGAAAACAACGGAGCTCAGCTTAATCCTTGGCGTGAGGAAGTTTGAGTATGATTTCGACACAAGAACTTGTCAGTCGGAGGCCATCAGCAGAGACATAATGGCTAAGGAAGGTAACGGATGTGGAACACAGTTGAGATTTATCATGGTTGATCGCCACGCCGTTGGCGGCAGGGCTGATCGGACTGAAGCAAGGTGAAATTGATGCTCCTCAGTGGAGGAAGAATGATAAGGGTATCGTCTAAGTAAGTGTAAGCAAAAAGCAGAGTCAGCAAAATGGAACCAATGAACTGCTACCATGTCTGTGCAGCATTTTTCAATCCACAAGGCATGTAACAGTATTCAAATAGGCCAAAGGGTGTGATTATGGTCGTCTTTGGAATATGCAGTGGATGCATAGGAATCTGGTGATACACTTTGGCACAATCTAATATGGAGAAAAAGATATAACCATGAAGCAACTGCATGAAAACTCGGATATGTGGAATGGGGTAATTATCGATAAATGTATCCACAGGCAACATCGGTTCACTAACCTTGATGAACCGGGATGATATAGGTGGGGCGTCGGCTGCAGTTGGTGACAGAAGGCGCGATGCAGGAGTGCAGTGGCACGAAAAATCAGACAAGGTGCATGCAGATGTGTCTTGGAAATTCGGCCAAGGCGATGCGAAAAAAACAGCAGGTGGTAGAGTGCTTGACACTGGAGCAGGTTGCCGAGAAGACTCTGTAGGGGCAAGTGATAGGCTGCCTCGCTGTGAGGCTGCATATAGGCAACATATGGTATGCCGTGCATGTTATAATTCAGTAGAGGTAGAGGCGATGCGGGCATGTAAGTCTGTTCGAGCAGGGAAGCACATGAGGAAAGCATAGCCAAGGAGGTGGAGAGTGAAGTGTTGCTGAACTTGGGTGTGCACGGAACTGTACAGTCAGGTGTGTGGTGGAGCGTGGTGGCCTGCAGGTCTGGTGGAAGTTCGTAATGGTGTAGAAAATCTAACCTGATCACAGGCAGATCCACGTTGGCAGCATGGAAGGTCCATCTAGATGGAGCCATGGACCGCAATGGGAGATTGGTTGGGGGCGATCAAGGTGAGGGCAGAGGGGGATAGTGCGACGACAGCATGCTTGGCTGGTATGACACTAATGTCGGCTCCAGCTTCGACGAAAAAGCGGATGCCATTCGAAATATCTGTGACATAGAGGCATTGCGTCACTGAAGCGAGTGGAGCAGCGTTGGAAGATAGGCTCCGTGAAGGTACATGGCAGGATGTGATGCCTAAATGTGCCCATCAGCCTCGTATGGGTAGGCGTGGGGCGCGCAGCAGTTGCAGGAGGTGTCCCCGTAAGTAGTGTGGAACCAGCACAGTGGATGAGTTGGTTGGCAGGTCGGCAGAGTGTGGGTGGGGATTGTGGCTGACTGCAGCAGGGCTGGTAGCCGATTGGGCCACTGCTCGGGTGAGGTCGGTGGCTGTCAGGAGCCCGCTGGCAGTACATCCTGTAGGCCACTAGGTGGCAGCTTCTGACGAGCAGCTGAGGCACTGTGGTGAGCATGCCGGCCTCAGCCGACAGGGTGAGGAGCTAGAGATGCAGCTGTGCCATCTGAGTAGGATGGTGGAGATGTCGTTCATGATAGGTGGTGTTGGTGCTGAATGATGCGGTAAACCTGATCTGCCAAGCGTAATGAAACCTCGAGTGGATCATTGATGTGAGACAGTTGATAAAGATGCATGTCTGAAGCCTTTTTGACCAGCCACAACGACCAAAGGGCGCTGTCAGGCAATGCTTGGTCATTGATTAAAGCACTTAGACGCCGCCAAATTTGCGAAGGGGTGCAGTCATCAAGATGCTCCTCATGAATAATGTGATGGATTGCCTCTGCCGGGGGGTGGGAAAGTTTCTTGATAAACAGTATATTTGCCCATCAAATATTTGTGCGAGGTGGGCAGTGAGAGGAGCAAGTCACTGATGAGGTCTGTATGTGTGTGGAGATGGCTCACCAGGCAGACAAAACGAGCGCTGTCGTCAGAAATGCTGTGGATGTCCAGGAGGTGATCCACTAAGGGGAACCAAGTTTTTGGATTGTCTTTTTGCAATGCAGGTAACTTAGGGAACCTGCCTGGCAACACATGTTGAGGCAGCACTGGCAGATGGAGATTGCTCTGGGTAGAGCAGGATGCCTCTGACGCCAAAAGTGCAGTAGCGGCAAGCAATGCATCACCCAAGGTCTGGCTGGGGTGGTGGCCGCAAGCAGCACACAATACAGAGAGGGTGGAGGAGGCGGATTGCGTACAGGCTGGCAAGGTGCATCCAATCGGCAAGCCTGACGAGGAGTGCAACGTGGGTGTAGTGGCCAGTGCCATATCAACAGCAGGCAGGGGGGCAGTCGTGGTGGAGCGGCAGGGCAGTGGACCCAGTAACTGAAGCGGGTGGAACGACTGACACTGTTACGAAAGCAGGTGGAAGGTGGTCATGGTGCAACTATGGTGCGACAGTTGTGGAAATCAGAGTGGTCGAGGCCAGTGGGGGTCACGGGGGAGCGGGGGAGGTGCAGCGACAATATGTAAATGAGAATGTGCTACCCCATGCATAGAAATATTCAAATCACTGTTATGGAAATTTGCTGGCATGTCAAGCCATCCTGTAGGTAACAATGAACATGAAAGATAAACCACAATTTCTTTAACTGGAAGGTCCTCCATGTTATGGTTATGCTGTGGGCATTGTTCTTGTTGTGGCTGTTGTTGTGGTGCCATACTAGGTGGCGGCCATGTTGAAATAGGTAGGGTTAGGTGGCCGCCAGCGTGGCCAGGCGTAAATAACTGTTCAGTTTTAACCATGTTCCAAGGAGGTACACTTGTCCACTCATGATCGCAAGTGGCAGTGTTGATGGGTCCAATACACTTGCACCAAAAGTTATTTGTAGATCCAGTGTGGCGGAAACAATGCAGTCTGGCATGCGATGTGAGTGAATGCCGAAGAAAAGCAAAAAAATATCGCTGAATGAGACGTTGACGGTGTCGGGGTCACCACTGTGGTTATCATGGCAGATTAATTGAGACATAACACACTTAATATTGAATACACATTTATTGCTCACTCGTACATATAACAAAGGATGGCTGATACACATCTACGCACCAAACGTACACACCTGAACATGCTAGTTCAAAGAAGGAAGATGTCGAAGATAGGGCACTCTGCATCAGAGTCGCCACAAAGCGGGCACAGGAATTTGCGGTTCAATACTTGACATTACAAAAACATTGAAAAGTGCAGTGAATGGCAATTTGTTGGTTCAGGTTCGATCCTCAATGCTACCAATTTTTAATTTTGTTTTATTCCTTCCAATGATAAATTATTAATTATACAATTTAAATATACACTGAAGCACGAAAGAAACTGATATAGGCATGCATATTCAAATACAGAGAAATGTAAAAGGCAGAATGCGGCGCTGCAGTCGGCAATGACTATATAAGACAAGAAGTCTCTGGCGCAGATGTTAGATCGGTTACTAGTACTGCAATGGCAGGTTATCAAGATTTAAGTGAGTTTGAATTTGGTGTTATAGACGACCTACGAGCGATGGGACACAGCACATCTGAAGTGGGGATTTTCCCATATGACTATTTGATGAGTGTACCATAAAAGTCAGGCATCTGGTAAAACATAAAATCTCAAGACATCACCGCGGTCGGAAAAAGATCCTCCAAGAATGGGGCCAACGATGATTGAAGAGAATCGTTCATGACAGAAGTGCAACCCTTCCGGAAATTGCTGCAGATTTTAATACTGTACCATCAAAAAGTATTAGTGTGCGAAACATTCAGTGAAACATCGTCGATATGGGCTATCAGAGCCGAACGCCCACTCATGTAACCTTGATGACTGCACGACACAAAGCTTTAAGCCTCCCCCCTGTACCAGTTCTAGGACAAAATGTGTTTGTTTTCCTCACAGTTCCAGGCCTGTCTGTTAGATAAAGCATTTGCCCTGAGCCTGAAGATGTTTTTCACCCTACAGATAGTAACCCTTTCAGCGACATGAGAAGCCACTAACATTCTTTCCCCCAAGATGTTATTCACTAGGAGGTATTGGTTATTTTTAGCAATACACAATTCCCCTCTGATGTTAACTTTTAAACAGTCGTCCTCACCCAGCACTCTGACGTCACATTTTGAACAATTGTCACCCTAACTAACAGCTGTTTAAGCATAGGGCAAAGGACTTAGTACAAATTAGACCCCAAGTTAGGATGACACTTGTTTAAAGTGTGACATCATAGGGGTGGTGGTGGAGAAATTATTTAAACTTTAAAGCCAGTAGGTAATTCCATACTGCTAAAAATAGCCATACACCACTGAGTGAATAACAGTTTGCTTCAATAGTGACATAAGAGTGGGAGGGGGGGGGGGGGGGGGGGAATCCTGTAGCACAACTGGATATTTGAATTTCCTGCCAAATTTTGAATGTCCTACCAATTTTTGAATTTATTGTCATTTTTTAATTTCCCGCCAGTTTTTACATAGGACAATTGGCATGTTAGGAGATATTTGGCGAAAGTGCTTGACATCATAGATGACATTAAGTGGGAGGGAGAGGGGGTAGATCTATGAACAGTACAAAGCATGCCAGAACTGTCACGTGGCAGCACTTTTTAATGATATCTCAATTTTCATCGGGAAATAGCCAGTTGAGAGAATGTCGTTGTGTGAACTACTACTCTTCAGTCCTGTTTTAAAAAAGAAAAGCCGGAAGGATACGAAAGTGAGAAAATGTCCAATGTATACTGAATGAATGACCAGAGGATTATGGTACACATAGTTTGACGATGTAATTGTGGACGACAGTGAATTTTTCAGTTGTCTTTGAATGTCTAAATAGTCGTTTTACGAGTGGCTTGGCTACGTAAAAGAAGGTATAACCAGAATGGACACAGAACTAAACAACTGTTTTCAGCAGAACAGAAACTGGTTCTCACACTGAGGAAAGTAATAATAATGTAGCTGTTACTTTATTTCTCATAATACATCTTCAGCAATTTCATACAATTTTGAAAAACACTTTGTGACTGGTAACAACAGTAAACTTGCGGTAAATCAGTTATGCAGGAAATGGTACGAAATATGTCTTTGAATATATGTATTTATATATAAACGAAGACGCAATAAACATTCATATGCTATCACTCTCACTGAAAATGAACACAGTTACTTGTTTGTGATATGTTAGTATCCGATGGATAATGTGTTATCCAGTGCATTTGCTGAGAAGATACTCATGTGAAGTGGAAGGAGGAAATTGTGATGAAATGGGTACTGCATAGTTGGTCCAACATCCTTGCACTACTGCGGCAACAGAAATTATACTGGAACGTAATTTCAGTTTTCTTTCAGGGCGCACTTTGCAAATCTCTCACAGGAGGGACAGAAGACAGTGCCTGTCTTCATCGTTTGCTTCCTCGTTGGAATGTGCTTCTGCAGCGATCTTTTTACACTGCAATGAGTTCCCTGTTTCATTTTTACGTGACTTCCTAATTCTATTTTTTGGTTTTTCAAATTTGGATGCATTTTCACACCTTTCTGGGTCAGCTTCTGTGCCAGTCTCTTTATGGTCATGGCTACTGTCGTCTGCTTGCATACTGCATGTTGTTTTCTTGTAAAGAGTTTCCGTGAAGCTCAGTTGATCTGATTATACATACTGTTTTTTGTTAAAAGCTTCAGAACCGCTTTTTATATTTTTCTTCTTTTGAAGTTCGGGAACACGAGCATGCTTCAGTCGTGGCATCCAGGTCGCTGGTTTCCTTTCAGTCTCAGAAATTAGATCTTCTGTAGTCATTCTACTTTCGAGCAGTTTATTCACTTCCCTCACATGTCGGTCTACCTTATTTGGTGTTTCTATATCCATTTAATTATTAAAAAACAATGTTGTAACGCACTGCAACAAACACGTCGTTTACCACATTCCAGCAACATGTTTTAAAAAAGACTGTGGGGCTGAGAGCACTGGCATGAGAGTATACGGGTGCAAGTCCAACCGGGGGAGAATGGCGCCACTATATAGTGTCACGAGTGGTGCCAGAAGTGTTCCTTGGCTAATAGCGGCCTAATGGGAGAGGATGCGAAGAGTGGCCTATCTGAACGGAATAATGTTTATACCTAGCATGAGAACTTTAAATGAATCCACAGAAACATAGTGGACAAACATATTATAAATGCACACTGAAACTGGTAAACGGGACGTGAAAGGGGATCACTAAAACAGCTATAAGTAAGTTAGATTATCATTAAATTTCACTCAGATGACTAGCTGTCAGTCTGGGATATATGTTACAATCTAATGGACAAAGTAAGTCCCGTGGCCATTCAACTTTCCAAAGACTTCGGTTTATCAGTTCCTGTCGTAATTGTATCCATGTAAGGATCGAAAGTTAGAATTGTAATGTTTTTCCGAAAAACTATTTTAGAAGACAGAATTTAGTATTGTAACATTCTTATTCTCTTCTTTCTGTACGATGCCATCATGTTCAACAAGAATGAGTTCAGTCTGGTTGAAACTAGAGCATTATGAAATCTTTCAACAATTTCGGATCATTCTGAGTATTTTCAAAGCGTGTGTGGCGCTGTTTTCAACATTCATCTGTGAGGGGGTGGAACTTGGGCGCAGATGTAAACGCGCAGTGAGGCAACAATTACTGGCGACCGGTTGCTGCTGGCGAATTCAATCTACATAGAAATTTACTTCTTCGAGGCGCAGCGCTGGCGCCGTGCGCTCCCTGCGGCCCACAATCGATATAGACGCTGCCGTCGGCTGCGCTCTGAATTAAAAACGCCCTATGGGACTACATTTGTTAACGGAATGTAGCGCCGCAGCTCCCCAATCGTTTTGGGAGGTTTTTGATTTCCTCTGCCGTTTCTCGCAATGCAGCTAACTGTATGAAGCTAAAAGGTATATAAGGAGTGTCTCAATTAGGGCTTCATAATTTTAAGAAATATTCTGATGTAAAATCTGTTTTGAAGCAATATGCTTCGAACGCAAGCTAAATTTTAGAGTGTAAGCGTAGTTGGTGCCTGGGACAAACTTAAAAGACCCTCCCTCTCTCTGTAGACAGTTACCACTTACGATGAAGTAAAGATACATTTCAGTAACGCAACTAATGCCATATAACGCTCTTCTTTGGACTGAAGGGTTCAGTCCTATTCCCCTATGTAACATGAAACATTATATCTGTGGCTATAACGTATCGTAGGGCGGCAATAGAACACTTTAGATGTCGTTCATACATTTATTTAGCACTGAAGCGAGAACAACATGGCAGCAAAAAAAGTTGCGCGCCGGGAGACTAAAGGACAAAAGGTAGTACAAAGATGCTAGAGTCCAAAGATATCGCGCTTTACGCAGGAGGCTCCACAAAGCCCCCCCACCCCCACCCCCACCACCCGCCACCCGCCCGAGTAAGGTGGTTGCTAGGCCACTCACATGGAGCTGTTGCGCAGCATCACAAATTCACGTGATGCAAGGTCCTTGTGGACGAACGCCGGTGGTGTGGAATGAGGGTGAGGCAAGGGGCTGCACAGGGGAGTGACGTGCACACATACCTGTTCCACAAGGGCCGGAAGATCGATGGCGGCAGCCGGCAGTGTGTCCTCCACAAACTACGCTGGATGAAGGAGGGGCTCTCCATGTAGAATCTCAGCCAGCAATGCATTCAGGTCTTCCTTATGGGCAGAGCAGATGCTGAGTAAGACCCAAGGAAGGACCTCGGACCATAACCAACCATGGTACATGAGTGCAGCTTTGAGAGTTTGGTGCCACCGTTCAACCAGGCCGTTCACCTGCAGGTGATAGGCTGTGGTGTGGAATTTGGCTACACCACACAGCTCGCACAGTCGAGCAAAAAGCGTGGATTCGAACCTTCATCCCTGATCAGTAGTGAGGGAAAGGAGGCAGCCAAACCTCGAAACCCACACAGATATGAAAGGGCGCGCGATTGTCTCTGCTGTTGTGTCAACAAGAGGGACTGCCTCAACCCAACCAGTTACATGGTGGATCAGAGATAATATGTATATGTACCACTCAGAAGGGGGGAGCAGCCCAAGCACATCAATATGGACATGCCGAAGGCGACCCCTTGGGATATCGAACTTGCCTAGTGGAGGCTGAGTGTGTCTGCTGACTTTACTATGCTGGCATGTGACACATGTGGGTCCAAGTGTGGCAGTCGTGCTGCATGCTGGGCCAGACAAAGCATTCAGTGAATAACCACATCGTGGCCCACATTCCAGGGTGGGCCAAGGTGTGAAAAGCATTGAAGATCCCACCCCGAAAAGTGGGCGGTACCAATGGGCGAGGAGTGCCCATACAAATGTGGCAAGGCCGGGGCGATCAATACGTGCAGGACTAGAGGTTGGATAGCAAGCGATGACTTGCTGTCCGAAACCAATCGCTGTGTATAGGTGTCTTCGGTCTGGAGTGTAGTAAGCACGGAGATACGAGATAGACAGTCAGCTACAACATTCACCATGCCGCAGATGTAGAAAGTGTCTGAAGAATGTTGACAAATATAGTCCATATGGCGGAAACGTCTCAGCAGAAGGTCCTCAGTCGGATTGAGTATCGCATCCATGAGAGGCTTGTGATCCGAATAGATCGTCAAAGGTTGCCCCCTTGAGGTCGCTCGGGAAGTGTTTGACTGCCTCATAATCTACGAGAAGTTCGAGTAGAAAGCCGACCACTTACACTGGCTTTTAGTTAGTTTCTTCGAAAAGAAGCAGAGCGGCTGGGGGGAGTTGGTGGTGTGCTGTTGTAAAAAAGCACCCACAGCTGTCACTAGTGTCAGTTGTAATAAAAGCATGGGTCTCAGGAACGAGGTTGGCGAGTGTGATGGCTTTGGTTACCGCAGTTTTGAGGTTATCAAATGTGTCGAACATGGGTCTGGTCCAGTCCAACTTCCATTTCCCCATGGTATTTTTGCTGTAGAGAATGTCAGTGAGAGCCGATTGTATGGAGGTAGCCTGAGGGATATGGTGTGAGTAAAAGTTTACCATACTCAGAACACGACGGAGTTGAGCTTAATCTTCAGGAAGAGGCAGGGTGAGAATGTTTTTGACACGAGAATCCGTTGGTCGGAGGCCGTCAGCTGAGACAGTATGGCCTAGGAATGTAACTGATGTAGAACAGAGGTGAGATTTATCGTGGTTGATCACCATGCCATTGGCCATGAGGACTGAACGGACAGCATTGAGGTGAACCTGGCGCTCCTCGGCAGAGGAGGCAAAAATCAGAATGTCGTCCAAATAAGCAAAAGTAAAAGGCATAGGTAGCAAATTGGAATCTATGAACTGTTGCCACGTGTGCACAGCAATTTTTCAAGCCGTAAGGCATGCAACAGTATTCAAATAGGCCAAAGGGTGTGATGATGGCCGTCTTCGGAATATCTGAAGGGTGCATAGGGATTTGGTGATACGCCTTCGAGCAATCTAAGACCGAGAAGAAATTTGAGCCATGTAGTAATTGCATGATATGAGGAATGGGATAGTTTATCAATAACTGTCCAAGCATTGAGGGACCTGTAGTCCCCACACATGCATAAGGACCCGTCCTTCTTAGGGACAAGGTGGATAGGTGAAGACCAGTTGCTGTCAGATGGTCGAAGCACTCCTGAAGTCAATAAATCCTGAACGATTTCTTTTGCTTGTAGAAGTTTGGGAGCATTAAGACGCCTAGCTTTATAACGTACAGGTTGGCCATTTGTGGTGCGGATTCTATGACAAATGCCATTGCTGATGGCCAATACCTGCGAAGGGAGGCAAGCACGGGGGGGTGAGAGGGGGGGCAGATGCAAGGACGGTTCACTGACCTCGCCAGGCCGGAACGGCGTGGGCGGGGCGTTGGCTGCAGACGACGAGAGAGGGCGTAGTAGTGCAGCAGCCACGCAATGCAAGGAATCCCGTAAAGTGAGAACATGATCATCCTGTAGAATCGCCTGCGGCGACGTGGAGACGGCAGCAGGTGGAGGAAAGCTTGACACAGGAGCAATGTAGTGCAAAATGCAGTAGACGCAAATGTTGGTTGTCTTGTTGCGGCTCTGCAGACGGGCTGTGAATCATACTCTGTGCATGTGACAGTTCAGCAGAGGGAGTGGCAATGTGGGTGCATAGTGCCTCATTCTATTTGTGGAGCTCATGGATTTCTCAGCGCACTTCCGACAAATCAGAGAGCTGTGCAGTAATACGCTCGAGCAGAGATGCACATGAGGAAAGTGTAGCCACGGAGGCAGAGAGCAAAGTCGTGCTGAACTCGTTCAAGCACGGAACAGTAGAACCAGCTGCGTGGCAGAGTGCGGCGGCCTGCAGGTCTGGTGGAAGTTCCTGATGGTGTAGAAAGTCCAACCCGATCACAGGTTCATCCATGTCGGCTATGTGGAAAGTCCAAGAGAAGGTGGCGACTGGTGATAGGCGAAGCAACATCTTGATGGAGCCAAGGACTGCGATAGGAGAATGATTAGCAGCGATCAAAAGAAGAGTAGCAGGTGAAAGCATGTTGCCTGTGTGCTTGGCCAGGATAATGCTGACGTCGGCGCCGGTGTCGATGAGAAAGCGAGTGCCCGATGACAAGTCAGTGACGTAGAGGTGTAGTGCTGCTGGTCGCTGTAAAAGAGACATATTCCTTTTTGTGGCATTGGGCCGTAGGTACCATGAAGGACTGTGGCAAGACGTGGTACCTAAATGTGCCTGCCAGAATCGTTTGGGTAGGCACAAGGCACGTAACAGTTGCCTGCGGCATCCCTGTAAGTACCATGGTACCAGCATAGTGGGTAAGCTTGGAGGCGAGGTGGTGAGGAGCAGAAGGAGGCCACAGCTGGCTGTGTCATTGCTTGTGGCCTCTTGGGCTGCTGCGTGGGTGGGGTCGGCTGCTGTTGGGAGGCTGCCGGCCTCCTGTAGGCCGCTAGGTGGCAGCTCCTGACAGGCCACTGAGATGCTGAGGCAAGCACGCTGACATCTGCGGCAGAGCACGGAACTGAAGGTGCACGTGTGCCAGCTGATGGCAAAGGAGATGTCGTCCATGACAGGTAGTGTCGGTGGCGAATGATAGCCTAGACTCGGTCGGCCATGCGTAAGCAAACCTCGAGAGGGTCGGCGACGTGAGATAGCAGGGGTAGTTGTAGGTGTGAAGCCATTTTGACCATCCAAAATGTCCAAAATGAAGCGCCAGGTAATGCTTGACCATCAGTTAATGAATGAAGGCGCTGCCAAAAGCTGTGAAGGTGTGTGGTCGGCGAGGTGCTCGTCGTGAATAATTTGGTGGATAGCCTCCACTGGTGAGCGAGAAAGACTCTCGATGAGCAATGCTTTCGCCATCAAATACTTGATCAAGGTGGGCGGAGAGAGGAACAGATCACTCATGAGGTCTGGTTAACTTGGAGCTAACTCACCAGGCAGACAAAACATGCGTCATCATCCGAAATCCCATGGATATCCAGTAGGTGATCCACCAATGCGAACCAAGTCTTAAGAGTTGTCCTTTTGCAAAGCAGGCAGCTTAGGAAACTTGCTGGGTAACACATGTTGATGCACTGGCAGGCGAAGATCTGTGTATGCAGGTCAGGAAGCCCCCTGACACCAGGAGTGCAGTAGCGGTGGACGGTGCATCGCCCGAGGTCTGCATGGGGGTCGGCCGCAAGTAGCACATGGTGTGGAGTGAGCAGGTTTAATAGATGGCATGACATGTCCCAATTGCAGGCCCGATGACTAACATGGCACAGGTGTAACGGGCAGTGCCACTGCAACAGCGGGCAGAAGGCAGTTGCGCTGCAGCCATGGGGGGGGGGGGGGGGGCTGATTCAGTAACTGGCGCGGCGGAACAGCCAGTGCCATTACGAAAGCAGGTGGAAGGCGATTGTGGTATAACCATAGAGTGACGGTTGTGGAAACCGAAGTGGTCTGGCGACCAGCGTCGCCGAAACAGTGTGTGGGAGGGGTGTTGTGACATTAGGTATATAAGAATGTGCAACCTCGTGCATTGGAATTCACAGTTTTGGAACTTTGTCGGCACATCAAACCAAACCGAAGGGGACGGCGTAGCCGAAGGGTAAACCACAACGTCCTTGACTGGGCTGTCATTCACAATGTCACTAGGCAGCACGCACTGTCCACGTAGCGGCCGTCGCTGCGTAGTTGCGCTTGACGGCGGCCATGTTGAGCCAGTTAAGTGGCTGCCAGCTTGGCTGGGGTGTACACAGTTGTTTGCTTTTAACTAAATGCAAATTAGGTACACTTGACCACTCGTGGTCACAAGCACAGTTATAAGATGTATAGTACTAGTATGGAAAGATACTGGTGGATCTATTGTTCCATGCGGGTTGGCACACGAAGTCCGTTAATGATGTACTGAAGCACCAAATAACTCACGAACATACAATGGCGATGTCGGTGTCACCACTGTGGTTATCACGTATTGTAGGTGGTAATAATACACTTTAGATGTTTATATGCCTCTTATACATTTATTTAGCACTGAAGTAAGCGAGAACAACATGGCAGTACAAAAGGTTCGCACTGAGAGACTATAGAACAAAAGATAGTAACAAAGATGCTAGAGTCCAAAGATATGGCACTTTACGACAGAGGCGCCACGTATCTTGCTACCTAAAGTTTATTTACAATTATGGGTGTTAGCACCAAATCAAGAAAAATTTCTTGCTTTAAATATTTAAAATACGATCATTCTACATCGAGGTGATATGTACAGATCGCGGTAGCATCGTGTACATGAGGTATAAAAGGGCAGTGCTTTGGGGGGAGCTGTCATTTGTACTCAGGTGAATCATGTGAAAAGATTTCCGACGTGATTATGGTGGCACCACGAGAAATTAACAGACTGTGAACGCGGAATGGTTGTTGGGGCTAGAGGAATGGGACATTCCATTCCGGAAACCGTCAGAGAATTCAGTATTTCGAGGTTTGCAGTGTCAAGAGCTCGCCGAGGAGACCAAATATCAGGCATTACCTGTTATCACCCAAAACGCAGCGGCCGACGGCGTTTCTTAACGACCAAGAACAGCGGCGTTTGTGTAGAGTTGTCAGTACTGACAGAGAAGCAACACTGCGTGAAACAAACTGCAGAAATCAATGCAGGACGTACGACAAACGTATCCGTTAGGACAATGCAGCGAAATATGGCGTTAATGGGCTATGGCAGTAGACAACCGACGAGAGAACCTTTGCTAACGGAACGACCACCGGCAGCGCCACTCTCGGGCTCGTGAACATGTCTGTTTGACCCCTGACGACTGGAAAACCGTAGCCTGGTCAGACGAGTCCCGATTTCAGCTGGTAAGAGCTTATGGTAGTGTTAGAGTGTGGCATGTGATGCAGACCCCCGAAGCCGCGGACCCAAGTTGCCAACAAGGCACTTTGCAAGGTGATGGTGGCTCCATAATGGTGTGGGGTGTGTTTATATTGAATAGAATGGGTCCTCTGGTCCAATTAAACCGATCGTTGATTGGAAATGGTTATTTTCGGCTACTTGGAGACAATCTGCAACCATTCATCCACTTCGCACTCCCAAACAACGATGGTATTTTTACACATGAGGATGACCCCTGTTACTGGGCCACAGTTGTTCCCAAATTGTTTGAAGAACATTCTGGAAAATTCGAGCGTATGAGTTGGCCACCCATATCGCCTGACGTGAATTCCATAGAACATTAATGGGACATAATCGAGAGATCAGTACATGCACAAAATTCTACACTGGCAACACTTTCGCAGTTATGGACGCTTCTGGAGACAGCGTGGTCCAGTATTTCTTCAGGGCAAAATAAGGCCGGCACTATATTAGGAGGTAGCCCATGACTTCTGTCACCTCAATTTCTTTTGCTCAAATAAAATTTTCACTGGTCGCTGTAAAAGAGACATATTCTTTTTTGTGGGCTTATGCCCTTTTGCCCAACGAAGATTGATATACAAACACTTAATACTTTCGTTGCTCTGGTTCATTTCACATGACGAGAGAAGCTCCATATAGTCAGCTGAAAACTAGAAACAAGCTTCTCTGAAGCAGGTCAAGGTAAGTCGTAGTTAATGTGACCAAATCATTTTCTGAGAAAACTGGGACACAACCAGCCAGGCTCCAATGGATCCCCACCCGACCCCCCCCCCCCCCCAAATGCATCCAGATTTTTTAATTTAATAAGTTTTTAATACTAATTTTTGTTAATACATTTTTAACCTGTTGATAGCCTATTTACTATTATAAAACAAATTTATTCTGATTTATTTCTACAATATCCGTTTAATTATTGATATTAAATAACTATACTAATAATAAATATGTAAAACTGTCATATCTATCTGTCTGTCTGACTGTTCGAACAGGCTTCTCCAAAACTATTGCACGAGTTTTAAAGTGATTTTTACAGGTACTCGGGGCACCATTTTGGTTTTAGTTCATCAAAATTCGATCACGAAAAAAAAGCTATCGTAATTTAATATTTTGCTAAAACCCTCTTGTCTGCCTGTTCGAACACGCTAATCTCTTAAACCACTAGACGAAAATTCATAGGGTTTTCACAGGCAACTTGAGCAAAGCTTGGAAAATGTATAGGTTGTATTTCATATAAACTAGATTACAGGAAAAATAATATCGTAATTGCACGTTTTATCAGTACTAATACACTACTGGCCATTAATATTGCTACAACACGAAGATGACGTGCTACAGACGCGAATTTAACCTACAGGAAGAGATGCTGTGATATGAAAATGATTAGCTTTACAGAGCATTCACACAAGGTTGGCACCGGTGGCGACACCTACAACGTGCTGACATGAGCAAAGTTTCCAACCGATTTCTCATACACAAACAGTAGTTGACCGGCGTTGCCTGGTGAAACGTTGTTGTGATGCCTCGTGTAAGGAGGAGAAATGCGTACCATCACGCTTCCGACTTTGATTGTAGCCTATCGCGATTGCGGTTTATCGTATCGCGACATTGCTGCTCGCGTTGGTCGAGATCCAATGACTGTTAGCAAAATATGGAATCGGTGGGTTCAGGAGGGTGATACGGAACGCCGTACTGGATCCCAACAGCCTCGTATCACTAGCAGTCGAGATGACAGGCACCTTATCCGCATGGCTGTAACGGATCGTGCAGCCACGTCCATCCCTGAGTCAACAGATGGGGAGATGGGGACATTTGCAAGACAACAGCCATCTGCACGAATAGTTCGACGACGTTTGCAGCAACATGGACTATCAGCTCGGAGACCATGGCTGCGATTACCCTTGACGCTGCATCACAGACAGGAGCGCTTGCGATGGTGTACTCAACGACGAACCTGGGTGCACGAATCTCAAAACGTCATTTTTTCGGATGAATCCAGGTTCTGTTTACAACATCATGATGGTCGCATCCGTGTTTGGCGACATCGGGGTGAACGCACACTGGAAGCGTGTATTCGTCATCGCCATACTGGCGTATCACACGGTGTGATGGTATGGGGTGCCATTGGTTACAGGTCTCCTCTTGTTCTCATTGACGGCACTTTGAACAGTGGACGTTACATTTCAGATGTGTTACGACCCGTGGCTCCACCCTTCATTCGATCTCTGCGAAACCCTACCTTTCAGCAGGATAATGCACGACCGCATGTTGCATGTCCTGTACGGGCCTTTCTGGATACAGAGTGTTCGACTGCTGCCCTGACCAGCACTTTCTCCAGATCTCTCACCAACTGGAAACGTTTGGTCAATGGTGGCCGAGCAACTGGCTCGTCACAATGCGCCAGTCACTACTCTTGATGAACTGCGGTATCGTGTTGAAGCTGCATAGGCAGCTGTACTTGTACACGCCATCCAAGCTCTGTTTGACTCAATTCCCAGGCGTATCAAGGCCGTTATTACAGCCAGAGGCGGTTGTTCTGGGTACGAATTTCTCAGTATCTATGCACCCTAATTGCGTGAAAATGTAATCAATGTCAGTTCTAGTATAATATATTTTTCCAATGAATACCCGTTTATCATCTGCATTTCTTCTTGGTGTAGCAATTTTAATGGCCAGCACTGTATTATAACTGCGAAAGTAACTCTGTCACCTTTTCATGACCAATCCACTGGACCGATTTCGATGGAATTTGGTATGGAGATAGCTTGAACTATGAAGAAGAACACAGTTTTAGAAAGTTGTGTAATATAAGACATGTGTTTATTGATTTGAAGAATGTTACGTGAATTAGGGAAAAATATTTACTTTTTTCAAAAAGCTATTTGCTCTTTAACTTTTGATCTTCAGCATACAGTGAAAACGTTTTTATTGGTTGATTTGTGCTACGGACATGATATGATTCAAAATCATGAATATCATGCTTATACAGTCTTCGGTGTGTTTAATCCATACCTCAAAACTATTTGTGGGATAATGTACATTCTGTGTAGTATATAGCTACTTCAATAGCACTTCAATAGCCACCTGACCATGCTCCTCTGTAAGCACTGCTCGACAGCAACGCTGCATATGCCGGTGTATCGTGTGTTGGAACAGCTTGGGAGGGGGTAGAGTGGGGTACACATCACGAGCTATGCTTACCCAGCCAGACATGTGAGGGCAGCTGATATTATCACACACATAGTAACTTGCCTACTCACCATCACTCATCATAATAAAATTACTGATGTGTGAGTGCAGCTGCAAGTAACAGTTAAGAAACAAATTCATTGTGATCCTTCAAAATATTGTAGCTATGGAATGTTTAATAAAATAAAATTAACATAAACTTTAAATAATAGCGAGTGCTTGTAGATGGGATTGATTGTCCTTGGAGAAAAAGGTGTTTTTCACCGCTTCCAGCCTTTTGATCATAGTGTTGTTCTCTGAGAATTAGCGGTACTATTCTACACAGTCGATTTATAGCTGTACAGTATCTGTAGGATTACTTCAGAAGAATCCACTGCTATTTTTTTTATTTGTTAACTGGATATTCAAGAACGAAAATATTCTTTGTACATTTGCATTATGGGCTAGTATCGGAAACAAATACCTCGCAGTTATTACCACCTCAGAGTACTATTGAACACGGCTTTTAAAAAAACTCATCCACTTCTCACGACACTGTAATGGTGCTTCGTTTTCATCGTTAGACTTGTGAAGATTTTCTTCCACGAAATTTGTCAGTATTCTGTACTGATCGAAGAATATGGAGTCATCGATTTCAATTATTTTCTTCTTCGAATAAGAAACTGTCTCTCCAACATTTTCCCATTTTGGCACTCTCTTCAGTAAAATCCAGTCAAACACCGGCAGTAACGGTGTACAAGAGGTGCGCCACTTGTTCAGATATTCTGTACTACTGTCATAAAATTTTTCATCTTCTTTAAAGTTCTTTTCTCCGGCTGTGTTACTTCTGCTCTTTTAAGAACAGATTTAAAAGAAATAAAGTGTTGCTCTTTTCTCTTAGTAACAGTTACAAGAGTATTTTTCAGGACATCCTTTACCTCTATTACACCTTTCGTGATCCCCTAAGTTTCCTTTCTTCCATGCCGCAAAGCGCTAAGCTGGCTGTCAATGAACCACAAGAAAGCTTTACTTAAAGGGTTGCTGAAGAATTGAACCAATAAAACTTCCTGGCAGATTAAAACTGTGTGCCGGACCGAGACTCGAACTCGGGACCTTTGCCTTTTTCGAGCAAGTGCTCTACCAACTGAGCTACCCAAGTACGACTCACGCCCCGTCCTCACAGCTTTACTTCTGCCAGTACTTCGTCTCCTACCTTCCAAACTTTATAGAAGCTCTCCTGCGCAGGAGCACTTGCCCGCGAAAGGCAAAGGTCCCGAGTTCGAGTCACGGTCCGGCACACAGTTTCATCTGCCAGGAAGTTTCATATCAGCGCACACTCCGCTGCAGAGTGAAAATCTCATTCTGGAATTGAACCAATGTTTTGGGGACTTTGTCTTCATTTAGGAAAAAAATCTTTTAAGGCTTGAAACAGCCTGGTGACACCTTCAACTGAAAGCAACCAGTTTCGGCATTTCATTTTGCCATCTTCGGGCCCGACACTCTTTTATCCAAATAAACGAACTTGTCATACCGCGACATAAATCACTTTGCAAGAACTGAAGTGCCCCATCGGGGCCAAACTCCCAGAATATTGACGGACGGTATCATTCTGTAGTAGGATAATGTCAGCCCTAATATTGTCAAGGTTGTTGCGGCTAAGCTTCAGAAGTTCTATTTGCTCCACATAGTCTCTATCTATCCCCATGTGTTTCCCATATTTCTGGAGCCCTGAAGACGTACATTCGTGACCATAGATCTGCTTCGGACCAAGAGGTACACGTCTTGGTACAATCATTGTTTCATAGACACTGGTAGACATTTTTTCCTGAAGACATTGGCCGCTTGTCTCACAGTGAGATAAATCTATTAACCGTTATGACGATTACTTTTGAAATAATGAACAGTTTACTTACTTTTTTCATGTCTCGTTTTCATTTGGCTGCCCAAATACATGGTCTTCTGGCTGCCGTTACGATGATTTACCCTCTGGGTCACACTATGTAAGGGGTTCACCACTCTGCTGGAGCAAATGTAATCTCGATGCTCCCTTTCTAGAACGACAATTCACAGGCGCTGCCTGAGACACAAAATATCTTTGCCCCTGTTAAAAGATAGCTGCAATAGAGTCGCAGGTCAGAGCAGTCTCTGCAGCAGTTGCAGTCACTCGGTGCTACAGTGTAGTTGTCTGTCACTGGTACAGCGCAGTTTATAGTTAGTAGTTGTTAAAGTCACAGCGCAGAACAAATTGCAAAATTTTATTATATGGAACTGAATAATAATTGTGATCAGCCGCAGAGCTAAATGATACCATAGAATGAGATGACGATGAACAAATGAATAATTGTTAATATAATGAAAGATCAACATTGTAATTAAGTCAACCATCTATTGTAAGGTAAATGTTATTACTTTTATTGGCATACACGTAGTTAAGTCACTTGTCTGAGATGTTAATATGGATTTGTTTCAATCTTCTCTTTTGTGATTCGTCAGCACCAGTTGACCCAGATTTGTAATACACTCCTGGAAATTGAAATAAGAACACCGTGAATTCATTGTCCCAGGAAGGGGAAACTTTATTGACACATTCCTGGGGTCAGATACATCACATGATCACACTGACAGAACCACAGGCACATAGACACAGGCAACAGAGCATGCACAATGTCGGCACTAGTACAGTGTATATCCACCTTTCGCAGCAATGCAGGCTGCTATTCTCCCATGGAGACGATCGTAGAGATGCTGGATGTAGTCCTGTGGAACGGCTTGCCATGCCATTTCCACCTGGCGCCTCAGTTGGACCAGCGTTCGTGCTGGACGTGCAGACCGCGTGAGACGACGCTTCATCCAGTCCCAAACATGCTCAATGGGGGACAGATCCGGAGATCTTGCTGGCCAGGGTAGTTGACTTACACCTTCTAGAGCACGTTGGGTGGCACGGGATACATGCGGACGCGCATTGTCCTGTTGGAACAGCAAGTTCTCTTGCCGGTCTAGGAATGGTAGAACGATGGGTTCGATGACGGTTTGGATGTACCGTGCACTATTCAGTATCCCCTCGACGATCACCAGTGGTGTACGGCCAGTGTAGGAGATCGCTCCCCACACCATGATGCCGGGTGTTGGCCCTGTGTGCCTCGGTCGTATGCAGTCCTGATTGTGGCGCTCACCTGCACGGCGCCAAACACGCATACGACCATCATTGGCACCAAGGCAGAAGCGACTCTCATCGCTGAAGACGACACGTCTCCATTCGTCCCTCCATTCACGCCTGTCGCGACACCACTGGAGGCGGGCTGCACGATGTTGGGGCGTGAGGGGAAGACGGCCTAACGGTGTGCGGGACCGTAGCCCAGCTTCATGGAGACGGTTGCGAATGGTCCTCGCCGATACCCCAGGAGCAACAGTGTCCCTAATTTGCTGGGAAGTGGCGGTGCAGTCCCCTACGGCACTGCGTAGGATCCTACGGTCTTGGCGTGCATCCGTGCGTCGCTGCTGTCCAGTCCCTGTCGACGGGCACGTGCACTTTCCGCCGACCACTGGCGACAACATCAATGTACTGTGGAGACCTCACGCCCCACGTGTTGAGCAATTCGGCGGTACGTCCACCCGGCCTCCCGCATGCCCACTATACGCCCTCGCTCAAAGTCCGTCAACTGCACATACGGTTCACGTCCACGCTGTCGCGGCATGCTACCAGTGTTAAAGACAGTGATGGAGCTCCGTATGCCACGGCAAACTGGCCGACACTGACGGCGGCGGTGCACAAATGTTGCGCAGCTAGCGCCATTCGACGGCCAACACCGCGGTTCCTGGTGTGTCCGCTGTGCCGTGCGTGTGATCATTGCTTGTACAGCCCTCTCGCAGTGTCCGGAGCAAGTATGGTGGGTCTGACACACCGGTGTCAATGTGTTCTTTTTTCCATTTCCAGGAGTGTATATTCAATTTTCCCGTGTAATGGATTGTAGATCTTTATCAATAACGTAAAAAATTTTCAGAATATAATTGTTTTTACCAGTTAACTATAAAAGTATAATTTCCCCTTAAGTCATTGCCAGTCCCGATCCAGTCATTTATCTAAATTAAAATATTCCAGAATTTTGGTCAGATCATAGTCATGTCTTCTTTAGTAATCAGACGACTAGCTGTGCAGTTGTGTCACTAAGTAAAGTCAGTTTTTCTCGTAATTAAGATGTCAGATAAATGTTATCCAGTATTAGTAGATAGCCCAGCATTACACTAAGCTGTGCAATTTACGAGCAGATATATAGACGCCGTTATCCGCGACACCATCACGAGGTAAGAATTTTTCAGTTTATTTCACACGAACAGATTCAGATTGATTTCACAGGGCCATGGCGTAGCGCTGCTTACGTCAAATTTTATCAGTTTTTCATGAATTAAGATTTAACAGTTTTCATACGTTAGAAATTAATTATCCAAATTTAATTATTTATATTTTCTGTTCGGGAAGGTTACACATAATTTTTTTTATTTATACAGGAAGGTACAAATATAGTGCCCTGGCCATCGAATGTAGCATTTACTGGAGGAGAGATGTTGCTAGCGTCATTACGCCTCTCACTGATAGGCAGTCGCGGCGGATTGTTGAACCCAACATCTGGCTGTCAACGCAGCCTGACAACAGTTCGGTTAGGCAATTCATGACGCTGCCTGGCCTAGGCCGCTCGTTTATTGCTGTACCAATCAATGCCTTGCTGTCATGTTGCCTCCAGATTTGGACTGCTCTTGAGTCTGTTTCTACACTACCCTACGATGGTTCGCTTTGGGTACAGACTTGCCTGCCAGCATCTTCTGCAAGGATTTGTTTACATGCGCCACGCTTATTCGCGTCAAGGACGCTTTGTACACAGTCAAGGCCTCAATTTTCAGACGTACTGTACGCGGACGAAACAGTACAGTAAACCTCGTGGCTGCTGCGCGACTAGCGATAAGAAGTGTGGCAAGGATGTCAGCGACAATTGCAACTAAAAATGGACCCTGGGTCTTTCTATATCGACGTTAGTGCGCGGAAATTTCACGGAGCGACAGTTTCCGCCCAGTGTGGCACTTTCCGACGGAAGTCATTTAACTTCATCAGAGAAAGTCGCTTACTGTGACATTAGTCTATCTATAAGAATGCGAGAATCCCAGCCGCCGCCGTGAGTGGGACTTTTCAAGTGTCGACATGAGAGTTCCGATGCACAGGAGAAACGTTGGCTTGCAAGGCTTCAAAGGTTTGCATCCTACATGTACGACGATCTAGCTAATTATGTATAAATATTTGAATGGTTGATTTGAGTACATTGAAATCGCATGACTCTCGGAGAGCTGAGGCTCACTGATGGCGTCAACCCACGAGAGCCTTTAAGAGTTACGCGATCGGTCGTGCATCGAGCACTTTGCCCACACTCAGTAAGCAGTCTGAAATGTACCTACTATGTGGAAAGTAGTATGTCTCCCGTTATTTTTTAATAAAACACTCATATTTTACTATTTAAAATATTTATTTGCAGTACACGATCAATATATCTATGCTGTTAGGGATAATTTCAGGACTATTTAAATCGCCACTCTTCGAAGACACTTACAAAAAAAAAAAAAAAAAGAAAAAAAAAAAGAGTACTTTTGATTATTTAACTTTTGTGCCTTACTCTTCGTCGTATATCCGAGCTTCACATATACCATATAATGTTGCAGCACATTCATTCCACAAACATTTTTGACAATGAATAGGCCTTTTTTGTTTTCCGATTTTTGCGTTTTGGACGGACTTAACATACATCACTGGATTTTTGGAGCCTGAAACTTCAGTTTCATTGGTTTTATAACTTGCTGATTTTGCATTGTACTCCTACGCACAATAATTTGTGGTTGTGTTAGCTCCAGGTGAGCGTTTTCAGGTATTGTCTGCTAGTAGTAATCACATTGCAATGTTCTTCGCATGTTATTTGACTATTTATGCCAATAACATTTAAAACCGGAAAAAAATGTCAATGACCACCGGCATGCTACTCGAACTATGGAGTACTATTATTTCAGACAGTCCTTTTGTCGGGTTATAATAGGTGACGATTTTGTGTTTTGCGTTTCCCCCAGTAGTTGGATTAACCTGGTCATTACCATGGAGTGAACTAATCATAAGTACAACTTTTTTCTGTTGTTTTTCTTTAGTATATAGAAAACAAGAACCTTGTTCAAATGAAAATCAAAGATACTATTAGGTTTTGATCTTATTTTAGCATGTAGGAATTGAGAGTAGCAACTAAAGTTGTTTGCTCATCAATTCGTCAGCCAATGGAATCGAGGTGAAATAATTGTCAGCCGTTATATTTCTTGTAAGTCTGCAGGGTTTCGTGGCCGTTGTCACTAAAGTTAAAAACTTCTGGGTTGTTAGGCCGCGTCGTATTTCCTCTAAAATAATCAACGTTTCGACCCCTTTACTGGGATGTTCTTCAGGATCTTCCGGTGTCCACTATTGCTAGAACTTCGTTATATTTCTACCTGTATAGAACATATCATGTGATAAACGATTCACGACAGCAGATGCAAAGTTATCGAATGCCTATGGGTCATTTGCTTGCTTACCTGAGTAAATTTCTATACTTTTGTTGTAAAAAGAATTTGAATCACATAAAGCATACACCTTGATTCGGTACTTGGCTGGTATATTTTCTGTGCACATATGAAATTTACAGCGACCTCGAAATGTTTCCAACAGTTCATCGATTTTTACATTTCCACGAACCTGGTAATTCGATCGACAACTTCGCTACAAAGGATTCAAATATTTCACGAATCAGGAGCTGCCCTGTCTTTGTCGCACATTTCCTACACGTTCAAACGACACATATTTTTATACCTGCCATGTATAAAACGTCAAAGGATGCTGTTAGTTCTATAATATGTCTCCTAACAATCCTCCTCTCTTGATAGGCGGTCATTGATTTTTCTAATTGAATATTCATATATGTAACTAAGTCAGTCAGCAGAAAACAACAGTCCACAATAATAGTGGGGTTATGTTCGTACAGCCCCACATTCCATTGTTGCCAGATGTCTACAAGATGGCGGCTATGGCGTCATCCAAGATGGCGACGTGTAGACTTGGCAACAGTGTATGACGTCATCCAAGATGGCGACTGTGATGTCATCCAATATGGCGGATTTTACCGGAAAGATAGGACAATTGGGCTACCTCCACTACCCTAACACCCCACACCTGGAAAATGGTGGGAAGTTCAAACAGGATAATGCATCAAACCTCTACTTACCTAAGAAAATTGCGGGAAGATAGGACAATTGGGCTATCTCCACTCACCTAACACCCCTCCCTCCGCCAGGAAAAACGGCGGGGAGTTCAAATTACAACAGCATAATGCTTAAAACCACAATTATCTTTACTAACGTAGGAAAATCGCGGGAAAATGGGTCACTTGGGCTACCTCCACTAACCTAAGTCACCTGATCGCCACCTGTTCCTAGAAATTGGTGGGAAAAGGACTCAGCCTGCACTGGGCTGCTGGACAGAGGAAGGAGTGTACTTTATTTATTTTGGAACAATTTATTTATGGATGGAGTATATTTAGCACAGTGATACAGAATACATGCTCCGACATGCCACACAGCATACAGACCTGCAAGCTACTCCTAAATAACTCATGTATAATGCTCTACACATGCGCCTGCTACTTCTAAACTGTCAAAATAACGCATTGCACAGCCTACAGACATGCAATCCACTTGCAAATAATGCAATACATTTTCACCCAGCGAGCCAAGTAACTCATAAACTGTCAAAATAATAATCCATCTAAAAGACTCTGCAAACATGCTTGCTTATTGTCAACTGTCAAAATCATGCACCAGTCTTTATTTATACAATTAGAGACAGCACCACCATCCAGCGTGTTCACCAGGATATCCGCACTCCAACTGACCTAGTACACAGTATCACCACCAGAGGGTGTTGTCATCCATTCTGTGACATAATCCAAGATGGCAACCATGATGTCAGCTGATGATGCAAGTACCATTATCCAAGATGGGGGTAAACAGTGTGTTCACTATGAGGTCTGGTCCTAGTACACAGCACCACCACCAGAGGATGCTGTTGTCCATTTTGTGATGTAATCCAAGATGGTGGGAAGAAAGGGCGGGAAAACGACTATGCCTGTGCTGGACATAAGTTTTTATTTTGCAGGCAATGTCTCCACCATGAGATCTAGACTCCAACTGACCTAGTACACAATGCTGCCATCAGAGGTGCTGTTTCCCTTGTGTGATGTAATCCAAGATGGTGGTCTGGAGGGGGAAAATGGAGCGAAAATGACTCCGCCTGCAGTGGGCTGCTGGATAGAGTAAGGAAGGAGTGTACTTTATTTACTTTGGAGCAATTTATTTAGGGATGGAGTATATTTGTCACACTGATACAAAACACATGATTGGGATCACGCCACACAGTCCACAGAGCTATAAACTACTCCAAAATAATGCTCTGCAGACATGCAAACAACTCATATACCGAAATTATTTGAGTACAGATGTGCAGACTCCTCCTAAATAATGCAGTTCACTGATGTGTAGACACACTCAGTACTCTTAAAGTGACCAAATAACACAAAGCGCAGCCTACAGATCTGCTCACAAAATAATGCAACAGACATGCAAACAACATACGCAGATACCGTCTGCCACCCCCTGTCCAGTAGACTGCACAGGAGGCTACCCGCAAACGTGTGAAGTGACGTAGCCGTCAGCTGTCAAATCATGCACTGATGACCGTACGCATGCGGTGGCGACATCCTTTTCATACTTGATACCTGAGAAATTCCTCTCGAAATACGTGTTCATCTAGGCACCGTTGCTGACATGACCGTTTGGGAGCCCAGAAACTCCATCGGCGCGCACGTCATTAAAGCCTTGAGCCGCTGCCGGACGCAGGTGATGCACTCCTGGAAATGGAAAAAAGAACACATTGACACCGGTGTGTCAGACCCACCATACTTGCTCCGGACACTGCGAGAGGGCTGTACAAGCAATGATCACACGCACGGCACAGCGGACACACCAGGAACCGCGGTGTTGGCCGTCGAATGGCGCTAGCTGCGCAGCATTTGTGCACCGCCGCCGTCAGTGTCAGCCAGTTTGCCGTGGCATACGGAGCTCCATCGCAGTCTTTAACACTGGTAGCATGCCGCGACAGCGTGGACGTGAACCGTATGTGCAGTTGACGGACTTTGAGCGAGGGCGTATAGTGGGCATGCGGGAGGCCGGGTGGACGTACCGCCGAATTGCTCAACACGTGGGGCGTGAGGTCTCCACAGTACATCGATGTTGTCGCCAGTGGTCGGCGGAAGGTGCACGTGCCCGTCGACCTGGGACCGGACCGCAGCGACGCACGGATGCACGCCAAGACCGTAGGATCCTACGCAGTGCCGTAGGGGACCGCACCGCCACTTCCCAGCAAATTAAGGGCACTGTTGCTCCTGGGGTATCGGCGAGGACCATTCGCAACCGTCTTCATGAAGCTGGGCTACGGTCCCGCACACCGTTAGGCCGTCTTCCGCTCACGCCCCAACATCGTGCAGCCCGCCTCCAGTGGTGTCGCGACAGGCGTGAATGGAGGGACGAATGGAGACGTGTCGTCTTCAGCGATGAGAGTCGCTTCTGCCTTGGTGCCAATGATGGTCGTATGCGTGTTTGGCGCCGTGCAGGTGAGCGCCACAATCAGGACTGCATACGACCGAGGCACACAGGGCCAACACCCGGCATCATGGTGTGGGGAGCGATCTCCTACACTGGCCGTACACCACTGATGATCGTCGAGGGGACACTGAATAGTGCACGGTACATCCAAACCGTCATCGAACCCATCGTTCTACCATTCCTAGACCGGCAAGGGAACTTGCTGTTCCAACAGGACAATGCACGTCCGCATGTATCCCGTGCCACCCAACGTGCTCTAGAAGGTGTAAGTCAACTACCCTGGCCAGCAAGATCTCCGGATCTGTCCCCCATTGAGCATGTTTGGGACTGGATGAAGCGTCGTCTCACGCGGTCTGCACGTCCAGCACGAACGCTGGTCCAACTGAGGCGCCAGGTGGAAATGGCATGGCAAGCCGTTCCACAGGACTACATCCAGCATCTCTACGATCGTCTCCATGGGAGAATAGCAGCCTGCATTGCTGCGAAAGGTGGATATACACTGTACTAGTGCCGACATTGTGCATGCTCTGTTGCCTGTGTTTATGTGCCTGTGGTTCTGTCAGTGTGATCATGTTATGTATCTGACCCCAGGAATGTGTCAATAAAGTTTCCCCTTCCTGGGACAATGAATTCACGGTGTTCTTATTTCAATTTCCAGGAGTGTAGTTGCCTCTATTTTTGGGTATACAGTCAGTGTTATACTAACGTCACAGAACTCCAAGGCGTGCTCACGCAGCTCCCACATGCGAGGCACCTCTGGGCACCACGTGTCTTTACCGTTGATGACAGAGTAAGCACAGGGCGCATTGTTCCGAACCTGACATGAGAGACACATCTAACCGTGCTTAACTGCAACTAGCGCAGAATAACATCGAATGCACTCTTCCCAGCAGTCCTAATGTGATACCTCAGTCCGTTACGTGTTACCCTTCCTGCTTTCAACACACACAAACATTCCCACCACTATGTAGAAGCTCCTATATCCCAGCACAAAGGATGTGAATGAATCAAGTATTATGATAGTCTGTTATAGAATTTACCTGCCAAATTACTGATGCCTCTGGTACCGAAGCACCATCCACCTTTTGTTTCTTTCTGCAGATGGGACTTTCAGTGGTAAAATTATTTTGCACAGATCACTAAATTGCATTGACAGTTAAACCTGTTAAGTTTTCTACAGATCGTCAAACACATATGATACTCACAAGAATGTTGGGAGCCAGGAACATATTTACCAGTGTAACTACAATTATGTATTATGAATGCTGCTACAATCTGACACCGATCGATGTACAGGTAATGTCTCCTCTTAACAGCTGTGCATCTGGAACGAATCTCAGTATCTATAGTGAAAATAATTTTCCCCATGAAAAATCTTTCTCATACCCTAACAGTTATCGATGTGCTGAATCTATACATCCCTCATGATAGGACTCACAGTCACAACATTAACCACAGTAACTTCACAATGCAAGATATACATATTTTACACAACATAAGCCACAGTAACCTTACAATGCAATGTATACACATTTTACATAAACAGTGCAGTTATCTCTTATATCTGTACAGCACCTGAAAAAATTATGGTATGCCTACACTCAAACTGGCTATATGTCACGATGCTAGTCAGTCCTAGGGAAGCACCGTCCACCTTTTCTTTCCTTCTACAGATGTGATATTTAGTGGCAATAAACTATTTTACACTGAACCCATATTGCACCGGCAACTAAACGTCGCAAAGTGCCGTACATATCGTCAAATACAGAAAGACTCTTACTCAATTACACAGCTCTCCTAGTGAGGACAGGAGCTTGAATATTAGAGCACGAAACTGATCTCCAACCAAGGAATATATCACCGCGTACTGTTTCGATGTAGTAAACATACAATTCATATCCACCACCACACAAAATCATCCCTTTTACATCAGAAAGCCATCAGTGGATCGAAGTCACTCTCAGAACTGTTGTGCAAAGACTGGCTCGTTTACCCCCATCGGTACAAATGCATTACTGTTTCTGGTCTGGACGTGCCTGCTTGCTCATGTTTCTACACCCAGACTCAGGGGCTACAAGAATATATCTAATTTCGCATGGTTTGCACTTAGCAGTATCCTACTGATCGCTCATGCAACATAATTCTGAAGATATAGACTGAGAATTATTTCTATGTTGTTGTTGTTGTGGTCTTCAGTCCTGAGACTGGTTTGATGCAGTTCTCTATGCTACTCTATCCTGTGCAAGCTTCTTCATCTCCCAGTACCTACTGCAACCTACATCCTTCTGAATCTGCTTAGTGTATTCATCTCTTGGTCTCCCTCTACGATTTTTCCCTTCACGCTGCCCTCCAATACTAAATTGATGATCCCTCGATGTCTCAGAACATGTCCTACCAACTGATCCCTTCTTCTAGTCAAGTTGTGCCACAGACTCCTCCCCAATTCTATTCAATACCTCCTCATTAGTTATGTGATCTACCCACTTAATCTTCAGCGTTCTTCTGTAGCACCACATTTCGAAAGCTTCTATTCTCTTCTTGTCTAAACTATTTATCGTCCATGTTTCACTTCTATACATGGCTACACTCCATACAAATACTTTCAGAATAGACTTCCTTACATTTAAATCTATACTCGATGTTAAAAATTTTTCTTCTTCAGAAACGCTTTCCTTGCCATTGCCAGTCTACATTTTATATCCTCTCTACTTCGACCATCATCAGTTATTTTGCTCCCCAAATAGCAAAACTCCTTTACTTCTTTAAGTGCCTCATTTCCTAATCTAATTCCCTCAGCATCACCTGACTCAATTCGACTACATTCCATTATCCTTGTTTTGCTTTTGTTGATGTTCATCTTATACCCTCCTTTCAAGACACTGTCCATTCCGTTCAGCTGCTCTTCCAAGTCCTTAGCTGTCTCTGACAAAATTACAATGTCATTGGCGAACCTCAAAGTTTTTATTTCTTCTCCATGGATTTTAATAACTACTCCGAACTTTTCTTTTGTTTCCTTTACTGCTTCCTCAATATACAGATTAATAACATCGGGGATAGGCTACAACCCTGTCTCACTCCCTTCCCAACCACTGCTTCCCTTTCATACCCCTCGACTCTTATATCTGCCATCTGCTTTCTGTACAAATTGTAAATAGCCTTTCGCTCTCTGTATTTTACCCCTGCCTCCTTCAGAATTTGAAAGAGAGTATTCCAGTCAACATTGTCAAAAGCTTTCTCTAAGTCTACAAATGCTAGAAACGTAGGTTTGCCTTTCCTTAATCTAGCTTCTAAGATAAGTTGTAGGGTCAGTATTGCCTCACGTGTTCCAACATTTCTACGGAATCCAAACTGATCTTCCCCGAGGTCGGCTTCTGTCAGTTTTTCCATTCGTCTGTAAAGAATTCACGTTAGTATTTTGCAGCTGTGACTTATTAAACTGATAGTTCGGCAATTTTCACATCTGTCAACACCTGCTTTCTTTGGGATTGGAATTATTATATTCTTCTTAAAGTCTGAGGGTATTTCGCCTATCCCATACATCTTGCTCACCAGATGGTAGAGTTTTGTCAGAACTGGCTCTCCCAAGGCTGTCAGTAGTTCTAATGGAATGTTTACTCCGGGGGCCTTGTTTTGACTCAGGTCTTTCAGTGCTCTGTCAAACTCTTCATGCAGTATCATATCTCCCATTCCATCTTCATCTACATTCTTTTCCATTTCCATAATATTGTCCTCAAGAACATCGCCTTTGTATAGACCCTCCATATACTCCTTCCACCTTTCTGCTTTCCCTTCTTTGCTTACAACTGGGTTTCCATCAAAGTTCTTGATATTCCTGCAAGTGGTTCTTCTTTTTTCCAAAGGTCTCTTTAATTTTCCTGTAGGCAGTATCTATCTTACCCCTAGCGAGATAAGCCTCTACATCCTTACATTTGTCCTCTAGCCATGCCTGCTTAGCCATTTTGCACTTCCTGTCGATCTCATTTTTGAGACGTTTGTATTCCTTTTTGCCTGCTTCATTTACTGCATTTTTATATTTTCTCCTTTCATCAATTAAATTCAATATTTCTTCTGTTACCCAAGGGTTTCTACTAGCCCTCGTCTTTTTACCTATTTGATCCTCTGCTGCCTTCACTGTTTCATCCCTCAAAGCTACCCATTCTTCTTCTACTGTATTTCTTTCCCCCATTCCTGTCAATTGTCCCCTTATGCTGTCCCTGAAACTCTGTACAACCTCTGGTTCTTTCAGTTTATCCAGGTCCCATCTCCTTAAACTCCCACCTTTTTGCAGTTTCTTCAATTTTAATCTACAGTTCATAACCAATAGATTGTGGTCAGAGTCCACATCTGCCCCTGGAAATGTCTTACAGTTTAAAACCTGGTTCCTAAATCTCTGTCTTACCTTTATATAATCTATCTGATACCTTCTAGTATCTCCAGGGTTCTTCCATATATACAACCTTCTTTCATGATTCTTGAACTAAGTGTTAGCTATGATTATGTTATGCTCTGCGCAAAATTCTACCAGGCGGCTTCCTCTTTCATTTCTTGGCCCCAATCCGTATTCTCCTACTATGTTTCCTTCTTTCTCTTTTCCTACTCTCGAATTCCAGTTATTTCTATATAAACCAAAAACATTAGCTAGGTGGAGTGTGCTCTACACCACTGAGTAACTAGAAACAAACAGACGAAAAATGATATTTCGGCCCGCAAATACCGATCTCGGTGAAGTAACAGATTCAAAATCATCCCTGTAATTTATAAGGTCAACTAAGGTTTTTCTTATGTCTAGGGAACCGGCAAACGTGTCTTCCACATGCTAGATGCACACCCCACAATGGACCTTCTCTCAACTAAATAAAGGCGCAAAATGTGGAGAATCCGTCAACTGGACAATTTACATTGGGAGGGAATAATGGTCTAGCGCAAACGTACCTCTACATTCACTCTCCAATTTCCTTGTGATCACGAAAGCTATCCAACACATACTAAGTATTAGTTCGCTATTCGGTAGTCTAGAGGACAACACTTTAATTCATCTACATTCTTACAATCCAACAGGCCTCTCCGTTCTGACAGCTCCTACCATTAAAGGGAAGTGTGAATCACCCCCACACAGGTCACCAGCGCTACAGGCCGAGCATGCACAGGTAGAATCAATCATCCCAAAAAATCGGTCATATATATATATATTTCATCCATGTAATTAACAACTAAATGTTATGATCACAGTTCTCAGTTAAAAGACATTCGACAATGAGCAAAGTATCAGAAATACACCTTGTTGACGCCTATGGTTCTGGAAATAGAAATATCAGTACCATTTTTATGACTTGACATACTCTTTCCATTGCTATCACAGTGCTAGACGTCAAATCCATACCTTCCTGATGAATGGACATAGTCATTTCCTCTGCATATGTCGGAACACAAACACATACTTTATAAGCCTGATGCTCAAGACGAACCTATCATGCACCCCCTACTACTAAGTATAATACATTATCGATAACTGATTACCTACGATACAAAATAATACTGAGAGAAGATCATCGATGGGTGGACATGTCTCATAAGTTTTTCTTGTGAGTGTTACCACTGTATCTTAGAAAGAGAGCCGTAATCGTCTCATATGTTAAAAAACCCGATCACAATAATTACTTTATGTTACTGTCACAAGTGGTCTTGGTTCTACAGGTGCACACAAGTATCCATGTTAAAGCTATACTTGCTTTATAAATCCATGTATGGCATTACCTACGTATCACGTGGGTTTTCCAGACAAATACCGAGATGGTGATCGTCTAACAAACCGCCAGACGTTAAAAAACCCAATCCCAACAACTACTGTATGTTACTGTCACAAGCGGTCTTGGTTCTATAGATGCATACAAGTATCAATGTTAAAAGCTATACCCACTTTGCAAATCGAGGTACCACATTACCACTGAATGAGGTGCTTTTTTGCCAAGACAGATACTGTAACAGCGATCACAGAAATATATAGTATCAGACCAACAAGTCGCCAACGGTGCAACCTCGTAATAAAATTACTCAATTTAGAAAGTGATTTGGCTAAGGAAACTGATATTTGCGAATCCCTCACACCACTGCAGCTAGATATTTCTACAGTATTTGTAATGCATTCTGTATCGATCCATTGTCAGAGGTGCGGTGATATGTCCACTGAGCTATAGGCGATGGTTGACTGAGAAGGATCACAAACAGTAGTAGATGGTATGCTTGGTATGCTGATTGCGGTCATAAGAAAATGTACACTAGCTTCTCAGATCGCCAGTGTTACGCTGCCCACTAGAAATTATGTCCATGGTTTGGAATCAGGTCTTTCCACTCAGCACATTGCATTGGATCCTATTGACAATTCCTTTAATGATTACAACCACTACTCAATCATATTTCTGTCATTCCCATATCTTGAAACGAGTCACCTTTCCAGAACCTAGCTGCTACAGTAAAATTCCAATGTGGGTTTAGTCACCCCCTACACATCTTGCAACTACTCCCATTTCTACAGCCTTCTGCATGTGATCATTCCAATTTAAGTTGGAACTGAGCAGAAGTCGGAGAAAGACATATCTACCACCTTCTGCAACCCGTTTAGAAACAGAATGACTTGAGTTAATGCAATAGTACCATGTTTGGACCATTCAGTGGAAATGGGCGCAATGTTGAATGTCTCCAAACTAGATACAGATACTACAGTCTGAAGCAGATCCGCATCCATTCAAATCAATCTGGCCAACATGCTATCATCGTTATCCTCTACACCCCTCCCCCCACAGCAGAGTAAAATTACTAACTATAAAAGCTCCACTAACTTCATCCGATATAGAAGTCACCTATGCACCGATGCTGGCGCAATGACGCATAGCTGCAGTGTGGTCCAGTGCGGAGATAGAGATTTCACAATGCTCAACAGAATAACATTCCTAATGGGTCACCCCATCCATCATCGAATTTACCTGTCAAACTGATGCTGCTACTTATGCGGCAAGATCCTATAAAATATACAGCTTTTGATTCAGTGTAGAGGACAGTTTAAGGTTTCATCACCCATACTGTAGGATGATAACTGTATCCCACACACTACACTGTAAGTCAGAAGAGATGCTCCCTGTGACCCTGTGTCATTGTTTAAAACATTGTTTTCTAACATGCTTTGTACACTGCCATACATTCTGTTTTTCTGCCATGACTTCGAGGTCTGTGTAAGGTCCTAAACTCTATCTTCAATGGTAAAGATATGTGCTGCCTGGAGGTGTCTCACATATGGGAGCTGTGTGAGCGAGCCTTGGAGTTCTGTGACGTCAGTATAACACTGACTGTATACCGCAAAATAGAGGCAACTTTCACCTGCGTCTGGCAGCAGCTCATGGCTGTCACAGCGCGCGCGCCCCTGGAATGTTTGCGGTCCCACCTGGTCGTGTCAGCAGTGGTGCCTAGGTGAACATGTATTTCGAGAGGAATTTCTAAGGTATCAAGTATGAAAAGGATGTCGCCACCGCATGATTTGACAGCTGATGGCCACGTCACTTCACATGGCTGCGGGTAGCCTCCTGTGCAATCTACTGGACAGGGGGTGGCAGACGGTGTCTGCATATGTTGTTTGCATGTCTGTTGCATTATTTTCTGAGCAGGTCTGTAGGCTGCGCTTTGTGTTATTTGGTTATTTTACAAGTACTGAGTGTGTCTACACATCAGTGTACTTCATTGTTTAGGAGGAGTCTGCATGACTGTACTCAAATTATTTCGGTAAATGAGTTGTTTGCATGTCTGCAGAGCATTATTTTGGAGTAGTTTATAGGTCTGTGGACTACGTGGGATGATCCCAAACATCTGTTTTGCATCAGTGTTATAAATATACTCCATCCCTAAATAAATTGTTCCAAAGTAAATAAAGTACACTCCTTCCTTACTCTATCCAGCAGCCCAGTGCAGGCTGAGTCATTTTCACTCCATTTTCCTCCTCCAGACCACCATATTGGATTACATCACACAAGGGAAACAGCACCTCTGATGGCAGCATTGTGTACTAAGTCAGTTGGAGTCTAGATCTCATGGTGGAGACATTGCCTGCAAAATAAAAACTTATGTCCAGCACAGGCATAGTCGTTTTCCCGCCCTTTCTTCCCACCATCTTGGATTACATCACAAAATGGACAACAGCATCCTCTGGTGGTGGTGCTGTGTACTAGGACCAGACCTCATAGTGAACACACTGTTTACCCCCATCTTGGATAATGGTACTTGCATCATCAGCTGACATCATGGTTGCCATCTTGGATTATGTCACAGAATGGATGACAACACCCTCTGGTGGTGATACTGTGTACTAGGTCAGTTGGAGTGCGGATATCCTGGTGAACACACTGGATGGTGGTGCTGTCTCTAATTGTATAAATAAAGACTGGTGCATGATTTTGACAGTTGACAATAAGCAAGCATGTTTGCAGAGTCTTTTAGATGGATTATTATTTTGACAGTTTATGAGTTACTTGGCTCGCTGGGTGAAAATGTATTGCATTATTTGCAAGTGGATTGCATGTCTGTAGGCTGTGCAATGCGTTATTTTGACAGTTTAGAAGTAGCAGGCGCATGTGTAGAGCATTATACATGAGTTATTTAGGAGTAGCTTGCAGGTCTGTATGCTGTGTGGCATGTCGGAGCATGTATTCTGTATCACTGTGCTAAATATACTCCATCCATAAATAAATTGTTCCAAAATAAATAAAGTACACTCCTTCCTCTGTCCAGCAGCCCAGTGCAGGCTGAGTCCTTTTCCCACCAATTTCTAGGAACAGGTGGCGGTCGGGTGACTTAGGTTAGTGGAGGTAGCCCAAGTGACCTGCCTTCCCACGATTTTCTTTGGTTGGTAGAGAAACCCCAAGTCACCTTTCTTTCTCACCAAAATTCAAACTTGGCACCAGTTCCTAGAAAGAGGTTGCAGTCGGATGACTTAGGTTAGTGGAGGTAGCCCAAATGACCTTTTTCCCGCGATTTTCTTAGGTTGGTAGCGGTGTGATGCATGATCCTGTTGGAATTTGAACTTCTTGTCATTTTTTCTGGGGTAGGGGAGGGGTGTTAGGTTAGTAGATTGTCCTATCTTGCCATCAAAATCCGCCATATTGGATGACGTCACAGTCGCCATCTTGGATGACATCATACACTGTTGTCAAGTGTACATGCTGCTAAATTGGATAATGTCATCCGTGCCATCTTGGATGCATCTGGCAACAATGGAATGTGGGGCCATATGAACATAGCCCCACTACTCACAATAGCTTTGTCATCTTTTGCCACAGTATTTACCGCTAGTCTACCAATACCAAAACTGTATTATGACATCTTATCCGCATATTGGAACGCCTGGTTTTTAACTCCAGTTTTGATTGCTTGTCTCTGCTCAAGTAAAATAGCTAACCTGGTGCTTGGATGGAAGACATTTCACCCTCATCTTCTTCCGTCCAATACAGTGGCTGCTGTGTTCACTGTCTGGGTCACTTTCAATATTATCGGCTCTAACAAACGCTGCATCAGCACTTTCCAGCTCATCTTCCAGCCAAGCCAACATTATTGCTTCTTGTCTATCCATCTACAAATATAGAAAATGATATTAGTTTACTCATTTCATATGTACTTAGCCATTGCAAATAATTAAAAAACGCAATAAGGCAGGACCAATACGCATAAAATGACGAAGAAACTGATATAGTCATGCGTATTCAAATACAGAGATATGTAACACGTTGCTGCGCTCAGAAACGACTATATAAGTCAGCAAGTGTTGGCGCAGTTGGTAGATCGGTTACTGCTGCTACAATGGCAGGTTATCAAGATTTAAGTGAGTTTGAACGTGGTGTTATAGTCGGCACATGAGCGAAGGGAGACAACGTCTCCGTGGTAGCGATGAAGTGGGGATTTTCCCGTACGACCATTTCACGAGTCCGGTAAAACATCAAATCTCTGACATCGCTGCGACCGAAAAAAGAGCCTGCAAGAACGGGACTAACGACGACTGAAGAGAATCGTTCAACGTGACAGAAGTGCAACCCTTCCGAAAATTGCTGCAGATTTCAGTGCAAATCACGCAAGGAAATATCATCGATGTGCTCTTTCGGAGCCGAAGGCCCAATCGTGTATCCTTGATGACCGCACGACATAAAGCTTTACGCGTCGTCTGGGCCCGTCAACAGCGACTTTGGACTGTTGAAGACAGGAAAAATGGTTCAAATGGGTCTGAGCACTATGGGACTTAACTTCTTAGGTCATCAGTCTCCTAGAACTTAGAACTACTTAAACCTAATTAACCTAAGGACATCACACACATCCATGTCCGAGGCAGGATTCGAACCTGCGACTGTAGTGGCCGCGCGGTTCCAGACTGTAGCACCTAGAACCGCTCGGCCACACCGGCCGGCGATGACAGGGAACATATTGCATGGTTGGTCGAGTCTCGTTTCAAATTGTATTGAGCGGATGGACGTCTAAGGGTGTGGAGAGAACATCATGAATCCATGGACGCTTCATGTCAGCATGGGACTGTACAAGCTGATGGAGACTCTGTAATGGTGTGGGGTGTGTGCATTTGGAGTGATATGAGACCTCTGATAGTCTAGATACGACTCTGACAGGTGACACGTACATAAGCATCCTGTCTGGTCACCCGATTCCGTTCATGTCCATTGTGCATCCCAACGACTTGGACAAATCCAGCAGGACAATGCAACACCCCACTCGTCCATAATTGCTACAGAGTGGCTCCAGGAACATTATTCTGATTTTATACACTACCACTGACCACCAAACTCTCCAGACATGAACATTGTTGAGCATATCTGTGATGACTTGCAATGTGATGTTCAGAAGAGGTCTACAGCCCCCTCGTACTTTTGCGGATTATTGGACAGCCCTGCAGGATTCATGGTTTCAGTTCCCTCCAGCACCACTTCAGACATTAGGGTCACAGGACACTTATTCCATCTTTTATTTGAGCTTCTGTATCTCGATAAAATTGGTTCTGAACTGGGAATGCAACTCAGATCGCCCTTAACGCGGAATTCGATCCCTTCGTGACAATACAGCTCGACTACAATTTGTTGTTTGTTCAAAACTGCAGATTCCGCAACATCTCCACATACTGCGCGTGAATGAGTTCGAATCCTGGCCCGGCACTAAATTTTTCATTATGTATTATCAAGCTCTAACATGAGAACACCTATCTGCTGGTGGATAATAATTTAGATTTTTAATGTATTTTCATTCGTTGTCAACACTAACGATATTTGACGTTTTTGATGCCCAGTGAGACACAGAACTATTTGCGAGATCACTGTAAGTTCAAGGATGTTATTCCGAACTGCTGGTGGAGAAAAATTCGGTAGCTGACGTCTCTCTGTGTGCAGCCAACAACGATATGTGTGGGGTTCGATTCCCAGACAGCACTGAACTCTTCATCATATTATTTCTAGTTCAAATATGCTCACATGTCTCTGCTGGTGTAACAAACCCATATTTAACGTTCGTTTTCTCTAGAATATAACAGCGATAGGTGCCAGGTTGGAGTCCTCGGAAGAAAAAAATTAATGTTCGTCTCGTCATTTCAGTTAAAACATCGAGCTACTGCCGAGAAAATCCTATATGTTACAGTTGATTGTGCTTCGATAGCAATCCCATTAGGTTCTGGGTTCGAATCCCTGTCCAACACAAAGCTGTACCTCACGGCATTTCAAGTAAGTTACTTGTGAAGAAGCAATATTTAACATCTCTCGTAGTTCGTTAACAAGGACAATAGATGCTGGGTAGGAATTCACGTCCGTTAAAAATGTTTACGTTATGTCATTTAAAGTTGATATTTGCTAACTGATACTGTCTAAAACAGAAGTATATCACTCTCTGTACGCCTATTCAGGAATGACTGTTAGTTTCCGTCAGTCACGAAGCCTTTGCTGAGTCTGCATGTCCTGGGTTTGAATCCATATGCAGAACGAGACGGTTCGCCGTGTCATTTGAAGAACTATTCTCAACTATCTGATTGTGAGTAACTTAAATTTTTAATGTCATTTTGTGTTAACCAATAAGTACGGTATGTTACTTTGGAGAGGAAATCATGAATACGACGAACTTAATACGTCTATTACCTATCTGACGTAATTATGAGAGTGGTAACATTTCAGGTCATTTATTGTAATAAATGTGAGCTTACAAGCCTTAAGGACAATCTTATCTGTGATAAGGGGTTCTCTGATATTTGTAATACCTTGGTAATACTTTACATCTTGAGTTATTGCGATACAGAGCAGTGTTTTCTAGTGGTGACTTGTTGGAACCATTTTCAATAGTCAAACGACTGTACCGAGGAGCGATTAGAGGACCTGCTAGACAGCTGCGTTATGTGGGTTGCATGCGAATCAGGCGAAATGCCATTCAAGTCGTTCAGATACTTTTGAGCACGACTGTACATAATTAGATGACAACTCTGCTGGAACTGGCAGCGCTTGTGGCAAACTACAGTGGCCATCAAATTGTCGGTATAGCAACCATGGGTCTTGATGTTAGCCACGGCGTGATATAACTCTTCTTGGCATCGTAAATTTAACCAAACGTGGTAAACAGTGAAACCATGGTCGATATACCACTTTACGTTCCATCCGAGGATAATTTACATGCTCGCAAGCTCTTCGTACTTCAATTTATGCCACATTAGCTGACCAAGACTGACTCTGACCACTCAGTAACACAGTCAGAACTCGACTAACTCGCCACAAAGATATCAAAGCCTTGCTCGTCAAGTCCACCTTTTCCAGTCTCGTCGAACTACTTCCTTAGCGGCGGGGCTTTGCTACAGGTTTTATATTTAGCTTCCCTACTTATGGACCAGTAAAATATACAGAGTTTTTACAAATTATACATTCACAGACTATTACACATAGAACCAGAGGTGCAATTGCAACATAATTTCTTAAAACGTCAAAATAATTATCATGATTATTACATACATTGAAGCGCTAAAGAAACTGGGGTAGACATGTGTATTCAAATACAGAGATATGAAACAGGCAGAATACAGCGTTGCTGTCGGCAACGCCTGTATAAGACAGCAAGTGTCTGGCGCAGTTGTTGGATCGGTTCCTGCTGTTACAGTGGCAGGTTATCAAGATGTAAATGAGTTTGAACGTGGTGCTATAGTCGGAGCACGAGCGATGGAACACAGCATCAACGAGGTAGTGATGAAGTGGGGATTTTTCCGTACGACCATTTCACGAGTGTATCTTGAAAATTAGAAATCCGGTAAAATATCAAATCTCCGACATCGCTCCGGTAGGAAAAAGATGCTGCAAGTACGGGACCAACGACGACTGCAGAGAAGCGTTCAACGTGACAGAAGTGTAAGCCTTCCGCAAATCGCTGCAGAGTTCAATGCTGGGCCATCAACAAGGGTCAGCGGGCGGACCTTTCAACGAAGCATCATCGATATGGGCTTCAGGAGCCGAATGCCCAGTCATGTACCCTTGATGACTTCACAACGCAAAGCTTTACACCTCGCTTGGGCCCGTGAACACCGACATTTGACTGTTTATGACTGGAAACATGTTGCCTGGTCGGATGAGTCTCGTTTCAAATTGTATCAAGCGGATGGACGTGTTTAGGTATGGAGACAACTTCATGAATCTATGGACCCTGCATGTCATCAGGGGCTGTTCAAGCTGGTGGAGGCTCTGTAATGATATGGGGCGTGTGCAGTTGGAGTGATATTGGACCCCTGGTACGTCTAGATACGACTCTGACAGGTGACACGTACGTAAGCATCCTGTCTGATCACCTGCATCCATTCATGTCCGTTGTGCATTCCGATGGACTTGGGCAACTCCAGCAGGACACTGTGACGCCCCACACATCCAGAATTGATACAGAGTGGCTCCAGGAGCACTCTTCTGACTTTAAACACTTCCGCTAGCCACCAAACTCGTCAGACACGAACGTTATTGAGGATATCTGGGATGCCTTGCAACGTGCTGTTCAGAAGAGATCTCCACCCCTTCGTACCCTTACGGATTTATGGACAGCTCTGAAGGATTCATGGTGTCAATTCCCTCCAGCGCTACTTTAAACCTTAGTCAAGTCCTTGCCACTTCGTGTTGCGGCTTTTTTGAGTGCTCGCGGTGGCCTTACGCAATATTAGGCAGGTGTGCCAGTTTCTTTGGCTCTTCAGCGTATTTACACAACCAATGACCATGACTATGCCGATACACTAGAGTACAATGTCAGCAGAGACCTTTCACGGATTATACATTAACCTATCGATTATTGGTGTTACACCATCAACTCTACTGATCTCAGCCTCAGTGTGAAACCGTGTTCCTTGGACGGTATACGGCGGTGGAGTTTTGATTTGTGCTAGTGGTTCATCAGTGATAGACTTCCGACCAAACAATAATTTCAGAGTTATTGCTTAGCGTTAGCGAACGACAACCTCAGAGATTTACAATTTCTTTTGTATAAAAAAAATCAGGGAGATTACAAATTGTGCGTTCACACCGTATGGGGTTGCGTCCCCGAAGACATTGTTTGCGAATGAGTTCATTATCTACTTTTTGTAATAAAGTATTATTTATAAGTACTACATAGGAATCTTTCTTGCGTGTGTGGATTCACTCTTGTCGTTACAATACTGACGGTGTGAGAAGAGAACCAGGGAAGTGTTATTCGAATGATAGGGTTTTTTCCGAAATACTCGTTATTTCGCCGTAGCTTGTAAAATGAATTAGTGCCTTACGGTGAAGCTGTGTCACTAGAGTGATCCTCTCATTCAGCTCTTATCACTGCTCTTTTGAACGACCATACACGAACCTGAAGTGACTTTCAGACTAATTTGCAGCACTCGCGTTACGAATCACTCCGCGTCTTACAGGAGGAGGTGCAATACCAGTCAAGGGATAGATCTTTGGGACTGGAGTTGGTGATAGGCATTCCGTAATCAAGCGGTCTGACTCGATTAAGACCACATCCACATGCCTGGTGTGGACTGATGCTCTCTAAACTGGCGACCCCTACTCGACACAAAAAAAAAGAATCTCAATGCAGTTGACCGGAGAACACGGGGATTTGGTCCCCTCGTAAATGAGAGAACTGCCGAAACTGATGTAAACTGGTAATGTCTGAGCCATAGATAAATTCAGAAGAAAGTAGCTTACGGTAATACGATGTATCAAAGTGTTTTTAAATTATTATTACAATAGATACTTAATGGGCAAACTGAACCTGACCGGGATGTTGCACTACAAACACTAATCTCAACAATATGCAGCGGTTTATCAAAGTCTTCACGAGGATTTGCATGGAGGAATGTATTCGGTGAGTTCACATACCCGAACGCACTGAACCGATCTTTATCTAAAGAAATGAAAACATGGGGGTCGAGATGCCTCGGTAGCTTTCCATTCAGAAACCACGGTGAGAACTAAACACGCACTGTTGGTCTGGAACATTTAACTCATGTGCAGCAGGAAACATGTGGGAGTAAATGCCCAGACCCTGTTTTATAACGTTCTGACATGACGATCCTTCAATTCCCACTTGCTCTGTAAACCGGGGTTGCGATTTTGCTGGAATTTTTTGCAAAACTGTCTCACACCTGAGTAATATTTTCTGGTGTTCGTAGACGTATCGGAAAGATTTATAATAACGTCTTTTATAATAATGTCTTTTATGATAACGTCATTGTCGTGAACTGTCTAAAACTTTTTCGGAGAAATATTATTTGGTAAAGCTGTAGAGCCAAGTTGAGTAAGGAAATCAGAAATAATCATGAAATGAAAACTATTTATGGCTTTTCTTACATGATTTTGTGATATGGAAAATACGGGTAGGTAACTCTGAGGACAACTACACTGGCGCAGATGTAAAGACACTGACCAGTCCATGCCCTGTGCAAGCTGGTGCTTCTTCAACATAGCCGTTAAATCCTAATCCTGGTTACTGTCAATGAATTGTCGTGACAGTAAAAATAAAAAGTTAATAAGAAAGCAAAGGAAACTACCTTACCTGCCATCTGAATATATACCTTTCCTAAGAGATGTGACTATCTATAAATGTTTGTCAAGCCTGTTCTTGTTAAAATTAGAACATTTGTCGAGACGTATGAGCCGTAAAGTCAGTGAGGTGAAAACGGTAATTTACCTTCCTTTGTAATCCGTTAATTACAGTGACACCTGTCTCGCAACCTTAGGAAATATGCCTACATTTCAGAGCACTGTTACGAAACTTGCTTACGGATTGAAACTATGTGCTGGTCCAGATCTCCAAACGGAACCTTCCCTTTCGTGGCCAGTTTTCTTCCTAAATTAGCTATCCTGACACGTTTCACAACAAGCACCAGAGCTTCATTTCTGCCAGTACTTCTCGGCTACTTTTCAGACTTATTCAGAATACGGTTACGGTTATTCTGTCCTTGTGGGTGACTATCAGAAGGCTGGCCTAACTTCAAGTACTTGCTGTAAATAGACAAACTCTTTACAGTGTTTTGCCACTACGTTATCAGGTACCCAGTGTATGTTGCCCCACCTCTGGTGTTCAAAACAATTGCAAGCCGTTTGGCATAGCCTTTAGAATCTTGTGGCGTCCTAGACGTATTGGATTCTATAGACGCTCCTCAAATTCGGAAACAAAAATAATCACAGTAGTTTCTGGAAAATGCAGCGCCCTGGGGGAACGACATAATTCATTAATGGATTCAAAAGATTAGAGATAATATTACTTCTGTCTATGTCTTCTATGCTGCATTCTGATAGTATCACATTTCAATGTTTCCCACTGCAGCCATCGGAGTCTGCCCCAAGATACATTTCTCGAATAGGCAACGTCGTAGAAGCCGTGGTATTCCGACACGGCCAGTTACTGGTGTAACAGATTCCATGATTCACTATCCAAAACCGAATTTTCTGCCTCTAGAATTGTAACTCTCTATCAGTTCAGCCTCAAATTGCTACATGTTCTGCATCACACAACGGTAACAACTACGACTCCATTTTCATCGATGTGTTGCGAACATGTAACACCTTTTCGGCATTAGTTATTTCACAGATATTCCACCACTTTCGTAAGGCGCTACAGGAAACAGCTGACAATATCAGAACTCCCTCGCGGTTTCTATGGTACTCCTAAGAGCCATCACAACATCAAGTCCTAAGACAAAAGTTACGAAGAACAACATCTTCTGCCACTCTCTGCTCATGTAAGCTGTCCAATGATTGGTCTGTAGCTTCGGCGTTGTTGTATTCTCGTTGTACCCCGTCACATTCCCTGTACATTGTCTACAGGAATTCGTTTTTGTGGTAGAGCGTTGGACTCCATGTTCTGACGTGTTACACAGTCATCATCTCACACACCGAAATATCTATAAAGGTTCCCGAAGATTAGACAGAAATACGTGTTTATATTGGCTTTGTGTTCGCCATGTAACTATTGATGAATTTCTAAGTGTCTAAAAAAAGTATTCATTTTTTAGTGGGTAACGAAATGAAAGCAGGTGCAAACATTCTTGATTAAGATGGGGTATTTCACTTCAAAAAGATTGCAGATCGAATGATGTATTTCTTTGTCATTCAAAACATCCAAATAATAAGGATTTTTTTAGAGACAGAGAAAGTATATGAGGACATTGAAAGGATAATACAGGACATAACGGGAGATGAAAATCTAATAGTCATAGGGGACTAGAATGTAGTTGTAAGGAAAGGAGTGGAAGTAAAGGTTACAGGAGAATGTGGAACTGGGACAAGGAATGAGAGAGGAGAAAGGCTGATTGAGTTCTGTAATAAATTTCAGCTAGTAATAGCAAATACTCTGTTCAAGAATCACAAGAGGAGGAGCTATACTTGGAAAAGACCAGGTGATACGGGAAGATTCCAGTTAGATTACATCAGGTCAAACAGAGATTCCGAAATCAGATACTGGATTGTAAGGCGTACCCAGGACCACATACTGACTCATATCACAACATAGTAGTGATGAAGAGTGGACTGAAGTTTAAGACATTAGTTAGGAAGAATCAATACGCAAAGAAGTGGGATAGAGAAGTACTAAGGGATGACGAGACACCCTTGAAGTTCGCTAATGCCATAGTAGAGTGATGAGGAATAGCTCGGTAGGCAGTACATTTGAAGAGGAATGGACGTCTCTAAAAAGAGCAATCACAGAAATTGGAAAGAAAAACGTAGGTACAAAGAAGGTAACTGCGAAGAAACCATGGGTAACAGAAGAAATACGTTTGGTGATCGATGAGAGAAGGAAGTACAAAACTTTTCAGGGAAATTCAGTACTACGGAAATATAAGTCGCTGAGCAATGAAATAAACCGGAAGTGTAGAGAAGCTAAGACGAAGTGGCTGCATGAAAAATGTGAAAAAATCGAAATAGAAATGATTGTCAGAAGGACTGACTCAGAATATAGTAGAGTCAAAACAACCTTCGGTGACATTAAAAGCAAGGGAGGTAACATTAAGGACAGCAACGGGAGTTCCACTGTTAAATGCAGAGGAGAGAGCGGATAGGTGAAAAGAGTACATTGAAGCAGCAATAAAACGATTATTCACCTTGTTGTGTAGAATGTATGAGTTTGGTGACTTACTATCTGACTTTCGGAAAAAATATCATCCACACAAATTGAAGGTTCCAAGAGCTGACAAGTGCGAGAATTATAGCGAGAATTAACAAGCTCTTGCATCCAGGTTGCTGTCAATAATAATATACAGGATAATGGAAAAGAAAATTGAGGATGTGCTAGATGACGATTAGTTTGAATTTAGAAAAGGTAAGGGCACTAGAGACGGAATTCTGACGTCGTGGTTGATAATGGAAGAACGACTAAAGAAAAATCAAGACACGTCCATAGGACTTGTCGACCTGGAAAAATCATTCGGAAATGTGAAATGGTGCAAGATGTTTGAAATTCTGAGAAAAATAGGGGTAAGCTATAGGGAGAGAGGGGTTACATACAATACGTACAAGAGTCAAGATGGAATAATAAGAGCGGGCGACTAAGAGGAGGAGGAGATCAGTGTTTAACGTCCCGTCGACATCGTGGTTATTACATACGGAGTACAAGCTCGAATTAGGGAAGGAGCCATCCCGGTATTTGCCTGAAGCGATTTACAGAAATCACGGAAAACCTAAATCTGGATGGTCTGAAGCCGGTTTGAACCATCGTCCTCCCGAATGCGAGTGCAGTGTGCTAACCACTGCCCAACCTCGCTCTGTGACGACCAAGAGCTAGGTGTTCGCATTAAAAAGTGTGTAAGACACCAACGCTGTTCAACCTGTACATCGAAGAAGCAATAATGGAAATAAAAGAAAGTTTCAGGAATGGAATTAAAACTCAAGAGGAAAGATATCAGTGACACGATTCGTTGATGACACTGGTATCCTGAATGAAAGTGAAGAAGAATCACTTGATATGCTGAATGGATTGAACAATCTAATGAGTACAGAATATGGACTGAGAGTAAATCGAAGAAAGACGAAAGTAATGAGTAGCGGAAATGAGAACAGAAAGAAACTTAACATTAGGATTGATGGCCACAAAGTAGATGAAGTTAAGGAATTCTACTACCTATGCAGCAATGTAACCAATGACGGACGGAGCAAGAAGGGCATAAAAAACAGACTAGCACTGGCAAAAAGTGCATTCATGGCCAAGAGAAGTCTATTAGTATCAAACATAGGTCTTAATTTGAGGAAGAAATTTCTGAGAATGTACGTTTGGAGCAGAGCATTGTATGGTAGTGAAACATGGACTGTGGGAAAATCGGAACAGAAGAGAATCGAAGCATTTGAGATGCGGTGCTACTGGCGAATGTTGAAAATTAGGTGGACTGATAAGGTGAGGTATGAGGAGGTTCTATGCAGAATCGCACGGGATAGGAATATGTGGGAAACACTGACAAGGAGAAGGGGCAAGATGATAAGATAATCTGTTAAGACATCAGGGAATAACTTCCATGGGACTAGCGGGAGCTGTAGAGAGCGAAAACTGTAGAAGGAGACAGAGATTGGTATATGTCCAGCAAATAACTGAGGACGTAGGTTGCAAGTGCTACTCTGAGATGAAGAGGTTGGCACAGGAGAGGAATTCGTGGGAGGTCGCATCAAACCACTCAGAAAAAAAAGTGCTGCGTGGCCGTCCGGAGGCCGGTCATCCTGCGACCATACGTTCCCGTGACTACCGCTGCTAGCAATCATGTACAGTGGCTAAATCTGTCTGCAGTATCGCAGAAGGAACATCCAGCTTCTCGTACCTTATTATACGACTTCGTTCAAACCCACTGTGGTGCAGACAATGGCGTCTTTATCGGAGAAGAAAGGAATATGTGGAAGACACTGAGAAGGAGAAGGGGCTGTACGCAGCTATAGAAGACAAAAACTGTAGAGGAAGACAGAGATTGGAATACATTCAACAAATAAATGAGGACGTAGGTTACAAGTGCTACTCTGAGATGAAGAATTTGGCACAGGATAGGAATTCGTAGCAAGCCGCGTCAAACCAGTCAGAAGACCGATGACCTAAAAAAAGATGCTCGGACAGAAGTCTGCTGTTTTCGGAGTGAAAATCCTAACGGATGTTGGTGGAGACCGAGATTAGAGAACACGTTTCTTCAGTTGCTTAGAGGTTCCAAATCGGAACCAGTAATAATATACGCCAGAACTGCTAAAAGCAACATTCTCGGAAAGATCTGGATCACTGTGTTTTAATAGGTATTATAAGGAGTATACACGTGAAATATGCTACCGATTGTTGTAACATTAGAACCAGGGCGGCGAGGCAACAATATCGCTACGGGTTTCCTCGGAAACAGCAGCTCAACAGAGCCGCGATGGCTATATAAGGAGGCTCCCTGTGCATGAAATTCAGTCCAGTTCAGCAGCAGGTGAGGGCAACACGGGGTGACGGCAGCTGCGAGTTTTCACCTGAGTGTAGCCAAGTCTGTGACTCGACAGGTTGTTCGGCGACTACGCGTCTTGGCGTCTGCGACTCTTCACATCTGCGAGTTACACGCCTGCACGATACGCGCTGGCGACTGTACGCCTCTGTGGTTCACCATATCTGTGCGGGACTACTCTTCTGTGACACCTACATGTGTGTGAAAGTACGTCTGGGACTCTTCACCATTTGTGCGTACAGGACTGTGACTCTGACGAATTTGGGACTCCACATCTAGGACTGCTGCGTTTTTGTACGTTGCTCGTCTGTGAACGAAGCCGTCGACGACTCCACGCTGCGCGTCTGAGAATCTTTCCAGCAGTACGCGGTCTGCGAGTCTGTGCTGTGCCTCCACAAGTCTACGCATCTGCTACTCTTAAGTAGTTACGCGCCCGTGAATCTACGCTATGCATCTACACTAAACGTCCACGAGCCTACACTGTGTCCTCGTGCTTACGCGATGCTTCGGTCAGGAGAAGAACACTGCAAGGGCAATGGCAAACGCCTTATAGCCGCGATGCCAGTCCTGTTGCTACCACGTGTAATACCCAGAAGACCTTGCGCTGGACCTTCTAGGCCATGCGCTGCCTTGCTGGACCGTTCGTCGGTCTTTCGCAGGAGGGTCTTTACGGTTAGTGCTTCAGACTGTCGGGCTGACCGTTGGCAAGTGAGCGAAAGTGTAATCACGTGCACGTGTAGCGTAGGCTGCTTAGCGTAGATTCTTGGCCGTGCATTGAAGAGTCGCTGACGCTTAGACTCTTGGATGCCTAGTGCAGACTCGCGGAGCGCGGACTCATTGCGAAGATTCTCAGATGCGCAGCTTAGCGTCCTCGACAACTCGATTCGCAGATGTAAGAGTACAGACACGTAGGAGGATCAGGTATGTAGTCCTAAAAACGTGAGTCACAATCCTGCGTGCAAAAATTGTGTTCCAGATGTACTGCCCCATACATGTAGGATTCACAGAAGAGTAGTTCCAGACGTGCTCAACCACAGAAGCGTATACCTGCCAATGTGTAGTCGAGCAGGCGTGTGAGTCGCAGATGTAAGAGCCGCAGACGTGAGTCGCAGAGGCGTATTCGTCGGCAAGTCTGTAGTGTCACAAACTTACCCGCACTCACGTGAAAAATTCTTGCTGTGTAAAGCTGCCGTCGCTCCGTGTTGCCCTCTCCTGCTGGAACGAACCGGACAGTTTTCCACGGACAGTGCGACACTACGCTGCGGGCCGGTGTCGGCCACCCAACGCAGAGAGGGACTCTACCGACTCTTCGCGCCTGTGTCACGCATGACGCCTCTACATGACAGATGCTTAGCGTCGCCGCCCCATCCAGTGCGTCCAGCTAACCACGGACCCTCAGTTCCGACCAGGGTTTTCGGGAGGTTTTCCTTGGTTGTAAGGCAAATGCCGGAACTGCTTACCCCCTCCCATCGATACAGAGATAAATCATGTACAGAAGAAATTGCAAAATAAATACTATAACCTTACTTTGCCTTGTTTTTACTGAATTTTGACATGACAGTCCCATTACTGCGCCTGTGATTGCGGTGAATGCCTATCCGACAGCATTGCATGAAACTGTGGTACACGAAGAGAGATCCGTCGACGCCACAAGAGGGGAGCAAACAGCTTTCGAAAGACACACACATACAAATCGCACGAGAGCGAGAGAGAGAAAAAAATGCAGCAAAATTACTATGTCTTAGATTTCTTTTATGTAATCATAAAACTGATTGCCACTTACTATCTTCCTCGCCAACGTAACGTCAGAGTAGCAGTGAGAGACATACGACTCTGCTTTCTCAACGATCAATAACAGTTTCGTAATACTCCACTGTTCAGAGCGTATAGAAGCTTCAAGTGTAACCTATTTACAACAATCTCTGACAGTCCGGTTTTTACTGGTGACGAGGTGCCGCACCAGAAAACACTTTGCGTTGTGTCTTAATGTACAGACGATAGCAAGCGTTTTCTGTATCAGAACGTGTTATGCTGACAGTACGTGCAGATTCCCACTGGAGCTAAGCAAACGTGTGTCTCCATTGTGAACATAGTAAACTATGTTCCCGGTGGAGCCGGTAAGCCTTATTCAGTCTTCGTAAACCAATTAATTTGGATGCTTCGAAAAATCGAATCTGTCCATTTAGCTTAGTGTTCACCGTAACAGCGATCGCTAACGCATGCTTCCGTGATAGCGCTCGACTCGGGCCAAGCTGTTATGTTAGAATCCTGTTAGAATATTTTCACAGCTAATATTTGGCCGGCGGAGAGGAGAGGTGGAGGCGTAAAGTTCCCGAATCACCAGTCTTTGCGCCAGTGTCCTGGATTAAATTCCAAAACTCTCCGCAGTGTCTGATGAAGTGAGGGCATGTGACACTGTTGTGATCAGTCCGTCGTAGGGGACATCAAGAGTCGGAGGCCCCCTTCATGCTCTTCGGGAGGAGTAGGCCTCGTGACGGCGTGGAGTTTCAGCCTCTCTCCCTTCCCTTCGTCGTTAACAACACAAACCCAACACCGCACTGTATAAGTACCCATCACAGTCATCAACGCTGTAGAGTTGCACACTTGGCACTTCATAACAGGTCAGAGGAAGGCATTGGCAAACTACCACCATTAGAAACTTGTCCAGGACGGCAATGCTACATCCACTCCCCTACATTCATTGTCTCAGTACAATACTCTATGTTATGTATTATCTATCCATCTTACATTTACTTATAACAGCTAAAAGAAAAAAAAACACTTACTGTGACATGTGTAACATAGTCAGAGGCCAGCTACAGTGGGCAGTGCCAAGACGACAAAATGAGCTCACTATCGTGAACCACTGCTGTTCAGTTACAGAATCCGTTGCTCTTATAGAGTAAAAAATTTTCCATGCGAAAGAAGAAAAGGACACTATCTTGAATCGAATAAGAGCGTAGTATTATTGACCGTTGTATTTCAACTAAGCCGCGTACCGAACCTGGAAGTTTCTCAACCAGTTTAGCAGAATATTATGCCGGTTCGCGATCAGCACGATATAAAACTAATACGAATGCTTGTTCAACAGTCTACAAATCCACCCACGTCGACATACCACAATACGTCTTGCGGTACGTGGTGGAGAGTACTTTTTGCACCACTGCCACTGCCTCTCCCCTCTCCTTTTTTCTGTTCCATTGACAAAACGTACGTGAAAGAAATGATCGTCGGTAAAGCTCCATACTGCAGCGCGTTATAGGATCTGTATCAGTTAAGAAGTTTGAAGGTTTTGACAAGGGCGAGTTTGGAATCGTTTTGAATATATCGAAGTGCGTGTTCGGTAGGGCAGAAATTACATTCTTGGGATACTTTATTTCCTCTGAGAGCTCACGCTTGCTGCCAGAAAAGATAGAGGCTATCCCCAGCATAGCTCGATCAGAAATGGCCATGGAATTGCGCCGATTCTTAGGGGTCCTCAACTTTTATCGTTGCCACTTGCCCCATGCAGCAGGGATCTAAAAACTCTAACGGCGAAGCGAAGCATCTACATCTACATCATATTCCGCAAGCCACCTAATGGTCTGTGGCGGAGGGTACTTTTTGTACCACGAACTGAGCCCTCCAACCTTGTTCCACTCGCGAATAGCGTATGGGAAGAATGACAGTCGGTAAGCCTCAGTATTGGCTCTAATTTCTCGAATTTTCTCCTTTTGCGAGACGTATGTAGGGGAAAGTAATGTGTTGCCTGACTCTTCCCGGAAAGTGCTCTCTCGAAATTTCAATAGTAAGTCCCTCTGTGATGTACAACGCCTCTCTTGTAACGTCTGCCAATGGAGTTCGTTGAGCATCTCCGTAACGCTCTCGTGCCGACTAAACGATCCCGTGACGAAACCTGCCGCTCATCGTTGGATCTTGTCTATCTCTTCTATCAGTCCTATCTGACAGGTAACACAGATATATGAACAATACTCAAGAATGTGTCGAACAAGCGCCTTATAAGCCACTTCTTTCGTGGATGAGTTACATTTCCTTAAGATTCTTCCTATGAATCTGAGTATGGCATCTGCTTGTCCCACTATTTGTTTTATGTGGTCAGAGTTGAGGCAGTACTACTAGCACTTCCTGCTTTGGACGCTCCTCTCGTGCTTGATGTTGACGCAAGCCACTGTCGTTGGCGCGAGCCAATCAATAAACGGCGCCCTACTACAATAATATGTAAACGATGTTTGGCAGCCTCTCGCCCTTTTCTCCTTGAAGCTGATGCCAAGGCAGCAACAATACAGGCGTTTGGTTGAGAATTGTTAGCCCTCCACGCCTCTATAAAATACAGGTTGTACCACTCAAAAAACCTCCTTGATTTCAAAGACCCAGGAAAAAAATCACAGTAGATACGACAATGAAAAATGTACCACATTGTAGAGCATCGCAAAGAATTTATTTATTTATCATCAATACACCTCAACATGTAAACCATCTGTAGTACAAAGAATATCGAGTCTATGTCCAATTTCTTGCCAAGTTCTTTGTAACATTATTTCCTCTGTTATTGTTGCAATACCATTAGTGATACGATGTCGCAACGTAGGAATATCGTCCACTTTGGTCGCATACAGTCGGTTCTTCACGAACGTGGTGGCCAGGCAATGGGTCCACCGCGTCAGATCCAACGACTGGGAAATTTACTATCCAGGAACTTGCGAACAGCTATTGATCAATGTGGCGGAGCTCCATCTTGTTGAAAAATAATGTTGTGTTGGAAGTCTTGTATCTGAGGGCACACAAACTGCTCCAACACGTACAGATAGACTGACCCATTCAATGTTTGTTCCGCAAAGAAGAACGGTCCAAAACTCCTGTCATGCATTAGCCCACACCACACATTTAGTTTAGGGCTATCACGAACATGTTCAATGCCAATGTGGGGATTTTGCGAACCCCAAATCCGAACATTATGCCTATTAACCCTTCTTGATAAATGAAAGGTTGCCTCACCTGAGAATAAACATCTATCCATGAAGCTGGCATCCTCATCAATACGCTGCAGCTTACCCGCAGCAAATTGTTGTCGGCGTGGTTTGTCGTTCAGCGTCAGATGTTGCAGAATTTCCACTTTGTAAGCACACATACGAAGACGCTGGTGAACTACACGATGCAGTGTTGATCGAGGAACAGTCGTGCTCAAAAGTATCCGAACGACCTGAATTGCATTTTGCCTCATTCGCTTACAACCCTCATAACGCACCTGTCTAGCAGGTTCTCTAATCGCTCCTCGCTACAGTCGTTTGACTATTGAAAATGGTTCCAACAAATAACCACTAGAAAACACTGCTCTGTATCGCAATAAGTCAAGATGTAAAGCAGTAACACGATACTACAAATTTTATGGAACACCTTATCACAGATAAGACTGTCCTTCATGCTTGTAAGCTCACATCTATTGCAATAAATGGCGTACCTGAAATGTTACCACTGTCATTATTATATCAGACAGGTAACGCACGTTATAAGTTCGTCATATTCATGATTTCTTCTTCAAAGAAACATACCGTATTTATTATTTAACACAAAATGACATCAGCCGGCCGGAGTGGCCGAGCGGTTAAAGGCGCTACAGTCTGGAACCGCACGACCGCTACGGTCGCAGGTTCGAATCCCGCCTCGGGCATGGATGTGAGTGATGCCCTTAGGTTGGTTAGGTTTAAGTAGTTCTAAGTTCTAGGGGACTTATGACCACAGCAGTTGAGTCCCATAGTGCTCAGAGCCATTTGAACACAAAATGACATCAAAAATTTAAGTTTTTCACGAGCTACTATTTGAGAATATGTATGAACTTCAAATGACACGACGAACCGTCTCGTTCTGCATATGGACTCAAACCCAGGTCATGCAGACTAAGCAAAGATTTCGTGACTGACGGAAACTAACATTCCTGGCTAGGCATACAGTTAGTGATATACCAAGATTTTAGACAGTATCAGTTAGGAAATATCAACTATAAATTACATAACGTAAACATTTTTAATGGACGCGAATTCCTACCCAGCATCAGATGTCCCTGTTAACGAACTACGAGAGAGGTTAAATATTGCTTCTTCACAAATAACTTACATGAAATGCCGTGAGGTAAAACTTTGTGTTGGACAGGGATTCGAACCCAGAACATAATCGGATTGTTATCGAAGCACAATCAACTGTGACATATAGGATTTTCTCGGCAATAGCAAGATGTTTTAACTGAAATGACGAGACGAAACATTAATTTTTTCCTGCCCAGGACTCCAACCCAGCACCTATCGCTGTTACATTCTAGAGAAAACGAACGTTAAATGTGGGTTTGTTACACCAGCAGCGACATGCGAGCATGTTTGAACTAGAAATAATATGACGAAGAGTTCAGTGCTGACTGGTAATCGAACCCCACATATATCGTTGTTGACTACACACAAAGAGACGTCAGCTACCGAATTTTTCTCCACCAGCAGCACGGAATAACATCCTTGAACGTACAGTGATCTCGCAAATAGTTCTGTGTCTCACTGGGAGTCAAAAACGTCAGACAGCGTAAGAGTTGACAACGAATGAAAATACACTAAAAATCAAAATTATTATCCACCAGCAGATAGGTGTTCTCATGCCAGAGCTTGATAATACATAATGGAAACTTTAGTGCCGAGCCAGGATTCGAACCCATTCAGGCGCAATATGTGGAGATGTTGAGCAATCTGCAGTTTTGAACAAACAACAAATTGTAGTCGAGCTTCAACTTTTTTAGTCCTGTCTTCCTCAGTTGCGTGTAATATTACGGTATATTAATAATTTTTACTTATGGACCGTCTGACAGACGGTCCATAAGTAAAAATTATTAATATACTGTAGTCGAGCTGTATTGTCACGAAGGGATCAAATTCCGTGTTAAGGGCGGTCTGAGTTGCATTCCCAGTTCAGAACCAATTTTATCGACATACAGAAGCTGAAATAAAAGATAGAATAAGTGTCCTGTGACCCTACAAAGCGTTTGTTTCGTCACTAGAAATAAATAACTAGTATAAGAAAAGTTACTGGTGATAGAGTTTCTACATGTCGCCACTCCTGACTTTATTGTGGTTCAACCTAATGTCTAGTTGGTAGAGAAGGAATATCATGTTTAATGTGAATTTCAGACCACAATGCCATTATACCTTCTTCACTTGGCGTAGCCAGAAGAGAATAGAATCTGTCTCTCCCTATCAAAAATCATCGGTAGAAGTTGGAATTGAATCCAGACCTTGAATATAAGAACCTCTCAGCAACCCAACAGTCCACCAGACACGCAACTGTGTGTCTCATTTTTCTCTTGTAACGCCGTTGCGACACACTGGATGATAACTCTGACACACAGGCTCTCTGTGGTGGTTTGCAGCAAGTTCAGTACATTCATTAACTTGCTTGACCGAATTGCCATGAACTAGCTGCCTTGGCTACCCAGTGCATACATTCGACTCTATTTTTTAATCACTGAAATTAAATCACGAAACTGCCACTTACACAGAACTGCCAACAGTGTAGGATGCAGAAATTTAAATAGGAAGTGTTCCTTTCCATTTGAGCAACTCTATTGCGCTATCTGTTTGTTGAAAGCGTCGTGCAGTGCAAAAGAACAGCTGTAACTGTCTATCTCTCACAAGTCTACATCTGCCCATACCCATTATCTCACAACACTGAGGAATGCGGAAGTTCTGTAGGATTTGTTGTTGACTTCTTGAGCAGGTGTAGCTACAGTTCAGCTAGTAGTGTAGCGGTAAGTACAATGCACTGTAGAGAAAATGTCGCGTGTTCAAATATATCCACTGCTAATTTTTTAAAACGCGATTCTGCTGTCTGCTGAAGTAATCAGTCTAATGGAACTTTGAACATAATTCCTTTCACTTCTCAAATCAAAATATTCGCATGTGGAAAAAGAGCTAACTACTGCAACATTTTGTACTTTTCAGGTTTAATAGACGGCCAGGCAGCAGATGCATCTCGAAACTTTCGTATTGTGTTTGGGGAGAGCGCATAGTGCTAAAATACGTCAGAAAAGTATTTTCTATATGAACTGTCGTGTGGTAGTGGCATTTTATTCTTCTTCAAACCTTGAGAATTCGCATACATAGTTGACGATTAATTTCTCTCTCGTGTTTACTATTGTTTAAACAACACTAAAAGAAACCGTACGAAAATTGTGCATTGTAATATAAGAAATGATATAAAACTAACCTTACAACGAAAGTCTGTTTTAATAAAGCTGAGTATCTGTACACAAGCATGCCTCTATCGAATAGAATCAGTAAAATACTACTCACTTTGATTTCGACTGGGTCTGTGTTTAATTGGTATATTGTGTCATACTCAAGAGGTATGCAAATGTAGCATTTCATGACTAAGGTTATGTATCGCTAGAAACCCAAAATCAGCTTGTCAGCAACGGAAAGAGGCATTACCTGTTGTGCAGATTTGTAACTTTTTCGCCATTGCACTATGAGCCGAAAGTATTTTCTTGCGTTTTCCTTATCGATGTTTGATATGACTGCTTGTAGCTCTTTCACAGAAGGGATAAAAACGCCACAGTCAGCAAGACTGAAACTGCGACCCAGGAAAGACGCTTTTTTAGGGAGCAGCATGTTCCCACAGAGCTAGCGAAGAGATATACATTTGGGATTCCTATTAGGGGGCCAAAAGTGACTAGAAGTCGTAAATCGCTATTTAAAGCACAAGATTACTTGCGATTTCCACGTGCAACGACTTTCCTGGGCTGAAAACCGTAAGTGTACAGACTTTTGTTACACCTCAAGCGATAATAACTCAGATTATTCAATGGAAATGACAAGAAAAATCAAGTGAACTTTGACGCTTAATTCCGTGCACACCAGCAAGTAACTCGTCGATCACAGAGTTGCCAAATATACCTTGCCTTGTTGCCAAATCTCAGTTACAGTACCAGCAGGAAAAGACGAACCGATGTGTTCCTACAGAGGGCTGGGAAGTGACCATAGCTGGCATCTCAAAGACGGGGCTGGCACAGCCTGGAATGCGTCTGATTTGTATTTCTGTAACTAGGTTTAGGGACTGGAGCGTAGTTACTAATAATAATCAGAACTGACTGTAAACTAAGCATCATAAATCAGTAACTCTCATAGTTGTTTATATATTCCTTTCGTAAGTGTACTCAAGACTAAGATATTCATTCATGGACGTTTTCGTGCCTGACCGATAGCCGAGCACAACAAACAAGAAAAATAAAAAACAATGTGGGTGTGTGTGTGTGTGAGAGAGAGAGACAGAGAGAGAGAGATAGAGAGTAAATATTGTTGTAAAGAAATTGCATCATGGTATGTAAAGAAATCTTTCATTAAAATGACATGTTCCACATTATTACGATATTTCCTATTCATGATCCGTGGAACAAATATTAATCGAATCAAATCAAATCTAATCTTATCATATTGCTGACTACCCATGAAGAGTCATGAATTACCGAAATATTCGCCAATATCGGTAACCAAATCTAAACTTAAAAATAAAAGACCACAGTTTTTGTAATAAACCGGGACTCCTATCAAGACCTTTTCGTCTCTGTTAACTAAACACGAAAGATATCTGATATACCTCCATTCAGAAGTAACAAAGTGTGCATGCATTTAAAGGTGGAGCGCATGATGTGAAGTTCTGTGACGGAGATACGAAACCAACACGTAATCGGATTGTTAACTAAGTAAAGTCAAATGTTATGTATCGGTTTTTCTTACCAGCTGCTAGGTGTTTGAATCTGAAATAAGGATACCAATTTTTGTGCCTGAGCGACAATCGAACTGCATACCTACGGTCCTTCTTTATCATCCACGAATATGGCTTAAGTATCAATTGGTTACTCACAAACAGTAAGATGTGTGCGTGTCTGATGAGAAATAACGATACCTATTGCGATTGTTGGCAACACATGAACAGACATTAAAAGTGCATATTAATTTTCACTAGCAGGCCGGTATGCACGTGATAGGGCTTGAAATGAAATTATGAGTATTTTTGTACTGGATCAGTATTCGGACCCACATACTTACCTTTGGAGTAGACCTAGAGGAGACTGCAGTCTTGGGGAAAGGAACGAAATGACTGAACTATACTGTTCCGAGAGATTCAGATGCTCGAGAGAGGAGATACGAATTCAAATCACAGTCCAGCACCAAATTTTTCTACGTCTGCAGTTCAATCAAGTACAAATAATACAGGGTGATTCAAAAAGAATACCACAACTTTAGGAATTTAAAACTCTGCAACGACAAAAGGCAGAGCTAAGCACTATCTGTCGGCGAATTAAGGGAGCTATAAAGTTTCATTTAGTTGTACATTTGTTCGCCATTTCAGCCAATAAAGTTTTTAGTCCCTTTTTCTTCGAAGGTGCTACTGTAACTGGACTACAGTATCTGAAGATGTTAGAGAATTGGCTGTTCCCTCAGCTCGAACAAGAAGCACAACAATTCATATTTCAGCAGGATGGAGCGCCACCACATTGGCACTTATCTGTCCGTAACTACCTGAACGTCAACTACCCGAAGCGATGGATCGGCCGCCAGGCAGCCCGTGACAGAGCACTTCATCACTGGCCTCCAAGAAGCTCTGATCTTACCCCCTGCGTTTTTTTCTTATGGGGGTATGTTAAGGATATGGTGTTTCGGCCACCTCTCCCAGCCACCATTGATGATTTGAAACGAGAAATAACAGCAGCTATCCAAATTGTTACGCCTGATACGCTACAGAGAGTGTGGAACGAGTTGGAGTATCGGGTTGATATTGCTCGTGTGTCTGGAGGGGGCCGTATTGAACATCTCTGAACTTGTTTTTGAGTGAAAAAAAACCTTTTTAAATACTCTTTGTAATGATGTATAACAGAAGGTTATATTATGTTTCTTTCATTAAATACACATTTTTAAAGTTGTGGTATTCTTTTTGAATCACCCTGTATAATATCCCTGCTCCTTTGAATGGCTATGGGTTCATCAAATAAAATAAAATTTTCTAACGTAAGTAAGTTTACTGGCGGCAGTATTACTGTTTACCATTTCTTCCGCCTATGTCATTTCCCAACGTAAACTGGCTCTGCCCAGTTGGTAATGAAGGAACGTAATGTTTAATGTGGATTATGAGCTATAACGTCTTTCTCTTGAGGTTACCAGAGGTAAAGTAAATCTGTTTGTGCCTCTTAAAAGTAAATGCCTGAACCCACGCATTGCCCCTGAGATAGTTCGTTCCACCAGACCATAGTGGCCACATTTCCCAGCCCCAGGAGTGTGCTGTAACGGATGATATGCTTAGCTTACAAAATTAGTCACGGTGGAAAACATGTGAGTCTATTAAATGGTTAAGTAGAAGCCATCTCCTGACGCAGAGATTATGCTATTCTCAGGATGTAAAGACTCTTCTAGGCATCATATCCCCGATGTGAAGCCATTTTGAAACTTTCACTAATTCAGCAAATTTCTTAATTCGAGAAAATCCACTGTGAAGTGCGAAGTTACCGGATAATTCGAATATTACCGTCATTATTACTATCATTTTCTTCATACCGCTGCTGGAACACACGTGCTTGAACATCATTTATTGCCTTTTGGTCATTATAGAAGTAGTTGCCAGGAACAGGTTCTTTTCCTGTCTACGGAATTCTATTCATGGCTCTGAGCACTGTGGGACTTAACTTCTGAAGTCATCAGTCCCCTACAACTTAGACCAACTTAAACCTAACTAACCTAAGGACGTCACACACATCCATGCCGGAGGCAGGATTCGAACCTGCGACCGTAGCGGTCGCGTGGTTCCAGTCTGAAGCGCCTAAAACCGCTCGGCCACTTCGGCCGGCTATTCTTTTCATGTTAATATCAAATATCAGCAATTACTCGTAGATTACATAAAAACTGAAGTAATTGCTAAAGACGTCACTTGACAACATAAACGCACTGTCTTTCTTCATTTACTTGCGCCTAGAAATGGCTGTCGAATACTGCCAAACCAAAAGCCAAGGGATCTTATTGCTGTGGTTCCGGTCTGAAGCGCCTAAAACCGCTCGGCCACTTCGGCCGGCTATTCTTTTCATGTTAATATCAAATATCAGCAATTACTCGTAGATTACATAAAAACTGAAGTAATTGCTAAAGACGTCACTTGACAACATAAACGCACTATCTTTCTTCATTTACTTGCGCCTAGAAATGGCTGTCGAATACTGCCAAACCAAAAGCCAAGGGATCTTCTTGCCTTCCGATACACGTCGCTGTCAGTTCTTCCATATGATTTGGTCGACGTGAGCTGTTTCAAGTTGTGTATGACAGAGAATGTTGTAGAAAATCAATTATTTTCCTTTGCAATAAACAGAAAGATTTTCACTCTAAACTACCGAAGTTCAAAATTGTCGCAATATCAGTTCAAATTTGATATTCGCTTCTGTAATGTGGGAGAGTATTTCACAGTTGCAAAACCTGCATCCGTCCCATTGACCTTACGCTTAGTCACTGACCATAAACTCTAGCTCAGAGTGACACCAGTTTAAGTAACCTAACGTAGCGAAGACTGTTTGCCAGTGCTCTTTCTCACCAGAAAATACGCAATTAACCCATTGGGCTCCATCAGTACACTATAACAGTAATTTCTGTGTGTATGCAATGCATACGGATTGTAAAATTTAGTGGTGCTCTCTCTTCCACTTCTATATACAATATGCCTGATCCAGACGGGCCTTTTATCATCACGGGCCCTGGGCAGTGCAACATTATACAGACAACAGTAATGTGAAACTTCCTGGCAGATTAAAACTGTGTGCCCGGCCGAGACTCGAACTCGGGACCTTTGCCTTTCGCGGGCAAGTGCTCTACCAGCTGAGCTACCCAACCACGACTCACGTCCCATCCTCATAACTTTACTTCTCCCAGTATCCCGTCTCCTACCTTCCAAACTTCACAGAAGCTCTTCTGCGAACCCTGCAGAACTAGCACTCCTGAAAGAAAGGATATTGCGGAGACATGGCTTAGCCACAGCCTGGGGGATGTTTCCAGAATGAGATTTTTCATTCTGCAGCGGAGTGTGCGCTGATATGAAACTTCCTGGCAGATTAAAACTGTGTGCCGGACCGAGACTCGAACTCGGGACCTTTGCTTTTCTCGGGCAAGTGCTCTACCAGCTGAGCTACCCAAGCACGACAGTAATGTGCTTTTACTGACAACCTCACTGTTCGTTTTACCTGATTTTGTAATCTTTTAAATAAAACAACATGACCTTCCAGTGGGAGACATTTCGTCCCCCTTTTCCTTCTCTGAAATTTGTCAGTAAGCTTTTTGCCTTCCAACCAGCGAAATGCGGCAGAGTACGGCTGGTAAGCGATTCACAAACCACGATTTAGTGCCGTTAAGACTATTTCTTTAAACATTGTCGTAGCTGAAGGAATTTAGTTTCTTCTTAAATCGCCCTATGCAGCTACGTTCACAGATATCTCAAATAGGAAAAGCTCTTTATCCAGGTACGAAGGTTGTAAAACAAACTTCCCACAGCTTGAGTCAGGTTGATCTTTTCGTCTGATAGCACTGTGTAAGTATTTTGTCTAAGAATTATCACAAGCAGTGTTCATGTAGCTGTGGGAACCATTGGTTGAAAACGAGTTTAACACCAATGGGTGAAAATGCCGAGTTGCACTGTGGTTCGAAAGCCACGTTAAACTGTAGGTTCCCCTATTAACTGTCTAGGCAAGTCGACTCAAAGGTCGGAGGAAAGCTACGGCATACCACCTCCAACAGGTCTGTGCCTATTAAAGCCCTGTGGTGTTCAAAGCAATCTTCTAACTGATGACTACTATACTTTACTGTGGGTTCCAAAGTTAATGATCTTCAAGTTATTAACATTTTTGTGTTTTCACGCTGTAGCTTTGATACCAGTAAACGTAAGTAGCTGGCCGAGCTCTGTCACCGTTCGAGTTGTCGAGGTGGTAGACGTCGATGCTGTCGACCCCTATTACAATCTTGTTCATGGATATGTTTCACTCCAATACCCCTTTGTGCCTTTCTGTGTATTTCAAAATATATTTTTATACGCTTGGTATGCAATCACATTGACATCTGATAGAGCTGTATTTAGCAACATGAATCAGATATGTTTTCCAAGCAATATATCAGACAACACGTCAGAACAGCGAGATGTCGTTTGTGTGTTGCGCATGGTGCAAGAAATATTTGTGTTTTGCTTGCTTTTGTCACCTTAAATCCAAATGAATATTTTAAATATCACTGTTGAACAGCGTTCACTTCTCCATTAATTAATGTATGGACCTCAAAACAAATAATTTGCCTGAGTAGCTATAGAGCATGTTCTGAAAGGTATTGACACAATGTTTTGCATCCATTTACCGTAGGGAATGAAAGAAACTAACCAAACGCATTACATTGCGTTTACTCTCTGTGCCTTGACTAACACATATGAATCCATGAAAAAAATAAATTATCTGAAGAATCTCCTGTGAAAGGAAAAAGAACAGGATATGACGCTTTAATTATAGCACACTGGATCAGGAACAATGAAATTAATTCTGTGCCACATTGATGTATTGCATACTAGTGAAATAAAATACTCATCAAATAAAAACGGTTTTGTACCTCCGTTGCTATCGAGTTTGAGACACAAATCGTAGACAGATTTTATGGGTCACCACTCAACAGCATTAAAGCATGTTACACTGTCCAGAGTGAGGAGTGGAGCAGACGTTGTCAGCAGAAGGCGAGGCAGCGCAGTGTCTCAGGCCCTGCCGGTAGGCAGCAAATGGGCTCCAGAGAACTCAGGCGCATGCGGTGTTCAGAGGCAGATGACCAGCCAAGAAATTTCTCCCTAAAGTAGTGTTGAACCTAACTGTTATTACCAATGTGACAGAAAGCGAAATATATTATAGATTCGCTTGAATTAAACTCATAGCCTTAGCACCGGGAGGAAAGAGTCAGTGAAAGTTTTGTTGACGTGTGCTTTCTGTTGCCAGATGTCGTATTACCTAGTCTCGTGTTTTACCTCAAGATTACGGTTGTAGTCAAGACTAATGTTCTCAGCCTGCAGTCAAGACTTCCTCTGAGAAGTGCAGCAGTCTTCAATGTCGCCAGACCGAGCATATTGACGGACATAGAATTCTGAGGGGAGCACGACTGTTTTGTCCACCTTACGTGAATGACACGGCGGTCACTTTCTTTGTCTAAGACTGTATCTGCAACACTTATTGCACATTGAAGACCCAGAAGAACTAAAAAAACAAAATTAGTTTGAGAGCAACGTTAACTATAGCGTTCGCAGTATTCATAGTATTGTATACGTGTGTCTAAATGTCTTCCAGTGCCTTCTCAAGGAAGACAAGGATACTCATTCTAGCTTCAATATTATAAATACGCACAGTTTCTGAATGAACTAAGCCTTAGTTTGATAATCATTTTGATTATTTAGCAGTACTGTACGCATTGGTGTTAAACTCGTTTTCAACCAGTGGTTCCACAGCTACATGAAAACTACTTGTGATAATTCTCAGACAAAATACTTACACAGTGCTATCAGACGAAAAGATCAACCTGACTCAAACTGTGGGAAGTTTGTTTTACAACCTCCGTACCTGGATAAAGAGCTTTTCCTATTTGACATATCTGTGAATGTTGCTGCATAGGAAGATTTAAGAAGAAACTAAATTCCTTCAGCTACGACAATGTTTAAAGAAATCGTCTTAACGGCGCTAAATCGTGGTTTGTGAATCGTTTACCAACCGTACTCTGCCGCATTTCGCTGGTTGGAAGGCAAAAAGCTTACTGACAAATTTCAGAGAAGGAAAAGGGGGACGAAATGTCTCCCACTGGAAGGTCATGTTGTTTCATTTAAAAGATTACAAAATCAGGTAAAACGAACAGTGAGGTTGTCAGTAAGAGCACATTACTGTTGTCAGTATAATGCTGCACTGCCCAGGGCCTGTGATGGTAAAAGGCCTGTTTAGATCAGGCATATTGTATATAGAAGTGGAAGAGATAGCACCAGTAAATTTTACAATCCGTATGCATTGCATACACACAGAAATTACTGTTATAGTGTACTGATGGAGCCCAATGGGTTAATTGCGTATTTTCTTGTGAGAAAGAGCACTAGCAAACAGTCTTCGCTACATTAGGTTACTTAAACTGGTGTCACTCTGAGCTAGAATTTATGGTCAGCGACTAAGCGTAAGGTCAATGGGTCAGATGCACGTTTTGCAACTGTGAAATACTCTCCCACATTACAGAAGCGAATATCAAATTTGAACTGATATTGCGACAATTTTGAACTTCGGTAGTTTAGAGTGAAAATCTTTCTGTTTATTGCAAAGGAAAATAATTGATTTTCTACAACATTCTCTGTCATACACAACTTGAAACAGATCACGTCGACCAAATCATGTGGAAGAACTAACAGCGACGTATATCGAAAGGCAGTAAGATCCCTTGGCTTTTGGTTTGGCAGTATTCGACAGACATTTCTAGGCGCAAGTAAATGAAGAGTCTTTACATCCTCCTGACATGAGAATAGCATAATCTCTCTGTCAGACGATTGCTTCTACTTAACCATTTAATAGACTCACATGTTTTCCACCGTGACTAATTTTGTAAGCTAAGCATATCATCCGTTACAGCACACTCCAGGGGCTGGGAAATGTGGCCACAATGGTCTGATGGAACGAACTATCTCAGGGGCAATGCGTGGGTTCAGGCATTTACTTTTAAGAGGCACAAACAGATTTACTTTACCTCTGGTAACCGCAAGAGAAAGACGTTATAATTCATAATCCACATTAAACATTACGTTCCTTCATTACCAACTGGGCAGAGCCAATTTACGTTGGGAAATGACATAGGCCTTTAGATAACGATTTACGAGTTCTATTCACTATTGGCCTCGTAATATGAATACTAAATGCATATGTCTTCGCTAGCTCTGTGGTAACATGCTGCTCTCTAAAAAAGCGTCTGTCACGGGTCGCGGTTCCAATCTGGCTGACTGTGACGTTTTTATTCCTTCTGTAAAAGAGCTTCCATCAGTCAGATCAAACATCGATCAGGAAAAAAAAAAAAACGCAAGAAAATACTTTCGGCTCATAGTGCAATGGTGAAAAACGTACAATGCTGCACAACAGGTAATGCCTCTTTCCACTGCTGACAAGAAAATTTTGGGTTTCTAGGAATACATAACTTTATTCATCAAGTGCTTTATATACATACCTCTTGAGTATGACACAGCATACCAATTAAACACAGACTCAGTCGAAATCAAAGTGAGTAGTATTTTACTAATTCGGATCGATAGAGGCACGCTTGTGTACAGATACTCAGCTTTATTAAAACAGACTTTCGTCGTAAGGTTACTGTGGGTAGTTTTATTTGATTTCTTATAATACAATGCACAATTTTCGTAGGGTTTCTTTTAGTGTTGTTTAAACAATAGTAAATATGAGAGAGAAATTAATCATCAACGATATATGCGAATTCTCAGACGTTAGGTATAACAGTCTGACAATGCACATGCAGTTTATTGATTACATGCATGTAGAAAACTTGTTCTGAATTAAAGCTGTCAAACAAGGTTTGAAGAAGAATAAAATGCCACTACCACACGACAGCTAATGTAGAAAATACTTATCTGACGTATTTTGGCACGATGCGCTCTCCCCAAACATAATACAAAAGTTTCGAGATGCATCTGCTGCCTAGCTGTCTATTAAACCTGAAAAGAACAAAATGTCGCAGTAGTTAGCTCTTTTTCCACATGCGAATATTTTGAGTTGAGAAGTGAAGGGATGGTGGTCGTTAGTGTTTGACTTCCCGTCGACAACGAGGTCATTAGAGGCGGAGCGCAAGCTCGGGTTAGGGAAGGACTGCGAAGGAACTCGGGCGTGCCCTTTCAAAGGAACCATCCTGGCATTTGCCTCAAGCGATTTAGGGAAATCACGGAAAACCTAAATCAGGATGGCTGGAGACGGGATTGAACCGTCGTCCTCCCGAGTGCGCCACCTCACTCGGTAAGTGAAGGAAATTATGTTCAAAGTTCCATTAGACTGATAACTTCAGCAGACAGCAGAATTGCGTTTTAAAAATGTAGCAGTGAATGTATTTGAACTCGTGACGTTTT